>NC_083100.1:57099418-58299418 GCF_949774975.1 Lagenorhynchus albirostris | reverse complement strand
GTATGCATTGCGAAATGATCACTTGGGGAATATAATTTTTAAAAGTATAGATGCCAGGGTCCCTGTCAGACTTACTAAATCAACATCACTGGGATTGGGTCCAAAACCCGTATTTTTTTTTTTAAGATTCTGCAGATGATTCTAATGCAAATTTCTAAGTGAGAGCTACTCATTTAGGGAATAAACTAGAAATTAGAAATCTGTTTCAAGGGCAGGCAGGAATATTTGTCTCAGAGGAGGGCAGAAAAAATTTCCAGAGTCTCGGTACTCTATGGGGAGAAATGTGTTCTTACGATACAAAAAAGGGCACATTGAGTCTGGTAACTTCCTTTGGAAATCCATGTCAATAGCGGTTTTCCTATCAGGACATATTTCTCACATGAGACCCATTTCTTTTTGGTTTGTGGACAAAAGCAAAACAAAATAAAACTGACCACCGTCTTCGTTTCTCGTATATGTACACCATGTCCTCGCTGTAGTGCCGTTAGCAAATTCCAGTCAGAAAGTTCATGTTGGGGGTAAAACTGGGTCAGGTAATTTTCTGGCACATTCAGTAACTAAACCAATATATTTATTGTATTGTGGATTATGTAGCAAGACCCCAGTGCAGTCATTTCATCATCTCTTAAAGCTTCAGTTTTTGAGAAACAATCTTAATTCCTCTTATCTTTCTTCAGAGATGTTATTTTCTAAAATACGGCTTTTTACTAATCTTTTCTTTTATAGTTTGTGCATTTGGTGTCTTATTTAAGAAATCCTCACCGGCATCAAGGTCATAATGATATTCACCTACATTTTCTTCTAAAAGTTAAATGTCTTTCAAAATTGTTATTCTTTGTACCATTTTCCGAATGCTATTAGAGCCCCACTGTAGGTTCAAAGTGTAGAAAGTTCCTGCCCAGCACAGAGAAGAATGCTTCTATAGCTCCTGCTACAGTCTAGATCCAAAAATCCTCAATGCAGGGTAAAATAAAGTAGGAATGTACAGAGATAAAAATCTATCAAATGTGGTAAAAAGAAGATAGAGTAGTATCAGCTAACGGAAATATAAATTATCTTAAAGTCAATGTATATTTCCCCTAGAGATACTGAAGAGATGAGACCTTAAGCCTTGAGAAGAGCGAGCAAATGCAGGACGTGTGGACTAATGACTGGTAATCATGCTGTGGTTATACTTATTGCATGTTTGTCAGATGTCTAGCAGGGGGATACTTACGTGTTTGCCAAATGTCTAGCAGGGATATACTTATGTTTGTCAAATGTCTAGCAGGATATACTCATGTTTGTCAAATGTCTAGCAGGGCCTTTAAGATGTCCTTGAGTTAAAAGTCACTGTACAGCTCCACGTGAGCTCTAATGAAAAACCAACTACTTCGAAGAAAGTGATCTTTTGATAAAATTCCTAGAAGATAACCCGTATCTGAACCCCTGCTCTGGCATTCCGTACCCAACTACTCCCTCAGGTTCTTGGCTCAGTTTTGGAACTGGCTGTTGGATTTGGGGCTCCAGCTCTTGCACTGCTTTATAAACGTCTGTTGTCTACTGTCTTCCACCTGCCTCCAGGATTGTGTCAGATATCCAGTTGGGCCTACCTGTGATTGACTTGGCTCAGTTGTATACTCTGCTCTATCTAATCAGAGTCATAGGGCCTCTGTGTAGGATCCTTAATGTCATCTCAAGCTGATGAGAATAAGCTTCTGGCCCCCACTTTCCAACTGTTACATAGTGGGGACTAAGATTTGCATTAACAAAGCCAAGCCTTTAGGATACTCTCCATATACTCAAATGATCTAATTGACAATTGTCCCAACAAAGGAGGCATCTCTACTGATAAAAAAATAGTCCATTTTCAAAGGTGTGACTTGTGTTAGGTTACCCTGTGCAGAATAGCACCACCCTTTGTGGGAGGGCCTGTTTCCCTCTCATCAAGTGAGTCTGCTAGTTGGGTGGGCCCAAGGGGTGATTCTGCTGCTCACCAATAGCAGCTTTCCCTACTCTCCACGGTAAGAAGTGTTACTGCTGTCCCTGCAGCCTTGCCTAGGATTGGATGGGCCTCTGGATGTGAGGGGGAACTGACAGGGTTGATTCAGTTGCCTTGGCGGGCTAGGCAGATGGCCCCTTCCTTCCTCACTGCTTTGTGTGCCTTCCCCTAGTCTGCCTCTCAGTAAAAAGGCACAGCCTGTTAGTTTTTCATTTCTGCCACTTCCAAATGCCCTCTGCCCTGGTGAGTCCAAAAATCTGAGGCCCTGTCATCTTGGATCCCCCCAAATACCCTTCTCTCCTACAGTCATTGCCTTTGGGCTCTTATCTGTGCCATGATGTGGAGTCCTGGTTAGCATTCGACACTGAAGCAGGCCACAAGGATCCTGTGTGTCTCCAAAGTCCCTGTAGCAGCCTAGGGCCCTGCTTAGCTTCCCTTCAAGAATCGTAGGCCTGGGTTCTCTTGCACTTTCTTCACAGTCCCAGGTGCGCTATGATAATTCCCAGTGTCCCCTCCCTGCTGATAAACCTCAACCTGACCAACCCTTGAGTTACAGCATTTCTGTCAGCTCCACAAAGAATTCCGGTCAATTAGAGTTTACAGCTCTGTCCTGGGCATGCGGACTAGATCACTTAGGAGTGGCACCATCACGCCCTGGGTACATCCTCAGTAGTGTTCCCTGTCCTGTGCCAGGAGTCAGCATGTGCCCATGGCCCAGGGGAAGCTTAGTGTGAGTGGACCTTCTGCCTCCCTTGCAGTCCCCAACTCTAGTAGAGAGGCATTCAGTGAGGCTTCCTCGCTGATGTTCCTATTG
Organism: Lagenorhynchus albirostris; assembly: GCF_949774975.1. Classification (NCBI taxonomy): domain Eukaryota; kingdom Metazoa; phylum Chordata; class Mammalia; order Artiodactyla; family Delphinidae; genus Lagenorhynchus; species Lagenorhynchus albirostris. The sequence continues at coordinate 58,296,623 of NC_083100.1, read as the reverse complement.
TGAGGAAGCTGGCCTTTGCGTAGCCCTTAATGTGCGCTTCAGGACCACTGAACCTTTGCAGGCTTTTCGGGTCCTACTCCACCTGGGAAAATATGCGTATTATGCATGTTGTATAAGTTTCCTATTGTTGCTGTAACAAATTAACCACAAACACAGTGGCTTAAAACAACACAGACTTCTTATAGTTCTGGAGATTAGAAGTCCAGAATCCTCCTCACAGGGCTAAAGTCAAGGTTTCTTCCGGAGGCTCTAGGGAAGAATCTGTGTCCTTGCCTTTCCCAGCTCCTAGAGGCCACCTCGGCTTGGGATCCCCTTGCTCCATACGCAAAACCAGCAATGTTGCGTCTCCCTGACCCTCCTTCTGTAGTCACATCTCCCTCTGACCACAGTTTTAAGGACTCATATGATTAGATTGAGTCCACCTGGGTAATCCAGAATAATCTCCCCTTCTCAAGGTCCTTTACTTAAACACACATTTGCTTTGTGTAATTTTTCCAAGTCCCTTTGGTCGTGTAAGATAGCATGTTCACATGTTCACAGGGTCTGGGAATTAGGACAGGGACATCTCTGGAGGGCCACTTTCAGCTACCACACATATTTTCATAGGAACACCAACGAACCAGATTATTCACAAACTAAATTAATTCTATCCTGTAAGAGCCTAATTGCCCCTAGTGTATGTCTTCCTGACAGATTATAAACCCCTGTTTTTGGTTCCTAGCATTTAGCTCAGTTCCCTGAATACTGTAAGTACTCAATGGAGCTCCGTTTATAAGAATAAGGATGCCCAGTCTTGGGGGAGGGGGCACAAGTCTGTCTCTGTGTGTTGGGGACAGCGGAGGTTCATGGTAGCAGACATGATAATATGGGCTGCAGTCAGTTGTCAGAGTTATCATTGGACAAACTGGTCTGATTGGGCGTGACGTCTGGTAGAGGATACAATGAACCAATGTGCCAAAATGCTGAGTGAGAGCAATTGTGCTGCTAAAGCCAACTTGTAGAGTGAGACTGCCACACTGGTCAAACTTCTAGTCATAGGGAGCCATTCTTTTCCTCAACGCAGTTTTCCTTCCCTAGCCACAATCATTGGTATTGTCATCTGAGGAAAAAACCAAGCTCTTCTGCTGGAGCAGGACGTCAGCCTGTGTGCACGGGGCCTGGGTCCCTCCTCCCCTTGATCACGCACCTGGGGTTGGACTACATGTCAAGATGTGCTTGCATTTTTGTCTTATCTCCCCTCCCTCAACCATGCTTCTCTTTGTTTGCTTTTAGTGATGTTGAAGGCTATAAGTATTTCTAGTAACACAGAGAATCCTGATCCACAAAGAATGTTTCATATAAACTGCTATTTGAGGTCAATAGGGACAAAATATCCAAAAATAGTGGAATGGCCAGACAGAGCAAAACATGACATTTTCTTTTTTCTTTTCCCCCCAAATCACAACCTTTTCTTTTTCTTTTCTGATTATAATAACGGACAGTATGTGTGCACACTTTAAAAAATGTACCAACATTTATGTAGTAGAAAACAAAAAGTATTCAGTAACGACAACAGAAACAATCTCAGTTAACATATGCAGAAACATGTATACATATATATATATATATACACACACTCAAAAGCACATATATGTTTATTAAAATGCAAACATTTTATAACCTCTTTTTTTTTACTCAATATATTGAGAATATTTTTCTATTTCAACTCACACATCCTTTTTTTAAACTGGGTTATATTATTCTATATATGTGTGTCATAGTTCATTTACTTAATTCTCTAATGGGAATTTCAGTAAATTTCATGAATATTTTCTTTATTTTTTTAGTAGTCACCATTAAATTATTAACACATGTATTTAAAGTTAACAAACAACAACAACAACAACAAAAAAAACCCAAGGTCTGAAATTAATCTCTGGCTCCTTCCTAGACAAGAAAAGAAATTTAAAACACTTCACTATTGAACACAGCTCGCCTCCCCTATCACCCTACAATCTTCCTTATTAGTATTGCTCAGAATTTTAATTTTGCCTCTTTGAAAAACCACAGAATAATTCAATTCATTAAAGTTTAGAAAACATATCACCCATTCATTATTACTAATTTCTGTGCTCACTAGTCTTTCCTGAATCTGACTCCTCCCCACCTGGGCTCTGGAAGTGGCAGCGATGTGCAGAAGCTCCAAAGCCAGACTGCCTCCATCAGACCATTAGTTCTGCCACTTGAAAGCTGCGTGGCTTTGAATAAGTGACTTAACTTTTCCGTGCTTCAGTTTTCTCGTCTATAAAATCAGGGTAATTATAGTAACTACCTCATCAAATTGCTGTGAGAATTAAATAAATTAATGCCTTTGAACAGTACCTTTGCACTAGTAAGTTGTCAATAAATATTTGCTACAATTATTATATTCTTATAGTAGGTTCTTTCCACTGAGGGTCTTTCAGTTACATACATATGTTTTCATGTTACTAATTAGCATCCTTTCATTTCAGCTTGAATAACTCCTTTCAGCATATCTTATAACACAGGTCTAATGGTGATGAACTCCCTCAGCTTTTGTTTGTTTGGGAAAGTCTATCTCTCCTTCATTCCTGAAGGACAACTTTGCTGGGTAAAGTATTCTTGGTTGGCAGATTTTCTAGTTCTTATACTCTGAATATATCATCCCACTCTCTCCTGGCCTGCAAGTTTTCTGCTGAGAAATCTGTTGGTTATGGCCTTTTGCAGGTACCCTTTATATGCGAAGAAGTTTTTTCTCTTGCTGCTTTTAAAATTCTCTCTTTGTCTTTGATTTTATATAGTTTTATTATAATGTACCTTGGAGAAAATCATTTGGGGTTGAAATTTTGGGATGACCTATTAGCTTCATGAATTTGGATGTCCAGACATCTCCTCAGATTTGGGAAGTTCTCAGTCACTGTTTCTTTTTTTTCTTTTTAATTTTTAAAAAAATTTTGGGTGCGTTGGGTCTTCGTTGCTTCGTGCAGGCTTTCTTCTAGATGCGGCGAGCAGGGGCTACTCTTTGTTGTGGTGCGTGGGCTTCTCATTGCAGGGACTTCTCTTGTTGTGGAGCATGGGCTCTAGGCACGCGGGCTTCAGTGGTTGTGGTGCGTGGGCTCAGTAGTTGTGGCTCATGGGCTCTAGAGCACAGGCTCAGTAGTTGTGGCGCACGGGCCTAGTTGCTCCACGGCATGTGGGATCTTCCTGGACCAGGGCTCAAACCCGTGTCCCCTGCATTGGCAGGGGGATTCTTAACCCCTGCACCACCATGGAAGCCCAGTCACTATTTCTTTAAATAAGCTTTCTGCTCCTTCCTCCCTTTCTCCTCATTCTGGGACTCCAATTATGTATAGATTGTTTCTTTTAATGGTATTTCATAATTCACATAAACTGTCTTCCTTCTTTTCATTCTTTTTTCTTTTTGCTCTTCTGACTGGATGATTTCAAATGACCTGCCCTTTAGTTAACCAATTCTTTCTTTTGCTTGATTGGGTCTATTTCAACTCAGTTGAAACTGTTGAATTCTTCAGGCAGTGTGTTCTTCAACTCTAAGATTTCTGTCTTTCTTTTCTTTATGGTTTCTGTTTCTTTGTTGAACTCATTTTCTTCATGCATTATATTCCTAAATTCATTTAATTGTCTGTTTTCTTTTAGTTCACTAAATTTCTTTAAGAGGATTATTCTGATTATTTGTCAGACAGTTCATAGATCTCCATTTCTTTAAGGTCAGTCATTGGAGTTTTAATAGCTTCCTTTGGTGGAGTTGTGTTTCTTTGATTATTCATGATCCCTCTGGCCTTGCGTTGGTACCTGTGATTTTGAGGAAGTAGTCACCTCTTCCAGTCTTTACAGGCTGACTTTGACAGGCAGAGCCTGTCAGCCTATCCAGAGATTCTGGGTGGATCATCTGGCGTGTCTATGGGCAGGCTTGCTGCTGGATTCCTTGGGCAGGCAGGTCTGGTGCCTGGGTCAGTAGGTGGAAAGGCTTGGTGTTTGGGTAAATGGGGATCAGCTTGGTGTCTGGGTCCATGATGGCTCACTGGGGCAGGCCTGGTGCTTGAGTCTTGCACTGATGGGCCTGGGACCTGGGTCTGTATGGGCAGACCTGGATCTTGGGTCCACAGGAGCCAGCCAGGTGCCAAGGACCAATGGGTGGGCCCATCATCTGAATCTGTATGGGGCTTATCTGGTACTGGGATGGACTGGGAGGCTGACTTCATAGGAACTGGCCTGGAGGCTGGAGCCACAGGGCCAGCCTGGCACTAGGGCGAGCCTGGAGTCTGGGGCCATAGGAGGCATCCTGTCACCTGGGGCCTCAAGGGCCAGCCTAGAGGTTGTGTCTGTGGGTCCAGACTGGTTCTGGTGCAGACTGCAAGCCTGGGTCCATGGGAGCCAGCTGTGAGGGTAGGGCCTCAGGGGCTGGCCTAGTGATGGGGTGGGCTAGGAGCCTGGGTCTGTAGCAGCCTATCTGGAGTCTGTATCCATGGGGGCCAGCACAGCACTGAGGTGGGATGGGGGCCTGGGGTTATAGGAGCTGGCCTGGTGCTGGGTTGGGTCAAAAGCCTGGTCTTTGGTAGTCGGCCTGGTGCTGGGCCCAGCCAGGAGCCTAGGTTGGTGGGAGCCCACTTGGAGCCTGGGTTTGTGGGGGGGTGGGGGAAGAAGGGAGGTGTCTTATAGTTCTATGATTAAGTCTCAGTCTTTTAGTGAGACTGTGCCTCTGGACTGTGAACTTCACATGTGCTTCTCAGTCCCCCCACCGATACGCTGAGATGGAACAGGATGGCTAGAGGGGGCTTGAACTGGGTATTTCCCCTCCCTAGGCCATTTAGGCTCTGATAAAACCCCACCAGGTTAGGCTCTGGTTAAATAGTTTCTCCTGAAGGCAGACCTTGTTAGGAACTGAATGTTCTGGTTTATTCCAAAATAGTTCCTGCAGAATAGTTCTGCCAGAAGCATGGTGGGGAAGGTTGTGGTGGGATTTTTCTTCAGTGTTTACTGTGAGAACCTGGTGGAGATCCAGAAGGTAAAACTCACAAATATGTGGAAGCCCCCAATGACTGGGGCCCCCTTGAGTTTTCAGAGTTCTCTACACTGAGCCTCCAGCAATTTGTAAATCATAGTTCAGGTTTCCCTACCTCGGTGCTGGTTCCCACAGAGGTTGCTGCTCCAGTGAGCTGTGATTCTCAGTATTTGCCTGTTGGTCTCTCCAATTTTGGGAGCAGCATTTTGCCCTGTGACTTCACTTCTCTTTTGGGTCTAAGAAGATGTGTTGATTTTTGCCTTTTACTTATTGTTAGGTTGGAGCGGCAACTTCCAAGCTTCTTATGTGCTGGACTAGAAACCAAAAGTCTCTTTTTACCTTTTCATCACTGAAATATGAAAAGGCTTAGTGATTTTGTATGAATCATTGCTAGGCCTCTTTCTTCCAGCAGTTCTTATCTGTTTCCCTTGTTTACCCTATTATTTTACTGAGGCTCCCAGAAGTTATATGTCAGTGGACTTCATGTTCTATTGACAGAATGTCCCCTGGCCAAAATAGATGAAAAAGTGAATAACTAGAATGGCTTGATCAGTCCTACCCTTTCTAATAAGGTTTTCCCAATCTGTCATTCAGTAAGCCTACCCACTTCCTTTTGGTTCTTAATGACCCCTCTTACATTCCAAAAAATAACCCAACAGTTCTCACTAGTTTATCTTATTTTCACAGATGTTTATTATTTTTTTCTTTTTACTATACTTAATGGTTTTACACACTGCTTTATGGAACCTGGTTGTACGTTTTGTGATGAGTGAGTACTTTATATATTTTAAATACTTATGGCTTTACGTCTTTTGTTGCTAGCGGATATCATCTGTTGGACTGTGATTGGGCTGAATCTTCAAATAAATGTCTCTTTCATCTTCTACCTTCCAGTTCTCTTATGTTTTTTTTTTTTTTTTTTTGCGGTACGCGGGCCTCTCACTGTTGTGGCCTCTCCCGTTGCAGAGCACAGGCTCCGGATGCACAGGCTCAGCGGCCATGGCTCACGGGCCCAGCCGCTCCGCGGCATATGGGATCTTCCTGGACCGGGGCACAAACCTGTGTCCCCTGCATCGGCAGGCAGACTCTCAACCACTGCGCCACCAGGGAAGCCCCAGTTCTCTTATGTTTTACATCTGTTTCCTTGGGAGTGGGCTCAAACTTTCACTCACTATATTCCTTAAATTTTTCCCCTTAGCCTTTTATTGAGTGTAAGAATTCTGGTTGTATTGATATAGATTTGCCTCACACATCAATTCTCTCTTTCCAATGACTCTTCTTCTCACTGCTGCCTTGTGCCTTATCACTGCAGACCTAGTCTCCCACCTGGTCTAACTCTTTTCAGTGTCTCCCCATTCCATATTATTTTTCTAAGACAGTGGAATACTTTTAATCTCAAGTACCTAAAAACTCAACTCAGACAATTTTTAGGCAATGAGTGTAGTTTACTGGCTAATAGAACTAAAAAGTCCAAGGTAGTATAGGCTTCAGGGTTGGTTTGATTTAATAGTTCAACCATGTCCTCAAAGACCTGGATTCTTTACCTTTCTCTGCTCTGCCTTCAGTCTTGTCAGCCTCGTTCCAAAACTGGCTTCTCTCCTAGTGGCAAAATGAATCCAGAAATTCAAATTTCATATCTATATATCACTCTGCCCGGAAAGGGAAGAAGTATCCCTTATGGTGGCTCTTCCAGAGAACTGAAAAAGCTTCTTTCCTAGAAGCCCATTACTGTAAAGGATACATTATGTGTTACTGGACAAAATTAGCCCAGATGCCCTTCCTGTACTGACATGTGTGCCTGAGAAATGGCATGCACTGTGTGGCTTAGCTGCGGCTTATATGATCCAGTCATTGTAGAAAGAGGAATGGTATGACCTAATGAATTTAGACCAATCTGAGACCACTCCTCTAGTGCTGGGAGTTCAGTCAGCTTCTTGATAAACATGAGAGAGAAGTTGACATCTGACTGAAAGTCTGGAAATTCTGAGGAAGGCGGAATAGGGAAATGGATGTTGAGTAAGAAATGCCCGGAACCTTTACATGGTTACTTTAAAAATTGATAAAACACCAGTTTTATTTTATTGTTCTGCTGCTCTAGTCCAAGAACAAAATCTGTCCTGCCACCTGTTTTTGTAAGATTTTACTAAAACACAGCTGCACTCATTTAAAAAGTATTGTCTATGACTGCTTTCACACCACAATGGAGAGTTGAGTAGTTGTGACAGAGACCCTATGACCTGCAAAACCTAAAGCATTTATTATTTGGCCCTTTCAGAAAGTTTGCTGAGCCTTGGCCTGAGAGATTAAATCTAAACTCATCCTGGATTTCAAAGTGTTCTATCATCTATTTTCACTCTACTGATCTTATTTAATTGGCATTATCCACTGTATACAACCTCTCTAATCCAATCAGATTAGTTTATTCACCTACCCCAAATAGTGCATGTTCATTCTTCACTTTTCTCTTTTGTTCCTGGCTTATCCAACTTGGAATGTTCTCCTTCAGTCTTATGTATCATTGAAGGCCCATCTCAAGTTCGTGAAGTTTTCTTTCTTAACTTTACCCACACTGGAGCCTTCTTTCCTACATTTATTGCCTCTATCACACTCTGAAGCATTTTGAGTCTGTATATGTTTTATAAATATATCAGATAAATACACATCTGTCCAATTAAAAGCAAAACTCCTAGATATTAGAGTCTTGGTAAAATAATATTTTTTTGTGTCTTTTATAGAAATTCAAGCAATACTGGACCAAGAGAAGGCACTTAACTAATATATACTAGTCCTGTCAAACTCCGCCTCACACATACCCAGAATTAGTCCACTTCTCAGCATCCGTCTCCCACCCTAATCTGAGCTCCACCTCCTCTCATCTGGCCTAATTCTACAGTCTCCCAAGTGACCCCTGCTCCTTCTAGCCCATACAGTCTTCTCCCCACATAGCAAACGGATTGACTGTAAATATTTAAATCAGATGATGTTATTCTCCTACTTAAAATCCTCCACTTCCGTGACATATCTAGAAGAGAAGTTGTGATCTGTTTCTGCCTAGATCTGCCCTTTCATCTCCTTTCGCTTGTCGGTGGTCACTCAGCTCTAGGTTCTCTCAGTCCCTTCTGCCTGGAATACTTCCCTCTGGGTCATGAACATCTGGCTTTTCATAATTGAGGTCTCAGCTCTCTCCTCCTTGCCTGATCACCCAATCTGTACTGACTCCTCACTTTCTGTATATCACTCTATATCACAGCATCCAGCTTCACTTTCTTCATTGTCCTGATCTTGACAAAATTTGTCTCGTTTACTTGTTTAACTGTTTCCCCTATAAATGCAGCTCCATGAGCTTACCTAATTTGTTCACTGCTAATTTGTTCATGGCTATATTTCCAACCCCTAGAACAGTGCCTGGTGCATAAGAGGTATTCAGTAGCTCTTTGTGGTCGTAGATTTATTTTCTTTTGAAATAGGAAAAAAGACTTTTGTTCACTCTCATTAAAATGCATTTACTAAGCACCTACTTTCATGGTGCTTAGTAAATGCATTTTACCACTTAGGGTTTTGCCAAAACTGTTCTTAGGGGCTATGTTAGTTTCCTAGGGATGCCGTAACAAATTACCACAAACTGAATGGCTTAAATAACTTTATTCTCTCGCCATTCAGGAGGCCAGAAGTGTTAGCAGGGTTCATTCCTTCTGGAGGCTCTGAGGGAGAATCCTTCCCATGCCTCTTTCCTAGCTTCTGGTGGTTGCAGCAGTCGTTGGCATCCTGTGACTGATAGGCACATCACTCCAATCTCTCCTTCCATCTTCGCATCACATTTTCTCTGTGTGTCTCTCTGTGTCCTCTTCTGTCTCTTATAAGGACACTCTCATTGGATTTAGGGCTCACTCTAATACAGTAAGATCTAATCTTGATCCTTAACTAATTACATCTGCAGTTGCCCTATTTCCAAGTAAGATCACATTCTGAAGTCCTTCCTGAACATGAATTTGGAGGGGGGGGACACTGTTCAACCCATTACAGGGGTCTACAATATGACACAGAAATTAACAATCTACTCTTCCTCTAGTTTAGTGCACCTAGGTTGGTTCTTGAGTGGCCAGCAATCATCTCCCTTCCCAGGAACACCCCAATTTCTTATTGGGGAATTACTTCTCCCCTTTTGTGGACAATCTTGGTAGGGATATAAATCAATATTTCTCATCCCAGTGTAACCAAGGAGCCACATGTGACCCAAGGGAAGGCAACTGGACTCCTGGGATTTTTATTTTTCCAAATTTATTTTTCTTTGTACTTTGGCAGCCTTTCACAACAGAGCCTTTACTCCATACTAAATTTCCCATGATTGTAGCACTAGAAATCTGTGAATTCACAGAACACATTAAACAATCTAGACTCTTAGAACTTTTAACCTTGAGTTAGGGACATACAAGGATGGGAGATAAAGTGTGAGTATACATTGGAGCAGCAGCACCTTGACAAGATCTGTAAGTTGTTTTTGCTGCCTGGACCCCAGGAGCCTGTCCTCATTCCTGTCTTGTGTCCAGGTCTGGCCCTCTAGCCCCCTGTCCATCCCATGAGTTCCTGGCTAGTACTCTGTTAAAGTCCGTTTTTGCTTGTTAGCCAGAATCCATTCCTATCATTTGCAACCAAAGAAACTCAACTGTTACACTGAAATCCAGATTTGTTCGGTACTGGTGCAGTTTTGCATATTTAGCTCTGAATTCTGACATGCTGAGTTTACTACTACATGAGATACTACCTTCAAAATGTCAATTTCATCTCAAACCTACAAATTAGTGCAATTACAAGACAGCATATTAGCATTATTATTAATTTATTTATAACCCGTCTTGTTCCAAAAGGATTGCATTGTGTTAAATTATCCTACAAAGCAAGGAAAAGTACATTTAAAATAAGAAATGAAAATGAGGCAAGGGAAGAATAGGATAGAAAAGTGAGATGGGGCCATGAGTGAACCTAATCCATAAAATGGTTACTGAGAAGACCTAGACAATAGGTAGAGAAAAGATGCAATAACATGAGAGGGTCCACAGGCTACTGTTTTTGCTATGGTATTGAGCAACAGTATTTTCTACTTGAAATAATACCTTCTCAACCTACATTTCTGTTAAAAAAACTTGAAATCTCTTTATAGTAAAGTGGGACCATGAGATAATTAAGCAACTTGCCAAATAGGAACTGCCAAATACCAGAAAAGACAGTGAATTTGCTTAAAGTCATTATGTTATCAGTTTAAAGATGGTAAAAAAAGAAAAAAAGTCCTAAAACATCAGCTTTAAATTTATTTATTTTTTTGGTTAATTTTACTCAAAAAACCTTTAATCTATAGTGCCTTATTTTAAATTGGTGATAATTTATTTTGCTTTACATAATAGATGGATCTTGGAAAACTTAATTTTATAATCTTTTGTTACAGATTAAAATATTTTAAATACAATAGAGAAACTGACTGTTTCAAAGAACACCTGTAGTCAGTTTTTTTGCAAATCAAATATTACCCCCTTGTTTATTATTTTAGTGACTTGGGGTTTTCACATACTATAGAAATGCTGGTTCCCCTCTTGCAGTTTTTATAAAGGAAGCAAAGCCCAGATTTTAAATGCAAATGCTGCATAAAGATATTGCTCATACACAGTAACACAGTAAACACAATCATAAGATACTGATTTTCATTATTATAATGAAGATTTTCCCATTTTAATATTTATTGCATTTTTTTTCCCTACCAAACCTTTTCCAAAAAGGATCTGAGGCAACTATTGAATACATCACAAGTGCCACCTAGTGCTTTCTGTGAGAGTAACATCTTTATTTTATTTATTTATTTAAAAAATATTTATTTACTTATTTATTTGGTTGCACCAGGTCTTGGTTGTGGCAGGCAGGGTCCTTAGTTGTAGCATTCGAACTCTTAGTTGCGGCATGCATGTGGGACCTAGTTCCCTGACCAGGGAGCGAACCCGGGCCCCCTGCGTTGGGAGCACAGAGTCTTAACCACTGCGCCACCAGGGAAGTCCCAACATTTTAATTTTTTTATAAATTTATTTATTTATTTGTTTATTTTTGGCTGTGTTGGGTCTTTGTTGCTGTTCACGGGCTCTCTCTAGTTGCGGCGAGCAGGGGCTACTCTTTTTTTTTTTTTTTTTTTTTCAGGGGCTACTCTTCATTGCTGTACACGGGCTTCTCATTGTCGTGGCTTCTCTTGTTGCAGAGCATGGGCTCTAGGCTCATGGACTTCAGTAGTTGTGGCATGCGGGCTCAGTAGTTGTGGCTTGCAGGCTCAGTAGTTGTGGTGCATGGGCTTAGTTGCTCCACGGCATGTGGGATCTTCCCTGGCCAGGGATCAAACCTGTGTCTCCTGCATTGGCAGGCAGATTCTTAACCACTGTGCCACCAGGGAAGCCCAGAAAGTAACATTTTTTTTAATCTTCAGAAAGAAGAATGAAACAAGATGTGAAAGACCCTTACTCCCAGGGCACAGCCTGTTTAAATAGCTCTGCTTCCTAAAAAAGAGTCTGTTTTCAGTCAAAAAAGGATATGAAAGAAGAATACGGAAGTAAGTTTGACTGTAGTTAGATCTTCCAATACTGGTTGGTTTTATTTCTACATAAGTACAGGTTTCCCCTCTCTCTGAAAGTAGAGTGTTCCTGTGAAACCTTTTATAAGCCAAAATGACGTAAAGCAAAGAAGCAGTTACCTTAGGACACTTCATGCTAAAGGATGCACAGAATAAATTGAGATAAAGCACAAGTGCTCATAGACACAGCTCAAAGCCATGGAGGCTTGATGCTGAGATGCTGAGTGTATGTAGTTACCGGGGAAGGAGGTTGGCAATGCTACTCTACTGCTTAGGGTGCGCGCTGCCTCTATAATGGCTCGCGGCAAAACAAGCACTGAACACTATTTTTGCCTTGTTTTGTAGAAGTGAAAATCTTTTTCAGATTTCTTTTAATAAGTGAAAACAGGTACTAATGTAGGTCTTTCGTTAAAGCGAAGTGGCATAGAGCAAAGTTTGGAAAAGCAGGGGATCCCTGTATAGATGGAGTTAAGTAAAGGGTACTAAAGAAAGGAAAAATGAAGGTATTTCACTACAGAGGTAACAGCAATATTTTCAAAAGTACTTTCTTTGAACTTCCAATAGGAGCTGATATCTCTCAGAAGCTCTAATTCTACCATCATTATCTTATGCCCCAAGTCACTCCTCCTCCCCACTGTCTTTAAGGCACTGAAACATCATTGTTATCATCATCACCATCACCACCACCACCACCACCTACAGTCACACAATCACAAGCACCAGCGGAGTGACTCTTGTAGGACCCAGTGCTGCCGTCAAGGAAACAAACACAGGCTTTAGTCTCTACAGTCAAAGGAGCTTAATGTCAGCTTGGAGAGAGGAATAGAAGGAGGAGGAGGAGGAGAAGAATGAGCATAATAGTAAAACAGCAACACTAGATAACAGCCATCACCGCTTTCCCAGTTCACAGACCAGAAATCACTGGAACTATCCCCAGCCTTTACCCACTCCTGATACCAGAGTCCTGTAGTCCTTGTCGGAAATGCCTTTCTGGTTGTTCTCTTTTCCTCCTCTATTGTCCATTTATTCCTCCACCTCATGCCTGGAAAATTGCAACAGGCTTATCCTTTGGCTCCCTGCTTCTCTTCCTGCCAGCTAACATCACTGCAGTGCTGCCTTTATCTTTTCATTCTCCTCCTCAAGAACCAGTATGGCTCTCTGTGCTTATCAGACCGTGGGCACAAATCTCTGAGTCCAGCTTTGAAGGCCTTCTGTAATTTACATGGACTTTGTCCATTCAATTTGATGGGCCACTACACTCCCAACACGAAATTTTTATCCCCAAGGGGTAGTTCTGTCTTTACTTTGAAACCAAGGGCCACACTATGCTTTCATTTCCTTTTTTAAATTGTGTAGGGTTTTTTTTTTTTCTGGTATTTCTACTCTTTTTTTGGTCTTTTGTGCCGTTTGCTTAGTTTCAACTTTTCCCAATTATTTCATTATATTGTTATTCTATCACTTATTACCATTCTCCTCCCCACCCCTTTTTTTCCTACTGCCCTCCCTCCCGGGCATCACATTCTCCTCCAATCTCTCCTGGTTGCTCTTTCATCTTGCTCCACGGCAAATCATATTGGGAACTTCCCTTTCCTGCTCTTTTGATTTATTTTGCCGTTTCCTGGGTCACTGGTCTTCCCCTTTTTTTCCTCCTTGTTGTGCTGCAAAATATTTTCAAGCAACTTCCCCAAAATGAACATGTTAAGAAATAAATGTTCCAAGTTCTTGCATGTCTGAAAATGTCTTCATTCTACTTTCACACTTAATTGTGTTTGTCTGGATACAATATTCTAGTTTATAATCATGTTACCAAAGAGCTTGGTATCTGTTTCCTCACCGTGTGTTAGTACCTGAGTTTCTGATAAGAAGTTTGATGTCAGTCTGACTCTCGTTCTTCTGTAATGTGGAAGATGAATTCCTACTATTTCACTACTGTCAAGTCAAATCCTAACAATCCATTTTTCCATTTTAAACCTGAGCCCCACAGGTCTGTGTTCTGCTTTTAATGCTAACTTATGGTATTTCAGAGATGGACTTTGAAAATACAGAAAAAAAGTCTAGTAAAGAGATGAAGAAAATGTTTCTTCTCTACTGCAGCTACAAAGGGAGAGGCATTCTTCCTCATCTTAAAACTTGGTCAAGGGATCTGATGAGGAAGGTGGTAAATGTGTACTCTCACAAGGACACCACTCTTGTTTCCTATGTGGTATGAAGTCTTGTACAAATATTCATAACTGTTACCAGCTCATTCTCTTCTCTCTAATATAAATCTATCATTGGAATTATTATTTGAGCAAAGGAGTCTTGTAGATGCTAGAGATTTTAAAAATTATTGCCATGTCATGTGAACATAACCTTCAGTGATACCTGTTTTACTTGTTATGGTTTGTTAGGATAGTCTTATTTGTTGTCCTGGTGATAATGTTGTAGTTGACACCTGTGTTCCCAAGTGGTGTAAACATTATCAGAAGAGGATTCTTGGCTCTCTCCTCTTCCTATTTGCATAATGGACAAATAAGTCTACTTTGCTAGAGTCCTTAGCATGACGAAGAGTTTGAGTCTTGTCCATTTACATTTCCACATGGTTGTATATTCAGTTGCTTCAGCACCTTGGAACACAGCGACAATTTCTCAAACCAAGAGTTAGTTTTTTTTTTAATTTAATTTAATTTTACTAATTAATTTATTTATTTGTTTTTGGCTGTGTTGGGTCTTTGTTGCTGTGCACGGGCTTTCTCTAGTTGCAGTGAGCTGGGGCTGCTCTTCGTTGTGCTGCACGGGCTTCTCATTGCAGTGGCTTCTCTTATTGCAGAGCACGGGCTCTAGGCACCTGGGCTTCAGGAGTTGCGGCTCGCAGCCTCTAGAGCACAGGCTCAGTAGTTGTGGCGCACGGGCTTAGTTGCTCCGTGGCATGTGGAATCTTCCCAGACCACGGCTCGAACCTGTGTCCCCTGCATTGGCAGGCGGATTCTTAACCACTGTGCCACCAGGGAAGCCCCAAAAGTTAGTTTTATAAGATATTTTGCTTCTAATACCTGAGTACTATTCAAAACGTGTCACCTACAGCAGAAACTAACACACCATTGTAAAGCAATTATACTCCAATAAAGATGTTAATAAAAAAAAGTCACCTTTTCAGTGTTCCTTGCAACATATTTGTATCATTTCAGTGTCCTTCAGGAACTTTGGGAGGGGAGAGGAATATTGAACAACAATATAAAAATGCAAAGTGGGGCTTCCCTGGTGGCGCAGTGGTTGAGAGTCCGCCTGCCGATGTGGGGGACGTGGGTTCGTGCCCCGGTCTGGGAGGATCCCACATGCCGCGGAGCTGCTGGGCCCGTGAGCCATGGCCGCTGGGCCTGTGCATCCTGAGCCTGTGCTCCGCGATGGGAGGGGTCCCAACGGTGAGAGGCCCGCGTACCGCAAAAAAAAAAAAAAAGCAAAGTGGCAGTACCTTTAATTTAAAAAAATGTTACCCCCTGCCTCCAGACACACAAATATTCTAGAATATTCTTCTAAATATGGTAAAAATCTTCCTACCAAAACCAAAATTATTCTCTGTATTACCATAACATTAAATCTTTACTAAATCTATTATTCTATAGAGTAATCAGTTCTAGGACATAGAACAATAGAAAAAATTATATTGTGGAAAAAGGAACTTTCCTTAGATCCATATGAAGCTCCATATCATAATTGAAAGTGCTCAAATAGATAATAGATAAGCAGAACAGAATAGAGTCCAGAAATAGGCCCGCATATAGAAGATCACTTGATTTATCACAAAGGTGCCAATGAAATTCATGGGGGAAGGAGAGACTTTTTAATATATGGTACTGGTTCAAAGGGTATTTGCATTTTAAAATTGGATAGATATTATCAAATTATTCACCAGAAAACTAACACTAATTTATACTCACCAACATGGCTGAAGAGCACTTCATGGCCTAATCATATAAATATTCAAGGATGTTTGCAAAGAATGGATATTCTGTGTATTGAGCACAAAGTACTCTTTCTGTATAATGCAATTCCTTCATTATTCAAGTGACAGGTATTTCCTAGATGCCTCCTATATTCTAGGTACTGCTTTAGGCCCTGGGGACTTGGCTGAAGGCAAAGTACCTGCTTTTTTGGAGCTTACATTCTTGGCGGGGTGGGAGGGGGGTGCGGAGAGATAATAAACAGATACAAAAAATATAATTTTATAGGGTTCTAAGTTGTATGAGGGAAAAACCCAACAGGGCAAGGGGTTAGAGAGACTAGGGGTGAGGGCTCTAGTTCAGATAGGAGAGTCAGGGAAGACCTCTCTGCAGAGGTAAGAAGGAGGCGGCCAAGCAAAATTAAAGGGGAAGGTGTGTGTCCAGGCAGAAGCTCAGCAAGTAGAAAGGCCCCAGGTCAGGAAAGTGCTTGGTGTGGGAGAGACTCCAAGAGAGACTTACGTGGCTGGAGAGTGTAGGAGAGATGCTCACAGAAGTAGGCAGGGGCTGGTTCGTGCTGACCTTGTTGGCCATAGCAAGACGTTTAGATTTTATTCCAGTATAATAGGAAGCTGTTGAAGCTGTGGGATCCTCCCAGACCCTTCAGCACTGATGTGGCATGATCTGATTAATACTTATAGAAGATAATTTTGATTGCTCTGGGAAAATGAATTGGAGGGGAAAGAAATGGGGCAAAAAGACCTTTAGTTGTGGCCAGAGGGACAGTAGTTTGGACTAGGTGGTAGCTGGGGAAGTGTTGAAATGTGACCAAAATTGGGACATACCTGGATGTTATAACAGTTAGGACTTGCTGACGGTTTGGCTATCAGGGGTTGGGTGGGGCCGGGGGAAGAAGGGAGTCAAGGATGACTCCTAGATTTGGGGCCTAAACAACTGGGTCAGTGGCAGTGCTGCCAACTGAGACAGAGATGATTGAGGGAGACAGTGGGGGGCACTGGAAGAAAAACCTTGGTGTGTATGAGTGGAACAACCCAATGCCCATCAATAGATGAAAGGATAAACAAAATGTAGTATATCCATACCATGAAATATTATTCAGCTGCGAAAAGAAATGACATACTGATACCTGTTACAACATGGCTGAACCTTGAAAACATTATACTAAGTGAAAAGGAACCAGACAAAAAAGCCCACATACTGTATGACTCCATATCTATGAAATATCCAGAATAAGCAAATCTATAGAGTCAGAAAATAGATTAGTGTTTGCCAGGGACTCAGTGTGGGAGGAGGAACTGGAGAGTGACTGCTTAATGGAGGTTTCCATTTGGGGTGATGAGAAAGTTCTGAAGCTAAACAATAGAGGTGGCTGCACAACATTGTGAATATACTAAATGCTATGGAATTTTATACTTTAAAATGGCGACAGTGGTAACTGTTACTTGTATTTTACCACGGTAAAAAAATCTGAGACAACAACAAAAATTTTAGGATGTATGTAGGGAAACTCAGGAGTTTAGTTTGGGACATGTTAAATTTGAAATGCCTATTAGATATTCAAGTAGAGCTAGATAAAGGAATCTGGAGCTCAGGGGAAAGTTCAGGACTGGAGAAATAAATCTGGGAGTCATTAGCATAGGGATGATATTTAAAGACTGAGAATTGGGTGAGAACTGCCATCTAGGCAGTGTAGGGAGAGAAGAAAGGAAAGACTGAGCCTGGACTGCCTTGATACTGGTCAGGAATAGGAGGAGGAGCCAGCAAAACAGGGTGGGCACACTGCTCCACAAAGGGTGGGAAAGTAGGAGAATGTGGCATCTCTGGGGCTCGGGTAGAGAGCATTTTGGGTAGAGGCGCACCAAGTGTCAACTACCGTTGAGAGATGGAGTAAAATGAAGACAGTTGGATTTTGTGCGTTGGAAATCCCTGTGATCTTTACAAAGTTGTTTGTAGTTCTAAGTGGTTTTATGCATTACTCAAATATACTAGCTTAAAATATTTTTTTGGTCTATTAATTTCTCCAATAGATATATTAAAATTTTCCACCATCAATATAGATTGATCGGTTTTTATTTCTCCTTGTTGAATTTTAAAATTCTGTATTAAGAGAATTTGTTCTTGACTCTCATGTCTTGTTAGTGAATTGTGATTTTTATCACTTGAAAATAGCCTTCTTTCCTTTTAATTGTAATGGCATATGTAGCTGGACTTTTTTTTTACTCCAAATTAAAACTTGGTTTTTTAATATGGGAACTTAACTCATTCACATTTTGTATTGTTAATATGTTTAAATACACTCATGTTTTCTTGGCTTATGTTTTCTCTTCAGGTGTTTTTGTTTTTTTCTGTTTCTTCTTGCTGTCTTTTGTTTGAGCAAGTTTTCTTTATTCCATTTTCTTCAGGGGTTGGCAAAGTTATGAGCTCAGTTTTGGTTATTTAGATAGTTAACTTAAAATTTGAACTCTCATGGTTCTACATGTTTTTTATCAGCATCTAGAATTAATCCACCTTCATGTCTTCCCATTAAACAAGAAATTTTTACTCTGACTTCCTCCTTTTGCCTCTATAGGTGTAAGCAATTTACCAAATTAGTTTTATTCTAGTTAAGTTTTACTTTTTGTTTTGACTCAGTTTTTTCCTTTTACTCCATATTATCTTTTTCTTTGGGTTACCTTTTGTCATTGTTCTTTTGTTCGAGTGCATTTTTGAGAGCCATAATTATTTTAGAGATAGTGTGATTGTGGCAAAACTCCTGAATCCTTGTATGTTAAAAATGTCTCCAATCTGCTCTCACAGTTGATTGTGCATTTCCCTTGGTATAGATTTCTAGGTACAAAATCATTTTTCTTTCAGAATTTGGAATGTATTACACAGGTGTCTTTAGCACCCAACATTGCTGATGAGAAGTCTGATGCTAATCTGCTTCTTCTCTGATCATAAGTAACAGAAACTGGCTCTGGCTAATTTGTGCAGAAAGATAATTTGTTGGCAGGCTATTGGGTAGCTCACAGAATTACCTAGAAGGCTGAAAATCAGGCTTGGAAAGCCAGCAGGAACCAAGGGGGCAACAACCAAGGATACTTTGTAGGAACAGTCTGGTTAGGTCATTGCCACCAGTCTTTGTGGGTATCACTCCAGATTCAGGTCCTGGGTGGAACAGCTAACACTCAAATTGCCAAACCTGAAAGCGGGGTTATTTGCCAGGTGCCCAATAACCACATGTGGTAGGCAGAAAAATGGTCCCAAAGATGTCCATGGCCTAATGCTTGGAACCTGTGAACGTTCCCTTAAATGACAAAGGGACTATGCAGATGTGATTAAGTTAGTTTGATTAGCCTGGATTATCCAGGTGGGCCCAATTACATGATTCCTTAAAAGTAGAGAAGCTCTCCCACCTGTGATCAGAGGGAGCTGTGACTAATACAGAAGGGTCAGAGAGTTGCTGTCTCTGAGGATGGAGGAAGTGGGCCATGAGCTAAGATATATGATGGCTGTTGGTAGCTGGAAAATGCAAAACACAAATTCTCCCCTAGTCTCCAGAAAGGAGTGCTGACACCTTGAGCTTAGCCCTGGACTTCTGATCTACAGAACGGTAAAGTAATAAATTTGTGCTGTTTTAAGCCACCGTTTGTGGAAAATCGTTATGGCAGCAATAGAAAACCAATACACCACACATTTGTAGTATTTCTTTGTCTTGATACTAAAGCCAGGAAGGCCTCACTCTGGCGGCAACCTGTGAGCATTTTGTTCCTTGCAGAGCTACCTTGTCATCTAACACTTCCTCTTGGGTGCTCGCTTCCTATCCCCCTCTGTCCCTGTGAAAACACTCCTGATGGCTTCTTTCTGCTAGTTCAGGGGCAGGGGAAGGCTATTGGGCCCCATGTTCTGAATACAGTGCTTTTTTTTAAATATATAAATTTATTTGGTTTTGGCTGCATTGGGTCTTCATTACTGTGCACGGACTTTTCTCTAGTTGTGGCGAGCGGGGGCTACTCTTCGTGGTGGTGCGCTGGCTTCTCATTGCGGTGGCTTCTCTTGTTGCGGAGCATGGGCTCTAGGTGCTCGGGCTTCAGTAGTTGTGGCTTGCGGGCTCAGTAGTGCATGGGCTTAGCTGCTCCACGGCATGTGGGATCTTCCCGGACCAGGGATCGAACCCGTGTGCCCTGCATTGGCAGGAGGATTCTTAACCACTGTGCCACGAGGGAAGCCCCTGAATACAGTTTTTTTTTTTTTTTTTTTTGCGGTACGCGGGCCTCTCACTGTTGTGGCCTCTCCCGCTGCGGAGCACAGGCTCCAGACGCGCAGGCTCAGCGGCCACGGCTCACGGGCCCAGCCGCTCCGCGGCACGCGGGATCCCCCCGGACCAGGGCACGAACCCGCGTCCCCTGCATCGGCAGGCGGACTCTCAACCACTGCGCCACCAGGGAAGTTCTTTAATATATTATCCTGCTGGTTGATTCAGAGCCTTCTGTATTATTGTAAATGTCTCTCTGAGTATGGAAACTCTGGATTTGCTCTTTCCATTATTTTAATCATTTATTTGGTTTGTTTTCTGCGGCCAGTTTGGGGATGTGATTTTTCCTCACTCTTGTAAATGTTGATTAACTTTTATCTTTTAAGTATTTCAGAACTTTCTGATAATAGTGCCTTTTCCTGTTTATCAGTACCATGTGAATTTCTTTGGGGCTTCCCTGGTGGTGCAGTGGTTAAGAACCCGCCTGCTAATGCAGGGGATATGGGTTCGAGCCCTAGTCAGGGAAGATCCCACATGCCATGGAGTGACTAAGCCTGTGCGCCACAACTACTGAAGCCCGCACGCCTAGAGGCTGTGCTCTGCAACGAGAGAAGCCACGGCAATGAGAAGCCCCTGCATCACAACAAAGAGTAGCCCCCGCTCGCTGCAGCTAGAGAAAGCCCGCGCGCAGCAACGAGGATCCAAAGCAGCCAAAAATAAATAAATTTTAAAAAATTAAAAAAAAAGAAAACAGGGTTCGCAAAAAAAAAAAAAAGAAAACAGTAAATAAATTAATCCTTTAAAAACAAACAAAAAAACAACATTTTGCACCTGTCATTGTAAGAAAATTTGGGTGGAAGGGGACATGATCTTATGAGCTCATTTCGCCATCTTGATCCAATTGTTGCCTATTACTTAGGCTGATTATTCTGAACCCGGGGCTCAGACAGAATCTGAAGGACTAGAAAGTTCCCTGAAGAGTGGGCTGTGTGGTCTAGTCTCAGCAGCATGGAGGCCCAGGAGGAAGCCAATGGAACACAGGGGTTGGGAGGGCCCAGGTGGGGGTTGGGGAAGCCCTTTGACAGGAAAAGACAAAACAGACCTGAGTTCAAACCCTGATTTTGCCCCTTTCCAACTATGTAAGCTTAAGCAAATTTAGCCTCTGTGAACTTCAGTTTCTTCACTTTAAAATGGTGATAACACCAGCTATCAGACAAGGTTGCTCTAAGAATTAAATGAGACAATATTGGTAAAGTGCTTTTCATAGGCTTGGCCTTTAATAATAATGGGTATTTACTGAGTGCTTTTACATGGATTAATCTTGTTTAATCCTGATTTTTAAACCTGTTACACAGATCAGGAAACTGAGGTGTAGAGAATTAAGTAAGCTGCTTAAGGCTGTAATCAAAAAGTGGCAGAGGAGGGATTTGAACCTGGGCAGTCTGGCTGACATCTCTGCACACACACATCATGCTACAGGTTACCCCCATGGGTGAGGGCTATTGGGCTGAGTGCTCTCCTCTGGTGTTTAAAATTTCCTGTGTGGTTTTGGTGGAGGGAGCCAGATTAATTTTAGGAATTAGGAAGGGATTGAGTCAGCAAGAGAGGATTAAGTGGCCCCAGTCATAGGCAAGCTGGAGCTGGTAGGTCATTGTAGGTTACTGTTTAGTATCCAAGTTTGTTGGCTTATTTGCTTTTATTATGTACTTATTTTGTGGAGGTAACACATAATACGTAACAGTAATGTGCAGATATCTTAAAGGCACAGCTCAATGAATTTTCACACGTGTTTACAACTGTGTAATCACCATCCAGATCAAGCTATAGAATATTTCTAGCCCCCTAGAATATTTCTAGCCCCCTAGAAGGCTCCCTTGTGCTCCCTCCCAGTCAATACCTGGCCAAAGGTTAGTAGTACTAACCTCTGTCATTATGGGTCAGTTTAGTCTGTTTTGCACTTCATATAATCGAACATATGGTTTCTGTTCTGTCATATCTGGCTTCTTTCACTCAGTCTGTTTATTTTGATAAAGAACCAGATGCTTTGAATCTGTGAGCAGATGACTACATTCCATGAGCAGGTAGCTAAGCTCCGAGCGTTACCCCAAGGGCTCTGTACACAAGTACAGCCTTTTGTGCATCTCAGTAGCCAGCTGTGGGAGATGGGAAAGAGAAGGAAAACTTGCCCAGGCAGGGCTGCCACTGGCTCCACACCTGAAGGCTCTCAGGACGCCCTGGGCTCAAGGGTAAACGTTCTAGGTATGCTATGGCTATGAAGTGAATGTTAGTTCCTTTCCTCTTTCTGGGATTCCCCATGAGTCAGGTTTTGAGATGGGACAGCTGCCTGAGTTTGGTTGAGGGTGGCACGTTCTTTGCCCTTTTGCAGCTATAGTGGTGCATTGGAAAACTCTGAATTGTTCTACACACTTGGATGCAAGTAATGTCCACACCTCTCTGCAGCCTCTGGGAACCCATCTTCTCAGGGTAGGGGCATAGCTGTCTTCCCTGTGAAACATTGCCTTCCATCTCCTCCCTTTTTAGGGTAATTCCAGCTTCTTTTCTTGAAAAGACAATAATTCTCCAAGTCTGTAAATTAAAAAAAAAAAGACTTCCCTGGTGGTGCAGTGATTAAGACCCTGTGCTCCCAATGCAGGGGGCCCGGGTTCCATCCCTGATTGGGGAACTAGATCCCACATGCATGCTGCAACTAAGAGTTCGAATGCCACGACTAAGGAGCCCTCAAGCCGCAACTAAGACCTGGTGCAACCAAATAAATAAAAAAAAATAAAGTAAGTCTGGCTTTTTCCAGTTCTTAACCACAAAGAAGCTCTTAAAGCTCTTACAACTGAGCATAAAAGGGTCCTGTGCCTCAGAACAAAAAGCCAGGTTTCCTTCCAGAGAGGAAAGGAAGGGGGAAATCACCTTTCCCTCTACCAAGTAAGTCTCCAATAGAAGTAAGAACAAGGCACAAATGACTACATCAGTAATCTCTCCGGTCCCACAGCACTGGGTTCCAAATCTGCCCTCTGAGACTAACCATGGGGAAAACCTGGCAAAATCGCACTCTAATCATCTCAGCCCCAGTTTTTTCTGCTACAAAATGGTGGCAATACCAACCTTGCAAAGTTATTGTCATTGGTAAATTAGCTATTTGTAAAGCTCCATACTTAGGGTCCATGAGTGTATTTTCTTTTTTTCTACAGGAGGAATCACCTGCTTGTATGGAAGTAGGAACAGCTGAACTGGGTGGCCTGGATTACAGGGCTCCAAGAACAGAGAAGCGATGCACTTTGCCAGGTCGTTGGGAAGCAGGCTGGAGCTCAGAAAGGCTTTTCTCCCTTTTCTTTATGGTTCCAAGCAGGTAAGTGATATGACTTAGGAGGTACTGCGAGGTGGCCCTGTACTCTCAACATAGTGCCCGAACCTGACTGATCATTAGAATTTCATGGAGAGTTTAAAAACATTCCTACCCAGCCACTTACTTTCTCCCGCTCTGGCTGAGAATCTGATTCAGGAAAAAAAAAAATCCCCAGGTGATTCTGCTGACTAGTAAGGTTTAGAGACCTGTTCTAAAATATATTCTTGCCTGAAAGTCCAATAGTTTATTTATTTTTTCAGCTTTGAGGAAAGTCTTTAATATCATTGCCCCACACAGTGAATTTGGGTAAAAGAGGAAACAGATGGAACTTTAACAGGCAAGTCTGGAGCCTGAAGGTTCATGGGAGCCCCTGGCACCAAATAGAAGTGTAACAGGTCACCTGCACCCTTTCATGGCATTAAGAACAGAAAAGCAGTGCGTGGGTCTTAAGTTTTAGGAAAGTCCAATAGTTTAAAACATTTCCGTATTATCTCAGTGGGGGGCATAAAAAATAGGACTGGGGGAGTCATGAGTCACCTTGACTACCCCGAAGGAAAAAACTTTTGTGGAACTGTCTAGATTACATGAACCTTTATCACATACATTGTAAAGCCTACGTCTTGATTTCTGTGACAAAATTTTCATCAGGGTAGAAGAACAAAGCTTACCAGTACCTTGTTCAAGTAATTGGTACGACCCTCATTTCCAAACACTAACTAAACTGTACCTTTAATTGGGAATTTTTATTACATTAAAGTAAATTAGAATGATCAGGCATATTTTTCTCTTCTCTGTAGCCCCTCCTTAGCTTGTTATTGAAGGCATATTAATAACTACCTCTCTAGGATGCAGCTGCTGAGCATTCTGATGAGAGAGAACGTAAGGATGATAGGTCCTTAGGACTGTGAGCTGGTAGCTGAGAATGTCCATTAGAAGTAGTTAGAATCCTAACTGCTAGATTAGGTCAGCACACGGAGAGAACGGGAATTAGAATTCTGATGGAAGATGGCTTTGGGGGATCAAACAAATCTAAAATTCTAGTAGTGTTTTATTACATATTGCTGTGATTGAAACCTTAATTTCAGAATTTATAATTGAATTTGGGAGCATTGAAAATTTAGAGAGAGGGCAGAAATGAGAAAGGCTCAGGGAAGCCAGAGGACATGGGCACAATACAAGCTCAGGTGGGAGATGAAGAGGGAGGGAGTCAGAAAGTAAGAAGATTATAGAAGGGAGAACAACACCAAAAATAACGATTATTTCCTTCAACCCTTTATGGTCCTTGCTGGGCAATTCCCATTCCAGTTTTTCCCTACCTCTTGTTATTATTTCATCCTGGTAAAAGGGAGAACCAAACTAGTTTCTTGAGGTAGTCTCAAGATCATTTAAGTAGAAGTCTAGGAGATGCTTAGATATAGCCAGGAAAATACCTACATGTAGCAGATCACAGCTTTGCCCTGTATTGTTTAGATGCCTTATTGGGGGCGGTGCTCATGGAACTTTTGCACACCATCTGGAGTTTGGAGGGTGTCTTCATCACTCATAGTTTTGAGAATTTGAATCCTGTCTGTACTGTTCAGTGTATGTGTGTGTTGCATTTGTTTTTTTGAATTTGAATTCCTATTGGAACAAAACTGGCTTATTGCTGTGAAGAGGTTTGATTTTTGGTTTTGCTGTACTTATAGAAAGCAAATGAAGTCTAAAAATTAAGTTTCTTGGTTCTAAGTGCACCAGATTTATACCTTCTCAAAATGAAGAGGCTTTATTGATAGTGAGTAAATGACTATAAATCTTCATAGCATGTCATTCCTCCCACTTTAACTTCCACCTATGCTCCCACTGGGTAATTTATTTTTTTTGGCTGCGTCAGGTCTTAGTTGTGGCACACAGGCTCCAGGGCACGTGGACTCTAGTTGAGGCTCTTGAGCTCAGTAG
The DNA here is from genome assembly GCF_949774975.1 of Lagenorhynchus albirostris. Classification (NCBI taxonomy): domain Eukaryota; kingdom Metazoa; phylum Chordata; class Mammalia; order Artiodactyla; family Delphinidae; genus Lagenorhynchus; species Lagenorhynchus albirostris. The sequence goes on along the minus strand of NC_083100.1, from coordinate 58,271,537 downwards.
TTGTGGCAAACAGGCTTAGTTGCCCCATGGCATGTGGGATCTTAGTTCCCTGACCAGGGATGGAACCCGCATCCCCTACATTGCAAGGCGGATTCTTTATCACTGGACCACCAGGGAAGTCCCCCCACTGGGTTATTTTGAGGCATCTGAAGTAAATCTCAGATGTCATTTCGTTTCTGCTGTAAGCATTTCAGCATGTGTCTCTAAAAGATATGGACTCTTTTTAAAAACATAACTGCATATTTGGATTAAGTGACTAGCAAAATAAAGAGGTGTGCTTGCAAAACAAAATATAACCACCATACCTTTATAACTCCCCAAAATATTGATAAAATTTCCTTAGTATCAAATATCTAATCAGATTTAAATTTCCTGCATCATTTTTGGATTTTGCTGATTATTTCACTGAGATGTTGCTTAACAAATTCCTCTGTTTCCTGTACATCCTATAAGCTGAGTGTTAGATCTGGAAGTTTAATCTGACTTGGCTTGGTTTTTCTGGCAAGAACACTTCATATGTGGCATTATATAATTCCGTAGGAAACATGATGGTAACAGGCATTAATTATCATTGTCTAGAAGATTGTACATTTTTGACCGCCCTCAACTCAACCGTCAAGCCATACACACCCTTAGACACACCTCACATATACCCTCTCCTTTTTACTGTTTTTTTTTTTTCTCATCTCTAAAAACACCATTGTCTATTAACCATCACTGCAGATCCCTGCAGATCCCTGCAGGTCAGGGTGTTCTGCCTGATACTCCACACTCGCTGTTAATTATGATAATTATGTATACTTTGCATCTGATGCTTACGTGTTGCCACTGGCATCTGTTATCCTGAAATCTTACTCTTCCCATTGCCACTAGGAAGATTAATTTTGTAAAAGCACCTATGATTGTTTTTTGTTTATTTGTTTTGTTTTTATTTTATTGCAGTATAGTTTTTTAATTTATACATCTTTATTGGAGTATAATTGCTTCACAATGCTGTTATTTCTATTGTACAACAAAGTAAATCAGCCATGTGTATAGTTGGTTTAAATGTTGTATTTTTTTCTCATTAGTTACCTATTTTATACATAGTATCAATAGTGTACTGTTTTAACTGATTAGAAAATCGTTACTTGATTGTAAACTCATCTCACAGACATAATCTCCTTGGAAAATAATCAGAAGGTTCCATTAACTTTCAATATATGTAAATAAACATTCTCTCAGTTCCCACCTATGGTGATATTGTTGGTTGTCTATTCAACTGCCATCCCTCTCACCCTTTTCATGTGCTGACAGAGAGCCCACTTCCCATTAAAGAGGCTGACCACTTTCCAAAGTGCCTGGTTTCTGGGAAACTCTTTCTTTCCCTCTTTATGAGGATACTGTCATCTTTGGTTCTTTACATGAGGTGTGAGGTTGTTATTTGGTGCTGCAATGACCGTCCTCTGACCATAGGGAGCAGGCTAAAGGACTAACACCAATGTGCCCCGGATGATGGGCTGGAAATGTGGGAAGAATCCAGATGCTCAGTAAGTCACTGAGCCCCTGAAATAGCCAACCTTGCAAATGCCATACCTCCAGACTTCTTATGTGAGATTATAAAAAAGGGGTATTTCACCCACTTTTCATTGATCATTTGCAGCTATAAACAACACACCAGGTATATTCAGATACACTTCTTTTGTGTTTCTGCTTACTATTTAAAGCCCTGATGTAGGGAAAAAAACCCTATAGACTTTGACCTTGAGTTTCCTACAAAATCAGAGTCTCTCTTAACCACTCTAATAGAGCTAAAATGGTGATACACATAGCATAAATCATTGAATCATCAAAATAAACTTGTTTTGATGTCATTTTTAAAAAATAAAATCAGTTTTTTGATAAGATACAAGTTGAAAAAGCATACAGTAACTTAAAAGTGGAGATAGAGGCCTAAATGTTCTATGTTGGTGATAGGAATTAGAGTTGAAATATTTTCCAAGGCTCATTCTCAAAGCACATAACTAAGAGTTGACTTTGAGTGTTGGCAACAAAGGGAGACTTTTCTCCTATTACATTATGCTGGACATAATACTTGTATTAAGTAGGAGAACTGGAATTTCTGAATCTCCTCCTTTGCAGCAAAACAATTCCCAAGTTTCAAATTGAATGCACAAGATTAGCAGGCAGAGTGATGAGGATTTAATTTTTAAAAATAGTATGATGTTTGAAATCTGTCTAAGCAGCAGCTATAGAACCAAACACGTAAAGGATAGCTATGAGCTGTCTGTGCTTGCTGCTGCTTCTGTTTTTTTAAATTGAGATATAATTGACATATAACAGTATGCTCCTGCCTGTATTTTGCATTCCCAGACTGTTATTTGGAAGCAAAGCTTCATTGATTTTTGGTCAGTAGATTGCACCTTTGTCCTTGCAGACAAGGTGATGACAGCAAGTAGTTCCATGAAACCCTTGGTAACAGACCTTCTTTGTGCTGTGTGAGGAAGCCCTGGCTCATAAGTGGATGACATCAGCAGGCTTCCACCCACTCCTCTGGATCCCTCAGTGTACAGACTCATCGGTAATGACTTGCACTCTGAACAGCTGCCGGTCTCACTGGCTTCATTCACTGTGAAGATGGTGATCATACATCCCAGATTTCAAATAATCTGTACTGTTTTCAGACCATGTGTCAGGCTATCTGCCCTTGTGTCTGATTAGGAAAATATAATCACCTTAATTATGGCACAACCCCTTCCAACTTCTCTGCCTGCTTGGAGGTTTTCCCAACATGTCTCGTTGTTTGGGATACCTCTCAGGCGGTGTCCCTTCTCCTTCGCTAAATAAGCAAAATTACCCATGTGTTCAATGGAAATACCCTCCTTTAGGGATCCTGTCTAGAAGGGATTTCAACATAACCAGTACTTAGACACAGTAAGGCAGAGCCTACCTGCCTATGAAAAGCTACCTGATCAGAATTCTGAGTGAATTAAATGTCCATTAGCACAATAAAATTCAAAGCCTTTGAAAATGCATAAGGTAATACATTTAAGCAGGTGAGCATAGCTTATCTTGGAAAAGTCACTGAAAGGAAGAGGGCAGGGTTAGAATTCAGCTTTGGAGATGAGATAGGAGCAAAGGGTAACTTCAGAGCCCACTGGGGGCAGCCTTGCTGTCTATAGGTTGTGGGTCAGGCAGCAGGCTCACTGTTTACTCTGACACTGTGGCTTGGAGAACATATCAGAATCTCTGCTATCTTTGGTGTCCTTAATTCAGTGAGCCAGGTACACGAAAGGTGCTCAGGAGACACTTGTTGAACTGCATTGACAAGTAACTTTTTCTTTCATCACTGTGTTTGATACACGAGATACACTTGCAGCCATCTTTCTGGTTCAGAGTATCAAAGCTGGTCTGAAATGCCATAAAGAGTGTTTGTACTTAAGGATAGTTATGGGGGTAGGACTTTGATTTTCTGAAAAAAAAAATTTTTTTTACCTATGTAGCCAGAATATTAGAAGTGAAATTTAGGAGGGGACAGACAATCCTTGGGTGTAAGGAGATTGGTAATGGCTTGGGACAACTGAATAAATATATTTATTTTGTTCCGTGCGTGGGCCTTACCCCTTTTCACAACTACCAGGTGTTTTATAGACACGTTTTTCTATGAAGTAGTCAAGCTGTAAACACATTGAATCCTGACTGATAGTCATGTCTTTAAAAAAAAAAAAAAAGAAAGGAAAGGGAAAAGAGAAGCACTACTGTCATTCTCCTAATGGAAATATCTTTTGTCTCTGGAAGCACAGGACCAAGGGTGTGGACCATCACAGGGCCTTCACTCTACTTTCAACCCATCCTGATTATGGGCTTCCTGTAGGTCTGTCCCTCATATGTAACTGTGGTGCTCTGAGAGGAAACTCTGTACCCACTGCACCCTAAGCCCAATCTCACGTTTCTGTACAAAGAATGGTGGGTGCTCAGTAAATGTTTGTTGAGTAAAAAACATCAAGTATTTAGCAGTATTGGTGAACAGTGTAGCTTCTCCTTCATGTTCACAAGTTAAATCACAGGGTTAAATCTTTCACATCCAGGTGTCTTAGTATACAGAAGTACACAGTAAGCGTTTATGTCTGAGTCAGCAGAGCAAGGGCCACATTCATGAATACCATGGGAGCCTGTGGTGTTAACCTTCCTCCCATATCACCAGCGCTGCCTGCTGAGCAACAGAGATGTTTTCCCTCTTCCTTTTTTTAAAAAAATAAATTTTATTTATTTTTGGCTGTGTTGGGTCTTCGTTGCTGCGTGCGGGTTTTCTCTAGTTGCGGCAAGCGGGGGCTACTCTCATTGCGGTGGCTTCTCTTGTTGTGGAGCATGGGCTCTAGGCGCGAGGGCTTCAGTAGTTGTGGCACATGGGCTCAGTAGTTGTTGCTCTAGAGTGCAGGCTCAGTAGTTGTGGCTCACGGGCTTAGTTGTTCTGCGGCATGTGGGATCTTCCCGGACCAGGGCTCGAACCCGTGTCCCCTGCATTGGCAGGAGGATTCTTAACCACTGTGCCACCAGGAAAGTCCTCTCCCACTTCCTTTCAAGGTCTCACAGCTTCATTGTAATACGTGGGAAAGGACCAGAGAGATTTTTAAGCCAAACTCTTCATTTTATAAGTGAAAAAACTTAGGTCTGGAGAGATGGAGCGACTTACCCAAGATCATATATAGCTCATCTTTGGCAAAACCAAGAAAGAATCTGAGTCTCCTTGAAAGTCATTTTTCTTCCCGAAATACTTTAAAGTTTTATGTAAAAGATCTTCATTTCATGGCTATATATATACCATCAAGTAGTTGTTATCAGTTACTCCTCAAGGAAACCCTAAAAACTTTTAGCTAATTATTTCCCATTTGACACATTTCAGGATGTCAAATAAGAAGTTCTTACTGAGACATCAAGATAAAATACGTGACAAGCCAAAGAGGAGAGCCATAAAAAGATAGATCATGGTCTTTCCATGATCTCTTTCTTTTCAAAGCACTCTCCCAGCAAATAGCACGCTAGTTAAACCTGTTGGTGAGTAAACTTAAGGAAATATGTTAAAGGACTCCATCCAGTCCTGCCCAAAGCCAAGCAGAGGAGGCCAACTTGAGTTCTCACCACCATCCCCCAACACCCTTTGTTGTTTGCTCAGAATAGTTTCCCCCGTAAGACATTAGTGATTCCTAGGGCTTCTTTAAGAAGTTTCTTTATTATGTGTGAAGTGATTGAAAACTGCCAATCATGAATCTGGCAATCCCCTCTCATGAGCTTCAAGACTGTTCTGATTACAATAATTACATTTTTATGAATATCCTACCTAGAGAGTAACAATTTTACTATGTCAGACTACACCACACAAAGATGCATCAGTTTCATCTGCAATGAAAAATAGAGCCTAATAGCTCAGTTGTATATTTATGATAGTCAGACATCAAGATGCAACGTAAATACTTCAGCTGAAAGAATTCTGATCATTATTTAACCTTGAGATGATAAGGGTGAAGGCTTGTCAGCTTTCATGAATTATTTTTTTCATGATTTTTGCTATTTTGATTTGATTTTTAAAACTCCATAACTTAACACTTATTAACATTTGGATTCCACCCCACCCCTCATGATATGTAGACAAGGCACACCAACAAAAGATTAATAGATATGATTGATAGTCAAAGGGAGAGGATTAGGTAGTTGTAAGACATAATTATGTTTCAGGTACAATAGTGCCCGTCCAACGAGTTTTCTTCTTGCCTAAGTTTCTTCACCCATGATGCAAATAATGGACACAGTGTTTAGGTTTGATGAATACATATTAGTTTAATGCAAAGAAAAAACTGTTGCATTATTACAAATAGTGGTCAGTGCCAGTCGAAGTGTGCTCTGAGAACCCGTAGCATCAGGCATCACCTAGAAGCCTGTTAAAGATGTAAATTCTCAGGTCCCCACCGCAGACTTGCTGAGTCAGAATCTTTGGCCGTGGAGCGCAGGACTCTGTCTTAACAAGCCCTCCAGGTGATCCTCTGAGGTTTGAGAACCACTGCTGTAGCATCTTGTAGCTATTCCCATTGGCTGCAGTGAAACATCGCCAGGTGTGGACGCGGCAGTCCCAGCAACACTGTAGGTGTTCCCTGTTAACTGCAGTAGTGTGTGTTCCAGGGCAGCTTAAGTGAACAGGCTCTTTTGGTCAAATTCCTGAGTGCAGAGGTTCCTCTTAAGTGGATTTTTTTCTTCTCTTTAAATCCCCAGATGTCGCAAGCCATAGTTTCTTCCCATTCCACTCGTAATTGTTAGTTTATCCTCCCTGGTAGAGGGATGTTATGATATCCTTTCTAATGACAAGATTTCCACCACCCTGAACCTCTGCTGATCCTTTCCCTTTGTTACAACCATTTCCCTAAAGTCATCTTGAGTTCTTTAAAAAATTTTAACATCCAACATGATGCCCTTTATATTTCTTATGGCAGTACCATAAGAAATGCACTCTATCTTTTGATAGCACTGTGAGTGAAAATTATTTACCGTAACTCACCAGAAAATGGTATAGGGAGTTGTCACACATTGCAAGCACACTTAATTCAAGAAAACATGGTAGAACATACTTAGTACAAATGCTGATGCTCACTAACCAGGACTGTGCAGTGCTGTCAGTGACACAGTTTTTCTTTGAGAGGTTAAAATAGCTCTCGGTGTAAAGGAAATGTATCACAGAATTTGGTAATAGATTAAAAAGGGGGAGGGAGGGGAAGAAGGGAGTGAGGGAGGGAAAGAGGGAGATTGAGAGAGAATATTTTAATGAAAATATTTTAGAGAGAAGTAGCATTTTAATGAATCAGCATGCGTGGGGCAATGTTAAATGGAGTAGAAGAGTATGACAAAAAGTGAATTGCCATCTTATGATTTAATCTTCATATTACTTTATACATTCTCTATATAAAAATATATTCTTATATATATATGAATATATTCTTTTAAAGACCCAAATGCAAGGGTAAACAGTGATTCTAAATCCTGAATGTGTATCAGAATGACCTTGAAGCTTGTTAAAAATACAAATTCCCATGGTCATGGTTGCTTTGGCAACACATATACTGAAATTCAAGCGATACAGAGAAAATTAGCACGGTCCCTGTGCAAGGATAACATGAAAACTCATGAAGCGTTCCATATTATTTTTTGAATTTTATTTTATTTAGTTTTTTTTATACAGTAGGTTCTTATTATCTATTTTATACATATTGGTGTATATATGTCAATCCCAATCTCCCAGTTCATCCCACCCCCCCTCACTTTCCCACCTTGGTGTCCATACATTTCTTCTCTACATCTGTGTCTCTGTATCTGCCTTGCAAACCAGTTCATCTGCACCATTTTTCTAGATTCCACATATATGCGTTAATATATGATATTTGTTTTTCTCTTTTGACTTACTTCACTCTGTATGACAGTCTCTAGTTCCATTCACGTCTCTACAAATGACCCAATTTCATTCTTTTTTATGGCTGAGTAATATTCCACTGTATATATATGTACCATATCTTCTTTATCCATTCATCTGTTGATGGGCATTTAGGTTGCTTCCATGTCCTGGTAATTGTAAATAGTGCTGCAATGAACATTGGGGTGCATGTGTCTTTTTGAATCATGGTTTTCTCTGGGTATATGCCCAGTAGTGGGATTGCTGGGTCATATGGTAGTTCTGTTTTTAGTTTTTTAAGGAACCTCCATACTGTTCTCCATAGTGGCTGTATCAATTTACATTCCCACCAACAGTGCAAGAGGGTTCCCTTTTCTCCCCACACTCTCCGGCATTTATTTGTAGATTTTCTGATGATGCCCATTTTAACTGGTGTGAGATGATACCTCGTTGTAGTTTTGATTTGCATTTCTCTAATAATTAGTGATGTTGAGCAGCTTTTCATGTGTCTCTTTGCCATCAGTATGTCTTCTTTGGAGAGATGTCTATTTAGGTCTTCTGCCCATTTTTTGATTTGGTTGTTTGTTTTTTTAATATAGAGCTGCATGAGCTGTTTATATATTTTGGAGATTAATCCTTTGTCCGTTGATTTGTTTGCAAATGTTTTCTCCCATTCTGAAGCTTGTCTTTTCATCTTGCTTATAGTTTCCTTTGCTGTGCAAAAGGTTTTAAGTTTCATTAGGTCCCATTTGTTTATTTTAGTTTTTATTTCCATTACTCTAGGAGGTGGGTCAAAAAAAGATCTTGCTGTGGTTTATGTTGAAAAGTGTTCTTCCTGTGTTTTCCTCTAAGAGTTTTATAGTGTCCAGTCTTACATTTAGATCTTGAATCCATTTTGAGTTTATTTTTGTGTATGCTGTTAGGCAGTGTTCTAATTTCATTCTTTTACATGGAGCTGTCCAGTTTTCCCAGCACCACTTATTGAAGAGACTGTCTTTTCTCCATTATATATCCTTGCCTCCTTTGTCATAGATTAGTTGAGCATAGGTGCGTGGGTTTGTCTCTGGGCTTTCTATCCTGTTCCATTGATACATATTTCTGTTTTTGTGGCAGTACAATATTGTCTTGATTACTGTAGCTTTGTAGTATAGTCTGAAGTTAGGAAGTCTGATTCCTCCAGCTCCCTTTTTTTCCCTCAAAATTGCTTTGGCTATTCTGGGTCTTTTGTGGCTCCATACAAATTTAAGATTTTTTGTTCTAGTTCTGTAAAAAAAAATGCCACTGGTAATTTGATAGGGATTGCATTGAATCTGTAGATTGCTTTGGGTAGTATAGTTATTTTCACAATATTGATTCTTCCAATCCAAGAACATGGTATATCTCTCCACCTGTTTGTGTCATCTTTGATTTCTTTCACCAGTGTCTTATAGTTTTCTGAATACAGGTCTTTACCTCCTTAGGTAGGTTTATTCCTAGGTATTATATTCTTTTTGTTGCAGTGGTAAATGGGATTGTTTCCTTAATTCCTCTTTCTGATCTTTTGTTGTTAGTGTATAGGAATGCAAGAGATTTCCGTGCATTAATTTTATATCATGCAACTTTACCAGTTTCATTGATGAGCTCTAGTAGTTTTCTGGTGACATCTTTAGGATTCTCTATGTATAGTATGATGTCATCTGCACACAGTGACAGTTCTACTTCTCCTTTTCCAGTTTGTCTTCCTTTTATTTCTTTTTCTTCTCTGATTGCTGTGGCTAGGACTTCCAAAACTATGTTGAATAATAGTGGCGAGAGTGGACATCCTTGTCTTGTTCCCGATCTTAGAGGAAATACTTTCAGTTTTTCACCATTGAGAATGATGTTTGCTGTGGGTTTGTCATATATGGCCTTCATTACGTTGAGGTAGGTTCCCTCTATGCCAACTTTCTGGAAAGTTTTTATCATAAATGGGCATTGAATTTTGTCAAAAGCTTTTTCTGCATCTATTGAGATGATCATATGGTTTTTATTCTTCAATTTGTTAATATGGTTTTCCCCATTGATTAATTTGCGTATATTGAAGAATCGTTGCATCCCTGGGATACATCCCACTTGACCATGGTGTATGATCCTTTTAATGTGCTGTTGGATTCTGTTTGCTAATATTATTTTGAGGATTTTTGCATCTATATACATCAGTGATATTGGTCTGTAATTTTCTTTTTTTGTAGTATCTCTCTCTGGTTTTGGTATCAGGGTGATGGTGGCCTCGTAGAATGAGTTTGGGAGTGTTCCTTGCTCTGCAGTTTTTGGGAAGAGTTTGAGAAGGATGGGTGTTAGCTCTTCTCTAAATGTTTGATAGAATTCACCTGTGAAGCCATCTGGTCCTGGACTTTTGTTTGTTGGAGGATTTTTCATCGTGGTTTCAATTTCATTTCTTGTGATTGGTCTCTTCATATTTTCTAATTTTCCTGTTCAGTCTTGAAAGGTTCTACCTTTCCAAGAATTTGTCCATTTCTTCCCAGTTGTCCATTTTATTAGCAGAGTGTTGCTTTTAGTAGTCTCTTATGATCCTTCGTATTTCTGCGGTGTCTGTTGTAACTTCTCCTTTTTCATTTCTAATTTTATTGATTTGAGTCCTCTCCCTCTTTTTCTTGGTGAGTCTGGCTAAAAGTTTATCAATTTTATTTATCTTCTCAAAGACCCAGCTTTTAGTTTTATTGATCTTTGCTATTGTTTTCTTTCTTTCTATTTCATTTATTTCTGCTCTGATCTTTATATTTCTTTCCTTCTACTAACTTTGAGTTTTTTTGTTCTTCATTCTCTCGTTCCTTTAGGTGTAAGGTTAGATTGTTTATTTGAGATTTTTCTTGTTTCTTGAGGTAGGATTGTATTGCTATAAACTTCCCTCTTAGAACTGCTTTTGGTGCATCCCATAGTTTTGGATTGTCGTGTTTTTTCTGTCATTTGTGTCTAGGTATTTTTTGATTTCCTCTTTGATTTCTTCAGTGATCTCTTGGTTATTTAGTAACGTATTGTTTAGCCTCCATGTGTTTGTGTCTTTTACGTTTTTTTCCCTGTAATTCATTTTTAGTCTCATAGTGTTGGGGTCAGAAAAGGTGCTTGATATGTTTTCAGTTTTCTCAAATTCACTGAGGCTTGATTTGTGGCCAAAGATGTGATCTGTCCTGGAGAATGTTCCGTGTGCACTTGAGAAGAAAGTGTAATCTGCTGTTTTTGTATGGAATGTCCTATAAATATCCATTAAATCTCTCTGGTGTATTGTGTCATTTAAAGCTTGTGTTTCCTTGTTAATTTTCTGTCTGGATGATCTGTCCATTGGTGTATGTGACATGTTAAAGCCCCACACCATTATTGTGTGACTGCTGATTTCCTCTTTTATAGCTGTTGGCATTTGCCTTATGGATTGAGGTGCTCCTATGTTGGGTGCATATATATTTATAATTGTTATATCTTCTTCTTGGGTTGATCCCTTGACCATTATGTAGTGTCCTCCCTTGTCTCTTGTAACATTCTTTATTTTAAAGTCTATTTTATCTGATATGAGTATTGCTACTCCAGCTTTCTTTTGATTTCCATTTTCATGGAATATCTTTTTCCATCCCCTCTCTTTCAGTCTGTATGTGTCCCTAGGTCTGAAGTGGGTCTCTTGTAGACAGCCTATATATGGGTCTTGTTTTTGTATCCATTCAGTGAGCCTGTGTCTTTTGGTTGGAGCATTTAATCCATTCACATTTAAGGTGATTATCAATATGTATGTTCCTATTACCATTGTCTTAATTGTTATGGGTTTGTTTTCATTGGTCCTTTTTTTCTCTTGTGTTTCCCACTTAAGTTCCTTAGCATTTGTTGTAGAGCTGGTTTGGTGGTGGTGAATTCTCTTAGCTTTTGCTTGTCTGTAAAGCTTTTGATTTCTCTGTCGAATCTAAATGAGATCCTTGCCGGGTAGAGTAATCTTGGTTGTACGTGTTTCCCTTTGATCACTTTAAATATATTGTGCCACTCCCTTCTGGCTTGTAGAGTTTCTGTTGAGAAATAGCTGTTAACCTTATGGGAGTTCCCTTGTATGTTATTTGTCATTTTCCCCTGTTGCTTTCAATAATTTTTCTTTGTCTTTAATTTTTGTCAATTTGCTTACTTTGTGTCTCGGCATGTTTCTCCTTGGGTTTATCCTGCATGGGACTCTCTGTGCTTCCTGGACTTGGGTGGCTCTTTCCTTTCCCATGTTAGGGAAATTTTTGACTATAATTTCTTCACATATTTTCTCGGGTCCTTTCTCTCTCTCTTCTCCTTCTGAGACCTCTATAATGTGAATGTGTTTAGAGGTGCCTTTAATATTGTCCCAGAGGTCTCTTAGGCTGTTTTCATTTCTTTTCATTCTTTTTTCTTTACTCTGTTCTGTGGCAGTGAATTCCACCATCCTGTCTTCCAGGTCACTTATCTGTTCTTCTACCTCAGTTATTCTGCTATTGATTCCTTCTAGTGTATTTTTCATTTCAGTTATGAGATGAACAATAGTTCCTCTCTGTTTGTTTGTTCTTTAATTCTTCTAGGTGTTTGTTCTTTAATTCTTCTAGGTCTTTGTTAAACATTTCTTGCATCTTCTTAGTCTTTGCCTCCATTCTTTTTCCGAGGTCCTGGGTCATCTTTGCTGTCATTATTCTGAATTCTTTTTCTGGAAGGTTGCCTATCTCCACTTCATTTAATTGTTTTTCTGGGGTTTTATCTTGTTCCTTCTTCTGGTACATAGTCCTCTGCCTTTTCATTTTGTCTATCTTTCTGTGATTGTGGTTTTAATTCCGCAGGCTGCAGAATTGTAATTCTTGTTGCTTCTGCTTTCTACTGTCTGATGGGTGAGTTACTTGTGCAAGCTTCCTGATGGGAGGGACTGGTGATGGGTAGAGCTGGGTGTTGCTCAGGTGGGCAGAGCTCAGTAGAAGCTTAATCAGCTTGTCTGCTGATGGGGTGGGGCTGGGTTCCCTCCCTGTTGGTTGTTTGGCCTGAAGTGACCCAGCACTGGAGCCTACCTGGCTCTTTGGTGGGGCTAATGGCAGATTCCGGGAGTGCTCACGCCAGTGTCCTTGCCCCGCAGTGAGCCACAGCCACCCCCTGCCTCTGCAGGAGACCCTCCAACACTAGCAGGTAGGTCTGGTTCAGTCTCCTGTGGGATCACTGCTCCTTCCCCTGGGTCCTGATGCACACACTACTTTGTGTGTGCCCTCCAAGAGTGGAGTCCCTGTATCCCCCAGTCCTATCAGAGTCGTGCAATCAAATCCCACTAGCCTTCAAAGTCTCATTCTCTGGGAATTCCTCCTCCTGTTGCCAGACCCTCAGCTTGGGAAGTCTGATATGGGGCTCAGAACCTTCACTCCAGTGGGTGTACTTCTGTGGTATAATTGTTCTCCAGTTTGTGAGTCACCCACCCGGCAGTTACGAGATTTGATTTTATTGTGATTGCACCCCTCCTACCATCTCATTGTGGCTTCTCCTTTGTCTTTGGATGTGGGGTATCTTTTTTGGTGAGTTCCAGTGTCTTCCTGTTGATGATTGTTCAGCAGTTAGTTGTGATTCTGGTGCTCTCGCAAGAGGGAATGAGTGCACGTCCTTCTACTCTGCCATCTTGAACCAATCTCTGAAGCATTCCATATTTTAAAAAAATTCCTGGGTTCCAAGACATATTTATTTTGGTAGGTCTGAGGTGGAGCCCAGGAATCTGTATGTAATAACCACTCCAGGTGATTCTGGTGCAGGTGATCCTTATCTTTCATTGTGAGAAACACTGCAAATCTCACTCAGAAAAAGCAGAGAAACACATGAGTGTGAGGCAGTAAGGCTGAACCGATTGCACATGAGTTGCACCTTCTTTGCATCCCAGTGGTTCAATAAATAAAGCTTTTGAACAGCATGTATATTCTGCCTAGTTCTAAACTTATTTGTACACTTGCCTCCACCCCCAAAAGACTGTAAGCTCCCTGAAACACAGGAATTATGTGGTATACTGACATTTGTATCTTCAGCTCGACTCACCCCCTGCCTTCTTATTGAGAAGATACTCAGTAATATTTGTTAAATGAATGAAGACAATAAGGAGTATAAATGTAATTGAAAGAGTGTGATTGAAACAGAGAGGGGTTTAGTCTTGGCCTTCTTTCACCCACCAGCTAGCTATGAGACCTTAGAGTCACTTTATCTCCTGATGTCTCAGCCCTGCATTTGTTACATGAGAGATCAGTTTCTTCCTCCTTCATAGGGCTTCTGCAGGGTAAAAATGATATAATGTATGTTAAAATTTCCTTGAAATTGCAGAGCCACTTGTTTCAATTTTTTAGAGTGTGACTGTCTATTTTTCTAACCTTTTTTCCTGTGAATGAGTGCAAGGTTATATGACTGGGGCAAAGTACACAACATTCACTTCTGGCCATTATGGGGAAGCAAATTCTATTATTTGGAATTTAAAAGAACTACATGACTTTTCCAACTTCAAGGAGAGTAAAAAATAAATTCGATACTAAAAATTTATAATGTAAATGGAATAACTGCCCCACAAATAATGGGCAGTACAAAGGAAGGGAGGTACACAGGAGCAAATTAACTATTCACATTGATGTTTGATTCTGAGATGGGGACTTTCAGATACCTGTGTTTAATGAAATGATCTCTGAATTTTAGTGGCTCCCCTAAGATCACCATAAAAGGTAACAGTTATCTGATAAGATGAGCTGAAAAGTACAAGTATATAACATCCCTTTCAAAACCTCAAGGTAGAGATTATGATTACCCCTCAAGCTGTAAAGAACCAAAGAACTGAAAGAAACTAGGTCACTTACAAGAGGTGATGTGCCCTGGGTAGTAAATGCTGGTCCAGGACTGGAGCCAGTTTATATCCCGATGAGGAAAATAAGGGCAATGTAGTGAGTTTTCCATGAAGCTATATTTTTTCAGTTGAGCCTACTGTCTTTAATGTATGTATGTATTTATTATTTTAGTAACTTTAAAAAATTAAAGTATAGTTGATTTACAATATTTTATTAGTTTCAGGTGTACAGCATAGTGATCCAGTATTTTTGCAGATTATAGTCCATTATAGGTTATTACAAGATAATGGCTATAAATCCCTGTGTTATAGAGTAAATTCTTATTACCTATTTTATACATAGTAGTTTGTGTCTGTTAACCCATACCCCTAATTTGTCCTTCTCCCCTTACCTCTCCCCTTTGGTAACCACAAGTTTGTTTTCTATATCTGTGAGTCTGTTTCTGTTTTGCATATATATTCATTTGTATTAGGTTTTACCACATGTAAATGATATCAGACAGTATTTGTCTTTCTCTGACTTATTTCACTAAGCACAGTATTCTCTAGGTCCATCCACATTTCCACAAATGGCAAAATTTCATTCTTTTTTATGGCTGAGTAGTATTCCAGTGTGTGTGTGTGTGTGTGTGTGTGTGTGTGTGTGTGTGTGTAGCACATCTTCTCAATCCAGTCATCTGTTGATGGGCTCTTGGGTTGCTTCTATGTCTTGGCTATTGTAAATAGTATTGTTATGAACATTAGGGTGCATATATCTTTTTGAATTAGCATTTTTGTTTTTTTCTGGGTAAATGCCCAGCCCATTTTGTTTTTTTCTGGGTAAATGTTTTTTTCTGGGTAAATTGTAAATAGTATTGTTATGAACATTAGGGTGCATATATCTTTTTGAATTAGCATTTTTGTTTTTTTCTGGGTAAATTGCTGGATCATATGGTAGTTCCATTTTTAGTTTTTAAAATTTTTTCAATAGGTCTTTATTGGAGTATAATTGCTTCACAATACTGTGTTACTTTCTGTTGCCCAACAAAGCAAATCAACCATATGCATACACATGTCCCCATATCCCCTCCCTCTTGAGCCTCCCTCCCATCCTCCCTATCGCACCCCTCTAGGTCATCACAAAGCACTGAACCCATCTCCCTGTGCCATGCTGCTGCTTCCCACCAGCCAACTATTTTACATTCAGTAGTGTATATATGTCGATGCTACTCTCACTTCACCTCAGCTTCGCCCTCCTACCCCATGTCCTCAAGTCCATTCTCTGTGTCTGCCTCTTTATTCCTACCCTGCAGCTAGGTTCATCAGACCATTTTTTATTTTAGATTCCATGTATATGTGTTAGCATACGATATTTGTTTTTTCTTTCTTACTTCACACTATATGACAGACTGTAGGTACATCCACCTCACTACAAATAACTCAATTTTGTTTCTTTTTTTTTTTTTTTGCAGTATGCGGGCCTTTCACTGTTGTGGCCTCTCCCGTTGCGGAGCACAGGCTCCGGACGCGCAGGCTCAGCGGCCATGGCTCACAGGCCCAGCCGCTCTGTGGCATGTGGGATCTTCCTGGACCGGGGCACGAATCCGTGTCCCCTGCATCGGCAGGTGGACTCTCAACCACTGCACCACCAGGAAAGCCCTAAATTTTGTTTCTTTTTATGGCTGAGTAATATTCCATTGTATATATGTGCCACATCTTATTTATCCATTCATCTGTCAATGGACATTTAGGTTGCTTCCATGTCCTGGCTATTGTAAATAGAGCTACAATGAGCATTGTGGTACATGTCTCTTTTTGAATTATGGTTTTCTCAGGATATATGCCCAGTAGTGGGATTGCTGGGTCATATGGTAGTTCTATTTTTAGTTTTTTAAGGAACCTTCATACTGTTCTCCATAGTGGTTATATCAATTTACATTCCCACCAACAGTGCAGGAGGGTTCCCTTTTCACCACACCCTTTCCAGCATTTATTGTTTCTAGATTTTTTGATAATGGCCATTCTGACTGGCGTGGGGTCATCGCAGTTTTGATTTGTATTTCTCTAATAATTAGTGTTACTGAGCAAATTTTCTTGTGCCTCTTGGCCATCTGTATGTCTTCTTGAAGAGATGTCTATTTAGGTCTTCTGCCCATGTTTTAACTGGATTGTTTGTTTTTTTTGATATTGAGCTCCATGAGCTTTTTGTGTATTTTAGAGATTAACCTTTTGTTTGTTGTTTCATTTGCAAATATTTTCTCCCATTCTGAGGGTTGTCTTTTTGTCTTGTCTTTGGTTTCCTTTGCTGTGCAAAAGCTTTCAAGTTTAATTAAGTCCCATTTGTTTATTTTTGTTTATATTTCTGTTACTCTAGGAGGTGGGTCAAAAAAGGTCTTGCTGTGGTTTATGTCAAAGAGTGTTTATCCTATGTTTTCCTCTAAGAGTTTTATAGTGTCTGATCTTACATTTAAGTCTTTATTCCGTTTGGAGTTTATTTTTGTGTATGGTGTTCGGTAGTGTTCTCATTTCATTCTTTTACATGGAACTGTCCAGTTTTCCCAGCACCACTTATCGAAGAGGCTGTCTTTCTCCATTGTATGTTCTTGCCTCCTTTGTCATAAATTAGGTGCCCACATGTGTGTGGGTTTATCTCTGGGCATTCTATCCTGTACCATTGATCTATATTCTGTTTTTGTGCCAGTACCATACTTTCTTGATTACTGTAGCTTTGTGGTATAGTTTGAAGTAGGCGAGCCTGATTCCTCCAGCTCCGTTTTTCTTTCTCAAGATTGCTTTGGCTATTCGGGGTCTTTTGTGTTTCCATATGAATTGTAAGATTTTTTTTTCTAATTCTGTGAAGAATGCCATTGGTAATTTGATAAGGATTGCATTGAATCTGTAGATTGCTTTGGGTAGTATAGTCATTTTCACAGTATTGATTCTTCCAATCCAAGAACATGGTATATTTCTCCATCTGTTTATGTCATCTTTGATTTCTTTCACCAGTGTTTTATAGTTTTCTGAGTACAAGTCTTTTCCCTCCTTAGGCAGGTTTATTCCTAGGTATTTTATTCTTTTTGTTGTAGTGGTAAATGCGAGTGTTTCCTTACTTTCTCTTTCTGATTTTTCATTGTTGGTGTATAGGAATGCCAGAGATTTCTGTGCATTAATTTTATATCTGCAACCTTAGCCAAATTCATTTAGTTCTAGTAGTTTTCTGGTGGCATCCTTAGGATTTTCTATGTATAGTATCATGTCATCTGCAAACAGTTTTACTCCTTTTCCAATTTGTATTCCTTTTATTTCTTTTTGTTCTCTCATTGCTGTGGCCTGGACTTCCAAAATTATGTTGAATAAGAGTGGTAATAATCTTTTTCCTGATCTTAGTGGAAATGCTTTCAGTTTTTCACCATTGAGTGTGATGCTTGCTGTGGGTTTGTCATACATGGCCTTTATTATGTTGAGGTAGGTTCCCCCTATGCCCGTTTTCTGGAGAGTTTTTATCGTAAATGGGTGTTGAATTTTGTCAAAAGATTTTTCTGCATCTATTGAGATGATCATACGGTTTTTATTCTTCAGTTTGTTAATATGGTCTGTCACATTGATCGATTTGCGTGTATTGAAGAATCCTTGCATCCCTGGGATACATCCCACTTGATCATGGTGTATGATCCTTTTAATGTGCTGTTGGAATTTGTTTGCTAGTATTTTGTTGAGGATTTTTGCATCTATATACATCAGTGATATTGGTCTATACTTTTCTTTTTTTAGGATATCTTTTTCTGGTTTTGGTATCAGGGTGATGGTAGCTTCGTAGAATGAATTTGGCAGTGTTCCTTCCTCTGCAATTTTTTGGAAGAGTTTGAGAAAGATTGGTGTTATCTCTTCTCTAAATGTTTGATAGAATTCGCCTGTGAAGCCATCTGGTCCTGGACTTTTGTTTGTTGGAAGATTTTTAATGACACTTTCAATTTCATTACTTGTGATAGGTCTGCTTATATTTTCTAATTCTTCCTGGTTCAATCTTGGAAAATTGTACCTTTCCAAGAGTTTGTCCATTTCTTTGTGGTTGTCCATTTTATTGGCATATAGTTGTGCGTAGTAGTCTCTTAAAATCCTTTGTATTTCTGCAGTGTCATTTGTGATTTCTCCTTTTTCATTTCTAATTTTATTGATTTGAGTCCTCTCCCTTTTTTTCTTGATGAGTCTGGCTAAGGGTTTATCAATTTTGTTTATCTTCTCAAAGAACCAGCTTTTAGTTTTATTGATCTTTGCTTTTGTAGTCTTCTTTTCTGTTTTGTTTATTTCTGATCTTTATGATTTGTTTCCTTCTACTGACTTTGGGTTTTCTTTGTTCTTCTTTCTCTAGTTGTTTTAAGTGTAGGGTAAGATTGTTTATTTGAGATTTTTCTTGTTTCTTGAGGTGAGATTGAATTGCTATAAACTTCCCTCTTAGAACTGCTTTTGCTATGTCCCATAGGTTTTGGGTTGTCGTGTTTTCATCATCATTTGTTTCTGTGTATTTTTTAATTTCCTCTTTGATTTCTTCAGTGATCTCTTGGTTATTTAGTAGCACACTGTTTAGCCTCCATGTATTTGTGTTTTTTACAGTTTTTTTCATGTAATTGATTTCCAGTCTCATAGCGTTGTGGTCAGAGAAGATGCTTGATACGATTTCAGTTTTCTTAAATTTTCTGAGGCTTGACTTGTGACCCAAGATGTGATCTATCTTGGAGAATGTTCCATGTGCACTTGAGAAGAGAGTGTATTCTGCCACTTTTGAGTGGAATGTTCTATAAATATCAATTAGATCTATCTGGTCTATTGTGTCATTTAAAGCTTGTGTTTCCTTATTTATTTTCTGTTTGGATGATCTGTCTGTTGGTGTAGGTGGGGTGTTAAAGTCCCCTACTATTATTGTGTTATTGTTGATTTCTCCTTTCTTGGTTGTTAGCATTTGCCTTACGTATTGAGGTGCTTCTATGTTGGGTGCATGAACATTTATTAATGTTACATCTTATTCTTGGACTGATCCTTTGATCATTATGTAGTGTCCCTCCTTATCTCTTGTAACAGGCTTTATTTTAAAGTCTATTTTATCTGATATGAGTATTGCTACTCCAGCTTTCTTTTTTTTAAATATTTATTTATTTATGGCTGTGTTGGGTCTTCGTTTCTGTGCGAGGGCTTTCTCTAGTTGTGGCAAGCGGGGGTCACTCTTCATTGCGGTGCACAGGCCTCTCACTATCGTGGCCTCTCTTGTTGCAAAGCACAGGCTCCAGGTGTGCAGGCTCAGTAGTTGTGGCTCACGGGCCCAGCTGCTCTGCGGCATGTGGGATCTTCCCAGACCAGGGCTCGAACCCGTGTCCCCTGCATTGGCAGGCAGATTCTCAACCACTGTGCCACCAGGGAAAGCCTCCAGCTTTCTTTTGATTTCCATTTGCATGGAATATCTTTTTCCATCCCTTCACTTTCAGTCTGTATGTGTCCCTAGGTCTGAAGTGGGTCTCTTGTAGACAGCATGTATAAGGGTCTTGTTTTTGTATCCATTCGGTGAGCCTGTGTCTTTTGGTGGGACATTTAATCCATTTACATTCAGGTTATTATCGATATGTATGTTCCTATTACCATTTTCTTAGTTTTGGGGGGTTTGTTTTTGTGGGTCTTTTTCTTCTCTTGTGTTTCCCACTTAGAGAAGTTTCTTTAGCATTGTTGTAGAGCTGGTTTGGTGGTGCTGAATTCTCTTAGCTTTTGTTTGTCTGAAAAGCTTGACTTCTCCATTGAATCTGAATGAGATCCTTGCTGGGTAATCTTGGTTGTAGGTTTTTCTCTTTCATCAGTTTAAGTATATCCTGCCACTCCCTTCTGGCCTGCAGAGTTTCCGCTGGAAACTCAGCTGATAACCTTATGGGAATTCCTTTGTGTGTTATTTTTTGTTTTTCCCTTGCTGCTTTTAATATTTTTTCTTTGAATTTAATTTTTGTTAGTTTGATTAATATGTGTGTTGGTGTGTTTTTCCTAGGTTTATCCTGTATGAGACTCTCTGTGCTTCCTGGACTTGGGTGACTATTTCCTTTCCCGTGTCAGGGAAGTTTTCAACTACAATCTCTTCAAATATTTTCTCAGACTGTTTCTTTTTCTCTTCTTCTTCTGGGACCCCTATAATTCGAATGTTGGTGCAATTAGTGTTGTCCCAGAAGTCTCTGAGACTATCTTCAATTCATTTCATTCTTTTTTCTTTATTCTGCTCCTCAGCAGTTATTTCCATCATTTTGTGTTCCAGCTCAGTTATTTGTTCTTCTGCCTCAGTTTTTCTGTTATTGAATCCTTCTAGTGTATTTTTCATTTCAGTTATTGTGTTGTTCACCTGTGTTTGTTTGTTCTTTATTTCTTCTACATCTTTGTTAAACATTTCTTGTATTTTCTCAATCCGCTCTTCCATTCTATTTCCTAGATTCTGGATCATCTTTACTATCATTACTCTGAATCCTTTTTCAGGTAGATTGCCTATTTCCTCTTCATTTATTTGGTCTTGGAGGTTTTTACCTGCTCCTTAATCTGTGACATTTTTTTGCCGTCTAATTTTTTTTTTTTAATGAGTGGGATTGTGTTCCTGTCTTACTGGTTGTTTAGCCTGAGGCTTCCAACACTGGAGTTTGTAGGCTATTGGGTAGAGCTGGGTCTTGGTGCTGAGATGAGGAGCTCCAAACTCCAGGAGACCTCACTCTGATGAGTATTCCCTTGGGTCTGAGGTTCTCTGTTAGTCCAGTGGTTTGGACTCGGAGCTCCCACTGCCGGAGCTTTGGCCCAAAAGTGGGCTCGATAACCAAGATCCTGCAAGCTGCGTGGGGTGGCAAAAAAAGAAACAATATCAAAGTAAAAAATAAAATTAGACTAGGAAACTATCAGATATGTTAGAAAGAATGTAAAAATAAAAGTATAGACGAATCAACAACTGGAAGGTACATCAGTACCACAATAGGAAAAAAGAGGAGGAGGGAAAAGAAAAGAAAAAAAAAAGGGGAAAAGGCCTTGGCTGTGGAGGGCGGGGCCTAAGCAAGGTCGAGTTTTGGGCTGTGGGCAGGGCCAATGCTCAGGACCCACATGGCTGCAAAAGGCCCTGGGGACTGTGGGGGTTTGGGCTGAAGCTCAAGGAACAGAAGGTGCCCAGGCGTGACCCCCAGCCCTGGTCTCAGAGAGCAGGGGACCTCACTTGGGGCCCAGTAGGCTTCCTGGGCTTGAGTGGGCAGGGCATACGCCCTCCTCTCCTGCTCCTCTGGTCTGGGAGGGCCCCTGCCGGCTCCCTCTGCTGATCTCTCAGGCCTCCCTCCTATGCCCCCAGGACCAGTGCAGCCAGGGGGGAGGGGGAGGGCTTGGAGGGCAGGGGACTGGCCTGGGATCTCAGCAGGCTCCCTGTGCCCAAGTGGGCAGGGCAGTTTCCCTCCCTCCTCTCCTGTTCCTCAGGATGGCTCTTCCTGCCTGCCGCTCCTGATCACCCTGACCTCCATCCTATGCCCTCAAGTACCCACACGGCCTGGAGGGGGCCTTGGAGGGCCGGGGATCGACCTGGGAACTCCGCAGGCTCCCCGGGCCCGAATGGGTGGGGCAATTGCCTTCGCTTCTCTCCCACTCTTCCCGGAGAGTTCCTTCCACCTGCCTCTTCTAATCTCCCCAGCCTCAGGGACGCCAATCCTGTCTGGCCTCCACTTTTCCTCCCCCCTCAGTCCCCCTACATCCTACTTGTTCACTTTGGGGTTCCTCCCACCTCCTTGGGCATCAGAGTCCCTCACCAGCGGCCGGCAGGCACCCTAGTTGTGGGGAGACGCTAACTCTGTGTCTTCCCACACTGCCATCTTGACTCTGCCTCCATTTTTAGTTTTTTGAGGAACCTTAATACTGTTTTCCATAGTGGCTGCACCAATTTACATTCCTACCAACAGTGTACAAGGGTTCCCTTTTCTCCACATACTCTCCAACATTTGTTGTTTGTAGACTTTTTGATGATAGCCATTCTGACAGGTGTGAGGTGATACCTCATTGTGGTTTTGATTTGCATTTCTCTAGTAATTAGTGGTGTTGAACATCTTTTCTTGTGCCGGTTAGCCATCTGTATGTCTTTTTTGGAAAAATATTCAGATCTTTCTGTTTTTTGATTGGGTGTTTGTTTTTCTGATATTGAATTGTATTCTCTGTTTACATATTTTGGATATTAATCCCTTGTCAGTCACATCATTTGCAAATATTTTCTCCCATTCCATAGGTTGTTTTTTTGTTGTGTCCTTTGCTGTGCAAAAGCTTTTAAATTTAATTAGGTCTCATTTGTTTTTGCTATAATTTATATGGCAAAGAGTGTTCTGCCTCTGTTCTCTTCTAGGATTTTTTTGGTTTTCATTCTTACATTTAGGTTTTTAAACCATTTTGAGTTTATTGTTTTATTTGGTGTGAGGGGATACTCTAATCTCATTGGTGGCTGTCCAGTTTTCCCAGCACCACTTGCTGAAGAGGTTGTCTTTCCTCCACTGTATATTCTTGCCTTCTTTGTTGTAGATTAATTGACTATAGGTGCATGGGTTTATTTCTGGGCTTTATACTGTTCCATTGATTCACGGGTCTGTTTTTGTGCCAGTACCATACTTTTTTGATTACTGTAGCTATGTGGTATAGTCTGAAATCTGGGAGGGTTATGCCTCCAGCTTTGTTCTTTTTCCTCAAGATTATTTTCAGGGTCTTTTGTGGTTTCATACGAATTTTAGGATTATTTGTTCTACTTCTGTGAAAAATGTCATGGGTATTTTGATAGGGATTCCATTAAATCTGTAGATTGCTTTGGGCAGAATGGCCATTTTAACAGTATTCTTCCAATCCAAGAGCATGGGATATCTTTCCTCTTTATATCATCTTCAATTTCCTTCATCAAAACTTTTCAGAGTATAGGTCTTTCACCTCCTTGGTTAAGTTTATTCCTAGATATTTTATTCTCTTTGGTGAGATTTTAAATGAGATTTTTTTTTAACTTTCTGATATTTTGTTATTAGTGTATAGAAATGTAACAGATTTTTATACATTAATCTTGTATCCTGTGACCTTGCTGAATTCATTTATTAGTTCTAATGGTTTTTGGGTGGAAGCTTTAGGGTTTTCTATACAGATTATCATGTCATCTGCAAATAGTGACAGCTTTACTTTTTTCCCTTCCAATTTGGATACCTTTTATTTCTTTTTCATGTCTTATTGTTGTGGCTAGGACTTCCAATTCTATGTTAAAAAGAAGTGGTGAGAGTGGGCATCCTTGTCTTGTTCCTGAGTTTAGTGGGAAGTTTAGTTTTCATCATTATGTATGATGTTGGTTGTGGCTTTGTTATAAATAGCCTTTATTATTTTGAGATATGCTCCTGTTATACCCACTTTGATGAGAGTTTTTCTCATGAATGGATGTTGGGTTTTATCAAATGCTTTTTCTTGTCTATTGAGATGATCATGTGATTTTTATCCTTCCTTTTGTTATTGTGGTATATCATGTTGATTGATTTGGGAATATTGACCCTGGAATAAATCTAACTTGATCATGGTGTATGATCCTTTTTATGTATTGTTTGATTCAGTTTGCTAACATTTAGTTGAGGATTTTTGCATCTATATTCATCAAAGATATTAGCCAGTAATTTTCTTTTTTTGTAGTGTGTTTGGTTTTGGTATCAGGGTAATAGTGGTCTCATGGAATGAATTTGGGTGTGTTCCATACTCTTCAATTTTTTTGGAATAGTTTGAGAAGGATATGTATTAGTTCTTCTTTATATTTTGGTGGAATTATCTGTGATGCTGTCCCATCCTGGAATTTTGTTTGCTGGGAGTTTTTGAATTAAAAATTCAATTTCACTTCTAGTGATCAGTATTTTCAAATTGTCTGTTTCCTCTTGATTCAGTCTTGGCAAGCCATATGTTTCTAGAAATTTGTCCATTTCTTCTAGGTTGTCCCATTTGTTGGCATGTAACTGTTTGTAGTATTCTGTTATGATTTTTTATATCTCTGTAGTATCGGTTGTAATTTCTCTTCTTATTCTGTTTGAGTCCTCTTTTCTTCCTGGTGAGCCTGGCTAAAGGTTTTTCAATTCTGTTTATCTTTTCAAAAACCCAGCTCTTGGTTTCACTGATATTTTCTGTTGTTTTCTATCTCTGTTTATTTATTTCCTCTCTGATCTTTATTATTTCCTTCCTTTTGCTGACTTTGGGCTTTGTTTTTTATTTTTCTAATTCTTTTAGGTGGTAGTTTAGGTTGATTATTTGAGATTTTTCTTGTTTATTTAGGACGGCCTGTATTGCTATAAACTTTCCTCTTAGAACTGCTTTTGCTACATCCCATAGATTTTGGAAAGCTGTGTTTCCATTTTCATTTGTCTTGGGGTATTTTCTGATTTCCTCTTTGATTTCACTGACCCATTGTTTTTTTAGTAGCATGTAGTTTAGTCCCCACATGTTTGTTCTTTTTCCATTTTTCTTTATGTAGTTGATTTCTAGTTTCATACCATTATAGTCAGAAAAAATGCTTGATATAATTTCTATCCTCTTAAATTTGTTGAGGCTTGTTTCGTGCCCTAGTATCCCAGTATGTTCTTCAGGATAGTATGTGGTCTATCTTGGAGAACATTGCATGTGCAGTTGAAAAGATTGTGTATTCTGCTGTTTGGGGATGAAATGTCTTGTAGATAAATCTATTCAATCCAACTGGTCTATTTTTTTTTTTTTTTTTTTTTTTTTTGTTGAATGGTTTTTATTTTGCTTAAGTACCCCTCCATTTTTTTTTAACATCTTTATTGGAGTGTAATTGCTTTACAGTGGTGTGTTAGTTTCTGCTTTATAACAAAGTGATACAGTCACACATATACATATATCCCCATATCTCTTCCCTCTTGCGTCTCCCTCCCTCCCACCCTCCCTATCCCACCCCTCTAGGTGGTCACAAAGCACCAAGCTGATCTCCCTGCCAACTGGTCTGTTGTGTCATTTAAGTGCTGTTGCCTTATTGATGTTCTGTCTGGATGACCTGTCCATTGATCTAAGTGGAGTGTTAAAGTCCCCTACTATTATTGTATTATTGTCAGTTTCTCCCTTTATGTCTGTTAATATTTGCTTTAGGTGCTCCTATATTGGGTGCATATATGTTAAGAAGTGTAATGTCCTCTTCTTGTATTGATCCCTTTATCATTATATAATGCTCTTCTTTGTCTTTTGTTATAGCCTTTGTTTTAAAGTCCATTTTGTCTGACATGAGTATTGCTACCCCTGCTTTCTTGTCATTTCCATTCATGTGAAATATCTTTTTCCATCCCCTCACTTTCAGTCTATGTGTGTCTTTAACCCTGAAGTAAGTCTCTTGTAGGCAACATGTTGAAGGGTCTTTTTTTTTTAATCTAGTCAGCCACCATATGTCTTTTTTTTTTTTTTTTTGCGGTACGCAGGCCTCACACTGTTGTGGCCTCTCCCATTGCGGAGCACAGGCTCTGGATGCACAGGCTCAGTGGCCATGGCTCACGGGCCTAGCTGCTCTGTGGCATGTGGGATCTGCCCGGACCGGGGCACGAACTCGTGTCCCCTGCATCGGCAGGTGGACTCTCAACCACTGTGCCACCAGGGAAGCCCACCATATGTCTTTTGATTGGAGCATTTAGTCTGTTGATATTTAAAGTAATTGTTGATAGGAATGTACTTATTGCCATTTTATTATTTGTTTTCCACTTGTTTTTGTAGTCCTTTTCTGTTCATTTCTTCTTTTTGTTTTTTCCCATGTGGTTTGATAAATTTCTTTAGTAGTATGCTTCTGTTCCTTTCTTTTTGTTTTTTTTGTGTATCCATTGTAGGTTTTCCATTTGTGGTTACCATGGGGTTCATATATGTTGACCCATAATTATATCTACTTAATTTAAACTTATGGTCATTTAAGTTCAAACACATTCTAAAACATCTACATTTTTTACTCTCCTTCCCCACATTTTGTTTTTTTAAATGTCATCTTCATGCTTATCCCTTTAACAGTTTGTTGTAGTTATAGTTGCTTTTACAATTTTTTGTGTTAAATAATCTACATACTGGCTTATTCAAGTAATCTTCAATTCTTGCTATATATCTGCCTTTCCTAGTGAGATTTACCCTTTCCTCTAGATTCTTCTTTTCCATTTAGAGAAGATCCTTCAAGGTTTCTTTTAGGGTAGGTTTAGTATTGCTGAATTCTTTTAGTTTTTGCTTGTCTGAGAAGTTCTTTATCTCTCCTTCTATTCTAAAGGATAATCTTGCTGGGTAGAGTATGCTAGGTTGCAGGTCTTTCCCTTTCAGGAGTTTGAATATATCATGCCACTCCCTTCTGGCCTGCAAAGTGTCTGCAGAGAAATCAGCTGATAATGTTATGGAAATTCCCTTGTACATGGCTCTTTGGTTTTCTCTTGCTCCCTTTAGAATTCTCTTTATCTTTAATTTTTGCCATTTTAATTATGGTATGTCTTGATGTGGGTCTATTTGGTATCATCTTGTTTGGGACCCTCTGTGCCTCCTGTAACTAGATATATGTTTCCTTCTTTAGTTTTAGGAAGTTTTCAGCCATAATGTCTTCAAATACATTTTCTATACCCTTCTCTCTCTTATTCTGGAACCCCTATAGTGTGAATGTTGGTGGGTTTAATATTATTCCAGAGATCTCATATGTTACTTTCGTTTTTTTTCTCCTTCATTTGTTTTTCTGTCTGCTATTCTGATTGGGTGATTTTCATTATTTTATCTTCCAAATCACTTATGTATTTTTCTGTGTCATTTAGTCTGATATTCATAGCTTCTAGAGTGTTTTTTTATTTCATATATTGAAGTATCTATTTTTGATTGGGTCTTTTATATTTTCTAGTTCCTTGTTAAAATGATTTATGTTTAGATCAATTCTCTTCCCTAATTCGATTAGCATTTTTATTACTAATGTTTTGAACTTTTTTTTGTAAAGGGACGACATATATTCCTTTTCCAGATGTTATAGTAAAACCAGGTGGAAGAAAATGGTTTTAGCAGTTAGGAAAAAAAAAGTACACATCTGGAGTTTGGCCATTAAAAGTAATTTACAACACTGAGAGGGGAAAAAAAAAGACAAGAAGTTGTTTCCCATTACAGACCTCCCCACCACTCCAAAGCTTAATACTTGCTTACCAAGTCAAAAAAGTGACAGTTGATTCACAAGCTGGAGGTTTGAACTTGAGTAAGGCATTTATAAAAACCCAGACAGGGGCAGTGTCCTCCCCAGCCCAGGGGCCACTAGGCACAGCACAAGAGATTACAAACTCAGCAGGGGAAGGCTGGACACTCAGGGTTTGGGAGTGTAGGCACCCCCACCTCTGGCTCAAGGATTTGGGGAGTAAACAAAACCTGCCTGGAAAAGAATTGGGGACGAAAACCAGCAATTGCCTTCTGCATGGATGGGGACAGGGAAGGAGGTAGGGCCAGGGGCAGGAGCATTTCACATCACTAACCTAACTTAGGAAACTGCAAGGGACCATCTTCAACTGCCTTAAGGGAAGACCAGATGGATGATGGGAGAATCCACAAGAGGGAGAGGAGGAGAGGGAACGTGGCTAGGGGGCAACAGCCCCTTCCCTTCTGGGCACAGGAAGGCAACCAGGGCACCAGGTCCAGGCAGTGACCACAAGGACAGCAAGGACAACTTAGAGATCACCCATCTGCCCCCACCCAGCTACTCATTCTGCCTGCCCGCTGCCTGCCACTCTCCGGCCCGAGCAGTGGATGGCTCTGTGCCTGGGGCCCTGCCTCTTCTGTGTCTCCTCCCTTGGAGGCAGCACCAGCCTCTGCTCCTTTGGCCTGGGGCTCCTGGCTCTCGGGTAGCGGCAACCTTCCCTCCCTGGGCAGTGCCTTCCTCGCTGCAGGCACCGACTCCCCCCGCTCCTGCCCTTCCTCTGTGGGTGGCGAGGCAGACAGATCATCCCCCCCTCGCCCCCCGGCTTCCAATTTCTCCTGAAGGCCAGGCCACTCAATTTGGAAGGCTTCTTGAAAGAGAATGTCTTCTTCTTCTTGGGGGTCTCCTCCCCCTTGGCCTCAGCGCCCTGGCTAGGGGGTGCTGGCTTGATGGCAATGCCAGTGGCCCCGGCTGCCTCCTCTGTTCCATTCATGGGGGAGGGGGCGACTCCCCTTCACCTTTGGGGGATAAGTCTCCGCTGCTTTTCACGCAGCCGTTCTTGTGGCCGTTCTCCTGTCCATTGACCTTTGCGGGGGAAGTGCCTGCTGCCTCCTTGGCGGTTACATTGCCCTGGGGAGCCTTGGAGCTCTGGCTGCCCATGGTGGGGTTCTGCTGGAGGGGCGCCTGGAGCCACCCTGGGCTTGTGCCACAGGAGATAGTTTGGTCAGGTGGGCCTCACCGGCGGGGGGGGGGATGGGGTGGGACTCGTGGCTGAGGGAAGGGGCCCCACTCCATGCCCCCCTCCCACTAGCTGTGCCGGCCCCACTCTGTACCAGAATGCCACCCTGTTTTGAATTTTTTATCTGGTAAATTGTTTATTTCTGTTTCATTATTTTTTCAGGGGTTTTCTCTTGTTCTTTCAATTGAGGGTAGTTCCTTTTCCTTTTCATTTTACTTAACTTTCTCTGTCTATGAATTTAGGTAAACCGTTACCTATTGTGGTCTTAAAGAGGTGTTCTCACGTGGAAGCCTCCCTATGCAGAGCGCGTGTGCCCAGTGCCTTTGGTGGGAAGGCTGGAAGTTATGTGGATGCCAGTCATGTCTTTCGTCAGGTTGTGCTGGTTGCTGTCACCTTGGTAGGCAGTGTGGCTGGTGATGGAGGAGCTAGAGCCTCACAGTTTGAGGTGAGACTTCCTCTCTGCTCGCTGGCTGTCATCGTCCTGTCAGGGGCGGGGTCTGATCCCTAGTTACTGGAGCAGAAGCCCTGAGGGTCAGGCTTGCATTGGCTCTGTTCTGTTTAAGTGTGTATTTTTCCTTCTCCCGCACTGGGACCTTTGCCCCGAAGGAGGGGAGTGCTGAAGCAAGTGGGGCTTGTGCTGTTATAGAGGACCAGTGTGTTGCCTGTGTAGAAGTCTGCAGCTCTGCTCGATGCAGCCCATGGTTGCATCTTTTCCCTGGTCTTGGCTGCCCCAGATCTAGTGCTGTGCTGCCATGGAGTGAGTGGGACTGGAGCGGGGCCAGAGCATTGGCTCAGCTTGGGCTGGGGCATGCAGTGAGGCAGCTGTGGAAAATCTGGACAGCCACGTTGCTGTCAGAAGTTTGAGCTGCTTCTGGAGTGCTGCTTTGAGTGAGCACCAACAGTGGCTGCCACCGCCCCACCTGGACTATGTCCTGGGCTGCCTCTAAGTCCTTAGCTCAAGTCTTTACCCAGGTCCTGACCACCCTAGATCCAGTGCCACACTGTGGAGTGGAGTGAGGAGGGTCGAGGTGTTTGCTTGAGTCTGTCTTTTTTTCTAAGATCAGGTCTTCCCTTGCTTTGGCTTATTAAAATGTCCTTGCTTCTATGAAATATAAGTATTTTTTAAAACTGGCAAAGAAAAAGTGGACAGTGATATTATGTCTCCTCATTCAAATGTATTTACTCAGCCTTGAGTTTGACTTCTGGATCCATTCAAGATAAGTGGCTTCAGGTAAATTTCTAATTTTGATTTCACCACATGTAAAGTCACAGAGGTTCATAATAACACATGTAATATTTGCAAATAACATATTTGCAAAGACCTTAGCACACTTTGTAGTATATAGTAGATGATCAATAATTTATGGTAGTTATATGAAAAATAAAGACAATAGATAAGTGTCATCATCCAGATAAGTAAATTAAGAGGAGTGTATTGATGGTATAAACTTACCATGTTTACACCACTGTGTTAGCTAAGTTTTTCCATTTTTCCACGGTGGCTTCATTTGGGACCTATCCATTCTTTTGGCTCCAAGAGTACGTCTAAGCAGTAAGCATCAAGGGGGAATTTTCCTTTCATGCACACAGCCAACCAAACAGACCTGTGTTAGCTGTGAGGAGCATTCCAGAACCAGTGGTAGAATGAGGTTGTGCCTACTGGCTGAAGTTCTTGTTGGATCTAGAATTTACACTCACCTCTTTGGTTCTAGGACTAGTATTTCCTATTGTACAATGCAGATCTTTGTATTTCCAACGCTTAATAAATCATAGTTTTTTAAAATTAATTATTTGTTTTTGGCCATGTTGGATCTTCATTGCTGTGCGTGGGCTTTCTCTAGTTGAGGTGAGCGGGGCCTATTCTTCGTTGCGGCGCGCGGGCTTCTCATTGCGGTGGCTTCTCTTGTTGCAGAGCATGGGCTCCAGGCATGCGGGTTTCAGTAGTTGCAGCACACAGGCTTCAGTAGTTGCAGCTTGCGGGCTCAGTAGTTGTGGTTCACGGGCTGTAGAGCACAGGCTCAATAGTTTTGGTGCACGTGGCATGTGGGATCTTCCTGGACCAGGGCTCGAACCCGTGTCCCCTGCATTGGCAGGCAGATTCTTAACCACTGCGCCACCAGGGAAGTCCAATAAATCATAGTTTATCAGTGTTTGTTGATGATTTAAATGAATAAATGTGAAAATGCACCTAGGGGAATACAGTAGGTCCATAAAGCATTAGGGTTTTCTCAATTATCTGCTATTTGTTTCAGGGACCTATCTGAAATAGATAGCATTTTCACAGGTGACCTTTAACTTACTAACTTAAGAAAACAGAAAACAGGAAAAGGGTGGGAATTACTCTTGACTAAGACACATTTGTGTTAAGTCCATGATGGGTATTACAGGTATTCTGACAGGCATCTTCCTGGTCAAGATTTAAGTTAAATTTGAGCTCGATGTCTAATAACATCCAGACTTGTTTCCCAGGCACCTCAAAAGTCGAACATGGGGGCCTCCCTGGTGGCGCAGTGGTTGGGAGTCCGCCTGCCGATGCAAGGGACACGGGTTCGTGCCCCAGTCCGGGAGGATCCCACATGCCGCGGAGCGGCTGGGCCCGTGAGCCATGGTCACTGGGCCTGCGCGTCCGGAGCCTGTGCTCCACAACGGGAGAGACCACAACAGTAAGAGGCCCACGTACCGCAAAAAAAAAAAAAAAAAAAAAAGTCGAACATGTTTTCCTAGATAGGTGACATTGTGGGACCTTTAACTGACAATAATGCAATGTGGGCAGTGCAATGACTGAATGATTTTAGAAATATTGATATCTATAGGCCACTCTATGAGTAGAGAGGAGGCAAACACTTTTGCTGTCTCATATTTATCTGGGATTCTCATGTCACTCTTACGGAAAGCTGGTGGCTTAAAGTTTTTAAGACATCCACTTTGTTCAGGTTCTGCATCAGAAGCTAGGGAGGGCCATAATGCAAGGACAGATCCAGGTTTTGTGAGGCCTGAAGCTTTAGACAATTTAGGGTGCTCTATTGTTAAAAAAAAAACATACAATCATAAATTTAAATATTTGATATAAAAGTGAGTAATTAGAAGGGATCAGTCCTTGCAAGTAGAGGTCACAAAGCTGGTTTCATTAGCTTCCTGTAAATGTGCCTCTGTAATACTGGAAGCAACATTTTAAGACAAAGGGATTTGTGATAGAATGTTGATGGGTGGGGCATTTCCAAACATTTACCAGTAAGAGACACATGTATATGCTAAATGTAGCTCCAGAGATAGACATTAAGTGCCAAGTGCTCAGAGTGGAGGGAAGCCGGGTTGTAGGGAAGACAGCAGAGAAGGGGCCACTGTCAATTATGCATTCAGGAAGGCTTCAGTTAATTGGAATGCTTAGGGAGCTGGGAATCCTTGAGTTGACTTTTCAAATTAATCAAAAACAACAACAAAACCCTATCATTTATTGGCCATCAAAACTTTTTAAAAATACAGTCCTTTTCTTTTTTCCAATTTTCCTGTAGGTTTAAGAATTAAAAGAAAAAAATCAATCAATGTAATTTACCCACTGAGTTTAAGGAGAAAAGAAACCAAATAATTACTTAGAGGGGGAAAATAAAGTATTCACTTCCCGTGTTAATAGAAAGTCCTCTGTTGCTTGGGTGACTGAAGTAGCACCCGTGCCTGGTGGGAACAGGAATGCTGGCCTCCTTAACTGCCTCTCAGAGATCATTTGACCGGTAGAGTTATGGTGGGGACATTGGTTTGATTGTGGTATAGCTGTAAGTGCTCAATAAAAATTCCTTGAATGGATGAATGAACCAAATGAATGGTTCCAGTTTGAACAGATGAGGACAGTTTTGAAAGCATTTTTTATTCCTAAGAATTCCGTAATTAAATTTTATCAGACTCTGTTGAATGCACTGAAAATTCCTTCCTGAATATGGCCTAGGTTTGACAGCGAAAGGATTAGGAAATGGAACTTTCACTGAGCGCCTGACATATGCCAGATATTTTGCTGATGTCTGTATATTTATTTAAGCCTTGTAACTATTTTGCAGTGGAGGAAAACTAGATCTCAGGACTAAAATAACTTGTCGGTGGCCTTCCAGGGAGCAAGTGGCAGAGCTAGGATTCAGATCCAAGTTTGTGTGTCCAGGGTTCATTCTCTGACTCTAACTTGTCATTTGACCTTTCTTTCCAGCAAATGTGAAAGACACATGAAACAGAGACTTTTGCTAGAGGGAGGAAAGATTATAAAGAAGGGAGTGTGGTGTGGTGCAGAGTTATGCTGCTTAGCCATTGGTAGTATGTGACTTGGGGTCTTAAATTACACATCTGTAAGATCAGAGGACTAGAGTTGATGACCTCTGAGTGGGGTGACCACATGGCCCAGTTTGCCAAGGCAGCCCTGATTTATACCAGTTGTACCAAGGTGACTATGATTAGCATTCCCTTCCACTTTCAAAAGTGTTCCACTGTGGATCGTAAAGTCTAAGGCTGCCCTATATATGAGATTCATTCCAGGTCTTAATTTCTATGATTTCAAATTGAATCTAATAGTTTCTTTGATTACTGAAGCAATAGGAATTTTCATTTCTCAGGCCCGTGAGGTGTGAGGGACTGATAGCACATCAAGTGACCTCTGTCTAGAGTTTGCTTTACATTTCTGATACAGGTATTTTTTCTGATATTGCCCCTTTCCTTTAAAAGTACACTAGTTAGGGACTTCCTTGGTGGTGCAGTCGTTAAGAATCCGCCTGCCAATGCAGGGGACATGGGTTCGATCCCTGGTCCAGGAAGATCCCACATGCCGTGGAGCAACCAAGCCCGTGTGCCACAATGACTGAGCCCACGTGCCACAACTACTGAAACCTGTGTACCTAGAGCCCTGCTCCGCAACAAGAGAAGCCACTGCAATGAGAAGCCTGTGCTCTCCAACGAAGAGTAGCCCCTGCTCGCCGCAACTAGAGAAAGCCTGCACACAGCAACGAAGACCCAACTCAGCCAAAAATAAATAGTACACTAGTTCATCCCCTTCTGGTCAGTTTGGTTCCAGTTAATTTGGGATCATTATATAAATATTTATTTCTACTAATAGTGGCCATCACTTACTGAGTGCTTAGAATAAATCATTATTCTAAGCACTGATTACATTATCTCATTTAATGCACTTATTAATATAAGATAGTTTCTCACTTTCTAGATAAGGAAATTGAGGCTTAGAGCAATTAAGTGACTTGAAGGAAGAGGTGAAAGCAGGTATTCCTAATCTCTTAACCATTATACTATAGTAAGGTATGTATACAAACACAGAGCAGATAATTTAAAAAACTATCAGAGTTGGAGACACAATGGTGGGTAGAAGGACTTGAGCTCACCTTCTCTCATGAAAACACCAAAATCACAACTGACTGCTGAACAACCATTAACAAAAAAGATTCAAACCTACCAAAAAAGATATTCTTTTCAAAGACAAAGAAGAAGCCACAAGGAGACAGTAGGAGGGGTGCTTTTGCAATATAATCAAAACCCATACCTGCTGGGTGGGTGACCCACAAACTGTAAAATAATTATATCACAGAGGTTCTCCCACAGGCATGAGAGTTCTGAGCCCCATGTCAAGCTCCCTAGCCTGGGGGTCTGGCATCAGGAGGAGGAGCCCCTAGAGCATTTGGCTTTGAAGGCTGGCTTGGTTTGAGTGCAGGAGATCCACAGGACAGGGGGAAACAGATTCCACTCTTGGAGAGCACACACAAGATTTCATGCGCACTGGGACCCAAGACAAAGCCGCGATACCATAGGAGCCTGGGGCAGAGCTACCTGCAAGTCTTGGAGGGTCTCCCGGGGAGGTGGGGGTCAACTGTAGCTCACTGGGGGGGCAAGGACACTGGTGGCGGACGCCCCAGGGAATACTCATTGGCGTGAGCTCTCCCAGAGGTTGCCATTTCAGCACTGAGACCTGGCTCCACCCAACAGCCTGCAGGCTCCAGTGCTGGGACACCTCAGGCCAAACAACCAGCAGGGTGGGAACACAGCCCCACCCATCAGCAGATAGACTGCCTAAAGTCATCCTGAGTTAACAGCTGCCTGACATGGCTCTGCCCACCAGAGCGACAAGACCCACCTCCACCCACCAGTGGGCAGGCACCAGTCCCTCCCACCAGCAAGCCTGCACAAGCCCCTGGACCAACTTCACGCATCAGGGGACAGACACCAGAACCAAGAAGAATTACAATCCTGCAGCCTGAGGAAGAGAGACCACAAACACAGAAAGTTAGACAAAATGAGACAGCAGAGAAATATGTTCCAGATGAAGGAACAAGATAAAACCCCAGAAGAACAACTAAGTGAAGTGGAGATAAGCAATCTACCTGAAAAAGAATTCAGAGTAATGATAGTAGATATGATCCAAGGTCTCGGAAAAAGAATGGAGGCACCAACTGAGAAGATACAAGACATGTTTCATAAAGAGCTGGAAGCTTTAAAGAATGAGCAACAGAGATGAGCAATACAGTAACTGAAATGAAAAACACACTAGAAGGAATCAAAGCAGAATAAATGAGGCAGAACAACGAATAAGTGAGTTGGAAGACAGATTGGTAGAAATCACTGCTGTGGAACAGAATTAAAAAAAAAAAAGAATGAAAAGCAGTGAGAACAGTCCAAGAGAACTCTGGGACAACATTAAATGTACCAACATTCGCATTAGAGAGGTCCCAGAAGAAGAAGACAGAGCGAGAGGGCCTGAGAATATATTGAAGAGATAATAGCCGAAAACTTCACTAATATGGGAAAGGAAACACTCACGCAAATCCAGGAAGCACAGAGAGGCCCATACAGAATAAACCCAAGGAGGAACTCACTGAGACACATATTAATCAAATTGACAAAAATTAAAGACAGAGAAAATATTAAAAGCAACAAGGGGAAAGCAACAAATAACATACAAGGGAATCCCTGTAAGGTTACCAGCTGATTTTTCAGCAGAAACTCCACAGGCCAGAAGGGAGTAGAACAATATATTTAAAGTGATGAAAGGGAAAAACCTGCAACCAAGAATACTCTACCCAGCGAGGCTCTCATTCAGATTTTATGGAGAAAATCAAAAGCTTTACAGACTAGCAAAAGCTAAGAGAATTCAGCACCACCAAACCAGCTTTACAAGAAATGCTAAAGAGGGACTTTCCTGGTGGCACAGTGGTTAAGAATCTGCCTGCCAATGCATGGGACACGGGTTCAAGCCCTGGTCTGGGAAGATGCCACATGCCACAGAGCAACTAAGCCTGTGCACCACAACTGCTGAGCCCGCGTGCCACAACTACTAGAGCCCACGCTCCCCAACAAGAGAAGCCACTGCAATGAGAAGCCCACGCACCACAACGAAGAGTAGCCCCTGCTCACCACAACTAGAGAAAGCCCACGTGCAGCAATGAAGACCTGACACAGCCAAAAATAAAAATAAATAAATAAATTTATAAAAAAAAGAGAAATGCTAAAGAAACTTCTCTAAAAACCTTGCCGATAATCAAGTGTTCATAAAGACATGGAGCAAGAGGATGTCACATATGCTGCAGCACGGTAGAAATCAGTGCATCGCCTATTAAAGTTGACCCGTCAATTCCATTCCTACACACTTATAGACACTAGCAAAATTCTTGCACATGTACACCAGGAGACAAGTATACAATTATTTATAACAGCATTATTTGTAATAAATAAAAAGCCTGAAAACAACCTGAAATTTCCATCAACAGTGAAATGAATAAATGTGATATAGTCATAGCATGGACTAACAAATAGCCGTGGACAGCAGCATGAAGAAGTCTCAGTAATTTTTTTTTTCTTTTTTAAATTTATTTTTGGCTGCGTTGGGTCTTTGTTGCTGCGTGTGGGCTTTCTCTAGTTGCGGCGAGCGGGGGCTACTCTTTGTTGCAGTGCGTGGGCTTCTCATTGCGGTGGCTTCCCTTGTTGCAGAGCATAGGCTCTAGGCATGTGGGCTTCGGTAGCTGTGGGGCATGGGCTCAGTAATTGTGGCTTGTGGGCTCTAGAGCGCAGGCTCAGTAGTTGTGGCACACGGGCTTATTTGCTCCGTGGCATGTGGGATCTTCCTGGACCAGGGATTGAACCTGTGTCCCCTGCATTGGCAGGTGGATTCTTCTTTTTTTTTTTTGTGGTACGCGGGCCTCTCACTGTTGTGGCCCCTCCCGTTGCGGAGCACAGGCTCTGGACGCGCAGGCTTAGTGGCCATGGCTCAGAGGCCTAGCCGCTCCGTGGCATGTGGGATCTTCCCGGACCAGGGCACGAACCCGTGTCCCCTGCATTGGCAGGCGGACTTTCAACCACTGCGCCACCAAGGAAGCCCAGCAGGTGGATTTTTAACCACTGCACCACCAGGTAAGTCCCTCAGTAATGTTGAGGCGGGTAAAGTATGTCCCTGAAAAATATATTCAAGCAGTCAGCAAAAGATGAGATTTTGAAAACTGAGGAGTAAGTTAGACCAAGAGAAGAGAGGACATCGTAGTCATAGAGACAAGGAACAGCAGATGCATACCACCTCCCCCACTGCATGTGTTCCTAATGCAGAATTCTGGTATACCTGAATTCACTTCTGGATACCTTTTTTTGAACCCTGAGGAATTCTCTAAGTGAATTAATTGCTTGTTGGGAATAGTTGCAGGAGAAGAGTGAGGTTGGAAAGCCAACAAAAGAGATAAAGTTAGGAAAGGAATAGAGATGTTTACAATTAATTCCTGTCTAGGAAGCCAGGTGGGGGAAATTATATCTTGTGCTTCTGCCTGCCCTCCAGTGGCATCCCCAAGGAGGAAAGGGGCAAAGGTCAAGTCAGTTATGCTTCAGTGTCAAGATTACCAAGACTGAAGGAAGCTACACTAACCTGGAGATTGGAGAGGGATTTTAAAAGTCAAAGACAACTAACTTAAGGTTTTCTCTGTGCTTTTTCCATCTCAAGCACTGAAGTAGGTTACTGTGTCTCTGAGATCACAATGGGAATGATCAATGGAGTTTTTAAAAGAGAATTTTTGTGTCCAGAAAGAAAGGTTATTGTAGTACAGCTTAGTACTGAATTTATTGAAGCTATAAATTAAGAATCTCAGTTTTTACAAATGTTTAAGTTCAGTTTGCAAATCATTTTTTTTTTAATTTTAGAAATACAGTAATTGTCCAAAAAAACCCCCCAAAACAGAAAAACTATCAGGCCTCCTAAATTCCCATTGGCCTTTCCTTGTTTATCAGTGTCAGTGATAATCTTTGTAATTACATCTTCCATTGCTTCCACCATCCATCCTTTACTTCAGAGTAGAAGAAGCATTTGCCTCAAGTAAGCAGACTACAGATTTTGACTAAAATGCAAGTTCTCAGGAAATCAAGGGGATTAGAAAGTGGATGCACTGAATATTTACTTTGTGGATCTTCTTCTTCTTCTTTTTTTTTGTTTGTCTTTCTTTACCAGAGTATAAAGCAGAAAACAGACACTTGCTTTTTCATTTATTTATATTTGTATAGAGAGTACTTAAAATAAAACCCACCAGATGACAGTCTTATCATTCTGCATTTATTTATTGTCTGGCTAACTTACAAAGACACAGATGTCTAGGGTAGGTCCTACCCCACCATATAAACTACCCTGATGACATAGGTACCAAAATGTGCATGTTTACATAATGCAGTGGTATGAAAAACATTTTCTTTCTTTACAGCCCCTGACTATAAATAGGGAAAAATTAATTTCATGCCAGAAAATTTTGGGCACTTTAACAGTCATCACATTTCTGCTACTAAAATAACAAAATTGGTATTACAAGTTAAACTATAAAGGCCTAACAGTTCTTACAAATATGCAAATAATCTGCTACTTAGACATAAAAAGTCAATTTCTTGCAAATCACCAAGTAAGGCACCACTGGATTAAACATTTTTCTTGGTTTTTACTAAATAAAATGCATATTGAAATAAATACTGAACACTGAATTTTAATACTGTAATACATTTCATTATAAAATATGTGAATATTAAGATACTGTATTGCATCTTGAATACATTTATCTGGAATTTTTATGGGGAAAAAACATATGTAAGCTCTGGTTTCAGGGAAGTAACTATTAATTTTTGTGATCTGCCATAGTTGACGATTTTAGCATAGAACCTCATTCAAACTTTGGGATGTGATTAGGTTTCTAACTTTCAAAGAAAGGGTGTACATGTATTAATGGAATATTCACTTAAAAAATACATTTTAAAACATCTCTATCCTGGATGAATAGCAACTTTAAGCTGTGACCCTGCTTCAAACTTAGGATGGTATCTGCAAAATCGGGATATATAAGGAAATTGGCCATACTTACTACACTTTACAAAATTCAGACCCATTTTCTTTGGGTCAGACTTTTCTCTGCCATATTTGCTAGGAAGGCCCAACTCCATCTTTTCTGAAGTGGGTCATTAGGCTTTATCATAGGGATTTTTACCAACTATTGATATCAAAGAATTCAAAATAAGATGATGCTGCTATATTACCAAAATATTAGAGATAAAAAACTTTTTTTGAAAATACTTTGCCAAGCTTGTTACACCCTTATGTTTCTTGATTTTCTTTGGGTAAAGGCCCCCAAGTGAACGTATGAAAGACAAATTAATGGTGGTGGGCGGGGAACCCAAATTCTCTAATGTACTTAATAAGCCCAGGACTTTGGCAAGGAAAGGTATAAAAATACAACAGATTCAAATGGGCAACTTCATAAGTTATTAGACATCCTATTATTAGAACTCTAAGTTCTTTTGCTTTTATATAAATGAAACATTTATTCTATAAATAGGAATGCTTCTTTCAAATTTTTCTTTGGATTGATTTCTTGTTAGCATCTCCCAGTAATACATGAACAATTCACTGAAACCATAATACAAAGTTTAGGTAGATATACATATACATATATAGCTGTGAACTTTAAAAAAATAAGTAATGGTAAATTTGAAACATAATTAACCATATAAAACATCTAAATGGAAATCTTTTTTTCCAAGTGTATAGCTAGATTTAAAAGTCCCAGTAAAGTTTTGTAAACAAAACCATACAAAAAGGGCAAGGCTGGCTCATCCCTATGGTCCTCCGGGGGAGCTTTATTTGCATAGATCCAAGGCAAATGATTCTCCCAGAAAGATTCAAAACAAGTTCCCTCCAATTTCCTGCAGCAGTCTCTTTCTCTCAACCCCATAATCACCAGATTTAGATTTTTAGAGTTTTGTCCATCAACTCAAAACTGTCCCCTTCTTCCACGTTTCTGATTTGCTACCTTTCCCTGACTTTCCCCACAACTATGGAGCCTATGAGCCTCCTGCCCTAAGGAGCACGCTGAGCTGGAGAGGAATGAAGCCACTTCCCATGCGTAAGGCAGGAGGCCAACCTACAGATGAGCTCAAGGCAGCTGCTTCTAAGCCCCAGAGCCCCAACTGGCTTTCAGTTTCTCTCCAATGGCTTTATTCCACATGACTGTAAACCCTATTATATCAATTTCTGACCTTGGTACTGTGAAGCAACATCTGCATACAGATTTCCAGGGAAGAGGGAAATAAGGGAGAAAAATCTAAGGAAAGCTGTTTGCCAAACAAGATGTTGGGTCCTAACTTTATTTTTAGTCACCTCTTGAATTGCTAAAGCTCATCTTGCTTTTTTGTTTTTTAACCAAGAGGTTTTTGCACTAGCTTCTATCTTCTGGACCTGTGCTGTCCAACATGGAAGCCACCAACCATGTGTGGCTATTGAGCATTTGCAATGTGACAAGTCTGAATAGAGATGTGTTCTCAGTGTAAAATACATACCAGATTTTGAAGACTTAGTACCAAAAAAAGAATATAAAATATCTCATTAAAATTGTTATATTGATTGCAGGTTGAAATGATATTTTGGATGTCGGTTAAATAAAATATATTAAAGTTAATTTCACCTATTTTCCTTTTTAATGTGGCTACTAGAAATTGTAAAATTGTATATGTGGCTCACATTATATTTCTATTGGACAGCTCTGTCCAAGACGGCCAAAGATTGGACAGCCTGTAACTGCAAACATTTCATATAAGCAACTTGCTTAGGTGGTCTGTGGTTCATGGAAACAGGAGGCCAAACATGCAAAAAAGGCATGGAAGCAAACAGCTCTCAGGGACCTTAATATCGTGATCTGTAGCAAAAAAGCAGTGAATGTTTGAATTTCATGGGTTGAAAGCTGGGACACAATTCATCGCTGCCTACTTGCCACAAAAGCCTATACTGATCCCCAAAGCAGCCAACAGGCTATAGCTGAAGCAAGCAATAGCTTTAAGAATATACACAATATAAAAAGCGAGGTGCATTTCTTTACTGCATACACACCCTGCACACATGCATTCCCACATCACCTCCCTTCTTCCCTATTGCCATCATGAAGGGGACAAGGGAAGACAAGAGAAGGAGGGTGTGCGACTTGGACAGCAACAGCAGAAGGAGCTCTTGGGCTTGGGTGGAGAAGAGCAGGCAAGGATCACCTCGGGATAGGAGGAAGGGGTGGGGCACCCCTTTCTCTTCGGTTGGATCCACCTTGATGAGAAAATAGACAAAATATAAATTTTGGTTAGAAAGCTTATGTTCTCACTGTAAAACTTAAGAATGGTTGCAAAAGAACCCACTACACGCCCCCCGCCATGATCAAGGCTGTAAATAACTTGCAGAGAGATGCGCATGAGAGATGAGGGGAAGAAGCAAGTAAGGATCTGAACAAATTTTACTAGAGAAGGATGACCTACCACTGGCTACCAAGTACTTGTGCGAACTTAAAGTTTTTAAAAAGTCACTTTTTTTCTCTTCACATAGTATGTGTGATTATACATTACATATAATATATATATTATAGATTGAGAAAATATGGATGAGAAAAACAAAACAAAAATTCACCAATGCTTTTACCACCCAGAGATAACCAATAACATTATATGTATATTTTCCATATATAAACAGTTCCCTTTTTCCTTCCAAAAACAGGATCATATATAGTCCATTTGAACATTTTTCAAAGTCATTACTCTTTACAAATATAACTGTTAATGACACATTGCATTCTATTATATAAGTATACTGTAGTTTATTTATCTAATCATTCCCCTTTTTTTGGGCATTTAGGTATCTTCTAATTTCTAAACAATGCTTTTTTGATAGCAGCCATCCTAATAG
The DNA here is from genome assembly GCF_949774975.1 of Lagenorhynchus albirostris. Lineage (NCBI taxonomy): Eukaryota > Metazoa > Chordata > Mammalia > Artiodactyla > Delphinidae > Lagenorhynchus > Lagenorhynchus albirostris. The sequence goes on along the minus strand of NC_083100.1, from coordinate 58,229,730 downwards.
GTGTAAAGTGGTAGTTTTACTTGTAGTTTTATTTGTGTTTTCCTAATGATTAGTGATGTTGAGCATCTTTTTATGTGCTTATTGGCAAGCTGTATATCTTATTTCAAGAAATATCTATGCAAGTATTCAACCATTTTAAAAATTGGGTTGCTTTGTTGTTGTTGAATTGTAGGAATTCTTTATGTATTCCAGATATTAACCTTTTATCAGATATATGATTTGCAAATATTTTATCCCATTTCATGGGTTTTCTCTTTACTCTATTGATAGTGTTCTTTTAAAAACTATGCATATTCATGGGCTGTCAGCATGCCATAACTAGGTTTAAAATCCATTCACAATTGAAAAATTCATTTGTCCCATGCACATTTTGTTTTGAGGATCTAACAGGTGTTAGGCATGAAACCAGGTGCTCAGATGCTGTGAGTAGGTCTACCAGGGACTTGAATCAATCGAGTAGGTCTGCTAAGGCCACAGTTCTGATACTCAGGTGGACTGGCATTGATGGATTCCTCAGCAGGCCACCACTTCCCTGACAGCAACCAAAGTAGCCCACTTAGGGATTCCTGAGTTAGAACAAATCTCTGAGCAAGGGGAGGAGTTAGAGGAAAACAGTGGCAGTCCATTACCTGGCCTCTTCCTGTTTTTATCCCAACCAAGTCTTTTCTTGGGCAGGGACCTGAGGAAAGACTCATCTGGATGTAAATCAGCTATCTGTCACGGAGACTTGACTGTCAATTGACACACCACAAATGTTGAGCAAAACAAGGGCTGGCCTTGTGCAAAGCTGCAATTAGGAGGCACTGTTCAGGGCTGTCTGGGTGCCCTACCAGGTAGTGGGCCTGGAGGCTGAGGCAGGTACAGGAGCAGGATAAAACCACTCCATAGTACATTTTTGTGTTAGAGAGATGATCCATTATCATTATAAAATATTAAACATGCCCAATGCTAGAAATATTTTTTTAAAGCTACAAAAACATTTTTGGAGGGCTGTGGAAATTAATTTACCGATCTAAGAAATATTTTTAAATGCTGCTGTATTTCAAGCTCTGTGCCACTTTCAGAAGATGCAGTAGTGAGCAGGGCCTAGTTCCAGTTCTCAAGCTGTGGACAGTCATAAAGACAGGAAGCTGGGGGGAAGGAATGTGTTCAGCTATTAAGTTAAAAATCTAGAGGGGCTGGGGAGGATGGCTCTGTTATTGACGTAAATATACAAATAGCACAGAGTGGGGTGGGGGAAGAGAACTCGAGGATGCTGTTCCCACGTGAAGACTTTTTCACCAAAAATTTCAACCACCAACTCTTGTATGATAATTTTATTACAGTTATGCCTCTTTTATTAGGCATCATCTAGAATGCAGTATTCCACATAAATAAGTTTTTCTAGGAATCAAACTTGTCCTTTCAAGCAGCAATATTCTGTTTACTTCCGGCATTTTTTTCAGGGAAATTTTTCTAAAATATTTTCTAATTCTTTGAATTCTTCAACAGAAGCACAAAGCACAATTTGTCTTGTTCTTAATAACCCAACAGAAACAACTGTATTGTCCAGTGCTGTGATACCTAGCAGAGCTCTGTGTTCCTAGCTCCTCCTTTAACCCAAGACTGCCACCTATCTCTTCTCCCCGAAGTCAGTGATTTTGCTTCTAACCAACCTTGACTTCAGCTGATATTAATCTGCTCTAAGGCTGGGAACCAACCAAGCAAAAATTAAGAACTGTGTGTTAAGAAAGAGTCATTAGGCTCAGAGTACATGAAGGAGCTCTGCTGGGCAATGAGGACAAGGCTAGGATCATGTGACAGTTCTTTGACATGCTCAAACACTTTTTCTCCACTCATTTCTGGCTTGGGAGTTTGGTCTGAAGCTAAGGCTGTTACAAGATGGGGCCTCATCAGTGATATATGTATATTTCATGCTAATTCTTCCTTAGTTCTATACATTTATTGTTGTGAAATATCAGTTTTTCTATTTCCTCTTCTTGTTCACGTATTTCTTTTCAGTAGGGGAAAATTGATTCACTTCTTTATGGTAGCATTACATCTATAAGGAAAAAAACAATCTAAATGTCCAATAATGGTAAACTAAATTATTATATGCTGACTTGATGGAATTCTGTAGAATAAAAACCATGTGATAAAATAGGGAAGTGTTTACTCAGCAATGTTATATAAATCTCATCAGCAAAACCCATACTCTATAATTATTAAACTATATAAATTAATCAGAATTAGATGGATAAAAATTAGAAGACAACCTAGTAAAATGAAAATATCTGTTATGTTATGTAGAGAGATTATGGGTATACTTAAAATTTTCATGTAATGCTCTGTAAAGTTATGATTATATTTAAACGATCAAGGCAGTTACAGTGAGTTTTTGTTATAATTAGACATTCTGCCAGTCTCAAAACTAGTAGGAATAGAAGATGGCTCTAATTGTGCCATCTTAGGAAGATCAAAATGGGGAAAGATTGTCCAAACAAGCAAAATAATAAAATTTAACCTACTAGCAAACTAAAGGTATTTTGAGCTTGTAATTACACATTAAAATAATCATTTCTCATATGCATTCTGGATGTCTCCATTTTCCTCAATGAGTGTAGAAAGGGAGTTTACTAGAATGTATATGGTTCCAAATCCAGGAGTGATTTCTCTGAAATCGCCCCACTCCAGGCAAGAGACCTGGATTTCCTATACAACCCTCAGTTGTGTATAACCCAGGCTACTCAAGTATGAAGGCATCCAATTGCCCTTGTAGAAATACTCACTCCGGCTTTCATTTCTCGCCAATTTACTGGGATAACTTTTGGTTGTTGGTACATATGGCTCTGGAGGTGGCAAATCAGAAATCGGATGGAAGAAGAATCTGCTTTCCCACTCATCTGAGGGAGAGAAACAAACAATATCTTCAGTAACAGACAATCTTCTCGGAAGACTTATGTAACGAAAGGCACAGAATGAAATACAGAGAGAATGGCAGAGATCGCTTCTGGTTTTATGTCTAGAAGTTTAGAGAAAAGCCGGAAGTGCTACAAATGTCACTGATTAGCACAGCGATAAAATATAGTGGTCTGCATATCAAACCAAAGACAGATCCAGGTGACTTTAACTAGAGTGACTAGGACCCAGCCAGTCCCTCTCAGGAGCTGGGGACTAAGGTTTGGGATGCCTTTCTTAATTATTCCTTCATCAGTGGAAGGAATAACTAGGACCCTCTGATAACAATGGCAGAGATAAACTGCTCAGTATCTGCAGGCCATTGGGCCTCTAACCCACCATGAACTGTTCAGAAAGGTAGGTATAAGGTTAGCTACAAAAATGGTTCTTTTCAGAATTCTGGAACCTCTGGAAAGTTAACCAAAATGAGACTCAAACAAGGAACAGAGAACAATGATCTGCCTTTTTGGGGAGTGGAGGAAGGGGGATTACTATTTTTCATTTGAAATCATGGTGGGCCCTAGAGTGCTTAGATTAGTGCTGTGCAGTATGATAACAATGAGGGTCACACAAACACGAAATGTTAATGCAAACATACAAACAGACACAAACACACCTGCCATTCAACTGCTGCCCCACTATAGCTTGTACATTTCCAAGGAGCCGGGACCACACCTCACCTTCACATGAAGAGTCTTGGAAGCCGTTTCTAATTGATGTCGATGGTGGAGGTGGGGGAGGCACCCCAGTGCCAGGCCTGTCGGGAGGAAGAGGAGGCCGGGGCCCACTTCTGGGACTGTCTGTTCCACTCCTGGATGGCAACTGAGGGGTGGCAGGCAGGGCCCGAGATGTGCTGCCATTTCTGTTCATTGGAGGAGGTGGTGGGAGAGGGCCTGGAGCAAAAGAAAAATGACATTTAGTGCTATACCTTACACTGTACATTACTATCATCATGGTCATCAACATGCAATTACTGAGCGCCTGCTGGATACATGCCCTTTTACTAGGGAATGTGGAGAAATGGTGGAGAGTTCCTAGGAGGTTTAGCCAAGAAATGATTAGGCGCATATAAGCACAGAAATGCACAAATGTACACACATACGTGGAACAAGTGCACATTGATAGCTAAATGGCTGTTTGGCTTTGAGTTGAGATTGGAGGTGATGCAGTTGACAATGGTAATCATTTGTTTATATTGACAACTGTATACTTTAAAAAACATTTAAAATTCCTTTTAAATAGCTGTTGAACTAATTACTGTGACATGTTACTTATTAAGTAAATGCTGTTTTAAAAATAAGATAGTTATGAACTTATTTTAGGTCTCCAGAGGGACTAAGTTCTTTAAATGCATAGTATTATTGCTAATTATACAAGCATGTTTCTGTGATGCATATGATCTGTTTCCAGGCAGAAGCGGGATCAGGAAACCAAACATCAGTTATCCCGAGAACAGTAAGAGTTCCTTCTTGGTTCTTCCTCTCTGGGGAGTCAGATTAACAGAGGGAGTGACAATCAGCTAATCAATGTGCATGGCTATAAATGCTGGTGCAGTATCCTGACCCTGTGCAGGCTGGTTGTCCTGTGGAACTTGATTTCCTGTCTATGAAAGAACACCTTTCTCACTGCACTGTTGCCAGAAATACTTAGTCAAAAAGCAAATAAAAAGTATTAGTATTATATAGTATTTGAAACCATGTTTTAAAAATGCAGTGGTGTGGTATAATCAGAAAATTTTAAGTTCTTAGTAAATAATTCAAAGTAAATTCTTCTTTTTGATAGTACAAAGGAACATATCTTGCTTTTCCCATCCTCCAAATGCAGAGGCTGTTTGGGTCATGAGTAAATTTTTAAAAAGAAAAACAGAACTTGAGCATCTCTCATGCAAATCAAAATGGCCTTAGTAATTATTCCTGACCTTCAGTGGTGTGTTCCACTAGCAACATGCTGACATCTTTATGTAAACACAATGTCTTATGGTGCTAGAAATATAAATGTCTTGTTAATTACAGATTCAGAATCCAACTAGAGGACCTTAAAGTGAATGACCCACCCATCAAAGATATTCCTGTCTGGAAGTCTTGGCTCAGATCTCTGATGGACGTGGGAGGCATGCCCAGCCCTGGTTCGTCTCTCAAGGAGTCTTCAGTGCCTAATCTGGTAGGGTTTATTTATTGGCCCATCTACTTCTCACTGCTGGAGTCCTAGTTAGTATGAGTAGATTTACTGGGGGGAGAAGTGGCTCACACGCTGTGGGCTTAATGGCAGTGGTAGTACCACCACATAACTGTCACTGAATGCAAACTAGACTTCCAATACTATGGGGCCTGGTACTACGTAACCTGATCAACTTGATCTCTCTCTCTTTTAAAGTAACTGTTCATGTTCCTTACTCTCCAACCTTCCAGCCCTCTGCTCCAAACCTAGGCAAGCATAACAGAAAACAGATTTCTATTTCCTGTTGGCAGCATAATAATGAAAACGATCATTTGTTGAATGCTACTACATGGGGGGAAATAAGATAACCACTATACACACTGGTCTCATTTAATTCTTACAACAGCCCCGAGGAGCATCAGGACAGCAGGTGAGGCCTCAGAGGTGTTGGAAGGTTAAAGAGCCCAAATCAGTACACTAATGAGTGGAAGAATAGGATTTGACTCCATTCTGTCAAATTCTAAAACACTCCCCTAACAATGAAGCCAAGCCACCTCTCAAAATATAGATGGCCCTTGATGACTTCTCATAGGTTCCTTATGGAAATGTAAATTGGTGGGAATTTTCTAGAGGCTAATTTGGCAATACCTATGAAATCCATAGTTTACTGTGCACATCCATTGTCCTAGAAATTCCATTCCTAGGAATTCATCCAAAAGAAATACACAGAGATGTGCACAAATATTTAGCTACAAGAATGTATCCCTGCATTATCTGCAATAGCAAAACTCTAGAAATGGCCTGTATGACCACGTGACTAATAAATAAGCCAAGGTACTTTTGTGGGATTTAATATTATGCAGCCATTAAAAGTCAGGTTGTAAAAGAAGAGTTAATCATATCAGAAAATAATGAGCTAAATTAAATAAAAAGAAAATTAGCAAACAATATATGTAGTATGATACTAATTTTGCAAACATGTATATATATGCATTTAAAAAAGACTGAAAGGGTATATAAACAATGTTATATCTGGATGATGGTGGTGGCAGAATTATAGATGATTTTTATTTTCATTATACTTTTATGTATTTTGTATAATAAACAGGTATGACTTAATGTAATTGAAAGAAACAACAAATATATATCACTGCCTATCCTATTTGGGGGAATATTTAATCTGTTGATTAAATCATTTGGTAGAACCAAGCAAACAGCTCCTCAGCCATTTTGTGGGAAAATCCATACCTGTTGGATAAGAAGAAAATGATGCATTTCATTCATCTGACTACTTGTTCTTATTTGTTCATGGAAGCATACTTAATGAGATGCCACAATGTCTAGACTGAATAGACTACCAACTTTTTATATTTGTAGCTGACTCTCCCTGGCAAAGTGGTTTGGAGGAGTGGTTTTCACTTTGCTACACATTACAGTCACCGGGGAGCTTCCAAATATCCTGATGCCCAGTTTGTAACCCAGACCAATGAAACCAGAAATCCTGGGGTAGGAACCCAGGCATGGTGGTGTTTAAAGTTCCCAGGTGATTCCAGTGTGTGGTCAAGTTTGAGGACTATTTTAAAAAAGTGTTTATTAGGTTCCTGAGGTCAGGGGGTCAAAGGTCAGTTAGCTTCTCACAGAGCAAAAAATGCCCCATTTCCAGACATCCTGTAGGTATGGTAAGGTTAAATTCCAAAACTAGATAGTTCTTCTGAATCCATCAATAACAAACAGAAAACAAACAAGCACCTATTAAAAGTAGGAGAGAGAGTACAGGCTCCTCACACTTCATGTGCAGGTTCTCCCCTTAGATCCAGGTTTCCAGCCCTGGGTGGGGACACAGATGGGCTTCAGCAGGTCCTTCAATCCATGAAACAGCAGGCAATTTTGAGTTTATGCTTATGAGCATTTTTATGGAGAGAAGGCCTTATCATACCTTTATCTGATTCTCCAAGGGATCTATGTATCAGAGATGTGAACAGACAGCAAAATGGACTCTAGTATGTGTCAAAACTTGACCGATGAAGAGAAGTACAGGGGAAGTTCATTCACTCTTAAATAACTGCCCTTCTTGTTGGAATAATGGGCCCTCCTGCAGGAGATGGGTATTTAGTTCCCAGTTAAGACAGCAGAAATTCCCTTTCAGGAGATGTCAGGTAGAGTGGTGAGATGGAAGGTGAGTGAGTGGCCTGTTCTTTATTAACTCGCTTGGGATCATTTCACTTCATTGGTTACTTAGTCTCCTCACTTCTGAAACGTGGGCAGAAGTATGGGTCCCACTCTCTTCAGAGGTTACGTGAGGCCAAGAGGAAATCATACGGGTTATGTGTCACTTCCAAGGTCAAAGCAGCCCGAGAGTTCACTTAAGCTTTTGTTGGGCTCTCTTCGTGTGCAGTTGGTAGTGACTTCTGGGCTGGCTGGGTCACAGGGGCACAACTCACCGCGCTCTGGCCATACCTGATCTGCCCGGTGGGTCCCTCACTGGAGGAGGGGGTCTCTCGCTGGGCGGGGGAGGAAGAGGTCCTGACCGCCCAGGTGAAGGTAAGGGAGGCGCAGATGATGACGACGACGAGGACGACGAGAGGGACAGGTTCCGCTGTGGGAGCCTCGGGATTTCGTCGCCGCCGCCCCCGCCACCGGACCCTGGGGGCACTGGGGGAGGGCCCGGCCGGCTGGGGGGCGGGGGCGGGGCCTGCGCGGAGGGGGAAGGCCGCGGGGTGGAGGGCACCGGGGGCTTGCTGTTCTGAGGGGGAGGCGGGGGGACGGCCTCCCTGTGGATGGAGGGCCTGCTGCCCACTGGAGGGGGCGGAGGAGGGGGTTTGTCATCCAAGGCCCTGCTCGGGGTCGGGGGGAGGGGAGGCCGGTTGGAGAAGGGCGAGGAGGAGCCTGACGGGGTCTGGCGGGTGGAGCCTCCCCCGAAAGCAGCCCCTCGGTTTCCGGGGAGAGGGGGAGGAGTCGGCCCGGGGCTGGGCTGCCTGGGGGCCCCGGGCACTAGGGTGGAGCCCCGGTTGTGCAGACTTGACTGAACGGGTCTTGGAGTATTAGGCACTGGAGGCGGAATGTTATCAGGCTTCGCGCCCACGTCGGGCCTCGGGGGAGGCATTCGGTTCCTCTGAGGTTCTGGAGGTCCGCTTCTGTGGCCTGGAGAAGGCACAGGGAACCTCCCTGGGCCACTTGGGGGCGAGAAAGGTTTGGCAGATGTGGGTCTTCCTCCTGGTGGCAAAATCGGGGGTCGGCTCCCTCCAGAATCTGAAGAACAGAAAAAAAAAAAAAAATCAGAAAGTTAGGAACCTTAAAGGCAATCAGAGAACTAGAGTAAATTGCCAGCTACTGGAAGCCCTTTCCTAGATGCTGCAAATGACAGGTAACTATTACTTATATAAACTAGGTTTTGTGTGTCCTTCCTGGAAGCAGAGGGACAGATCACAGCTCTCTGTTTCTCTTCTTCTCCCAGATTCCACAACCCATCAGCTTTCAAAGGGATTCTGGAGAGCTCTCTTGGCATTATGGACGGACAAGAACCAGGATGAGGTTGGTAAGAGTCCTGGAGACATCCCTGTTCATTACAAGAGGTCGAGAACAGGACGGCACTGGTACATGGGATTTCTGCTAATGATTTTCTTTTCTCCCCATCACTATCCCTGTCCCCCCACCCTGTACCTCTCAGGTTTGAAAAATAATGTAGCTTTCTTAGATGAAGAAATTAGTTATCCCAATGTAAGTTTCTGTATGGGAGGGCTTACCTAGAACCTTTAAAGGTAAATTTCTAAGAGAGAATGGAAAAATATAGTGGAAGAGTTATGATTGAAATAAGAAACTGTCAAAGGAAAAAGAAACTGTCAAAGTTTAAAAGAGTTGACACCAGTGGATGGTCTTAATCTACCAACAAGTAGGCAACTATACAACGTTTTTCCCTACTAGGTCAACTTCCACTTTAATACTGACAGGACAGAACAACCCTACTATTAATACATAATTAATATTCAACTACTTTGGTTCAACAAAGGGAAGAGCTAAAGAGGAACCAAAGTTATGGAAAAACCCAAACCACCACCCCAGAGTCTCTTAGAACCGAAACTAATTCTTGTAAAATGCTTAGTCTGAAAAAACTTTACCTAGTTCAACTATGAGCTAATTAATATACCAAATATTAACCTGCTATACTATACGTCAGCCATTATTCTAGATGCTAGAGGCAGAGGAGTAAACAAAACAGAAAAGATCTGGCTCTCTTGTAGTTTATGTTCTTCTGGGGGAGATAAACAAAAAACCAGTAAACATAAATATTTTCAGACAGTTATAAGGACTAAAAATAAACTAAAATAGGCTGATGAGATGAAGAATGCCCAGAGAGGCCAGGTTAGATGGGGGTGGCCCTTCTGAGGATGTGACATTTGAGCTAAGGCCCGCCATGGAGAGGAGGAAGAGAAGTGCTTCAGTCAGGGCCAGCAGGTGCAAAGACCCTGAGGTGGAAATGAGCTTCAAGTTAAAAAACCAAGGCTTTTATGTGTGTGGGGCCCAGTGAGCATGGAGGAGAACCCTACGAAATGCAGCCTGAGTGGCTAGCAGGGGCCGGGTCATAGAGAGCCTTGTCGGCCAGAAGGCGTTCAGATTTTATCCAAGGCACGATGAGAGACATCTGGCTGGATTTATGAATAATGTGAACTCTAGAAAGAATTTTTTATTTTGACTTTAGCACTAGACATGAGCTATATTTTCCTTGACTGTGTGGTATAGTTCTATGTCACCAACTTGTGATAAGTTTTACCTTCCAAATTTGGATTAAAGGTGCAGTTACTATCCACATATATGTTACAGGGATGGGACCCATTATGCAGATAGTATACTTTGCAAATACTGTAGCATTTTGTGTACTAACTTAAATTCCATCTTCATTTCATTGTTTTACTTCCAGTTGTCTTTTGCCTGAATTTCTTCACCTACTGTTAAAGTACTGAATGTATGCATTTGTCAGTTGCCTCAAGTCCTTTCAGTGGGTTTTAAATAAACAAATTTAAATGCAGGCCTGGCAAGATAGAATCTCTCATATTCTTGAGTCTCCTTCTAGATGGTGACAATCCAAAACTAAAATAGCCAGGTAACCCTGAGGATTCAGTGACTTTATCTTCATATGAATGTGACAGTTTCACACTTTCCCAGTGGACATTTTAAAAGACCATGGAATTAGAAATAAAATTCTTCTAACACAGTAAACATTAAAAAGTAAAGTTTCATGGGGAAATTTCTTGAGCTTCTGTCATAGTCAGGGGAGAGCCTCACACACTCTGTAAGGTATTTTATTTAGGCATGACCAGGTTTAACTTTTTTCTGTGCCATCGTGTTCACAGACAATCCTGTAGGACTCATTTCCATGGCTTCCTGCAGAGAATACTTAGAATCACTAGTTCTAAAATGCCAAATGTCAGGCAAAACACCTTTTTAGGTTTTGTGAGATATGTAATTATATTTCATATGACATGCTCCATTGTGTATTTGAAAAGAGACCCACAAGTATTTACTACACTCAACAGGTGGGTCAGACTACCTCACAAAGAAAGCTGAATCTGCCAGGTCACCAAGCAGAGTTTCCAGGGGTGGCAAGTCCCATTTGCTCCTTCCTTTTCTTCCCACTCTAGCTTACCCTTTAGAAAAGTACAAAAAAGTACAAGTTACCCCAAGGACACTGGGCAAATATTTAACAGCTCGATGGAGCTGTCTGATCCTGATTTAAAAAGAAAAAAAAAAAAGATGCTAAATAGAGTCCCTCTTTTTGTAAAAAAATTATTTCATTTATTTTTGGCGGCGTTGGGTCTTTGTTGCTGTGCGCAGGCTTCCTCTAGTTGCAGCGAGCGGGGGCTACTCTTCGCTGTGGTGCGCGGACTTCTCATTGCAGAGCGGCTTCTCTTGTTGCGGAGCACAGGCTCTAGGTGTGCGGGCTTCAGTAGTTGTGGCACGTGGGCTCAGTAGTTGTGGCTCGCAGACTCTAGAGCACAGGCTCAGTAGTTGTGGAGAACGGGCTTAGTTGCTCTGTGGCATGTGGGATCTTCCTGGACCAGGGCTTGAACCCGTGTCCCCTGTGTTGGCAGGCGGATTCTTAACCACCGTGCCACCAGGAACGTCCCTTGAGTCCCTCTTATAAAACAGTGTTAACATTTCAAGAAATCTAAAATGTTTCACAGGGCACAGTGCCTTAGAGGGGATGCCAAGTCTCAAAACCGCCAGACTCAGCCTGGTCTTCAGTAACTAAGGAAGGAAACTCTCCTTACCACTCTCCCTGTTGGCTGTGGATCTCAGCTTTGGCATCCCAGCCTGGAACAGTCCTCCCAAACCGGGTGGTCCACCCCCTCCAAAACTCCCACTGCCGCCTCCGCCACCACCACCAGCTCCTTTAGGTTCTGCAGAAGGAAGAAAACACAGCCTTTACACATGTATGAAGACACCACCAGAGAACTTTACCAGTCCTCGCCCAAGTAAACAATCACAATACAACAGGGAGCTGGCAGAACCTAAGCCCATGGTGGACACCTGGAATTTCATTAAAGGGTAGGACTTTAAGGATTCACCCTATCCTCCGTCAGAAAAGCAGAGGGTTCTTTCTACTCCAGGGCAGTCGCAAGCCCAGAGGTAGAAGAATCAGTAATAGATAATGACTTTCCCCTGCTTGGCTGGCTGCCACATGAGTTAATATCTATTGTGTATCATAGGATTTGGTAAATAAAAGTATCTTCAAAGAAAGAAAGTCTTAAGGGAGGAGATGCAATAAAAGGTGAGAAGAAAGGAAACAGTAAAAATAAAGGAGAAGAAAATAAAATATCCCATAATTTTGCTTCATTGAAATACCCACTTCTTTGGTGTATTTTTCCCTGCCAGGTTTTGGTGGTTTTTTTTGTTTTTTCATTTTACATATTTTTTCTCACGACCAAATTCACTACATAGTTTTCAGCCTGCTTTTTTCAGTCAATATTGTTAGCATTTCCCATGTCACTAAATATTTTTTGAAAACATGAGTTTAAAGGATTGCATTGTGTTTTAGAACACTGAATGAACTGTAATTTATTTATCCATCTACCTATTTGATGGCCTTCCAGGTTGATTTCAATTTTTTAATATCATAAACCCCAACAGTAGACTTTAACATTTTTAAAATTCTTTGCAACTTGAGACGATGCAAAGATTTTGTTTTATTTTGCATTTGTTGCCAAAAAACTGTGAAAGATTTCAAAATAGGCAAACAAGAAAAAAAAGGAAGAAGAAGAAAGAAAAAGATTACTAAGTATCCAGTCTAGCCTTCTGGGTTATTTCCCATTGCCTTTGAGCTAGTCTGCAACTCTATTAAATTGTACAAAACTGATAATAATGCAAATGATATTTGTCCACAGAAATGCATATTGGTTGTGTTCAGTGTCATGCAGTTGATTGACCTGTTTTGCACCTATTTGTAAATTCATTTCAACACTCACCTGCCTACATATGTGTGGTACTTCGAATTCTCCTTTGAATTGATAACATTATATTGGTTCCCTCATTAATTACTGAGCTAAATAAAATCTTTGATATATGTTTATTTTATATCTGTATTAGAGCCATGATTATACCCTCTTTAAAAAACTGTCTCTTAACAATTATGTATGTATATATGTTTTATGAGGTTAAGTACTGTTTAAAGTTCTACCCCTGGAAAACCTTGTTGAGTCTTTGGTAAGTATTACACGAGATCTACAAATTAATCTGGGAGAACTGACACTTTCATGATATTTAGACTTTATGGAAACATGGTATATTTTCCCATGTCTTCTGATTTCTTCAGTAAAGTTTTGTAATTTTCATGATGTGGGTCACCCACAGTTCTTTTAGAGTCACTTCAAATACATTTTTGTTTGTTGAAATTATGAAAGGAATGTTTTTCCTACTATATTTTGGATTTGGTTATTATTGGCATCAGGAAATTTCATTTGATATCTAATAAATCACTTTCCTGCATTTTCAGAATTAAAATTTATTTTTTACCTTGGATTTTCTAGTAGACAAATGCTCTGCAAATAATAAAGGTAAGGTGTATGCCTTCTTTTCTAAGAGTTGTGTATCTTATTTCTGTTTTATATAAGAAATTACTTTGATGACTGAGCTTCCATAACAGTGTAAGTTATTAATGTTTTATTAATTTAAAGACAATTTATTTTAAAATAATTATAAAGAATAAATATACATTTATATATTTATCTTAAACATAAATTATTAACATTATTAGTATTTTAAAAATAAAGGAAATCATGTTTTGATTTTAATGAGAATGCCTCTAATGTTTCAAAGTTACATTTTTTTAAAAAATAAATTTATTTATTTGTTTATTTTTGGCTGCATTGGGTCTTTGTTGCTGCGTGCGGGCTTTCTCTAGTTGTGGCGAGTGGGGGCTAGTCTTCGTTGTGGTGCACGGGCTTCTCATTGGGGTGGCTTCTCTTTGCGGAGCACAGGCTCTAGAGCACAGGCTCAGTAGTTGTGGCGCACGGGCTTAGTTGTTTGGCGGCATGTGGCGTCTTCCTGGATCAGGGGTCGACCTTGTGTCCCCTGCATTGGCAGGCGGATTCTTAACCACTGCACCACCAGGGAAACCCCCAAGTTACATACTGACTGTTGGTTTGAAATAACTTTTTTTTCTAAGTATTCGTGGTTAGCAAGGATCCTTCCACTCTGGGTTTTTAAGACTTTCTTATGGCATGGAATGTTATCAAATGCCTATCCAGGATCTACTGAGATCATTATATGGTTTTCCTTATTTGACATGATGGATATATAGACTTTCTAACATTAAAAATGAGATAAACTCTGGATTTGGTGAATTATTTTTTTTAACATACTATTGAATTAGAGTTTTTGGATTTTTAGTTAGTATCCTCTCGTCTGTGATCATAAGTGGTCTATAGTAGGGTTTCTTAGCCTTGGAACTACAGACATTTGGGGGTCAGATAATTCTTTGTTGTGGGTGACCATCTTGTTCCCTGTAGAATGTTTACAGCATCCCTGGCCTCTACCCACTAGGTGTCAGTAGGAACCCTCCCTCACCAAGTTGTGATAACTAAAAATGCCTCCAGGCATTGCCACGTGTCCCCTGAGACACTGATACACCAGCTTTCTTTCTGTATATATGCTGCTTTTGTCATGTTTTGATATTAAGATCATGCCAATCTCATTATACCTAACAGATAGCTTTCCATGTCTTCCTACATTTAGGAATGATTTATATAGCATTTGAATTTGTTGTTTCTTAAAATCTGAAATAATTTTCTGATAAAATCATCTGGCTCTAAAGCTTTTTAGAGAAAAAGTAATTTGATAAAGTTTTCAACTTTTTCCTTGCTCACTGAAGCTTCATGAATGATTTTTGGTAAACTTGTACTTTTCTTAAAAAGTTAAATTCTTTAAGAATAACTTCATTGTAGCATCCTTAATTTTAGAAAATCTGCTTTGAATCTTTTATTTAATCTGCTTTCTGAGCTCTATTCATTTGTGTTTTCTTTTTTTCTGGATTAGATTGATCATAAGTCTGTGTCAGCTCTGTATCTTTTCTAGGTGTGGAACTTTCTGGGATACTTATGGGAACTCTGCTGATAGAAGAAACAATCTGATACTGAACTCACAAGAATTACTTCGCCTAGTACGCTATATCAAATTAGAATAACAATTTCTGGAAGTGCATGCAAAATTGCTTCCATATAAAATTTAAAAGTTTTACTCATTTAAATTATTGCCAATAATATTAATAATGCCCTTGACATTAAAATGTTATTGGTTGATGAATGATGCATTCTGCAATACTGCATTTCATAGGACACCTTTACCTGGTATTGAACATTCAAAGAGATTGATGAACTTGTTCTATCAGACATCGTCCACTAGTGTTCTTAACTTGCAACAGTTGTACAGCTTTCCGATAGAGAAGCTACACTAGTTGAGGACAGCTAACTGGCTCTAGGTCACTCTGCTAACAATTAAATTGGAGGACAAAGCTGACCTCAAGAGTTATATCCTGTATAACCATGGTCAACATTTTGACATAGAACCCAGGGAGGTTTCACCTGCAAACAAATACAAAACCATGGATGGACTTTGCTACTTGCAAAGAGCTTCTAACAACAGTGTTAGCGTCCAGTTAAGTTCATGAACAAGGGCATGCATTGGGTTGCATCTGGTGTCCACAAGGCAAAGTGCATTCTTAAACACCACTGAGCAGATGGGAGGGAGAACTAACACTCTTTTCCATTTAATGAGAGAAGTGTATCTTGAAGAATGTAATGAACTTCCACTAGTGGATTCAGGACTAGGCCCCAGACTGTCCATTCTCCTTCAACATCTAGGGAATTCTCCAGAGCCTAGGCTCCCTCTCGTAGTAGAGAGAACCACTGGGCTCTGGTCTAGAGGTTGGCAGTTTGTGGAGTTCCTCTGGCCCCATCCCAGGCACCACGATTCAATGGGTATTGGACCAGAGCTCCCCAGAAAGAAGCGACTGGGCTGGGCAACCCCAGGGAGAACCTTGTGACACAGATCAGGAAAACTAAGCAATTGACTATACAATAACCACACCATTTTGTGGGCATTCTGACCCAGAGGTAAGACTTCGTCAAAAGTCAAAGACCCTCTAGTTCCACTGAGGTGTGGTGCATTCCATCTGCACCACCTTGCCTGGTAACAGAGCAAAACTCAAAGGCCTTTGTCTTGGTCTTCCTCTTTTCCACCTTCCTCCCTCACCAATGTTCTCACCTAACGCTGATCTTTCTCTTCTACTCATTAGGCACTTTTCCTAGAAATTCCTCCACTTGGCTAAAATCCTACATCGTTATTCACTTGTCTCCAAACTCCCTCTGGTGAGTTTAGGACAGTCTAATTCCTGTTGAGTCCAAGTGGCATCTGTGGTCGAGGATGAATTCTGGGCACATCTGGCTGGCAGTGGAAATGTGTGAGGAGTGTGAGATGATAGTCTTGAGGCCTGATAATTAACTTCCGGTAGATTCTAGCCATCTGTAATGTTTCATTCTGTTGTAAATGTTAATAAGTAGCCCTGTATGGTGGGTACTTGTTTGTTTACACATACCCTGCCTTGTTCCAGAAAGTATCTCAGATTTATGATGGGTCAATAAGCAAAGCTGTGATCTCATTTCCTCTCTCTCTAACCCCCTAATAATCATAACTACACTTGAATTATACATTCCAGGCAACAAAACACTTTCAGAAGCATTGTCTCATTTGATGCTCACAACAAACTTGTGAGGGTAGTAGAACAGGTATTATCTCCATTTTACAAATGAAGACAAAGGGTTGGAGATGGTCAGGGCTCGAACCTACATCCTTTGATTCCAAGACTAGGGCTCTTTCCATATTTCATGCTGCCTTTTGCGCTGTGGTAAGATGAGCAAAGGGTTAATTTCCAGAAAGTGCTGTAAAGAGTTGTGAATAATTCAGAGAATTGCTGCTGTGTGTGTCTTGGACAAAGAATTATTATACTGGCTTCCTGCAGCATTAGAGGGAACCCAAGCCAGAGCCATGGCCTACAATGAGTGATACAGTCCCTTATTCTGCTAGCTTTGCAGCTGTTGTTAACCAAAAAAAAAAAAAAAAAATTTTTTTTTTGGTGGGAAGAGTAGAGTTGATTGTTAGGTCATAAACCATTTATCTCCATGGAAAATAACTTTTTTCACTTACTGTCCAATATCGGTGCACTTCTGTCATTGGTGACTGTCTTCTTTAGTTTCTTCCCTTTGTTGATATCAGAGAGAAGAGCATTTCTCCCAGCCTGCTCTGACTTACTCAAGGTAGGCTTTTCTGTATTGGCCTGAAAGGAAACACGCAAACTCGTATTCATCTTTTGAATTAAAATCATGTAGTACAACACTCGGTGGGGACAGCTAGCGCATTGGGAGCTTGTTATTAAGATTCTTGGCAATAGGCTGTAAATTCTCTACAAGTTTTAGACCCGATGTCACTCTTTTTAAGACCCAGACATTTGGGAGCAGATGCAGCAATACATTACATTCATTTTTAATGCAGGAAGAGTCACTCCCTGATAAAAGTCTCTGAAAATTCAGACCACAATCTGGCCGTAACCAACAGAGCAAGAGGTGGATGGCTAGAAACGAGCAGGGAATTTTAAGTCTGAGAGGAATTTGCAGGATACTATGAGGCTTCATCCTCTAGAATGTTCTCTGAAGACCATCTCTTTCTTGTCTTTTGGAACTAACCTGGTGCAAGAGGAAAACTGTCTTTATCAAAAAGGGTCAGCTGTATTTTTTTTTAATCCACCAAAATTTTAGAAAATAATTCCCTCTGGTTACACTGACAAGAGATTTTTTCTTTTTAATTTAAGGCAGATTGGAGGTATAATTTACAAATAGTAAAATCACCCTTTTAGTGTACAGTCCTGTGAATTCTGACAAACATATACAATCGTGTAGCCACCGCCACAATCAAGATATACAACAGTTCCATTACCCCCCGACTCCCTTCATGTTCCTCTGGGCTAAGGTGTTCCTGATGTTTAATCCCTTTAAAAATTTTTTTTATTTTTAAATTCTTTTCCATTATGGTTTATTACAGGATATTGAACATAGTTCCCTAATCCCTTTGAAAGCTTAGCCCACAGAGACTGCACAGCTGACAATGGTGCTGCTTTAAAACCTTTGGGGGGACTTCCCTGGCGGTCCAGTGGTCAAGACTCCGTGCTTCCACTGCAGGGGTGTGGGGTTGATCCCTGGTCGGGGAACTAAGATCCCACAAGCTGCGATGAGCAGCCAAAAAATAAAAAATAAAAAAATAAATAAAAACTTTGGGTATTTTCTATAATTTCAGAATTCCTGGGAAAGATTCTTACTGTGAAATTGGGATTTTGTTTTTTCAGGGTTCTTTTAGGGAGTGGGAACACTAAGACGCCAGCAAATGGACTCGGAAGTAGGCGTGTACCTGTGTCTGTCACACTTGGAAACTGGCTTGGTCTGGCCTGGTCCTGGGGAGAGTCGTCTTCCCCAAACCCAGTGGTACTTCTGGCAGCCGTGAGAGTCCTTTGAGGCTCTCAAAGGGCCCCAGCCCTTCTGAAAGGCTCTGATTTCACAGATGCCAGCAAGGGCCACAAGGAGTAAACCTGGGCAAGTTTAGCTTCATACCTGACCCAGCTATTTATTAGAGGCAGAGGGAGAGCTAAGAAAAACCCTGAAGCAGGCTAAACAGAATCTCTGTGTATGAAACTGAAAGGGTCTTAATTAAATTACAAAGTAGTACTTGCTCACGATAATAACAGCTAACATTTATATAGCTTTTACTGTGGGTCAGGCACCGTTTTTAGCATTTTAAGTATACTAATTCATCAACCCTGTGAGTCATGACTTTCATTTTAGAGTCAAGGAAACTGAGGCACAGGGAAGTTAAATCATCAACCCAGTTACCCAGCTGGTAAGAGGAGGAGCTCGGATTCAAAGCCTGGCAGCCTGACTCCGGAGCCTTCCCTATAACCTGACAGAAGGATAAACGCGGGGTCTAGAATGCCCTTCCCCGGAAATGGGGAGGTGTTAAAGAGTACAAACTTGCAACTAAAACATGAATAAGTTCTGGAAATCTAATGTACAGCATAGTGATTATAGTTAACAATGCTGTATGATATACTTCAAAGCTGTTAAGAGACCAGGACTTAGATGTTCTCACCACAAAAAAGAAATGATAATTATGTGATGTGATAGAGGCATTAGCTAAAACTATGGTGGTAATTATAACACATAAATGTATCAAATCAATGTGCTGTCCACCTTAAATTTATACAATGTTATATGTCAATTATATCTCAGTTGAAAAAAAATTAATAAATAAAATGCCCTTTCCCTACTGGCCTCCAACCCTCCTCTGAAGCAAGCCTGTTAAGAGCTTCTTGGCAGTCAGTTCCAGAAACGCTCTTTGCATATACAGTTCACTTTTGCTAATGGGATCATCCTCTATTGCTCTGAAACTTGTTTTTATCACTTAACAACATGCCTTGGACATCTCAGAAAGAGCTTTTTGAATTACCTATTGTCTTCGTTTTAAGGATGAAAAAACCTGAGGCGTCTAGAGGTTAAGCGCCACGTCCACGTTGGTTCTCTTCATGGTTTTGGATCAGCAACCCGCCCTGGCCTCCTGTTCTGCCTCAAAATTTATTTTGACACCTGACCTCCTTGGGTGCTGACTTATCTCTTGACTGTGCTGTTCCACTGGATGGTGTCCTACGATGGCCACCAACCTTTCCATTTTCTCGTCTCTATATCCTGTCTCTCTAGGATCTTGCTTTTAGTCAGGTAATAATGGATAGAAATGAGTGGATAGGATAAACCAGGGTGTCCCAAACTTCAACCATTCTGGTACAACTTTTGTGACTTTTGTCATCTTCTCATGCTACCTGTGTTATTATTTAATATTTTTCATTAAGTTAATTCACTATATTATTTACTATACTATTTCTCAGTGAACATTTCTTTTAAATTAACTCACTATTAAACCCTGGGTGTGCCAGTTATAACTTTTAGAATACGTATTAAACACGAGCATTAAAATTAAAAAAAAAATCAAGGCACATACGACTCAGCAGTGGTACAAAACCTATACTTTTGGGGAAAAATAAACTAGTCCTTCTATGTTAGCCAGATCACAGCTTTTCAAACTTATCTAAGGGAAGGACGAATTTTTAAGAAAAACATTTCCAATCAGTCATGGACCAATATTTTGTAAAATAACAATGACTTATTAGAAAAATGAATCAGTTTAAAAAAGACACACAAAATACAATCTTAGAAACAATAGACATAACACCACTATCAGGTTGCTATAAGTGTTTCTAAGCGCTTACTCTAAATTTCTGTACTTATTTTTTGGGGACTCTAACCAGGAGTTGGAGGATCACACTTGGAATAGCAATGAGCTAATCAATGGTCTCTTCTTCCAACTAGGTTCCAGCCTTAGATGGGTTATCAAAAATGTGTACCATGGAAGCCCAGGCAAGAGACTTTTCCTCTCTGAGCTCCAGTTCCCTCAAGTGAAAAGTGAAGGGCCCATCACTGGGAGGCTCCTTAGCAGCGAAGGCCTCACATACTGGGGGGGGGGGTGCGTCTGGGAGACCTTCCGTATCACTGCGGGGAGGGCTGCCGGCTTCCTGGAAGAGGGTGCACTAACTTCTGAGGATGGGTCCATCAGGGGGCCAGGATGAGCCCAGAGAAGAAATTCCTTAGGAAAGTACACATGGAACTGCGAGGATGGATTTAAAGGGCGAAGTAAGTGGGGGGGGGGAGTGGGGAGTGGAAGATGGGGGTTATTTGTCAGAAACAGAGTGGGAAGAAAGATGGCGAAAGGCAGAGAAAAAGTGAGTCTGGAGGACACTTTAATGGATGCATTTTCAGACAGGCAGACTGGGTCTCTGGACTATCCTGCCCAGATGTTAAAGGCTAGAAGCTTAAAACAGTGCAGGCTGGGCAGAACCGCTCCTGCCAACCGTCTTGGGCCAGCGTGTTCAAATGAACAGGACGTGTCTCCCTGATGGACGAGGCAGAGGAAACCTAACTAATCCACATTCCACGCGTGTCCGATGCATCACATGAGACCTTAGACTACAAAGCATTTTCGTATTGTTATCTGCTGCATCTCAGGCTCTGGCTTATGTACTCCAGCACCTGGAAAGCTTACCATATCATTCATATTTAAGCCAGAATGTGAATACACTGAAAACAAATACACGTGTGCCAGGTTCAAGTTTGTTTAGCTTGCTTCGTGCATGGGCCACGGATGGGGAGAATCACTCACCAGAGAAAACGTGGGCGGTGGCGGGGGTGCTGGAGGGGGCGGTACGGGCATCCTGGATAGTTACGTTTTCAGCAGTCTGGCTGACAAATCTGTAAAAACGAAAAGAAACAAAGCACCATCACGTATTAGACTTCTTAGTAATACTCCATCCTAATCTTCCTTCCCGCTTTCCCGTCAAAGTGGCAGCTATTCACGAAGCCCACCTTTTATAAGAGGTGGAATTGCTTTACGGCATGGCTAGGATGTTACTATTTTGGAAGGAGGTCAGCAGGGAAGGCTTCTCAGCCGAAGTGCCTGGAGATACTGGAAGCAAAACCCAGTGCCTCATGCTGCTCAATCCCACCACCACCAAAGCAGGTTGGGGGAAGGACCCTGGCCTGCCGCCCGAGTAAGCTGGGAGGTTATTAGGAAACGGCTAGAAATGTATCCTGGCCAAGTCCGATGTTCAAGTGGCTCCTCTTCACTCATCTCCATGGCGCAGCCCTCTCCCGTTCTCCCGCCAACTCCGTGCCCGCGCTTTTCTTCTCCAACATTCCTGACGTTTCTTCTCCACTCCGCTGCTTTTCTTCTCTGAGATTCCTGACATTTGTCTAGGTCTGGGTAGCACCCAGGAATGCAAAGATGAATCTATATTTCTATACTTGCCCTCAAAGTTCTTACAGTCCTCCAGGGAAAGGAGATGGGAATACGGGAAGATAAGATGGGCAAGGAGGCTGGATTCCTACCTCTATGCTACTTGGCATTTCCTTACAGGATCCAAGTGGAAAAAAAGGGGGGAAAAAAGAGAGGAGGAATCAAACCTCTGACTCTGGGCTGTTTACTACCAAAAGGCTTCCTTAGAAAGGATTTCTGCATAGTCTAATTGCTCTGGGGACAAAGGGAAGGCCAGACTCCGCGGCGGTGAGACAGCGTAGGGAAGCCCTGGTGGGTAGCAGCGGCGAAGGGGGCAGCCTGGCAAACATGAGGGGCTGAAGAAACAATGGCAAGGACGTGCCCCCAGAGCTGTGCCAGCAATGAACCCTGTCTCCCTTTCCCCCAGTCCTCGGAGTCCCATCCCTGGGTCTAAGCGGAAGCCCCAGGCCGCAGCCCTCACCCACCTACTCACCCCTCAGTATCCCAGCTTCTCCCACCCAGATCTTGCCACTCCTGGATCAGCAGCGCTCCCGGATTGGCAGCGGGGCATCACCCAGAGCTGTTAGAAACATCAAATCTCAGTCCCTCTGCCTGCACTGCATTTGTTTCCGCATTTTCACAAGATCCCTGGGTGATTCATATGCATTTGAGAAGCCTGGTGGTAGAGCCTTAAACCAAGTGAGCAGCCTGGAACACTGACCACCTGAATAACATTGTTTCTGTGGAACATGTGTCCTGAATTTCAAACCTCAGAATTATCTTTTATTTTCAATAGTCTCTTAATTGCAGAAAACAACCTCTTAGAATTTAAAGTATTAGGGAATTCCCTGGGGGTCCAGTGGTTAGGACTCTGCACTTCCACTGCTGGGGGCCCAGGTTCGATCCCTGGTCGGGAAACAAAGACCCCACAAGTCACATGGCATGGCCAAAAGAAAAAACAATTTAAAGTATTAACTTAGTTCAACCACTGAAAGTTAACGTGGAAAACTTATACCTTGAAACAAATACAGATGACCCTTGAACAACGGGTCCACTTAGATGTGGATTGTTTTCAACAGTAAACATCATAGTACGATACCATCCATGGGTAGTTGAATCCGAGGATGCGGAATCTGGGTGCAGAGGACCCGTGGATACAGAGGGCTGACTGCGTGCAGAGGGTCGGTGCCCCTAACCCCCGCATCGTTCAAGGGTCAGCTGTTACTTTCCATAGAAGTTTTGCTGGATGGATGGCTTGCTTTCTGTGACAGTAACGGAATGGAAAAGCTAAGAGGACATGGCCAAACTTGTCAAAGCTACTGGAAGACAGGAATCAAGAGAGCTTCTGACAGTTCTATTCTGAGTGCCATCTAGAAAATGAAATTTAAAAAACTCTGGAGCAGCAAGAGCTGCTCTCATCTATTAACAGTCAAGTGGATGATAAAGGGCACTTTATTTCTGTCGTCTTGAATACTTATGACCACACTGCAAACTAGCATAATTCCACTCATTTTACAGAGGAGGACGCTGGGACTCAGAGAAATTAATAACTCGCTAAAAGACCCGCGAAACTCATTCACATCAAGTCCTTTTGATCCCTGCTCTTCTTAGATAAGCATTTTTAGGCAGGTAAAGGGCTAACTAGTACTGCAGCTCACCTGTAAACTCGGTCAGAATCCGGTTTTCAATAAGAGCCTGTCTCAGACAGGGGTTCTTTTAAAATCTGTTCCTTACATTGGTCTTTTCTGGGTGACACCAATCGGTCCCCCGTGGGGCTACACGGGCAGTGTAATAAGGAGGGCTGGGGGGGCCTGTGTTTGGAGGCCTATGAAGGGGGTGCTCCAGCTACAGGGGCACCTCCAGAAGCCTCAGGGTTGTGTCCTAGGACCAGGAGGAAGGACGGGGATCTGAAACGGGATTCAGGCCCAACTAACTGTCAGAGCTGCTATGGCCAAAGCAATGGTCTGAACAGCTGAGGAGGGAGCTAACCAAGTAAGGGGTGGCCGGGTCCACCCAGAGGGCCCGAGAGATGGGCTCCATGGGACAGGCTGTCCACGTGCTCAGTGGATGAAAGGCCCCTCAACACTCCATTGTGTCAGGTTCTACGCTCACCAGCTAACCTGCCATCCTGTTAATCCTAATACTGAGGAAGAAGTGGATTCCGATCAGCTACCGGGAACCTCTTACGGGTTTGCTTCTCATAAACCAGTCTCTGGTTGCAAAGATAAAACTGAACTTCTGTACGCCTTAGGGGCCAGATGATGGAACAGGGAAACTCTCAGGGGACTGCCACCCTGTAAGGCCTCTTTAATCTAAGTATTTTACAGTTTTCTGTCGTTGCTATTATGGCTCTCTCTGTGCATTAACTGACTTATAAATAAACCTCTGGAGCACAGAGGCTGGGCCTGCCCCTGCCCCGCCCCCTCCGATAAACAACGGGGAGAGGATCTGCGGGTGGGCGCTCTCACCAACACCTTGATCTTTGACTTCCGACCTCCAGAAATGTGAGATAACAAAATTCTGCTGTTCGAGCCACCCAGTCTGTGGTACTTTGATATGGCAGCCCTAGCAAATGATAAACACAGTTTTAACAATACATGTTATCTATCATGTCTGCTATCCACAGTGAAAATTATAAGATAATAGCTTTTGAATAAAACCATCAATTGATTTCTCACCCAAACTATCTCTGGATTGTCTGTCATACGTTAAAGAAATTAAAAGTCAACCGGAGGGGGGACTTCCCTGGTGGTCCAGTGGTAAAGAACCTGCCTTGCAATGCAGGGGATGTGGGTTCGATCGCTGGTAGGGGAACTAAGATCCCACATGCTGCGGGCCAACTAAGCCCGCATGCCACAACTACTGAGCTCCCGTGCCTCAACTGGAACCCGCAGGCCGCAAACTACAGAACCCACATGCCCTGGAGCCCACACGCCACAACTAGAGAAGAGAAAATCGACGTGCCACAATGAACAGCCCGCATGCCTCAGCTAAGACCCGACACAGCCTAAATAAATAAATAGATAAAACATATATTAAAAAAATCCTGAACCCTAGGGAACGTAAGTGATTACCAAAGTTTTATTTAATAACTGAATCCCTAAAAAAGTCAACAAATTTTTGGTGGAAACTATTGAGATGAGGGGAGGGATCTACCAATAAACCTTTCATAAAGGAATTGATTCTTTGGGTTGAGAGAACAGAGTAGAATATTTTACATAAATGACTTCAAAAATCCACTAATTGGGGCTTCCCTGGTGGCGCAGCGGTTGAGAATCTGCCTGCCAATTCAGGGGACACGGGTTCGAGCCCTGGTCTGGGAAGATCCCACATGCCACGGAGCAACTGGGCCCGTGAGCCACAACTACTGAGCCTGCGCGTCTGGAGCCTGTGCTCCGCAACAAGAGAGGCCGCGATAGTGAGAGGCCCGCACACCACGATGAAGAGTGGCCCCCACTTGCCACAACTAGAGAAAGCCCTCACACAGAAACGAAGACCCAACACAGCCATAAATAAATAAATTAATAAATTTTTAAAAATCCACTAATTGGCTCTTCTTTGTCACCTACACACACGTACATATATACACACAATATACATCAATATTTAGAAATTCTGGAATTTCCTAGTTCTGTGAGAGACATGGATGATTTTGTTGGTTTTACTACACTTCTAGTAGGTCAGCATCATGGTTTAATGATGCTGGACAGTGGACAGCATCACACACTGACCCTAGATCAACCAGGGTAGCTGGTGGCCCCGAGCCATCTGCTCAATGTGTAATACTGGTTATGGGGAACACCTTGTGAGAGAGTGAATTGCTCCCCACCCTACTGTGACGTATTCCCCCAACAGCATGGACAACTAGACACTCAATCAGAGCCCAGAGTTCAGTCCAGAGTTGCCCCAGGAAACTTATGCTTTCTTCTTCAATATGCTCATCTAAGAAAGCAGAATTACCTCTGAATGTAAAATGATCAAGAGAACTGGCAAGTTATTTAAATAAACTGTTTCTTAGTTTCTTCCAACCAATGTCAAATTCATTCTAGATTATGTCATGTGAGGCCCACACTATAGAATGACAGGAAGAGGGGAGAGATTTCCAGCACTGTCCAATGAAATAATCCTCAGAAGGCCGGCCTCTAAGCCTGAAGACGTGGGTGTGAATCGGCCAAGTTCTAGCAGAGAAGATAAGAAGCAGGTTTATCCACTTACGTTTTATCACAATTTTGGACCATTCAAAAATATAAAGCATTTTGCTATGCAAATCTTGCCAAAAGTCACCCTTAAATACTATTCTACCTAAAATGAATGGGAGAAAAGTAAACTTTTTGTTCAGAAAAGGTTGAATTCATCACTGTGTGTGTGTGTGGGGGGGGGGTACATGGAAAGGACATAATAGAAATAATACAACTGAAAAGATCCTAACGTCCAATGTTCTCTTGCCCTCATTACTTTCTATTCTCTATCTTATTTTTATTTATATTCCTTGATATTTTACTTTATATATAATGCTCTTAACTCTTTTTCATGTATATATTTCTTCTGTGCTCTTGGTGTCTTCAGGTTAGATTTTTGAGAATTTTTTTTCTGCTTCCAAAAGTAGCATATATTCATTTAGAAAATTATAAACAATATAAAAATACAAAGATGAAAATAAAACACGACAGTTGTATTTAACCATTGAAGGAAGCATTTGATAATAATTAAGTATTAGGTGAAAAAGGGTTGGGGTTGATAATACCCAGAGATAATTCTTGTTAACTTTTTGATGTGTATTTTTCCAGCTTTTATACACAAACACACACATACCTCTTTGTATCTATATAAATACACACATGCACAACTGTTTGACCAATAAATATTAACAGAAGGAAATTTATAATACATACAACTTGACAGTGTTTTAATAAGGAAAGGCCCTTAAATTCATATCGAGTTATTGCAGCCATAAAAAAAAGATTGCAAAGGCATTCATTATAAAGGTAATGAATCTACTCCAAGTTATACCGTTAAAATAAAATCATTTAGCGAAAACTCAAATTGCTGCTAACACTGGTAGTTTGGGGATTCCTACTCATGATTATTTTGGGTTCTATTCTTTAGAAACTCCTCCAAGAGACAAACTTAGTTGGATGTGTATAAGATCTGCAAACCATCAGAACTAATTAAGATGAAGTTGGCTTTGTTCTTCAACTTCCTGTAAAAATGCTCAACAGGAAAATTGATGCTCACAGCAAACCACAGCCATCCTGTTTCTTTAGCAGTCTTTTCACAGCTGCAGTTGCCCGTAGTTTCTATTTTCTGATACCAGGCCCAGTGCAACAGCTCAGTGCCCCACCCCCAAGCCCGGCATGTCGTTTTTGGCCATTTTAGCAACTTTTAATACGTTTGCATACAGTTTGTTTCTATTATTGTGACTCTTCCTCTCCTCAGTCCAAGCTCCAGAGGGCTGAAGGCAATGAGGCAATCAATGCAAGAGGAGAAGCAGAAAAGGCTGCTCAACCCAAGAAGAAGCCAAAGGTAGAGAAGAGAAACAAGCTTTCCTTTATAAGCAAAGCAACTGCCTCACCTAGTTCATAATCATTGTTTTTCTCAATCTGAGCTGTACACGGGACCCCTCATTTCTCAAAACGTACTTGCTCTTTTCTCCGTTGATCATCATTTAAGGCAATAGCTTAAGTGAATTCTGCTTACGGACTGTCTTCTCAATGGTAAGGGTTTGTGTCTCTGCTGTACTTGGAGGGTCCCTGGCTATTTCAGAAACACTTCTTTTAGATAAAGAGTTGGATAATTTGGGGAGTAGGGGGGATTTTTCAGAGAAGACATTTTGAAGCATCTACAATGTCATTACGATTAGAGGGGAGCTTGGACACAAACCCACAATTTTATTGTAAGAGTAACTGCTGGGGAAATAAAGGTTGCTATGAAGTAAAATTATTTTTTAATACATTGTCCTACATGTTTAATTGAAAAATTAGTGCAAATTCATAGACAGCTAAACCCTCTCAAAAATGAGAAAATGAAGGTAAGTTCAATGACCCACCTACTTGTCCTTGTTTAACTATGGGAAAGGGAAGAGAAATCTTTTCTACTTTATCCACTTAACTAAAAAGTACCAATTTGCCTCCCACAACTTCCCATCTCTAACAAGTACTGGTTGTTGTTTTTTTTTTTAGTACTCTCTTTAAGGGCCTAAAATCTCAAAACTACGTTTCCCTAAATCCTCAGCACCACATTTAGTTTTACCAGATGATTAAGATCTGCCCCTCCCTGTTCTCCACTACACACACACACACACACACACACACACACACACACACACACACACACTCACGCACACATACAGCATATAGGTCAACAAACTCAACATATTTTATTCATTTAACCATTGAAAGTGTAGCCTTATAATATAAGCAGAAGAGTCACCACATTTACTTCTGAAAAGGTCAGAAGACTTAGAAAGGAAATGGTCTTACCTGAGATTATTCAGGTAAAGATATTTACTGTGGCTGTGACATTTAAAACAAAGCATTTGTACAATCCCAGATTCTCGGGATTAGAAAAGGACATCTTGTGGCCTCCTAACTGTACTTACGAAGAAAGCTCTTGAAATTACAGTTAGTTGTTAGTGGCCTTGGGCAAGTTGCTTAGACTAAGTCCAGTTCCCACAATAAAATGGCGAGAAGGGTACCGACTCAACAGGACTATTCAAGAGTTAAATGAGGGGCGTCCCTGGTGGCGCAGTGGTTGAGAGTCTGCCTGCTGATGCGGGGGACACGGGTTCGTGCCCCGGTCCGGGAAGATCCCACATGCCGCGGAGCGGCTGGGCCCGTGAGCCATGGCCGCTGAGCCTGCGCGTCCGGAGCCTGTGCTCCGCAACGGGAGAGGCCACAACAGTGAGAGGCCCGCGTACCGCAAAAAAAAAAAACAACAAAAAAAAAACAGTTAAATGAGGCAAGTGCTAAATAAGTATTAGCATTTAAAAAAAAAATAAGCAAAAGTCAAGAGCCTAACATACAGTGAGCGCTCAATAAACACTGTCTTTTCCTTTTTTTAACCATGAGAAAGAGAAACCACGAGCTGATGATGTAGCCTACATGTGCACACCCATGCAAACTTCTGCATTACAAATGAATGGCAAAGGGAGGTGCATATAAAGTGCACTTTAAATTTCTCAGAAAAGCACACTAATTAAGGCATTACTTATTCTAGTATTCTTTTTTTCAGTTTTAATTTTCAGGACTCAGGGTTGCAAAATACAGACAGAGGTATTTGATAGTCCAGGGGAAATGCTCTTTTCAACAATAAGTAAATGTATGACAATTTGGAAAAACAAAAATGAGTCAAACCTTAAAGCAGGAACGAATCACAATTTAAATAGCCAGAAACTCCCAACGAAAATGACGTGTTCATGAAATGTTAAGCGGACTCCAAAAGTGCGTAAAACTTGAAAGGTCCAGGAATTAGGTAGCTCACTTCCTCTTACATTTTAGCAGAGGTTGGGGAACTTCCAGCCTATAGGGAAGATCTAGAATTTGATTTCGTCAACGATCAGAGTGAAATTGCTGCTGGACCCCAGGGAAAATTCTTCACCATGGGAAGGTCTCTGAATACTGCAGTTCATTCAGAGTATGTGTAATCCTTAAAATTTTAGATACTAGAGTAATTGAAGAGCTGTGAGCAATTAACCAACAGGTGAACTTTTCCAAGAGCATCAGAAAACCACCTATGATTTTAGATAAATCATTTAACCTCTTTAGACTATAAAAGGAGAATTTCGACTGAATGATGTTCCAGTTCAGAAGCAACATAACTTATGAAGTTAACGCATAATGTTAGACCCACAGCCCAAGTGACTAGTAAGGGTATGGTTTCCACACTAATGGACCTCAAAATCTTTTTCAGGCTTCTCATCTTCCTCTCTCACTATCCTGTCTTATTCTTTATCCTGCTTTCCCACTATCTTTCTCTCTACCAAGCTGTCCTACTTTTCTTAATTAGAACCCTCCTATAGTCTTTTCTTTGTTTTACCACTTGTCTATTTTCTACTGTATACACTAGTTATGCCACTGAATTATTTAAAAGAACTTATACTTATTGACCAAAGTTGTGCCCTCTTAACTTTTTAAAGCTTTATTTTACATTTCTCCATGGGGTAAAAGGAATATAAGTCAAGTTGCTTTTTCATATATGCCCCAAAGAAAAAAAAAGCATTTTTTTGATACAAAAAAGTTTCCTTAATCCTGCTCTGTAGATCTCTGGGTACACCGTTTGAAATATGAAAATTACAATTATTTTATGTCAAAATATTAATCATATTAAATGTAACTAGTTACAACGAATGCTGCAGAATTTGATTAGCAATAGTAATTGTGCACCGCACTGTTAGGATGTTGAACAGAATGATTCTAAAAGACAAACTGTCCTAAAAGACTCTGCTTAGAAATGGTTTGGGATCTGAACTTAAGTAACAGGTTTGTAGCAACAGACTGGCAAGAGCTTAGCTCCACGGTACTTTCCTTTGAAGCTTCCAGTGGCTCCTTTTGCTTGAAAAGCACTTACTGTTGTCGGCCAAAGTGACAATTCAAAGGCAGTCATGTGGACAATTGCACCATCCACCGAAAGGATACAGTTACTGACATAAACCCCCATTTTAAATGGCAGAAAAAATTCCTGTGGATCCAAACTTGCCCAGTGGTCAGGAAAAATTCTCCTGAAAATCTCGCTTACATTTTGGTTCAAAACGCAAGTTCTAAATTGCCCACAATCACTATAGCAGTGAAACTAGTCCTGTGTGCAACAGGACTCGACCACATGGTACTCTACTGAAAAATTAAACAACTTTATCTCAACATACTATGGTCCACCAAAAGCCATCGAGTCCTTCCCTCTAACTGAATATAGGAAATACATTTAGTTTGAATATAATCTTTCTTACCGTTAAAGGATACTGCAGGAAGGCATGATCAGGGACACAGGCAGACAGGGAGCAAGTAAGATATGAGAGAGAAAACCGTCCCTGAGAAAGGCATCATCTTCTAACGCAAACGTGGGGTCGTTTTTGGACAGCCGTTTTGGACAAGCTCTGGCCTCTCGTTAAATGTGACACACTGAGTCAGAGGCAGACATCCTTCTGTGGTTATTCACTTCCTGTCTGATTAATTTGTTGCTTGTTCCTTCCTCCTTTTATGCAGAAAAAAAGGCTAGATAGGTTTTACTTCAGAAGCAAGCAAGAAGAAACCCCTACATTTGGAAAATTAATTGTTTCTCCTTCCCACCAGGTGTAACATACCTTTTGGTACAAGAGGAGACAAGAGGGACAAGAGGAGATGAGCACTTCCATCTGGTCAACAGCCCAACTTTATTCTAGACACCTCCACAAAAACACCTGCTCACGGAACGTGAGATTCCTTCAAGAAATTCCATGTTAAGGCATCACTCTCGATATTGATGATAACATTTAGGATTAAGGGAAAGAGTCACTCAAGAACTAAAAGCTCTAAGCAGCACTAAATAACATAAGTGATCCTCCCTCATCTACAGAGCGGGGTAGGGAGTAAGTTATAAACGCAGGTGAAGAGAGCTAGTCAGGTGTAGGAAGGCAAATGAGTTTTGAAACGTGATTTTGGTGCCCAAGTCAGGATAAATGATACACAGGCACAACTTATTTTATTGTGCTTCGCTTTATTGTGCTTTGCAGATATTACATTTTATTTTTTTTTAAAGTACCAAAATTGTATTTATTTAAAATTCATATTACACTGAGAAAACTCTTACTTTCAAGGTATTTCAAATAATTTGGTTAATAACTTCAGTGCATCTCTTTGTAGTCCCACAAACTCTCATTAAATCCTGTTTCTCTCTTTAAACTGTTTGGAACGTGGAATTTTTAAACCTTGGCCCATCACTGGTTTGACTCTATGGAAGTAATTTATTCTCTTGAGATTATGGTCTTCAGGCATTAAGTATGTCTAAGGACTTTCTAACAAAAGCCATAAATATTCACACACACAAATGCCCATTTTAATATTCTAGGCTCTTTATATTTGTTTGTTTTCACTTCTACTGTTTGTATTGAGCAAAGTTATAAAAATCACTGGCACTTTATTGGTTTTGGCTTTCTTCCTCCAAACCTCATTATAAGGTAGAATATGGGTTAGTGGGGTTATTTGATTCAATGTGTCTCTTTACATTTAGTGTCAAGCCTTTCTTTATTTTTTTTCAGATTGTACATTTTATCTTTTTTTTTTAACAAATTGAAGGTCTGTGGCAACCCTGAGTCACGCAAGTCTATTGGCGCCATTTTTCCCAAAGTATTTGCTCACCTTGTGTCTCATTTTGATAATTCAAGCAACATTTCAAACTTCTTCATTATTATTATATTGGTTATGGTGATCTGTGATTACTGATCTTTGATGTTACTACCACGGCTCGCTGAAGGCTCAGATGATGATTACCACTTGAATGAAGTTTTTTTAAATTGAGGTATAGTTGATTTACAATAGCAATAAAGTAGTTTTTAATTAAGGTATGTACATTTTTTTTAGACATGATGCTACTGCGCACTTAATAGCCTACAGTAGAGTATAAGCATAACTTGTACATGCACTGGGAAACCAAAAATATCGGTGTGACTTGCTTTATTGCGGTATTTGCTTTATTGCAGTAGCCTGGAACGGAATCTTCAGTATCTCCGAAGTAAGCCTGTACAGCTCAAGTCAGCTGAAGATCAGAGCTTTCTAAGCCAAAATGTTTTGTTTCCGTCCGCCACGCTTAATGGGGTGACAATAACTCTCCCAGAGGATGCTTGACAGAAGCACAGAGATGATGAGTACACAAGGAGGAAACTCAGATTCCTCACTCTCAAAGGACTCTAAGAGGTGGGTAGGCAATGGAATATAGGCAAAAAATATTATACCGAAAGCTTGAGAAGTGTATAAAAATCTGAAAATGCTCATAATTTTTTCTCAATCCACCTGAAAGGTTCAGACTTACATTTGTGACACACACCATGTACCTCTGAGAAAACGGTACCAGCTGAAAGAATGAAAAACAGAGGCACATTTTGGAGAAGTACTGGGATAGCTGACATCCAAGGTTCTTTTAACTCTCAATTCTTTGAGATACGAGTCTAGCCTTACAAGGAGTTTCATGATGCCAAGCCATGGCAGAATTCCCGGAAGTGGAGCTTCCAAGGATTAGTGACCTAGAGTCTTCTACTTTGCCTGGTGCCACTTGATGGTACAGACTTTATTCTTCTCAACTAACGTAGGGCCTGGAGTCCAAGGGACACTCAATACATGAATAAATACATGCAGGCCTGAGGCTGGACAGAGGTGCAGGCCTGCAGCTATTATCTCCTTCGCTCTCCACTAACCTCGGGAAAACACAGAACTTGATCACCTACCAGGTAAATAAATGTCTGAGTGACTCTTTGGGGAAGTCTAACTATAGTTGGGTCTAAAAAGAGAACATGGGCAATAGGGTGATTTCTCTATGTGTTTACAGAATTACTTTGAAGTTCTCTAATAAGTAATGTGACACACACACACACACACACACACACACACACACACACACACACACACACACACACACACACACACACACACACACACACACACACACACACACACACACACACCCTAGGACACTACAGTTCATGACTATTCTCACCCATTAGGAAAAACTCAACTAGAAAGGGGTATGTCACTTAGAAGTCTGGAGCCTGTGAGACACACAAGGGAGTAGTTGGTCTAGGGTTTGGGTCTATTTCATCTTTAATGAGAACTTGTAAGCACAGTCAACTTTGGATACATTTATGAGGTGTCCACTATGCACCATAGGACATAAATCAGATAATGTTCCTCCCTGTTTAAAACCCTCCAATGGTTTCTCATTTCACTTTAAAAATCCAAGCTCTGCCTAGGCTCACAAGGACCCACAAGGTCTGCGTCCCCCCGCACACCCAGCTCTCTGACCTCATCTCAAGTAAACTCCCTCTTGCTAATTTCCTTCCAGGTCTTTCTGTTCCTTAAATGCACAAGCTCATTTGCGTCCTGGCCCTGACACTTGTAAGCCCTCTCACCTGGTACACTCACCTCCCTGGTTCCTTTTCATTCTCCAGTTGTCAGCAAAAATGCCCCCTCTCATGTCCCATCTCTACTCCCGTTTTCTTTTATACATTGCACATGTCACCACCTGACATGTTTTCATTTAATTGTTTATTTACTTGTACATCCCTCCCCACTAGAATTCAAGCTCCATAGGACCTTGTTTCCTGCTGTCGCCTCAGCATCTAGAGCAGCATCTGACTCCTGGTAGGTGCTCAATAAATATTATTTGTTGAATGAAAAAGAAAATCAATCTCTCTTAAAAATTCTACCAGAACATAACATTTGTTTAAGAGCCTAAGGCTGTTCCCCCTAAAGCAGTGACTAAGGAATGCCAAGGCTAGACTTGCACTCTCTTCTCGGGAAGGCTTAGGTTAAAGGGAAATCTGCCAGGGAAAGGACACTGGAGATGAGCAGTAAACCCTTTAGCCAACCGGGGGGCTTGGCAGTGTGTGCAGAGTCTCATGCAGTGCAAGTGGCTCATGTCACTGGGCAGTGGGGAAGAGAAAAATGGGTCAGGAAAGTTAAAAACAAATAAATAATCCAATCGGAAAGGAAGGGGAAGAAATGAAAAGATAAACGAAATAAGGCGGGAAAAGATGGAGACAAAGGTGAGATCACATGGTGGGCGGGGGCCGGTTCCAACTGCATCACTGACAAAGCGGCCTTGGAGGCCACCCTCCGCAGTGGGTGTAGGTGTTGGACGTGAAAGCGCTTTCTGCCCTTCCTCTGTGCCCAGGTGTTCCCAGATCCGCGTCAGTTTCTCCGAATAAGGAATTTTAAGGACGAATGAGACTGCAGAGATCAGAGTCCACACCATCATTTACAGAAGAGGAAACGGGGGTCCAGAGAGGTTAAGTGACCTGCCTCTGTCACACAGCAGGCAGCAGCAGGGCTGGTGCCAGAAGCCCGGTCTCTCTCTCCATGGTCCAGTGTCATTATGGCCTTAAGCCTCATTTTAAGTTCAGAGGAGGATTTCACTTAATTCCTCTCTATAAGCATAAGAAGAGGTGGAAGGAAGAGGGGTAGAGAGAAGGCTGTGATGTGGAGGGAAGCAGTTGAGGGTAGGGTTTGTATTGCTGTTGGGGATGTTATTATAATCAAAGGCCGAAGAAAAGTGGATTGAGACCCCGAGGCGAATAAAGATAATCACAGTCCTGGACTTCAAAGAGAATTTTAAATGCGTATATCACCCTATTCAATACATAGACCAGTCCCAGCCTAATGACAGAGTAAAACAATAATCAACAGTCTCCGGACCAATCAGATGAAGAATCCTCCATGTTAATCTACAGAAACAGAAAATGAAGGACGGACAGAGATTATAGTACAACACGGTGGTTCTCACCAGTCTGGGTAAAGCCGTAAAGAATCCCAGCCAGCGACCCTCCTATGGTGACCCCAAATCAACAGAGACTGAATAAGGGCAACAGTGACATGGATAAAATATAAGAACAATTGTTTTTTATAATTCTGGTTTTTCAAGTTGTGTTTCCATGACTACCTGTTATGGTTCAGTATTTCCCTGGTAGTAGAAACATATTTTAGAATGCTGTATTCCTTCCATTCTAAAACACCACCTTCTTCAATAGCAAAATACCCCCCTTATAGCTTTTTCAGGGGAAAAGGAAACAGTACCAAATTAAATGTATGCATTTATTGTAAGAGAAATTCTACGTGCAACTTGTTAAAACATGGGAATTATGTGATTTAAAAGAGCAGAAACAAAGGAATTAACTTCTTCCCCATAAACTTATCAGTACAGCTACATAGAGGGCTGATCATTTAAAAATAATCTCAGAAACAGAGAAATTAAAAACAAATTTTGTCCTATTCTATGTCCTGCTAATATAAATTGGTATAATTTTACTTGGGGAAATATTTGCAATACATTTCCTTATGTTTTGGCAGCTCAGCCTCCACTGGCCCTACTTACAATGATGTCCTTCAGTTTTCGTTTGGAGATGCATCCATCCATCCCTCCCTCCCTCCCTCCCTCCTTCCCAGACCCTGTGGGTCCAGAGAAATTCACTTCCATTCCAGATGCACGAAGAGCTGGCTCATGGGATCCTTGCATTCATGTGGCCCCAGAGACTTTTTTGGCGATGGCCTGTGACCTCATCAGAACCAAGGGAATTTGTGGCCAGAGGAGAGGACTCTTCCTGAGGGGTGAGACTGGAGTTGGATCTGTGAAGATGGAGGGGCTGGAATTGGCTCACTCATCCTCTCACCCACATGGGGTTTGAAAATGAGACCAACAAAGTGGGGGAGCTGGGGATGGAGAAAACCCAGCTGTTGACGTTGTTGGCTGAATCCATCTATACCTGAAGCTAGCTCTATTTTGGACTTTTAACTTACACTAGCAAATAAATTCTCTATTTTGTTTAAGCTAGTGTGATCAGGTTTTCTATCACTGGCAATACAAACACTCTTACGTGATACAGAAATCAGGACTAGAAGTGAATGTTGAATGTGACTAACCCTAAAATGTGCAACTGGCTGATTTAAGGTTGGATGACAGCTAGTGCAGACTTCCTGCACTAGGAGGTTGACCATCCCGGCTATGTGACGGCAACACTGCTGGTTATGGTGCCACCTATCGAATCCTGGGTCTAAGACCACGAGCCTCCTGAAGGTGCACCGTTAAAGGATTTGGAGATGACATTTAGAAGGTTGGAGTGTGTCGGCTACTCGCAGCCTTCAGTGAGAGCCACAGGAAAGAGATAAACATAGGATGAAACTGACTTGGAAGCCCAGAGGCAGGGAAAAAGGGCTTTGTTAATAGAGGCCTTTTTTTTTTCCTGTGAGGTGCAACCAAGATGGTTGAAGAGTCAAAAAATCTGGAGCTTTGTGGGTTTAAAAACCCAAATTCTCAACACTATGCTAACATTAGATAGAGCAAGGCCAGACGGTAAGAACAATATCAGGAAAGAGGTTTGAAACCTAGGAGAAGCCCGATTCCCCATCGTCTCTCCAAAGAGACTGTGGTCTCTCATCTGAGCAGAAGGCCCGTGACATTCATTGTGATACACTGGTTTCCATCTCAGGAGCGAGGAGTAAATTATTAGTGGCTTCACCACCTCAGGCCACTGTTTCAAACTGTACCTAATCAGAGGCCACAAAATTTGGGAGCGGAGGATGGTTCATTTGCTGGGAGACAGAAATGCCCAGGCTTGGCTTCACATTCAAAGAGTACGACTCAACGCAATCCTGAGTTTTGTTGACTAGTCCATGGAGTTCAGGCGTTAGAGAATCCTACCACGTTTCTAAGTACTAGAGGATAAAGCCGCAGAACGGTCGAAAACAGTTTATGATTGCTCAGATCCTAAGTCAATCCCTAGATCCCCGAAGCCAGGAGAACAGGGTGTAGGCCGTGGAACAGGGGCAGCCCTGCTCTTACAGACGGCTCTGAAGGCAACAGATAAGGAAGGCCCACCCAGAGAGCAGGAGGTTAAGCCACTGGATGACCAAAGTCCTCATTCCGTTGCCACACAGCTAGAATCTGTTCAGTGGGTTATAAAATATGCTAGAGACAGGAGAGCAATGTCTCCGCTCCTTTCCCAAATGGAAGTTTAATTGTGAAATTCTTCTACTGCTCTCCCTCCACCATTGTATACTGGGTGTTAAATTTAATTTAGCACTGGACCGTGAGATACTACCTTCAGCACTGACGGACAAGACTGGAAAGTGTGCACTCGGCACTGGACTTGGACCTGGATTGGCCACCTATTTTGGGGAGGAGGGTGAGTGTGATTTATTATGTGGGAGCATTTTTGAAACTGTATGTGTGGGAAGATGTGTGTGTGTGTGTTGCATAGGTAAATAGAGTATACACTGGTTGCTTTGGGGCTGTCCAGCATCCATTCCTCTGAACTACAGTAGGGCCTCAGATCTGGGGAGAGAGACATCCACTGATCTCTATCCCTGCTCTTCTGGCTTCAGTTGGGCTAACTCTACCCGGGCTCCAGGAATGGAAAGTGACCAGCCCTGGCCACTTAGAGCCTGCGGTTCCCTGGCTGCAGTGATTGGTTCAGAGATGAGCATGTGACTACTTCGTACCAAGGAGATGCAATGAGACTTTTTCTAAGATGTGTGGGGCTGGGACTGGTGGTATGACAGCCACACTGTACCCACATGGAGACTGAGAATGAAGCCCGTGCAGTGAACAAGCTGTGAGAGGAGCCTGAGACTAACGGATAAATTAGGAGTTTGGGATTAACAGACACACACTACTATATCCCACTCCTGGGCATATATCTGGAGAAAACTCTAATTCAAAAAGATACATGCACCCTGATGTTCACAGCAGCACTATTTACAATAGTCAAGACATGGAAGCAACCTAAGTGTCCAGTGACAGAGGAATGGATAAAGAACATGTGGTATGTATACACAATGGAATACTACTCAGCCATTAAAAAGAATGAAATGATGCCACTTGTAGCAACTTGGATGGACCTAGAGATTATCATACTAAGTGAATTAAGTCAGAGAAAGACAAATATCATATCACTTACGTGTGGAATCTTTAAAAAATGACACAAATGAACTTATTTATAAAACAGAAACAGACTCATAGACATAGAAAACAAACTTATGGTTACCCAAGGGGGAGGAGGGTTGGGGAGGGATAATCAGGAGTTTGGGATCAGCAGATACAAACTATTATATGTAAAATAAACAACAAGATCCTATCTTATAGCACAGGGAACTATATTCAATATCCTGTAATAAACCAAAATGGAAAAGAATATGAAAAAGAATATGTACATAGATATATAAAACTGAATCAGGGCTTCCCTGGTGGCGCAGCGGTTAAGAGTCCGCCTGCCGATGCAGGGGACACGGGTTCGTGCCCCGGTCCGGGAAGATCCCATGTGCCGCGGAGCGGCTGGGCCCATGAGCCACGGCCACTGAGCCTGCGCGTCCGGAGCCTGTGCTCCGCAACGGGAGGGGCCACAACAGTGAGAGGCCCACGTACCACAAAAAAAAAGATTATTGCTAATTTTTAAGCATGATAATGTTATTGAGGTTATGTTGTTTTTTACAAAGAGTCCTTAAATTTTTCGAGATACATACTGAAATATTTGTGGACGGAAAGGTATGATGTCTAGGTTTGCCCTGAAGTGGAAAAGGGGGAAAATAGCTAAATGTTTAAAGAAAACAAAATTGGCCAGAGATAATCATTCTTGAAGCTGCGTGAGGCCCACGTGGCAGTTTGTTATAATGTTCTGACTACTTTTCATATACATTTGCAATGTTTCTGTAATAAAAAGTTTAAACAGTAAAATAAAAATGACTCGAGGCTCACTCCCTTCTTCATCCACTAGAGGCTGTTAAAGGGGTTTGCTCACTCTGTTATAATCATGCTCGGACCTGGGAGTTACAGAAGTTACCTTTTTCTCCTCATAATGATCTCTTTGGTTGATAGATGAAATGGGACAGAGACTGAGGGCTCCCTTATACTGATTCAGAACCCAAGTAGCTCTTCCTAGAAAAGCATTCAACTCAAAATTGGAGACCCTCTTAATGGCAACAAAAAAGCAAAAATCTAGATTCCAACCAACCAACCAAAGAACAAAAGAAAGCAACGCTCCTCCTAGATCAGCACTGTCTAGTAGAAATAATTTGAGCTATATGTGCAGTTCTATATTTTCTACTAGCTACATTAAAAAGAAAAAAGGTGAGATACGAATAACATTTTATTTAACACCCTATTTCAAAAATATCATTACAACATGTACTCACAATAAAAAACCTATTAATTAGGCATTTTGCACTCTTTTTTTCCTATTAAGTCTTCAAAAACAGGCGTGTATTTTACTATGGGTGACATTTCAAATGCTCAAGAACCACTACCACACTGGACAACACTTCTCTAGATGGTGAGGGCCTGGTGGGAAGGAGCCCCGTCTTATCCTAAATGATTTGATTAAAATGCAAACATTTCCCAGGTGGTCACCGACATTCAATACAAGTGGCCCCCCAGGGGAAAAAACCACGTGAGATATAGAAAAATGTTTCTTACAATTCAAGGGGCCAATGGGTGGAAAGCCCTGTTTTTACATCCTGCCATGTATCTGTTTGCGCCCACACCCAGGGAGAAGCTGCTGGAATATGGATAGCTGTGTGTTCCTTCTGGCTGCTAATCTGGTTGCTAATCATTAGGTATGAAGCCAGGATGGGGTCTCTATAATGATTTCTGGGGTGGGGACAACAGCTATATTGTTCCCTGTTCAGTCTTCTCTCCAGCCATATGGCTGGTTACTCAGTGTCTCCTGCTGGAGAATAGAACCATGTGGACAAGAAAGCCCCTCCCTGGGCTTCTCAGGAAAAAAGGCTCTATCCAGCTCTGCACCTTTGGGCCTGATGGCACTCATCTGAAGCCTGAAGGAAGGGCTCACTGACCCGAGACTCCCCCTGGTGCCCCCTGACTCCAAAGAAGCAGCGCCAGGCTAGTGCAGCTGCTATGTGGAGAAGCAGACCCAGATCCTCTGCACGGGGACAGGAAATGGGGGTGTTTGTG
Organism: Lagenorhynchus albirostris; assembly: GCF_949774975.1. NCBI lineage: Eukaryota > Metazoa > Chordata > Mammalia > Artiodactyla > Delphinidae > Lagenorhynchus > Lagenorhynchus albirostris. The sequence goes on along the minus strand of NC_083100.1, from coordinate 58,189,581 downwards.
GGTGTCACAACAGGGAGGGCCCGTCTGGGATTCAGACCAAGGATGCTAGACAACCTGCAATGTACCAGACTGTCCCACTCAATAAAGAATTGACCCGCATGACCTACAGAGGTCCCGTTGGACACTGCTGTAGGTGAAAAAACTGCTTAGTTATCTGAGCCGAGAACTTAACTCCATTTTACATACAATTCAAAGTAATTATTGCACTGCTGTATTAGTCCCTGAATTTTCCAGTAATGCAACTGTCATATAAATGAAATACTATGTTTTGCTCAGCTCTTTACCCAGGGTTGCTCAGGGAAACTGTTGCAACTGTCATATAAACGAAATACTATGTTTTGCTCAGCTCTTTACCCAGGGTTGCTCTTTACCCAGGGAAAATGTGTCCCAAGGTATCGCCACTTGCGGTACCTAAGTCTCTCTTACCCAAATTAGCCTGCAGTTGCAGCTGTCCCACTCACAGTGATTATCAGTGTAGCTGCAAACCCGTTTGCTAATCAGTTGTACCCGATCACTTCCAAATTGAACTTATTTTATAATAAATTACATTCCTTTCCTTTCTCTTTTTAATTACAGATAAAGATTACATGGATCTGGGGGGACATGATGTGTGAGGTCAGATTATTTCCCCGGCGAAGGTTCACTGAAGCTTGTGAAGGGGGCATTAGAAAATACTGTTATTATTCAAAGTGAGCCCGCGGTCAGACAGGGCTGCAAGCCACCGCTTCCGTGCATACCCCTGACTGAGCTCCTTTAAAGTCAGGCACGGTCATTTGATGGCTCTGCTTGTCCAGCCTGGGAAATAAAGAGAGGAGCCCACGGGGACCGTCACAGCTGCTCACCTATAATCCTGGGAGGGAATCTCACACTTTGTTTCCCAACGGTCACAGCTGCATGCGGTGCTTCTTGCCCCCGTTTCTCAGCAGGCCCTGCTTCTCTCAGTGGCTTGGCTCAAACAATTTGTTCTACTCGAATGACCCCAGATTCCATCTGATTTTGCCACTTCAAGAACTTTCCGCCTCCCATTTGGCTGCTCTGGAATCTCCAAATGACTGACTGGGAAAACAGACTGTTGGAAAAACACCTCCAGGTTGTCTCTAAAGGGATGGCCGCCCTATCAGACGATGGAAATGCCTCCCGCTGGACCAAATGCACGTTATGTGTTCCCTCAACTCCAAATATAGGTCCAGGGGCAAGAGATCAGAAGAGGTGTGACCACAAGGTGATCTGCTCTACCATTTTGTGTGTGTGTTTTGCTTTACTGGGTTTTTTTGTTTTTGCTCAGTGCTGACTAAATGACTCTTCCCCTGCTGCATGGAAGCCGCTTAATTCAGTCCTGGATCATTTCATCCTGTTTGAGAACCATTCCAACAGAATGGACAGAATGATGGCTTACGTAAAAAGCAACTCCAGGACTATGTTTAAATATTGACTAGTTTGAGAAGAGCAAACCACAAAGACTTGAGGTGTAAAAACCACATGTGGTTTATGTTTTATAGGACACCCTCAGGAAGGTAAATGGACATAGTTAAAAAAATCAAACTGGTTTCTCCCTCACCCTTACCTACAACCATTAAGAAATAAAAAACAAAATAAGACTAAACAGCAATTAAACAGAACCCAATCTGGGTGTTACTCTTGGCCTCGGGGTGGCAGCTCTGTCGAACAAGGCAAATATGCAGCTGTCTGGGCTCCACGGCTAAGGTCAAGCATAATGGCCGCCGGGGCCACAGCTCCTCCCGGCCCGGCCACCGCCCCTCTCGGTCATCACAGCTGCTTCCTTCCAGAGTCGCTTCTCCAACTCCAGCTCCTGTGGCCCCATGCTCAACCTCCTGGCCAGTCTTCTCCAACCAGAAAGAAAAACGCACAAAGAAGACTACTTCCTAGGAATCAAATCTTCGATGATCTTTTACCTGCTCTCCCCATGTACCTGTCTCTGACCTCACGGCTGACTAGGGAGTCGGAACGCTGCGAGGGCTCCCAGGCAGTCACTCAACACTCAGAATCCACTGTGTGCCAAGTGCTGTTTTAGGTGTCGCGGATGCCACAGGGATCAGACAGGTGAGATCACACAGTGATCTCCACCCTCACAGAGCTCACGTTCATATCTGAGTTGATGATGTGATGGAAGGAAAACAATTTACCCCCCGTTCCGTGCCGCACAGGTGTTACAGAGTACCCAGGTCAGTGCCAGAGGAAGGGCTAATTCAGGCAGACTCTAGTGTAAACGTATAGTGCACCAAAGTCCTGGGGTAATCATTTCGATTTGAGAACCATGTCCGTACAAACGTACTTGAGGGCGCACTGCCAGGCCAGCCCACAAAAGTTTATTTAATTCATAACATGACTAAACTAAAACTTTAGTTCCGATTCTTCAAGGGAGAGGACTCAGAAGTGATGGATGGGAGAGGGCTTCATGATTCTCTGCTGCGCCAGCCTCAGCCTCTGCCCCATCCCCAAGCCGGCCCTACACTTTCCCTTGACCGCACTCAGGACATAAGGGGCTCCTGTCCCTAAGTACTTCTTAACCAGAAGTCATAATTCCCCTCCACAGGGTAAGATGACCTCATCAAGATGTCAGGAGGAAATCGACTTGTTGCCTTTTATCTTTAAAGACAGAGGAGTTGTTAACCCAAACGACATTGAGTTAGTGGACATTTTGTTGAGAGAAAGGAAGCCATTTGGTTGGAGGGAGATGCTGTACAGTACAGTCACACTATCTAGGGTAAACTTTCTTAAGTTTCTCCTACTTTTTATAGTTTTCTTCCTTCACTTAAATATATATATATTTTCTTATGAAAAAGTCATACATGAAAAGTTTAGAAAATAGGAATAATATAATTTTTAAAGTGACCCATTAGTACTCAGAGAAAACCAGTTACCATTCTGGAATTTCCTTCCAGTCTTTTTTCCTCTCTGTGTGTGCATCTGAAATGGAATCATACTGTACATATATAGTTTCATACTCTTCTTTCTCACACTTCTCCGTGTTATTAAATATTATCCTAACACAATTTTAATAGTTGCATATTTCGTTTTTATAGATGTTCCATTACCTATGTAAATACTCTTCGTTGTTAGATATTTAAACTGCATCCAATTTATTATTACAAATCCTACTATGATTAACACACTTGTATCCAAATGTTTGTGGTCCTTCCAGATTATTTCCTTAGGATAAATTTATTAGAGTACAATTACTAGAATGGAAGATAGGAGGTTTTTCCTTTTTCCCCTTGATACGTGTTGTTATACTGTTTTCTTAGTTTTCGCATTCATATTCTCACTAGCACCCATTTCATTTCTTTTCAACATTGCTTTTATCACTTTTCAAAATGTGCCAGTTTGATAGACAAAAAAGTCGTATGTATGAGCCATTTTAATTTTCATTTCTTTGGTTATTAATGAGGTTAACAAGGTTTTATATATATTTATTGTCTTCTCCATTATTAGTATATCTTTCTCCCTTAGTTATCTGGATCTCTTTTTAAATCACAGGGTTTTAATCTTTTCCCTTATTTCTTCCACTTTTGAATTTAAAGACCACCTAAAAGCTCCATGACTTTTCACAGACAAAATAAAATGTTCTGACCATTGGGGGACTGGGTGGATAGCAGTGACCATTTCTGTGTGTTTATAAACAAAATTTCATAAATCCAGAATCGCCCCTACTCCCAACAGATATACATTTACAAAAGAATTCCCTGAGATTGCAACTGTGGATACTTTTGTGCAGCCTCTGAGAATGTTCAACGTCTAAGAAATGGTTCCATCCCATACCGGGAGGAAGGAGCAGGACATCCGGGCCCATCTGACCACGGTTCTTCCTGTCTCAAAAGCAGAAGTAGGAATACCCTGATTTATGCTACACACGTGCAGACATGTGTAAACCTCTAAAGTCTGAGTACAGAAAACAACCATTATGACCCTGAGTCACCTTATTCCATTTTTCACAAGACCAAAGTTCCCAGGAACTAAGGAGTAATTTAGGCTGACCTAATGAGCATCCAAGCTTCTGTTATGTTTGCCATTTTCCTTAGTAATTCTGCAAATATTCTGCAAAAAGTAAAATCTAACTTAGAATTTTTTTTTTAATTAATTAATTTATTTTTGGCTGTGTTGGGTCTTCGTTTCTGTGCGAGGGCTTTCTCTAGTTGTGGCAAGCGGGGGCCACTCTTCATCGCGGTGCGCGGGCCTCTCACTGTCGCGGCCTCTCTTGCTGTGGAGCACAGGCTCCAGACGCGCAGGCTCAGCAGCTGTGGCTCACGGGCCCAGCCGCTCCGCGGCATGTGGGATCCTCCCGGACCGGGGCACGAACCCGTGTCCCCTGCATCGGCAGGCAGAATCTCAACCACGGCGCCACCAGGGAAGCCCCTAGAATTTTTTTGATTGAAAACTTGGTGCTAAAAACCTTTCTGAGCCTAAGTCATTCAAAGTGACTACAGCTATCTATTTGATGATTCACCAGAGGACCTGGGCTGGAATGGCACTCTCCGGTCTCCTTTCCACCTGTGTCTTCCCAAGTCAAGAGCTATGCCTTACTTGGTACAGTTTTCGCTCCTGGACTTAGAAGATGCTGGCACAACGCTAAACACTCAGCAACGTCAGCTATCATTACTATTGTTAAGTGAGCTAAACTTCTCCCCCGTTAGTGCTACTTGGTAAAAGAGGGAACACAACAGATGAAGTGGCTCTTTTTGTTAATAGAGGGATAATTCAATGTAATTTAAGAATAAAGAATCTACTCTATGTCATAGTTGAGAAAACCTGGGTACTCGTAACTTCAGAGTCTCCATTTTATCTTGGTTCTACAGCTCGTTTTCAAGTCTACTTAGGCCTATTTCAAAAAGATGGCATGGATCTACACAATTCTCTTTTATGAATGCCTCTGCTTTTTTGTACAATTTCAAATATCACTAGACTTAATGAACACAAATTCAGAAAAAATGCCCCAGAAACTTCCTAAAAATACCATTTCTCCTAAAAGTTAAGGAGAAATAGGGATTCGTAAATTGAGTTTATGTTCACTGCCTTGTTTTCATTTCACCTGGAGAGGCTCCCTGCCAACTGCAGGTGAGAGTTCCAGGAGGATGGGGACCCCAAATCCTCCACTTCAGAGAGCAGGCTTATCTTCAGTGCACTAAGAAAATGTCCCAAAGCCCTTGGGGACTGTCTCACCCAACTGGGAAATGGAAGAAAGAACTTCTTTTCAAGTCTGCTTTATTCTAGTGGTTGAGGAGTGCAGAAAGAACAGTAATGGTCTGTGAAATGTTTTCAGAGGTGGCACATAATGAACTGAAAGAAAGCAGGCCTTGAGACAAGATCTGGGGTCTCTGAACAAGTGAGAAAACAAAATGATTCCCATCATTATGCCCAGGTTCAGCCACCACAAGATGAGGGACTCAGACGTGAAACACAGTTGTGCCCAGAGTCAAGTAAAGCTTCAGCAGAACTGAATACCACACAGAAAACGCTTTGCGGATCCAACTCTCGTTGGCAGGGAATTCACGGAAAATCAACATGAAGATCACCGGTGTGAAATTTTATTTTCCAAAGTACAGTACAGAACTTTCTAGTCATCCTGGGTTTACTCCTACCTCGTGCAAAATACTCTGTAGGGGCACATTTCTAATACTCTTCATCAGCAGTGCCTACTGAATTCTCTTCGGCCTCTAATGCACCAATGCGGAGATTAGGTTTTCTTCCCTTGCTTTCCGCCCTCTCCCTACATCTTGCAAATACAGATGACAGTTTCTCAGAAACGCTGAGAGATACATAAAGTTGAAGTATCTCAAAGTCTTCATAGGCATAAAGACGCACAAGGTTGAACAATGGAGAACAACAACACATATTATACCCTGGATTCACTAACAATTACTTAAAAACAGTGTAAAAGGCAGTGTACAATATATATTACTTAGGAAGTAACTGGGACCTGTTATTGCTTTGCTAGCATTTGGGCTTTTACAAAAATAAAGTCCACAGAAGGACTGGATCAACTCAGTGGGTATTTTCCTTAAGTGTAACCCCTCCCACTCCCTCCCACACACAAGCAAGCAATTACATTTACAAAAATATAAAATCAGAACTGGATGAAAGTCAAATCCGTTTTTTTTTTAATCCATAAATCTGGGAATATAAAATCACTGTAAGTTTATCATGGTAATATATTTAAAATCTCTAGTTCTATTTTCCTCAGCATAAGTATTAAAGTACTGAAAGCTTTAGAATTTACTTGTAAGATAATGTAAAATATTACTATCTTCGTAACAAAAGAAATTCATGAATTTATGGAAAAGGGAATAATATTTATAAAACATGTTAGTAAAAGCACTTGCATATGTTTGCATATCAACATTTCAAAGTATTCAAAGGTCATTTATTTTAAAATATTGAGGACCTCCTTGGTGGTCCAGTGGTTAAGACTCCAGGCTTCCACTGCAGGGGGCGTGGGTTTGATCCCTGGTCAGGGAACTAAGATCTTGCATGCCATGTGGCGTATCCAAAAAAAAAAACAAAAATTAAAGTGTAATATTTGAAGTATAATTAAAGGAAAGTTAAGAATTGCTTTACTCAAACTTGCAGTTTCTAAAAATTTATCAGAACCAGAGAGCCTGGACGTATCAAAGATTAAGTAGAAACCCACATTCAAGAGAGTTCCATGGAATTCTCAGAAAGAGAGAGCAGGCAAAGGGTCATCTGAGGACATTATTTTAGCCTAAACTTTGAATGCCATTCAAACAGGGGAGCCAATGCCTGATATTAACAAAATGCAGTTTTCTACTGGTGAGGTCAGATGACAGCCCACCCTGTCTGCCAAAATTAGTGGATGAGGAATCATTTCATGAAGTCATACACAAAAATGAAATAGACTGTAAAGGTTTGCTGCCATCCCTCAATCATCGCTTTGCTTGGCTAGGCTGACTGCCGGCAGGAATATCTCCCTCTGCAAAACTGTTTCGAAGTAATGACTTGGAGGAAGTGGTGTGCTGATACCATGAAAAAAAAAATCCCTCAAACACAAAGATAGTTCAAAAAGCATCTGTATATGGCTCAGAGGAAACAAACAGCTCAGCTAATTTTCAACTCAAAATAAACCCAAGAGACCAGTTTACCTTGGCTATAACCACACACACACACACACACACACACACACACACACACACACACACACACACGCAGGAAAACTGAGGGTCAGCAATTATCCAGTGATTTTGTTCTATGCCAAAGGGGATGAAAGGGGAAGATTATCCATCCTGGGGCCAGGATGGAATAAGAGACGATACCCCACCCCACATGGCTTCCCACACAGATTCACATGTATGTAAGGGGACTTCACACCATTCTCTCCATGAGACCGGTGGGCCCTAGAATCTGACGTCCCTCCCTGAAGCCAGTAGTAGATCAGAAGCCATTCCGAGACTCTAACATATGGTCTCTCCATCACTGAAGCCTTTCCATGGGTTTTCCTTCCACAATGCTGTCCTTACAGAGCTAAGAAAGGAGCAGGGCACCTAAAACTTTTTTTTTCTTTTGTCAACATTAGGCTGAAATACATCTACAATCTTTTAAAATGAACAATATTGAATTTTCAACTTTTGAGCATTTAAAAATATTCTTCAAATTAAGCCAACACATCAACAACAAAGATCACATTTATATTTGGTTTTGAAAACCATTTGGAATTTTCTGTAAAAGCAGCTACTTTTCTGACAGAATAGATGGAGATTGTTACCAAGATCTTAAAAAGATTTTTATTTTCAAATAACTTTCATTTGAGAAGATCATTAGCTATGTCAGCAAAAGTCTTTACATTGTTTTTTCAATCCTGGTTTTGTATCGCTACTTTGACGTCTTTCTTGCTGATAGGGTGAAGGAAGTTCCAAAAGCCCTTCAGTTCTGATCAGTTGAGGAAATTCATCTCACAGCTGAAGGCTTATTTATTTGATTTGATTTTCATTTTTGTGAGAGGAAGACAGGAAAAAGTGATTGAATTCTAATATCAGAAACGTGCCATTGACCGTCAACTGGGTAGTAAGATTTTTAGTTTAAAACTTTTAGTACCCAGGTCACATGTGGGGACAATGAAAGTATTTTAAAGGATGCTTTCCCTTCCCCTTCACAATATTCAGGCTGGGCGCAGGAAGCAGAGATTCTGTCTCAGCTCAGGAGCCCACCCACAAGAGCAGCTCCACGCTACAGTTTTCGACATTTGTCTTTCTAGGTGGAACACCCGTCAGCAATCCTCTGAAGCTCATAAAACCCAACATAACCTTTTGGGCTTCTCTGGTAAAAACACATTGAGTAATAAAGGATAGAATGCTTTCTGTTCAATGTTTCCTGTGCTATTCTCTGGCCAGAAGAAATACCAAATCATAGGCATCTGGAAAAGAGAGATGGCCCAGAAAAAACAATGGCCTTACACAGCCTGTGAGCGGTGACCCCCTAAAGGTTCGTCTCCTGCTGTCTGCTGCCTGTGGAGCTACAAGCATTGGAGCAAAGAGCCATTTCTATCAGACTTGACTCAAGTGATAGGGGGGACTTAAAGGGCAGTGGTCGACTTCTACGGAGTGAAATGTTGTCTGATCACCGTGAGGATACAGGGAGTGGTGAAAAGATGCGGGTCCATGGCAGTGACAGTGAGAGAAGGAAGTGTGCTCCGTGAGATTGCACACCGTGTGATGTTAGTATCTTCCCTATGAGCTTTCCCAAAGGCATCATTCAGCTTTAGAAAACAATTAAAAGGCCCATCAACATCTCTGTGTGTAGTTTACACATCATACGATGCTTTCTTGGCTGGCCCGTGGGCATAGAAAGAATTGAATAAGATCCCAGAAAGTAGACGAGCTACAATGTGAACTGATGCAGAGGAGGAAAGTGCATGACTTAGGAGGGCAAGGATTCAAAAAAGGTCTCTGAGGTTTCATTTCCACAGTTCTTAGTCACATAAATTTCCTTTCTGGATCTTACCAGTGACTAATGGGCCTTAGAAAATGAATGGGGTACTAGGTGGAAAATGCCAGAGGTCAATGGCTCTCTTCAACAGTGTTAAGTTTTTTTTTAACCCTTTCTTTATTCTAAAGTCCTCTTTTCAGAATAATTTAAAATTCCATAATTACAAGGGCTTCCTTTGTGCCTATGTTCCCCTTCTGAGACCAACTGCAGCTAGACCCACCCTAGCCATGGCCAGCTGGACGAGAGCAGGTCCCTGGCGGGGAGTGGCCAGTCTTCAGGCTGGATAGCACGCTGAGCCGGCCGGGCATGAAAAACTCTACTCACATAGGGCAGTCAGGTTCCTCCCAGTCTCAGAAGGATGATCTGGGAATCATGGAGAGGGAGGGGCAGTCGGCTGATGGCACCAGACAAGAGACAGAAAGGAACAGCTGAGCCAGTTAAGCAGTGGACATGAAGACAGAGGAGATGATCCATCTCCTGGCACATCATGGTTTTTCAGGTCCCTAAACGGCATCCTCGTCTTCAACGATTTTAACAGTATTAACAGTAACAAGAACAACAATACTAGCTAACATTCATCGCACGCTCACTTTATGTTAAGGAGCATTATAGGCCCTTTTACAAATATTAATCCAATCATTTTCACAATAATTTTATGACGTAGATGATGATGATGATGTTGGCACTGAAGCACAGAGAATTAAGTAACTTGACCAAGGCTACACAGCTTTTAAGTGGTAGAGACACAACCTGAACTCAAATGGCCTGGCCCCAGCGTCCATGCTTCTAATCAACATGTGTCTCCCTGTGGGGCTAGTCCTGGGTGCCCTGTTTCCTTATTGACCTTCCTGCAATGAAGTGCCTCTGTTAGGGAGGCCTGACAGAGTGTCTATTTCTTGCTCCCCTATTGTCTCAAGATTAGCATTTTTCTTGGTGCCACTCGTGAATCTCAGTAACTTAAGTATATATTTATTGATTCAAGAACCATTTAAGGCTTACGACGTGCCAGGAACTGCTATGAGCTCTGGAAGCTGTTCCAGCTCTCGGGAACCTTATCTTTGGTAGAAAGAGAGTTGGTCTGCAAACCCCACCCCCTAGAATGCGCTTCCAGCGTCTACTCTGTAAGGTCACACGTCCATATGTAACACGCCTATATCACTTATGCATGATACGTATACTATGATATCCTATCTTTGTACACATTGTGTCTTATTTTTGCACGATACTATATTGTATCCTGAGCTCATTGATAAAATAATGTCTAAAAAAAGCACATTTAAAAAATCACCAATCCTTGGGCTTCCCTGTTGGCGCAGTGGTTGAGAGTCCGCCTGCTGATGCAGGGGACACGGGTTCGTGCCCTGGTCCGGGAGGATCCCACATGCCACGGAGCAGCTGGGCCCGTGAGCCATGGCTGCTGAGCCTGCACGTCCGGAGCCTGTGCTCCGCAACGGGAGAGGCCACAACAGTGAGAGGCCCACGTACCGCAAAAAAAAAAAAAAAAAAAAAAATCACCAATCCTTAAAAAACTAAAAATAGAGTTACCATATAATCTTGCAATCCCACTCCTGGGCATATATCTGGGGAAAACTCTAATTTGAAAAGATACATGCACCCCAATGTTCACAGCAGCACTATTTACAATAGCCAAGACCTGGAAGCAACCTAAGTGTCCACTGACAGATGAATGGAAAGAAGATGTGGTACATATATACAGTGGAATATTACTCAGCCATAAAAAAGAATGAAATAATGCCATTTGCAGCAACATGGATGGACCCAGAGGTTATCATACCATATTAAGTAAAGTCAGACAGAGAAAGACAGATATCATATGATATCACTTATATGTGGAATCTAAAAAAATGATGCAAATGAACTTATTTACAAAACAGAAATAGACTCACAGAAGCAGAAAACAAACTTATGGTTACCAAAGGGGATGGGGGAGCGGGGGTGGGGGAGAGATAAATTAGGAGTTTGGGATTACCATATACAAACTACTATATATAAAATAGATAACCAACAAGGACCTACTGTATAGCACAGGGAAAATATCTTGTAATAACCTATAATGGAAAAGAATCTGAAAAAGAATATATATACACATATGTATAACTGAATCACTTTGCTGTACACCTGAAACTAACATAATATTGTAAATCAACTATACTTCAACAAAAAAAAAGAAAAATCAATCACCAGAACAAAAACAGACGTGTTGAAGATGGCTTCCCTCCTAGGATTTCAAACGTCCTTCCTAAGTTTCAGAGGTCTTCCCTTCCTAGGATTCCGGGTCAGAGAGAGGCTGTGGGGAGGGCAACAGTTATGCTCATGCTGGCTGGGACTCGCTCAGAAAGAATATGTGCCTGTAGGTGGGGCTGCCACGTTCCCCCCAGACACTGCAGAGCAGCATCTCAGGAGTACGAACCACGGCCCTTTCTCCGTCCTACCGAACCTCAGGGTCGGCCACTTGTTCATGGTACGGGCCCCATCGCCGCTAAACGATGTTCATATATGTCTGTAGCACTTGCAAGGTGGGTGCTCCCAGACGCCGGGTGTCACACTGTCTCATCTGTCGAACCCTACAGCAACCACCACCCTGCTCTGCATCAACAGGCCTTTAATACATTTTAAGTAATTGTCTTCCCCAAATTCCAAAGTCTACTGTGCAAACTGGTGAACATACGTAAGTTTAAAGAAGATCAATTACCTATAATCCTACTGGGTAGAAATATACATTTGTTAACTTTTCGGATTATTTCCTTCTGGTCTTTATACATACATGAAATGTCTTAAAATTAGGATTGTGATGTATGTAAGTTTGGAAACCAATTTTTGATTTTTAATGACTGCATGATATCCTATATCAAAATTTATTTAACATTCTTCTATTGCTGGTCATCTAGTTATCTCTTACTTTCTTTTTATAAGTGTGCCAATATCAATATCATTATATACAGATTCTTGTGCTCAGCCAGGATTATGCAATAGAATAAATTATAGAAACAGAAGTATTGGATCAAACAGTTTGAATAATTTAAACTCTCTTGATACACAGTGCATACACACATTGGGAAGGCTCCCATTTCCTCTGGCATCATAAAGGAATGCCCCATTCACCGTACTCTTGCCAACGCTGAATATTGCGGTTTTAGAAAAACTATATCTTAATTTGGTTTCTTCAATGGGTCAGAACAGAGTATATATTGAAACTCTATGCTCCAAAGTAAATTTCAGAAGAGCGACTTACGAACAAGAGTAAAATAAGCCTATGATCATCAGTCCCCAACTTCACGCCCCTGGAGCCTTAAAATGCTGTCGAATTTTATAAATGGAAATTACTTTAGGGATCAGTGAATAAACTGTTTTGGTTTATAAATAAGGTAACCAAAGCTCAGAGAGGTTAGGGACCTGGGCAATGTATTCGAGTTAGAACTAGAATCTAGTTGTCTTGCCCCATGAGTCATTTCTTTAGAACAGGTTGACAACCTAACAGAGGCAACAGAGTGAAAGTATAAAGGAAAAAAACAGCATACAGTATTTGAAAAGGAAACCGTTACTGATCTAAATTCTATTTTATCTTTGACATCAAGTCAGAATAACTTGTTTTATGGACAAAAGCAAAAGCTCACATCTAAGTACTCCTCTGTTCTTAAGATCCTTGTTTAAATCTATAATAAGATTTTTTTCCCCCGCAAGCATTAAAATGTTCAGCATCTATTACCTTCTCATCTGACCAACATTCACTAAAAAGTTACTGTGGCCAGGGGCTGTGCTAGGTGTTGGGGTAGCAGGGGGGGATGTGTCCCAAGGTAAGAAACGAGGGGTTCATTCTTGGGGGCGGGTGGGCAGGAAGACGTGAGCAAACCATCATAGTCCACGTGACTGGGTGGTGACAGGACTGCACGGGTGCTGTGCTGGTGGCAGAGCGATGGATGTGGAAGGCTTCACACAGGAGCTGGCCAGGAGCTGGGCTTGTACTTGAAAGCAGTCTACTGAGCAGAGGAGGAGAGGAGCCTCCCAGGCAGTGAGAGAGTAAGGCTGCTGGTCAGATGCGGCTGAAACATGGCGGCCTGGGGAGATGAGGCTGGAAAGGCATTCTGGGGTCGGGCAGTGTTCAGGAATTTGGACTCCCAAACTGGAGGTGCCTGGCCCATGAAAGACGTTTAAGCAGTGGTGCCACGGTCAAAGCTGTGCTTTATCAGCTCACTCTGATGGCAGCGAGGGGAAGGGCTGGAGTCTTGGAAGGCAGGAGACCTTATCTGCACTAGTCCAGCCCACAGGCTTTGAAGGTATAATTCAGGGAAGAGGCAGAGGAAACATAAAAGAGGACATGGAATCGAGTAATGCTGAATGTTATTTGAGAAATAACATGACACAGAGATTGATTAGACGGGGGTGCCACTAATGAGGTGGGGAAGGCAGGAGGAGGTCCAGGTTCTAGAGGGAAGGCATTTGCTCGCATTGACCTTGAGACCTGGCGAGATATCAGGTATACCCAGAAAGCAAATGGAAATACAATCTGGAGGTCAGGGAGGGACAAGCACAGATCACAGGTCAGCATAAGCAGCATGGGGCTATCCACCCCTCCCACTCCAACATGCCCCCACGTACACTTGCGTGCTTCCCCTCGCCTGCGGGCAGCACTGCCCCTTAGAAATATGCCAGCCATATACACAATTTACAGTTTTCTAGTAGACACGTGAAAAACAGTGACAGGGGAAATTCACTTTAAGAATGTTTTATTTAACCCCGTATATCTAAAATATCATTTCAAAATGAATCAATATAAAGATTACTAATGAGATATTTTACAGTCATCTTTTCATACTAAATCTTCATATCCTACGTATCCTTTACACCTACAGCCCAGCCCATATCAATTCCGATCAGCGACATTTCAAGGGGACTATATGCAGGACTAGATGGTGAACCGCAAGGGTGATTTAGGTACCAACATGACGTTTCTCTAGGCCTTGGAATTTGTGGAATTAAATTAAGCAGAACTTAATTTTACAGATGAGAGAACAATGAGGGGCCTGTTGAGCCCCCCAGATCACTACCCACCACCCCCTTCTCGTGCTCTGAGAGGCAGTGGCAAAGGGGCAGCATCACATGTGACGGAAGGTTGAAAGGGGTGAAGGATAGGGATTACCCCTCTAAACCTTACTTATTAGGTTACCAAACATCTGGGAAGCAATCTGATTGAACTCAGATCCACCTGAACTTGAACTGGTTATCTCTTAATCTGTATATGTGTCTGGTCTCCCAGTAAGTTTCCTAAGGCAGTGGTTCCCAAATGTCAAACATTTGCAAACCGACTTCATAATTCTGGGATGGCTGCATACCACCCAAATGATATCATTTACTTAATATTTTTATTTAATTCAACTAACCTTAAAAAATCTGAATACATAATTTAGTGTCATCCTAAGTGACTAGATCCCTGAAACCATGGATTTCATGTGTTGTTAGATATGTTTTCTAGCATACCTGATAACTAGGGGAGAACCCACTTGCAAGCTCACTCACATGTTGGCAGGACTCAGTTCCTCACTGGCTACTGGTCAAAGCCTCCCTCTATTCTGTGCCGTGTGGGTCTGTGCGGTAGTTCAGAACATGGTAGTTGGCTTCCCTCACAGTAAAGCAACAGAGTGACAGAAAGCCCCCAAGATGGAAACCATCTCAGAAGTGATATCCCATCCTCTCTGCTGCATCCCGTTCGATATAAATGAATCACTAAATCTAGCCCACGTGAAGGGGAGGGATTTAAATAAGGGTGTGAACTCCAGGAGGTGGGGATCCTTGGGGGCTATCTTAGAAGCTGCCTACCAGGTAATGATGTAAAATATCAACGACCTCTATTGGTGATGATGTCACAAGTGCTGCTAAAACTACTGCAGTTTGTTGGCTACATTCATACTTGTAGGACATGCAGATTTTCAGTTAGAGGTTCGTGAAAATAAAGGTGTATTATGTTCACAGACTTCAGATCAAACCCCCTTGTGTTAAAGAACTCAGCATACCTCGCACCACCTGAAAATCAGTCTGATGCTTTGTGGATGGGCACAACGACTCCTCACATACCCCTGGAACCACCACGTGTGGGCATTTACCATGTTTGTGAAAGAATCCTTTTTTTTTTTTTTTTTCTCTTAACCTTGTGGTACTGCTAGTCCAACTCAGAAATAAATCGACTTTGAAAACTTTGAAAACTGTTCCCACAGCTGCAAAAAGCAAGTGTTGGGCACTAATAAATCAGGATTAGTGGAGCTCGGCTTATAGTGAAACTTTCACCTCCTCTGGGCAGGAGGAGAAACTGATCTACTGGGACAAACAAGTCATGTTTCAAAGGGATAACCATTTTTCTAATGACAGGTAGGATCGGAGTAGAAAGCAAATAGAGGAGAGATGTTGTATTCCTAAAAAATCCGATCTTCTTAAACGTGGGGCCCTCTGAAAACATGAATCAAAATTATATTTCTAAGGGCCCTGCCTGACCTCTGCTTATGACCTTTCCAGGCACAGCCACTGCAGGTATTTTCCTTCTAGATGGTGAAGAATAGCCTGGGATGCTAACGACAGGCCCAGAGCAGAGAACCAGTGACCTTTGTACACAATTATAGTTTCAATTTTGCCCTCCTGGACCCCAATCAAAACTCGTCATCGCCTGCTCACAGAAATGCCTACGTGTTCCATTGTATTGGGGGTGAGACAGGAGTTATATTCAAAATATTTAACAACCAATAAGGCACAGGCAATAACCAATCCAAACGATGTCTGATGCTGGAGCAGGGTCCTGGGGCACCCCTTGCTGTGCCAGGCATTAATCCTTAGTTGCTGAAATATGAGAGAGGTCTTAGGGGTGCTGGGGGTGTACTCGGGTGACTGAGGTTGGTGAGGAGTCACCAACGGGTTTTGAAGCATCTTGGTATTTTAGTATCCAGCGCGGTTGCACCAGTGCTAACAGTCTGAATAGCATCTGCTGCAGTGGGGGGCTGCTCCTCCCAAGGGTCCCCACGGAGGGGCCCAGTGTGGGAGCTGACCCTATTGCCCTTCGGCACTCTGTCTGGCTGGTACTGTGGGGACAGAGCCCAGTCCTTCTCTCTGCGCCTGGAGCTGAGGTCAGTGTCTCTAGGTCCTGGACCACTTCCAAGGCTCTCAGAACCCCCTGCTCATGTCTTCTCAGGGCTGGCTGGCTGCAGTCTCCCAGCTCCCAGGCACCTTCTAGGAGCAGCCTGGACAGCTGCTGCCAGCGGGCACCGAGGGACTTCTACGCAAGAGAGGGCTGGGTGTTGCCTGTAAGTCTGATGGAGGGGCATGTTCGCAGTCCACAGGCATCACACCACCCAAGCAGCCCCACCACCGTACGGGGCAGCGATGAAAAAAGAGACTTTTTTCGTGTACCCTCTCATTTCAAGGACTGGTTTAGCAACTACCTGAAATTCCTGAATGGAGCTCACGTTTCACTTTTTCATAAAAGAGGTCATTCTGCAGTGCCTCTTGGTCTATATTATTTTGCTAAAATGCTCTGGTTGGTCTACTTTGCTCTTGCTTCTGGTAAACAGAGGAGGGGAGGTTTTGGCTACAGGTAGCCCTGGGTCTGAATTCTGGCTCAGGGGACTGCAGCCCAGTCACTTCCCCTCTGAGGCAATGTAAAAACTTCTGTAAATGGGGCTCACACAGAGCCTGTCTTGTAGGCTGGTCGAGGGTCTAACGAGACAAAGACAAAACTGATAGATACTCTTACAAACTGAGCACAAGATTGAGAATAAAAACTTCTAGTCTCTGTTTGGGGTAGGAACTTCCAGGGTTACTCCAGTGTACCAATTTAAGTATTTCTTAAATAGGTCTTTTTTGTTCACTCAAGCTGACTAAAAAGCAGACAAAGGGCGAATTTAGAGGTCAAATGTACTCAATAGGTTTGGCACAGACTTAGATCCAAGCTGTAAGAACTCAGCGTTCTCCCTACTGAATGAAGTTAACATACCTCCTTTTAAAACCAGGAAAATAGCTAACATACATTAATTCATTAATATTCGTATAACTAGCTAACATTTGTTTCAATCACAATAAATGCAATTTCAAATCAAGATAATATAAACATAAACACTAAAAGATGAAAAGAGAGATGGTGTGGAGAAAAGGGAACACTCTTGCACTGCTGGTGGGAATGTGAGAGAACATTGGAGAACAGTTCTCTATGGAGAACAGTATGGAGGTTCCTTAAAAAACTACAAATAGAACTACCATATGACCCAGCAATCCCACTACTGGGCATATACCCTGAGAAAACCATAATTCAAAAAGAGACATGCACCAAAATGTTCATTGCACCTCTATTTACAATAGCCCAGAGATGGAAACAACCTAGTGTCCATCATCAGATGAATGGATAAAGAAGATGTGGCACATACATACAATGGAATATTACTCAGCCATAAAAAGAAACAAAATTGAGCTATTTGTAATGAGGTGGATGGACCTAGAGTCTGTCATACAGAGTGAAGTAAGTCAGAAAGAGAAAGACAAATACCGTATGCTAACACATATATATGGAATTTAAGGGAAAAAAAATGTCATGAAGAACCTAGGGGTTAGACAGGAATAAAGACACAGACCTACTAGAGAATGGACTTGAGGATATGGGGAGGGGGAAGGGTAAGCTGTGACAAAGCGAGAGAGTGGCATGGACATATATACACTACCAAGCGTAAAGTGGATAGCTAGTGGGAGGCAGCCGCATAGCACAGGGAGATCAGCTCAGTGCTTTGTGACCACCTAGAGGGGTGGGATAGGGAGGGTGGGAGGGAGGGAGACGCAAGAGGGAAGAGATATGGGAACATATGTATATGTATAACTGATTCACTTTGTTATAAAGCAGAAACTAACACACCATTGTAAAGCAATTATACTCCAATAAAGATGTAAAAAAAAAAAAAAAGAAAAAATGCCATTTGCAGCAACATGGATGGACCTAGAGATTATCATACTAAGTGAAGTAAGTCAGAGAGAGAAGGACAAATACCACATGCTATCACTTATATGTGAAATCTAAAATACAACACAAATGAACATATCTACAAAACAGACTCACAGACATAGAGAACAGACTTGTGGTTGCCAAGGGGGGAGGGCAACCACAGAGGAGGGTTGGATGGGGAGTTTGGTACTAGCAGATGCAAACTATTATATATAGAATGGATAAACAACAAGGTCCTATCTTATAGCACAGGTAACTATATTCAATATCCTGTAATAAGCCATAATGGAAAAGAACATGAACTTTGCTGTACACCCGAAACTAACACAACATTGTAGATCAATGAAACTTCAATTAAAAAAAAAAAACAACAGGCTCTGATTACTCCTCACCGTCACCTCTAGTGCTGCCACCCCGGCCCAAGGCACCCTCATCTCTCACCAGAGTACTGGAATAGTCTCTCTCTTCAACTCTTACTCTCCTGTACGGTACTCTCAATACAGTAGCCAGAGGCATCCTTTAAAGAACAAAGCCAGATCGTTGTCTCTCCAGGGCTCAAAGTGATCCCAAAGCTCCCTCTCACTCTTTCTTTTTTTATGTTTTCAAATTCAGAGCCGTAAAATCTCAAAATAATTGTGGCAACATGTTCTAGCGTAAACCTTACTCAGCAGGATATATATATATTTTTTTTTACATCTTTATTGGAGTATAATTGCTTTACAATGGTGCGTTAGTTTCTGCTGTATAACAAAGTGAATCAGTTATACATATACACATATGTTCCCATATCTCTTCCCTCTTGCGTCTCCCTCCCTCCCGCCCTCCCTATCCCACCCATCTAGGTGGTCACAGAGCACCGAGCTGATCTCCCAAGCCAGAGTCCTACAAGGGCCTACAAGGCCCTCCAGGACTTCCCCCTACTTCCCTCCTCCTCACTTACTCTGCCTGGTCACACCAGCTCCTCCTTATTCCTTCAATATGCCAGGCTTGCTCCTGCCTCAAGGCCCCTGTGCCCTTTCCCCAGTAACTGCAAGGCGATTTCTCTCACCTCTTCAAAGACTTCACTCAAATGCCACCTTCTCCGTGACAATCACCCTACCTGCCCCACTTAAATCCATACACCCACCCCTGCCTTGCCACTCTTCCTACCCTGCTGCACTCCTTCCACAGTCCTCGCTACTTTTAACCTTGTCCTATACCACGTGACGTACTATTTTATTAGGGTTATTGGTATTGTCCACATCCCCCACCTAGAATTTAAGATCTACCTGGAAGGGGCTTTGTAAACATTTCTGAATTAAGGGAAAATGCCCCCCAAAGGGCAGATAAAAGACCCCATAAGATATCAAGAGTCCAAAATAGGGCTTGTAATGTCCAACTGTAGGACCCACATATTATATTTCATTTTCTTCTTTTTTTCCTTTTTTTCTTTTGTGGTACGCGGGCCTCTCACTGTTGTGGCTTCTCCTGCTGCGGAGCACAGGCTCCAGACGCTCAGGCGCAGCGGCCATGGCTCATGGGCCCAGCCGCTCCGCGGCACATGGGATCCTCCCGGACCGGGGCACGAACCCGTGTCCCCCGCATCGGCAGGCGGACTCTCAACCACTGCGCCACCAGGGAAGCCCCATTTTCTTCTTTTCATAATGCTGTGGCATTTTAAAGAGGAGTGACAAAGAAGTAGGACTGACACTGAGGAAAGGATGCTGCTTGCCCGGGAAAGACCCTGTGGAGTGGCATTCCCGGGGAGGGGTAGATCACCACACTTCCAGCATAGGGACTTTGCCATAGAGGTCCCCAAATCTCCTTTTTATCTGGGAGTCAGAGGGATCAGACTCAGAATGACCGACCCATCTTACAAATTCACGAGAGGCTCCCCGGCACACCAGAATTCACGAATGATGGCATTTCTTTCCAGTGACCATGGCCATTGCCCAGAATATACTCTTCTGAGACAGTGGTAGCAAGGAAACTGATTGAATGTTCAGAAGGTGGTTCAGGGATCTTGGAATCAGGGCGAAGGATGGGTAAGCCTCTCGAAGGCTGTTTAATCTGGGCCATGGTCACTGGAAAGGCTACTTAACCTGGGCCTGATCCTCAGCCACACTGCTCAACGGACAGCCCTCTCAATCCACAGTCATGTCCGCGAGATTGAGGGTCTCTTTTACTGGCCAATCCTGGGCAACTGCTGGGAATTTTTCCTTTCTGGGCTGTCGTCTTCTTTGCTCCAAGGGGACCATCACCGTTCACTGCACACAAACTTTCTCCAGGTAGGACGGATTAGGGGTCTACTGGTAAGGTTACACCCATATTGCTGTGCCACCTTCCAGAAACAGAGGTCACTTGGCTGGAGTTTTGTGAGCTCATAAGCTCCTCAGTCGCCTGGCCTGCCCCTCTTAGGCATGGGTCTGGCCTCTGTAGATCCCAGAGGGGTAGAACATCCAGAGTCCAAGTCCTTGGGAGCTCTCAACATTGCAGCCCGTGCTGGAGCCAGGAGCCGTGACTGATGTTCACCACTCTCACTAATTAGCTCTTTTGGCCAAGACGAATCACCTAAGCTTTCGGGGCCTCAGTTTCCAAATCTAAAAATGAGGGGAGGGTTTCCCTGGTGGCGCAGTGGTTAAGAATCCACCTGCCAATGCAGGGGACACGGGTTCAAGTCCCGGTCCGGGAAGATCCCACATGCCGCGGAACAACTAAGCCCGTGAGCCACAACTACTGAGCCTGTGCTCTAGAGCCCGTAAGCCACAACTACTGAGCCTGTGTGCCACAGCTACTCAAGCCCACACGCCTAGAGCCCGTGCTCTGCAACAAGAAAAGCCACCGCAATGAGAAGCTTCTGCACTGCAACGAAGAGTAGCCTCCGCTCGCCACAACTACAGAAAGCCCATGTGCAGCAACGAAGACCCAATGCAGCCAAAAAAAAATTAATTCAAAAAGTAAAAATGAGGGGATTGAACCCTTGAAGATCCCTTCTATTTCTAAAAACCCAGAGTTCTATTTTTTACCTACCTCTTTAAGTTTTAAATAATGACAACAGCATCTGAAACCCTGTTTCCGAAACTTTTCCCAAGGCCAGATGTTCCTGGCACCGAAGTAGGAGAAAAAAATAGTTTTTGAATAACCTAACTATTTTGTCTTTTAGAGCAAATTATCCTCTGGCCTTTTCAATTCCCTTTCCCCTACTGCTACCTCCTTATGAATCCTTTAAAAAAGCTTTAAAAAAGGAAACTATCCACCCTTCCATATTCATCAGGATCTATCTCATAATAACATTATTCCCCCCGCCCGCCCCCCCCCCAATTATTTTTCCTATGAAAAACCACACAAACACTTTCATTGTGGCAACTATGCTCATCAGCCTTGATTTGTCCCTGTTTTGCACGGAAGGGTATTAAATGCTCTGAGGAAATGGAACACAAAGGTTAGAGGCGGGGCTGGGGGAAGAAGCAAGCTGTCCGCGCAGGTGAGTTCTGGTCTCAGTTTTCAGGAGATGATGGGCAGGAAGGGGGAACGCAAAGGGAAGGAGAGAAAGAGTGAAGGCACATGTTGTTTGCTTTGAAAGAGCTTTTAGGCGAAGCCCTGGTGGCAGCCCATCAAGAATGTTCAGTTGGTTAAATGGCTTCTGGAACTGGGACTTTCCTACGAAGTCACACCACAGTGAGAGGGCGGAGCTGGAACGCCAACTCCTGTCCTTTAGCAGCTCTCTCTGCGCATCTGTCTGCGTAGCAAGCTGGTGAGGTATTGGGCAGCCCCGCTACTGGTCCCACACCCAGTTTCCAGGAGCCAGGATCATTCTACAGGTCTCTAAAGCCTTGAAGGAAGACCAAATCTTTCCGTAGCCATCCTGGAAATCAAAGATGCTCCAAACCACCACTTAATAAGTCAGTGATTTATTGAAAGAAGAGCAATTCACTAGCAGACCCTCCAAACGCATCTATAGGTATAATACATGAATAACTGCCTAGCCTGAAGTTAGCAGCATATTCTAAATAATTGTAGGTGCCAAGATATCATCTAATGACTTTTAACTGAGGAAGCATATGCCCTAAAGAATTTTTAGGAGGGGTGGGTACATGCATGTGTGCAAACATGTATCCTACTATAAAAAAAAAAGTCTCTGTTTTTAAGTCACGCTAGGATTACAAACCAATACAATGAGTGAACCTAAAATATGACATATTATTTAAACACAGGCACAAACAAAAGCAGAAAGCTAGCCTAATTCATACCAGAAAGTATCAAAAACAGACATTCTGGTAAGTATCTAGCTAGTCTGACAGTCTCAAAGCAGTAACTTCGAATTAGTATGGAGAAATTACAATGTTGGTGTTGTATGAATACCTCCGGGTGGCACTGGCGTAGGATGTCATGTACACTAGGAAGAGGTGCCTCTGAAGTTTGTCGGTTTGTTGCATCATAACAGGGTTCCGCCTTCAGGACTCATATTTTCCCAGTTTATTCTGTTATTCTTTTCAAGACAAAGCTTTCTCTGTCCTTTCATCAACAAACAAATACATGTTACTGTTCTTGTCATTTCCTGATAGCTTGCTTTTTGGGGGGGGTGGGTGTGGGAGAGGAGAGGAGGGACACTAAGGCTTTTTTTTTGGGGGGGGGGGGTTGAAACAGCACCAACTTTGTAACTGATGAGGAAGTGGAGGGAAATTGAAACGGTAGAGTGAAGAATCAGTCAGGCACACAGGCAATCCCTTCCCTAACCACGATGATACTCCATTTAGAAGCAGCACCTCCAGCAAAAGCAGCCCTACCACAGCACTGTGCTCGCCTGTCCATCACATCTTCCCTACCAGTTCCTTCCTGAAAATCTGAAATCTACACAAACCCCCTGGCCACAGCTCCAGAACAGTCCCGCCTTTCTTGCTCCTTTTCCTGGGACAGCAGACCAAGTCCTCTTTGGGTCCTTACTACTCAGAAGCTAAATGCATTTTGCTTGAGGCATTCATGAAGGAAAATGATAATGGTTTCATAATCTGAGGTGAATTCAAGTCTGTGGGTTTGGAGGGAGGGTGGTATAAGAAGACATAATTACTGGATGATTCTCAGAAAGTATATTTCTTCTTGCACAGAGTCTAGTTTTAGTCAACAGAATTGAGGATAAAGCTTTCTCCTGACGTTTACATAGCTGAAAAAGTATAAATTAAAGAAGGAATAAAAAGCATTACCCCAAGCTCTTCCCTTTCTTTTCCTTCTCTTCACCTTTGTCAGTTCTCAAAAACCAAACCGCTTATAAGCTGAAAATGACTGAGATTTTGTATAGCACTCCAGAGTTAGGATAAAAATCATACTGTTGAGAAAAAAAACCCATATTATTGAAACTCATGCTCTTTCCCAAGGGTGTAGATCACAGGAGGCAGCTGGTTCCTAGCAGATAATGTGAACATTAGAACCTGCACATACAATACTTTAAAAACCTACAGTTCCCTAAATATTTAGAATACATAAAGAACCCTTAAAACTCAACAACAAAAAACCAAATAACCTCATTAAAAAATGGGCAAGGGACTTGAACTGACATTTCTCTAAAGAAGATATACAAACAACAACAAGCATATAAAAAGATGCTCAATATCACTAATTGTTAGAAAAATGCAAATCAGAACTATATCATCTTACATCCATCAGGATGGCTGCTATAAAAAAACCAAACAAACAGAAAACAACACGTTATTAGCTAGGTTGTGGAGCAAATGAAACCCTTGGGCAGTGTTGGTGGGAATGTAAAAGGGTGTAGCTGCTATGGAAAACAGTATGGCAATTCCTCAGAAAATTAAAAATAGAACTACCATATGATCTACCAATACCGCTTTTGGATATATATACAGAAGAATTGAAAGCAGGGTCTCAAAGAGGTATTTGGACACCCATGTTCACAGCAGCGTTAGTGACAAAAGCCAAAGGTGGAAGCAATGCAAATGTCATCCACAGATGAATGGATGAAGAAAATGTGGTCTATACGTATAATGGACTATTATTCAGCCTCCAAAAGGAAGGAGATTCTGACACACGCTATACCATGGATGAACCCTGAGGACATTATGCCAAGTGAAATAAAGTAGTCACAAGAAGACAAATACTGTATGCTTCCACTTACATGAAGTACCTAGAGTAGTCAATCTCACAGAAACAGAAAGTAGAATGTGGTTGCCAGGGGCTGGGGGAGGGCAAGTGGAGAGTTGTTGTTTCATGGCTATCGAGTTTCCATTTCACAAAATGAAAAAGTTCTGGAGTTTTACAACAACGTGAATATATTTAACGCTACTGAACTACACATTTAATAGTTAAGGTGGTAAATTTTATGTGTATTTGACCACAGTTGAAAACACCAAATCTCTGGCTCCCAGTATGCTGGTGATGTTAACAATAACACCTCAGACACACCCAGGAACTTCTCTCTGAGAGGCCCAGAGGGCTGGCCTACAGACTTGCTGATGCCAACTCAAAAGGACGGCCGAGGATAAATTCAACTACATGGTTGCACTCATCGGAGTTTTATTTTTTAGTTTCTTTTTCTCCACTAACATGAATATTTTGAATACCTCACCATTACACTCCTCTGAAACTCAGGCCACCCAAACATCTGTGGATGCTGATTCTGAAGTGCTACTCTGCATTATCTGGGATTCTGGGGAAAAGAGGCCTACCTAAATGTCAGGGTCCAGGAGAGGAGGGATATGTGAAGTCAACCCCCTTCCTCTTTTTTTTTTTTATTTTTTAAATTAATATTGTAAATTGGCATTCTGGTGTATAAATCAGGTTCCTCTGTGTTTGCTTAATATGAATTAGTTCCTCAAAGTTGTTTATTCATTAATTTATTTATTTTTGCTGTGTTGGGTCTTCGTTTCTGTGCGAGGGCTTTCTCTAGTTGCGGCAAGCGGGGGCCACTCTTCATCGCGGTGCGTGGGCCTCTCACTGTCGCGGCCTCTCTTGTTGCGGAGCGCAGGCTCCGGACGCGCAGGCTCAGCGGCCATGGTTCACGGGCCTAGTTGCTCCGCGGCATGTGGGATCTTCCCAGACCAGGGCTCGAACCCGTGTCCCCTGCCTTAGCAGGCAGATTCTCAACCACTGCGCCACCAGGGAAGCCCCCTTCCTCTTCTTATTTAGAGAATTCAGTAACATGCCCATGCAGTCCCTCCCCATAAAGTTCAGCATCTTTTCTCCAGATAAAAGATGACCACTTCTCTCTTTCTACTTTTGACCTTCACACTGAACTGGCAGTACTTCCTGTCTAAGAATTACACGTGAGATTAATATTCCAGGTGTTCTCCACCATCCAACACGATCTACCACCTTCTGCCATTCTGAGACCTCTTCTTTCTGTCTTTTTTCTTTTCCGGAACCACTTCCAGATTGGGGGATCAAAGGCGCTGCATAATAATGACACTTTATAAACCTTCTCTTGCATCTCAAACACAAAGGAGCACAGTGACGGTAGGAAGCTGGAGAAATGGCTGGGGAGAGAACAGATTCCCCCAGGAGAAAGGGAAACAGCTTTTGGAAGGATGCACTCCAAGAAAAAAGATGTCAGGTCCATCTGGAAAGTATTTAACAAAATAAAAAGCCCTTTTCTGCTATGAGCAGCAGATTAGCAGAATACAAAACTCCCTGATCAACAAACCTCTAGGACCAATTAAAAATCAAAACAAAACCGAAAGAAGGGCTCCTTCTAGGGATGTCCAGCCATGGCTAAGTTGTAAGCCTCTTTCTGGTGCTCAGGAGAGCTCCTGGTACCATGTGCAAGAGACCTTTCCACTGCAGTGCTCCTCCATGTGTCTCCTCCAGGCATTTATTTGTGCAAAGGGCTCCAAACATCAAATAAAGTCCAATCTCCCCTCCAGCTCCGACCCCCAGTGGAAACGTGGGCTGCCTCAGTCAGAGCTAGTGCAGGGTTTCTGAAACCACTTGGGCTGAGAACTCCAACTTAGAATCCTCCCATAGTCTGTCAGCTTCCTCTCCATCTTCTTGCATAACATGGTAGCAAAACATGAAATAAATGTGGCAATCTGAGGACATCATCAACAATGATGTTTTTCCTCTTGCCTCACAGTTTTGGTTATTTTGCAGTACTGGGACATAAACAACACACGGGTCCACTAACCCCTCACCCCACTGTCGTTCTGTTTTCCAGCACAGACACTTTGTAGTACACTTTGGAATGAAGAGAAGGAAACAAGAAGCTCCCAAACCTGGGCTCTTCTCTGCCTTTCTCTCCCTGCCTCTGTTAACACGTGAACAGCCACAGAAGAAGGCTAGTTCGTTTTCAAATGGCCCAGAAAAAAAGCTCGGCAACCTCTCTGGCTAACCTGTTTTAGTGCTTAACGAGAGCCCAAGAAGGTGGTGACTTCCTTCCTCTCACTCAGATTTGAGACACTTTCCTTTGTCATACAGGTCTGAAAGCGGCAGGCTGTTGTGTAAGAGCCTTTTACTGAACTTCTTTATTAAACTGTCCCTCGAGGACCACAGGATGAATAATCTTGGGCCCTTTAGCTGTTTCTGGGCTCTAATTTCCAATGCTTTGACCATCTCCTTGGGCTCTTCTCTAGACTCCTCAAATCTTCCCTTCTAGACGAAGAACAAGCTGAAGACACAAAGCTCTAGTGACAGACCTCATGGCTTCTATACACCCTGCACATGACAGCCCCAGGCTGTGCTCTGAAACCCTGGGGCAGGGGGAGGCAGGGGACTTCCTCATCCCACGTTCAAGCTGCCCACACCCCTCTACTCCCATTTTCTGTTAATAAAAGAAGGAAAATTGCAAAAAAAAAAAGAACACAGAAAGGAAGAGGGCAGAAAAAAATATATAAAAGAAAAGGGAACTTAAGAATTTATAAAGATACAAGAAATTATTTTAACAGGAAATACAAGCCAAAAGATTCGTTCTGCCAGGCAAAAAGTGCATAAAAACAGCAAACTTTTGCATGCAGCCTTGCAGCGAGTTTGTCCACACACTATTGCTGCATTTTCTACCGCCCTTTGAGCACCCAGCGTCTGCCTCCAAACACAAAATGATGTGTCCCAATGTACGCTAATAGGTAAACTCGAGGAGAGGCTTAGCTGGATTCCATGAAATAAGTAATTTAATGACCATCTGAAGGTTTGTTTTTTAGGGTACAGAAGTTCTGAATAGGGAAGCGGGAGGTTCTGAGAATTTCATTTTCATAATAATGGCTTGCTGCTGGTTCCTCTAATAACATGTGGCTACCAGCTACACCCTGGCTCTTACATCCAAAGCTGGAGCAATTTCTCCACATTGCAAAGAGTTAAAGACGGTTTAAGGAAAGAGAACCAGTTAGGTATTTTAGAATGGCTATGAAAGATTTTTCAGGGGGAGGAAAAAAAAGGCACTAACCTGTGTTGTTTTAATCCGCTGAAATGACCCAGGTTCTCAAGTTCCCCCTCTGTCTTCTGGCCAGCTTCCTGTAAGTGTGGCATGTGACATTATACTTCCTTACTGCACCTTCTCTGACTCGTTCAAGGAGCCGTCAGAGGCATGTGATAAGACCATCTCCCTGCCTGCTTCAGGCTGGGGTAATCCTGTGTCTGAAGAAATGCTGTGTCCTCGCAGGGGTCCCCAGCTGGCTTCAGGCATCCCTAGGGCTCAGGTAAAGAGGAGAGAAGCAAAGGGGGTGGGGGGCCGGGGACAGTAGTATCCGGGCTCCTGGCTCTTCTGACTCCACAAGGAGGGAGGGGGAGAAAGGGAGAGACAGAGACTCTTGGGCCCGAGGCTGCCCATCTTGGGGTAGGGGCGTCTGAGCTCACTGGGGCTTAGGCGCTGTCCTATCACCAGGACAGGCAGGCCTTGGTGCTACTGCCCTGGGAACTGCTGAGGAAGGGCGGCCGTGGTGCTGCACCCAGGGTGTCCCCAGGACGCTCTCTGGAGGGCACCAGCCCGGAGGAGCACACCCAGGGCCTGGCTCGTGGTTCTGCACCCTGCAGCGACAGGGGCCACTCACCCTGAGTTTCCGGGGACAGTCTCAAGTTCACATCCCGTCTAGCTAGTCCTGCTGACGGACTGTGTGCCCTAATTCTGGGCTCTTCAAACAAAGCCCCAGTACTCCCTGCCTCCCAGGACTAAATAATTGGCACACCCTTCCCCCCTGCTGGTCTCCAAAATATGCCAGCCTTTTGGTTTCCCCTGAAAGGGCTGACTTTGTCTTCCTGTGGGATGGTGGGGGGGTCCTGGCGGCACGTGAGCCCTGGCCACGGGGGACCCTGATGCTGGCCTGGCAAGAGCACCTGGGAGAGGCCTGGAGCGGGGAGGCCTGGAGAAGAGCTGAGGCAGGACCAAGCGAGAAGTCCAGGGCTGCCATTCTAGCTTACTTGTCCCTGTGGTCAGTACCCGCCTCTTTCCTTTTATAATTCCTCTAGCTCTCTGGAGGTCCAACACACTGGAATTTGTGGATGTAGGAAGTGGTATGTGGGAGTAAAACGATGTCCTGGACAGAGGGGAATATTCTGCAGTTTGTGCAACTTGACTCAGTGCAGAAACCCCAAAGTTGCCTCTATTTGGCTACGGTGGCACAATTCTTTTTTTAAAAAATGCTTTTAAAGGCATTTTTTAGTTGTTTTTTTAGGAAGGTAACCGTAGACAAGCTCACTGTTCCAAGTCTTGAAAATATTACCCTATGATTCCCTCAAAGAATTTTTCCATGTGAGTTTCTACCGCGTAAGGGAACGAACCCCGGGAGTCAGAACCCTGGAGAACACTAAAACCCTGAAGTCTCACCACATAATTACGTTTCTGGCTTTGAAAACATGCATAACTGTTTTTACCATTTTGACAGTTGATGGCTGGTTTTCTGATTGAACTGTACAGTTAGATTAGCCAGTTGAGAGAGTCAAGATGGCTGAAAGCACGGCATTCGCTTTAAAATAGGAATAATGGTAGAACTTTGCCATCTTGGAAAAACAAAATACTCCATCGATGATAAATAATAATGAGTCCATTTAAATTTATTCAGAAGTGTCACATTCTGGGCTAAGCTGCCAGTTCCATTTTTTTCAGCTAAGCAGTTACATATGTTCTGCTTCAGCCATGCTCTGTGTGGAATTTTTAAAGGTCTCAACAAAATGCCTTATAACTTCCTTTTAAACTCTAGAATCTGGCCTCCTGTCCGTGAATTTTTTTTTTCTTTCTGTTTAGGCATTAAAAGAATTTTAATAGACTTTATCTTTTAGAACAGTTGTAATTATAGAAAAATCAAGAAGATAGTAAGGTTCCCACACATTCTGTAACCAATCTCCCCACTATTAAAATCTTACATTTAATATGATAGATAAATAATTAAGAAACCCAATATTGACACATTATCATCAACTAAAGGCCATAGGTTATTTAGATTTCCTTAATTTTTTTCCCCAATGTCCTTCATCTGTTCCAGGATCCCATCCAGGACACCATATTACGTTTAGTCATCAAGTCTCCTTAGACTCCTCTTGGCTGTGACAGTTTCTTAGACTTTCCCTGGTTTTGATGACCTTGACAGTTCTGAGTACTGGTTAGGTATTTTGTAGAATGTCCCACAATGGGGATCTTTCTCATGATACTGGGGTGATGGGCTGTTTGGAGGAAGACCACAGAGGTAAACTGCCATTTTAATCACATCAGATCAAGCACATATACTATCAACATAATTTAATACTACTGACGTTGGCCTTGATCACCCGAGGTAGTGTTCGTCAGGTTTCTCCACTGGAAGGCTGCTCCTTACCCGCTTCCATACCATACACTTTGGAAGGAAAAGCTTGAGGGTGGAGTATCTATATAAATTATCTTGAATTCTTCTTCACGGAAGATTTATCTCTTCTCCCCATTCAACAATGTTTTCAACCGTTTATTTACATCAGTATGGCCTCATAGGTATTCATTTTATACTTTGGGTTCTAATTCAACACTATTTTACTAATTGTGTTGCTCAAATTGTTCTACCTTTGACTGGTGAGACCTCTTTCAGTTGGCTCCTGTGCTCCTCTGACATTCTCCCACCAATATTTTGTGTCTTGGTTTTTGTTTTTGAGCATTTCTTTATTTTCTGGCACTAAAATATGTCCCACGCTTATCACGTATAGTACCGCCCCAACGGTCCATGGCTTATTTTGTCTTGACAAGAGAATAAAAGAAAATAAATCTATGGGCCTGAGAAAACTTAAATTTGCCTTCAATTGTCATTAGTTCTGCCCCATGTATTAGTGAACATTTTAAAAGTTGTTTTTATAAAATTAGTCCT
Source organism: Lagenorhynchus albirostris (assembly GCF_949774975.1). Lineage (NCBI taxonomy): Eukaryota > Metazoa > Chordata > Mammalia > Artiodactyla > Delphinidae > Lagenorhynchus > Lagenorhynchus albirostris. The sequence continues at coordinate 58,159,398 of NC_083100.1, read as the reverse complement.
ATCCTCTACCAGCAAGAAAACACCAAAACATCAACTGTGTGAAATTCTGCATTTCCTTAATTCCGAGATGCATGTTTGTGTTGATAGTGCTTTTTGCCTTCATATTCTAACATTTCTGGAACCAAAGTATACATTTAATACCATGTCCTTGCCCCCGCCTCCTCACCTGTCATAAAGTTGATGGTACACCTTACAGCTGATGGTGTCTTGGGAATGGAGGAAGTAGAGCAGACGATTAATTCTTGTTTGGACCGTAGACGTCATTTAACTACTTTCACTGATATTTTTCCCCCACTGAACAAATATTTTGACTAAAGTGGTTTGATGTGTAGCATCTGCAGATTTTTACCTACTCCCAGCCTCATTCTAACTTTACCTCAAACCACATATGCTCATCAAGCATTAAATTCTCTTCAATTTTTTATGGGTTTACTATCTGATTCCTTTTATGTTTACCAGGTCACTTTTTCAAGATCTCAGAATCCATCATCATGCCTGAGGAGCCTAATGCCGACACTAAATGGTTGCAAGAATGATGTCTCACTCTTACACATGAGGACTAAAAGTGCTTACTGGTCAGAAGCAGATCAGGAAGGACTCCTTGGTCCCCCCCTTTCCTACTTGGGGAAGCCATCTGATTACATAATGGCAAAACTGGTCATTTCTTTCTCTGTGGCCAGGAACTCATGAACTGCCACTGCTTTGGGAGTGTCATGCTTTATAGATTTTTTTCTTTTAATGGACAGAGACTTGTTTATCTAATCACCACGGGCATATTTCAAGACAGTCACAGATAAAATGCCCAGTCTTTTCACCCAGGCAGATAGAACTTGGGTACTCTAAACATCATTACGTGTCCTACTCCTGTGTAAAATATACTAACATACTGACTGTGCCCTAACCATCTCACCAGCATCCAGAAGAGATTGCAAGAGATGCCACACTGACTTTTTTTGGCAGCCCTTACCACATGCACGGAGTTGTCCCTTGGTATCTGCAGGGGATTGGTACCAGGACCCCCCCCCCCCACACCACACACACACCAAAATCCACGGATGCTCAAGTCCCTTACAGTCAGCCCTGTGTATCCGAGGTTCCACTTCAGCGGATACAGAGGGCCCAGTGTACTTTAATTCTCACAGCAATCCTTTGAGGTGGGTACTGTGATCCCCACTTCACAGATAAGTAGCCACGTCAGAGGAGCTAAATAACCACCCAGAGGCCCTTGATAAGTTTGAAGCCAGAGACTCAGAGCCTAATGCTTCTCTTTGCTATAGATGGTTTACCATCTATAACTCACAAACGGGCACTTTATTGAATACAGTCTTGTTCTCTAATTATTTTTTGCACATGCTTTTCACCTCAGCCAAACCTAAGTGACAGTGAGGACAGGGACAGTGTCTTTTAGCCCATTAACTCAGCTTTCCAGCCTCATTCCAGCAGCTTTCCTGTTAACTCTGAACTTTTGCCTAACTGCCAATCAAATTTTTTTTCTTATTGGAAAAAATTCACAATTTTTCTCAAAAAGGTAAATAATTTAACATCATAATTTCCCTCCCCCTACTTTGTTGTTTAATTTTGTTTTTCATTTATTACCTTCTTAAATTCTAAGCTTATTTTCTTTTCAGTCCTTTAAATAAAAAGCTTAACTTTTTATCTAACTATATTTTTAGTACAATCCCCATAATTCAGTGCACTGTATTTTCATTGTTAATTTTAAAATAGTCTATAGTTGCAGTAGTGATTTCCTTTCTGATCCAAGAATTATTTAAAAGGACCATATCTTAGTTTCCAAGTGCTTGGATGGAGGTAGGGGCAGGAGCCATCTTGTGTAACTTTCAATGCTATGTTATTGTTATATGTCTACTTTTTGGTTAGTTTAAGTTTCTTTGTGGTGTAGTATTTCATCAATTTTTGAAAATGATCCATGGTCTTTTAAAAAAACTGTGTATACTTCCTATTTGTTGAGTTAGGTTAATAATAATAACTATGTTATTCAAATCTTCTGTTCCTACTTAATTTTATTTACTTGATAAAATTCTGAAAGTATTTTGTTAAAGTCTCCCACTATGATTATGGAAAAGTTTATTTATGCTTTAAATTTTTTAATTTATTTTTATTTGCATTATTTTGCTTGTATTTTTAACAAATTTTACTTTAATTCAGTGCTAAATGTTCAGTACATAAAGTTTCATTGTTATTGAATCTTGTTTGATTTATATCTATTCTTTTATGTCTCATTCAATATTTCTTTTCATATTGAATCCCACACGTTTTAGAATTAATATTACTATCCCTATTTTTGTTTTGTTAGTTAGAATTCACCAACCTATCCCTTTATTTTCTGCCTTTCTGTGTAATTTTGGTATACAAAGATTCCTAAAGACAGCATTTAGCTGGATTATCTTTTTAATCAATCTGAGAGTCACTGATTTTAATATAGGAATTTAACCTAGTCACATTTATTGTTATATGTTTATCTTATGCTTGCTATTTTATCATATGGTTTTCTTCTTACTTTTTTTCCCTCTTTTCTTGACCTTTGCTGATAGACTATGGTTTTTATTATTGTAGCACCCCTAGCTCTGTGTGTGTGTTTTAATATCTAATGGTTTAGAAATCCTACCTATATTTTTTTCTAAAGATCAAATACATGTGACCTTTCTTGGTGAACATCAGAGAACTGCACAGTAGAACCCTGTTAATTGGTAAGGTCAGTCCATTGCTTTGGGAAATTTAATGGTAGATTCATGTTAGTAGCAATAATAGATTTTGTGTATATATGGGAATGACACTAAATAGGTATTAGAAACCCTTCTAAAAGAGTATGTGACCAGATCTCCATTTACTTCCCTTCTCCCTTCCTACAACAAGGACTGGCTACTACAGCTTTCACAAATCTTGTGGATGAGTGTGGGGTAGAGGGGCAGTCAAGAACCTAGTGGTTGGGATACAGCCAGGAACATCTTAAGGAATGCTTCTGCAAATTCTGGACTCTGAGACATACATGCACTTTGGAGATCTGTAGAAGTATCTGTAGAAGGGAGGCTGTCAGGGTGAGTTTCCTGCTACTTCACTTCCAGTCTCTAGAAGTCATCATCAGCTGAGAAATCTAATCTAGAATTAGCTAAGAGTGCAACAGTAAGATCACAAGAATGTAAACATACCCTCTAAAGAGGTGAAGAATCCAAATGAAAAAATAAATGTTGCTAGACCTGCTTAGGAGGCTAGAATTCTGAGTTTCTTAATGTCTAGTTAAGAAAGCTCAGTAATCAACAAGAATCCACCTTTTTTTTTCCCCTAAAAATGAGGTGGTTTCCACTTTTTTAAAACTTTGATATAGGTGCAGGGGTGATGGAGAAAATTCTGGCCATAAAATACCTATGTATGTGTATTCTTTGTATGTGTTTCTATAAGCGCATGTGTTTGAATAAAGGTTAACATTAAAATTCCATATTTAATTTTTCATGGAGAATCCCAGTGGGAGGGAGGGAAGAGGGATAAAGGTGAAGCAACTGTTTGAAGACCTGCCATTAACTCTCAATTTACTGGACTGAGATCCTGGTTTGGATCACAAAGAAGAAGTGATTAAATACCTTAAAAGAGTGTTTCTGTTCTAACATATTTTAAAAATTAATTTAGCCACATAAAATTTTATGAAGTAAATCTTTTTTTAAGCATTCTCATAATACAAAAGGGGAGACTAACGGATTCCAAGAGTTGAAGGGATTTGTTCAAACAAGTAAATAAGTAATAGAACTGGGATTTAAACCCAAAGCTTCTGACTACAAGTCCAGTGTCATTTCCAACATACACCAAAACTTCTGTTTCAGAGAAAGCTAAACCCATGAACACCACATACATGTTTTGCAGAGAAAAATTGCAGCAAGGCACACCCTTGGCAGTCAGTGCTTCACCATGTAGGTCAAACAGTCCAGCCAGACCCCAGAGCAATTGTTTCTACACTGACCCTCAGGGGTTTTGGGAGCATTATGTCATGCCAAAGGCTTTCCTCATTAGCAGTCATGCAAAAAGACACCATGCACCACATTTCTGAGCACTTGGAACAGCTAAAAAGAAGATGAAAAGTCAAGAAAGTTCTCTTGATGATGCACCGCACTCTGGTACATTTGACTATGCCATTGTAATGTAATCTAAGCCAGAATCATCAAGCACTCTGGCCAGCTGTCTTTAAAGCCAGAGCCCTACCTGACAGAGTCATTCTTTGGCATACTACGGGACCTGAGGCCAACAACCAAACTGGCTGTTTCCAATTTCACACAGCTTAATTCCAAATAACTAGGCCCCTCACTCATCTTTGCTGTTGATCAAAACATTGAAAGCATAAGGCAAATTCCCTTGTTCAAAAAAAGACTGGCTAGGGGCACACAGAAAGCCTTGACATTCACCCAGCATGAGTTTTAAGAAGGCTCATAAACACAGAACTCCAGAGGTTGTAGACAGTATTGAGAACCAAGACCCTCTCACATATTTCTTGCTCCTTTCTTTTAGCCTGAATAGAGAAAAGAAGAATATAAGGCAATCTTACAATTCAGAAGTGAACCAAGGTTACTGGGAGAGATCATGAGTGGGTATTACGCAGATCTGTAGCCCTGATTCAGGATTTGTGTTTTTCTCACACGTATACATAACATGGGACCAAGAGAACAGCTAATTGCCTGTTTTCACAATCTTCCTACTCAGATGCATCCCTCCCTTCCACATTGAAGAGCACATAGAATACGGTAGAATGGGTAAACAAGCTCATGTCATTCCTAAAAGGAAGGATTCTGGAATCAAACTACCTGGGTTCAAATCCCAGATCCATCACTTACTAATTGCAGTGAATTACTTTATTCTTTAGGTCCCAGTTTACTCATCTGTAACATGCAGATAATCTTCTGAGTATTGAGTGTGACGCTGCATTCAAAGAGCTTAGCCAGTGCAGTGCATAAATGGTGGCTCCTGTTAATGTTAGTAGGTGGAAATTTTATTAGGAAATTCTACATTAGAATTTCTTACAAGAAATGCAATCAGGGACTTCCCTGGTGGCACAGTGGTTAAGAATCCACCTGCCAGTGCAGGGGACACGGGTTCGAGCCCTGATCCGGGAAGATCCCACATGCCACGGAGCAACTAAGCCCGCGTGCCACAACTACTGAAGCCCGCACACCTAGAGCCCGTGCTCCACAGCAAGAGAAGCCACCGCGATGAGAAGCCCACGCACCGCAACGAAGAGTAGCCCCTGCTCACGGCAACTAGAGAAAGCCCGCACGCGGCAACGAAGACCCAATGCAGCCATAAATAAATAAATAAATAAACAAATAAATAAATTTATTAAAAAAGAAAAAGAAATGCAATCAGAGTGAGGCAATGGGCTTTACTTCAGAGGGTGCTGGGTAAACAGGAAATAAAAGATATTCAGAAATCAGAGGCAGTGGAGCTACAGGTCCTCCAGTCATTCTAGAGAGGCACAGTCCATCCAGGAAGTAGAACAGGAAATCCATCTGCATACTCTAACTTTGGAAGTGGTGTAGCATTTATGCTTCTAAATTTGGAAGAGATGGATGTATTTGTGTCTGATCAAAAAATTAGGAGGAAAATGGTTTGTGAATTATATCTCCATTAATTTTTTTTGAATGATGAAGGGTTGCATAGCCAGTGAAAAACTATGTGGATGAGATAGACAGAGAGGTTTAGCAGTGGCCATGAGTGTAGGGAGAGGAACAGATGGCTACACAGAATTTTGGAGAAATTGTTTATGTGGTGCAAACTGTAACACCTTTAAGCCATGCCTTTTAGAAAACCTTAGATGAAAGAGATACATTACTCTTCAAGGCTTTCTGGCTTTCTGATGTTTTCTTTGAATGAGACTCCAAGCAGGATCTGGACCATGTGGGGCCTCTAGATTTATTCAGGTTACAATTAGAGTGTGGGTCACATCCAGCTGAGCAACATCAAACCCAACCACATGTGTTTATCATGTATTTTCTGGATTATGATTTGGATTTTGAAGTGGCTGTAGACAGGCTGAATTACACGATTCTATAAATGAGGTAAACTTTCAAAAGATAAACATCTCTCAAGATTTTATTAATTACTCACAGTCATTCTGAATGAGTAACAATATATTTTATATACGATTACCTATTATTTTCTTTGCCTAGAAATAAAGTTGGTGCTCTGAGAGGTACCTAAAATAAAACAAGGTGCTATGTGCTAAATTACTGTTGCACATCTCTCAATGATATACTTACTGTACTAAAAGCAACATAGCAGCTACTAACTTCCAAGGACAAACGTATACACAAAAATGATCAAACATCTCTGCATCTAATAACATAAGTGTACTTATTGAAATATGTTTCCTGAACATTTTATATAAACTGCATTTTAACCTTAGGGGCACTGTGGATCATTAATAACACTGTTGGAAGTATAGGCAGAATAGGAGTTAATGGAATATTATGATGAACTGTTTTAATACATTATCCTTCCCTTTTTACTGGAAAATGAACACCATGAACTGTAATATTCATCAAAATACGTTGACGCTTTTAGTAACTAGACTTCATAAGTGTAAAGCCTTCCTAAGCAATAAGGAATATGCAGGGGGAAGATAAGCTGTAACAAGTAGTGTGCTACTAAATGTACAACTAAATGTATAAATTCAGGTTAAAAATAATTCATTTAGCTTGATTAAAGACAAGGATTTAGGGTTACAAAAACAAAAACAAATAAAGCAAAGCAACACCAACACAACCCTGGGTTGTCATTAATGATAAACTGTCTTGCAATCCAATTTGCTATCCAAATTGTAAAGAAAAAAAATCTAGGAACCCACGACCAAACTGTGCTAACGGTGCACAGACACATCTTAGGATTATGTTTCTCATTTGTGCAGTTGCAATAACAGGCATATTTTACTTACAGAAATCCAACTCTTTATGCTTGAAGGAAAAAGAGAGAAAAAACAATATACACAGTGACAGCCATTTCACTCACCATTCCGTGCAATGAGTGCGCCCCGAGTCTCCTGAGAGGAGGGATGTGAATCTGTGGTTGTCACGGGCATGCCACACTGGGTATAATGCCCATCTTCAAAAACACATATTTTTCACACGCCAGGGCTCATAAATGGCAACCGGCCAGTTCATGTCAACCAAGGAGATAGTGATCAAGAGTAATTCCGAATAGAGTAAATTGCTACCTTAGCCACAACTGTAAATGTCACTGAACTGCACTGGACCAGATACTTCTTTATCTCAACGTGGTTCCCCATCCTGACAACGGCAGCTCAGAAGCTCTGCTGCTGCAGTGACTCCAAGGCTCAGTTATAAACCACCGTTCCTTCTGGACAGTCCCTCCCTCACGTTCTCCTTATGCCAAGCTGATGAAGGAAAGATTTGAGACGGATTTTAAAAAACCAACAACAACCTTTTACTGTTGTCCTGTACCTGTGATAGTTTCATGTCTCTCGAAAGGAGACAGGAAGTTTGGAACATTACTGGCCCTTTTAAAGGAAAAGAGGAGGCATACCCAGAGGTGAGTGACTGTCCTAACACATGACAATGTGCTAATGACATGCTCCCCACCGCAGTCTGCTTTATCAGCCCTTACAAAAAGTCTGGAACAATATGTAGCAAAACAAAGAAATTACTTTCCATCTCTCAGTACATCTCTGAAGTAAAGAGTGAAACTTAAGGCAATAAGCACCTCAAGAGAGAGGTGTTCTGTCTCCTGTGATGCCAATCTTGGCCTTGGTCGAAGGTCAGCCCCTTCCTCCCTCCCTCCCTTCCTTTCTTCCTTCTTCCTCTCAACCCTCTCAGTAGAGTCTCACCCCCTCACTCCACTGGATCAGTCATCCCCTAGACCACTCCTTACCAGCCCATCTGGAGGTTAGGGGAAAGAAAGGGGCTTGGCACCTTGCAGGTGTTTACTGAATGAATGAACGATCACTGCCTCCCCAAAACAAAGAACAGAGGAATTCCTCATTCTCAAATCCACAGTCCAGTTTACCAGTTTTATAAACGGTCCACTCTGTGTATGCACAAAGTATAAAAGCTTGAAAATGAAAAATGCTGATTCCAATTCTAAGTTAACCTGCCTAGTAATTTATAGATCTTAAGGTGAAACTGGATATAAAATTCCCTTTGTCCCTCCTTCTACAATCTCCTGTACTAGTGTTTCTTGGACCTTCTATTTTCACTGAATCATAATACCATCTCGACTGCTCTCCTTAGCAGTCAAAAAAAAAAAATTAAAATCTCCTAGCTTTTCGGTTTTCTTTCTAGGATTAAACATAAATAGTACACCTCCTGACAGTATTTTTAACAGAGTGGTGTCCAAACAAGATAGAAAGTCTTTGACAAATAGAAAGCAATCAATCTATCTTCAGTCATACCTGTGCTAGTGATCTTTGTTCTGGTTCAAGGTGCCCATGGGCTCTCTTCAGAAGGATGGGCAGTGAGAAATGGCCAGGCAGGTGCCTGCCATGAGGACTCACGTGTGGTGGCCACACAAGCACACTTGAGACCAGCACTATGGTGAACTTAACGTGTCTAGAGATCAGCCTGGTTTACTGGCATTGCATTGTGCTGTGAATGTGCTACCCCTGATCTAGGAATATGCGTTTTGCCCCACAAGGAGCTGGCTTTCTCTGTTGCTGGCTGGGCTGAAAAGGCAGCGATTAGAAAAAATAAAGATTTCTCCACACAGCCTCTCAGAAGGGATCTGCCCTGTGACCTGCCATACCCTGATTTTCAAAATTCAGGCTGAATTCAGACTTTTCATAAAAAGACCACTAAACTAATTCCAAGTGTAAGTACTAAGACTGTTACTCCAGTTCAGCTGCTTCTGAAGCACATGCTACCTCAGGCCCTAATAGCCTAATTCTCCTGTATATGCTCAGATTGCTTTGGAAATGCTCTTAATAGCACGAACTATTAGCGTTATCCATTAACCTAAAATAATTATGACATTAAGTGTTTATATGTATTAACAATGTTCTTCTTTAAAAAAAAAACCAAAAAACAAACCCTAAGTGCTTTTTAATGCATTGCCTAATTCATCATCATTGAAGAAAGCTGTTATTTCTACTTTAGAGGTGGTGACACGGACTTACTGCTAAATGAGAAACAATAACATACTCCTCTGAGCAAGCTCTAAAATTGCAGAAGAGCTTGGTTTGTCACCTATTACTGGGTCTCAGTTCAATACATATCTATTAACTGATTAGCTCACTCTCCCATGTTTATCTTGTATGGAAAAAACCTAGCAATAATATGGTACATTTTGATGGGACCAGGTGGTTCTTACAGTCAAGATCTTATAAACACAATGATGTGATACTGTAACTAGCCCAGCTATACAGCCAGCCCACCATGGTGGGTGAGTGCTCTCGTTATCTACTGCTGTGTAACAAATGAGCCCAAAACTCAGCTTTGTAAAACCACCATTTCATTATCCTCATGGATTCTGTGAGTCAGGAATTTAGAAGGGTCATGATGAAGACAACTCGTCTCTGTTCCATATTATCTGTGGTCTTAGCTGGGATCATTGATAACTTGGGGGCGAGAAGGCTAGGGCTGGAGAATCCACTTCCTTGATGGTTTCTTCATTTATGTCTGACGCAAGGCTGGGAAGGCTAAAGGATGGGCTCACCGAGACTGTCCACCACAGCGCTTACATCTAGTTAGACTTCTTACTTGGTGGCTCAAGTCTCTGTGTTCCCAGTGAACACGGCAGAAGTACGGCCTTTTATGACCTAGCCTTGAAAGTCACATGGGGCCACTTCTGTCTTACTCTCTTAGTAAAAGAAGTACAATCCCCTTCCCCCACCAGAGTCAAAGGAAGGGGACATAGACCCACCTCTCAACGGGAGAAGTGTCAACATATTTGCAGCCATGATTTCAAATACCTAGAGTGAGCCTTCAGTTTCCCGTTGTCTGGTGCACCAATATTTGGAACTTGAACTTTTATTGATCAGCATTTGTGTTTTCAGAATATCAACCATAAATGCCTGCAATTATATTTCTGGATAATCAGATTCTGAATTGCCATGGAGGCAATAAAATGCCTACATGGATGTTAGGAAAATATTAATTTGGAAGAACAAGAAAATATTAATTTGGAAGAACAACGAAGTATACAACTGGCAGATTTGTTGGCCTGTTTTGCCTTTAATTTTATCAAAATTATTCTGTTGGGAAAAAATTTTTTTTCCCTATTTCCACTAAGGCTATAGAGCAATCAGATGCCCCAAGCTAAATTAAAACACCTAAGGAAACTTAGGGGAAACCAAGTTAACTTTATAGAACTAACTATTCAGTTTGAGGTGGCAAATTCAAACTTCTATCAGAGCTGGGCAAGTAGAGAAGTAAAAGCCAATGGAAATACTGCGGACTGGGGTTAACTGGAGCACATGTGTCCTTTGCCTTAAGGTATCTGAATTTGATTTTTAAAAAATACTGCATTTTCCAGAAATGGCTCTTAGACCACAGCTCACGATCTTTGATTGAGATTACATAGTGGATATTTCTTAGGTTTACAGTTTTTGTTCTGGTTCTTTTGGTCTATTTTGCACTCCTCTGAGACCAGAAAATAAACCCTCAATATATAATTATGTAGTTAATAAACATGTATTGAGCATTTACTATGTTCCAGACACTGAGCTAAGCTACTGACATTTGTTCCTTATTTAATGCTCAACAGTCCTTTGGGGTATTACTGAACCCAGTTTACAAATAAGGAAATGGTGCTTCAAGGAGGTTAATTAACCTGACAAAGGTGATAAAGCTCGTGAGTGGTACACAGTGGTTCACACCCAGACAGGTCTGACCCCGATACTTGTGCTCTTAGCCACTGCATGTTATAATATGGTGCTTTTGATGAATGCGGCTCCCCTAAACCACAGGTGAGTGGTGTCCAAGAAGGGGGCAAGCCTTGGTCAACACTTCTTTGGTTATAACCCATCCAGTTACTCTAATTTTGGGATAGAAATGGAAGTTTACCTGAGGCACTGAATATGCAGAGACAGTTCCTCCTACACAGAATACTGGAAGTTTAAGACTGTATAAGGTCACTGTACTCCAACACCCAGACCACGTCTCTCTGGACACGAGGAAAGAGATCTGGAGTCTCAGCCTTCTAGAAGATGGGCAGTACCTCCACCATGGATCACCTGATAGAATCCCATCCACTAGCAAGGCACAACTCACGTATTTATCAAAGGAGCACAAGATACGGGATCACGGAAATTGGTGTTTCTGTGCTCAACACCCTCTCTCGGCAGACCATCACATGATTTTCCTTTTGAAAAATCCCCTTTAAAAAAAGAAATCCTCCTCTATTTCCTTGAAAAGTCAAATAGAGTTCTCATACATCAAACATATGACAGAGGCAGTTTTTAATCATTTAAATTATTTATCCTTCATTGTTTAATGCTTTATACCACTCCTCAATGCATAATTTATTATACCATTTACGTTTATTAAAAATTGATCACAGGGACATGCTCTCTCCCCATCTTCTCAGGCTACAGATATTTTTCTGTCAGATCGCTTGAGAATAGACAATAATTTTTAAAAAATTGACTTTAACGGTTTGTATGCATGTCCCTTTCTTAGGGTTCCTTTTCTTCCACAAAAGGACTAGAGGTTACCTTAGTGTATTAACTGCTCATTTCCCTTTTTCATATATTACAAGAAAGCTTATCTGAAGGCCCACTGAGGCTTTCAGGAAAAAGGCTTATTTTACTTTTCTAACTTTCAGAATGTGGATGTGAAAAGGAGGCATGAAAGAACAAGATTCTAGAGTCTTCCATGACAGAGGTCATAGCTGTGGGGCTGCCTCTTTCTCTTTGCTTTTTCTATTCTGTTCAGTATTTCCTCCTCAGATGATTCATTTTCCTTGCCTTAACTGGCGTGGTTTTTTTTTCTCTTCTCCTTTTCCCAATTTTGTCCTAAATCCCCTCGCCTTTGCACTTCTCAACCCTGTGACCTGAGTTGCTCTCTGTAAGCTGCCAACCTCAAATCCTATAACTCTCCATCACCAGTGTTTCCAACCCACTGCCCTCAAAGTGAAAGGTTCAAGAAGGTGCCATCCTTGGACACTCCTGCCTCAGACCTGGCCATTCTACTCTTCCCCGTGGGAGGAAAGGAGAGAAGCAGAAGGCAACACAGTGGGTGAGAGAGGTGGGGGAGGGAAGCAGAAGCAGCAGGTTCTAATAAGGTTCTCACAACATGTTAGTCTGAAAAAGGTTTGCAGTGGACTAAAACCCAAAGGAATCAAACTTGGTACATTCCAGTTGGCTCTCCTTGCTACTTCCAGCCCACGTCGATGGGATCCAACCCTGCCTCTCTTTCAGGGCTCCCTACTGGAGCAGATGAGACTATCACTGGCCGCCCAAGCCAAAAACCTGAAGGTAACCCTCGCCTCTTCCCTCTCATTCACTCCTATAACCAATCAACCAATTACCAAGACTTGCAGATTCTACTTCCTAGTATCTCTGGACTCGTCCCCTGAGCCATCCACCACTCTCCCCTGCCTGGCCCCAGAACAGTTTCTTGGGGTCTCCAGGCCCAGGTCCTTCCATTCTCAGCATGATGTAGCTATGATCTCTCTGAAAGGCAAATCTGCTTAAAATTCTCTTCCTATCATAACTGAAATCAAGTCTAGTCCAAACTTGACTTACCAGGCTCTCAATAAGTGAGGAGGCTCCTGCTTAGTTCTTGGGCCTTTTGTTTGAACCCGAGGTGTGACTCCTCCCCTCCCCCCACCGAACATACCCACGCAGCTCTACCCTCCACACTGCACTCGCTAGCCACACAAAACTTCTTCAGCTCCACGGAAGAGCCGTATTTTCTCTTGTCTCTTGGCCAGGGAGCATGCTGTTCTTTTCCCAGCAGCCCTCTCAGCCATCTCCACAGGATGCCTCTGTCTTTCCATGAAGTCCAGGTGTGCTCCCAGGGCCCCTAGCATTCCTCCCATCCCAGCACTCAGCGCTGGCATGGTAATTTTCTGATTCCTCATTTCCTGTGCTCCCCACAGACTAATAAACTCCATAAGGGCAGGGACAAGGCTTTGCTGCTTCACCATTGTATGCTCACTGCCTGGTGCATGACATGCACTTGGTAAGTGTCATGTGATTGAAGAATGACTGTGGGGTAGTCTGTTCCACTGCTGGCCTCCAATGAAGCATGCCTCCTGGTATTCACACCTTGCGTAGTCCCCTCCCCTTGAACTGGGCTGTACCTGTGACTTGATTTAAAAAAAAGCAAGTGAAGAACCTGCTAGTTCTGGGCCTGAGCCTTAAGAAGGCCTGGCAGCTTCTGCTTTTCTGATTCTAACTACCATGTAAAAAGTCCAGCAATCCTGCTGAAGAGACCATATGGAAAGACCACTTGGAGAGGCCACTTGGAAAGTGAAAGGTCCTGACATTTCCTGGAGAAAAAGAGAAGTCCAGCTCAGTCCTGCCGCAGCTAACCTGCCATCTGAATGCAGCCCCAGACTGACCACAGGCAAGAATGGCAGAAGAGTTGCCCAGCTGAGCCCAGCCCAGATTGCAGAATTGTAAGCAATTAAATGATTGTGTTTTTAAGCCACTAAGTTTTGGGGTGGTTTGTTACATACCAACACATAACTATAATAAATTCAATATATAAATAAAATGGAATACAAAAATCACAGAATAACTTTTATGCAAAGACAAGTCGATGTTTCTAAAAGGCAGATCTAAGAAAAGAGCAACAGCATTAAAAGGATATCGAGGAACTCATACCACCAGCTTCCATTTAAAATACATCACAATTTTCCTCTGTCGTTTTCTTTGGTTTTAAGATATTTTCCAATGAAAAGATTTCCCTACTTTTTTTTTTTAAAGGATTCCTGGTCTGACATTAAAAATTAAGGAGTCCAACCAAGGATGCAATGTGAACATTAAGACACTAATGGAAACTAGCAGGTGACCAGCCCATCCTGCTGTTCCACTTCCTCTTACTTAGCGGTAGGGTAGATCCAAAGCTGTGGATGAGGGCATGGGGGCTGCTGTGTTCAGGGCAGACTGGAACATTGTAGGGGCTCCTGGCTTAGCTGGACTGAGCATCAGATGTTCAGTTCAGTGTGAAAATCACCCAAAGAACAAAACGGCCAATTTTGACAAGAAACTAAAATGATCATTACAAGTAAAACAGACAGCTACCCATGACTTTAGCCCAGGCATCCAATCACTTACACAAACACATACACACACATACTATACTGATATCCCATGGAGACAGCTGAGGCACTATTACATAATCCAGGATATGGCTAGATTCTTTTTAAAGACCCACGTAGATAGGCAGAATGAAGAGAAAGTGCTAAATTTACAGCGGTTTGGTGGAACTTTGGATTGATGCTTCTCATAATTACTTCTCTTTCAGAAAGAAAAAGGATCATCGTAAAAGATATAGGGTCTAAGCTAAGTATCTGTGTTTCACAAAAACCAAAAAACAGAATGTCAAAAATATTTTCTAACAGTTCATACTGGACTAATGCTTTGACGTTTCTGAATGATCTATAGAAGGTAAAATTATCAACGTATTTTTGAGAATATATCATGTCTTCTATTTTATTATTATTTTTGGCTGCGTTGGGTCTTCATTGCTGCATGCGGGCTTTCTCTAGTTGTGGCAAGCAGGGGCTACTCTTCGTTGCGGTGTGTGGGCTTCTCACTGTGGTGGCTTCTCTTGTTGCGGAGCACGGGCTCTAGGCACACGGGCTTCAGTAGTTGTGGCTCACGGGCTCTAGAGCGCAGGCTCAGTAGTTGTGGCGCATGGGCTTAGTTGCTCCGCCGCCTATGGGATCTTCCCGGATCAGGGCTCGAACCCGTGTCCCCTGCACTGGCAGGCGGATTCTTAACCACTGTACTACCAGGGAAGTCCTATCATGTCTTTTAAAAGTATCTCCAATTAATAAATCTTATCTGGTGGAGACTGAAGAAGTAGATTTAAGAAAAATCTGGCAGCACGTATGCTGCGTGTTTTGAAAGAGAAGGATCAGTTCCCAGTGTGTGCAAAGCTCCGGACTCTAAGCAAGGGTAACAGAACCTTAAGCATAAACATAAACCTTCAGCATTTATTACATGTCCTGTCAGTTGGTGAGACTGGGCATTTAAACGCTGCTGAGGGAGAGCAAAATCCAGACTTAAAAAATGGGAACTATTTCCCGCTCTTTTTTTCCTCCTAGATAGGGGGGCTCTGTGAATAGATGCCACTTAGCTGCTCCCTGCAACCCAGCAACCTCAGAGAATGGAAAGCTTGTTCTCTAAATTTTCCTCTTTTGGGGGGTAACTTCTGGTGGAGGCACCGACTTGTGCTTTGACTGTGCGGAGAGGACAGGATACGCAGGCCGTGACAATAAGCCCAGCACCCCATTTTTACCTTCGAGGGAAGAGAAAAGGCTGGCAGAACAGCAACAGCGTTTCTCAAGAGACGGGACCTGGGAGATTGTCATGGGGAAGCCGGTCATCTCAGATACAAGGAAATGAAGGGGTGCCACGCTTTGTGGTAGGGATGGGAACTCATTTTCCTTATGTGCCAGTTGCTAGGCTGGGCCTTTTCACATGATTTTACTTAGTACGTATTTAATGTGTTTATTGGGTGGGTGGATGAATGACGAAGGCAGGCAAGTTCTATCCAGGAAGGCCACAGGAGTCTGTGCATGGTACAGGTGGGACTGGGATTCCGCAGAGCAAGGTGGAAAAACAGGGTGGAGAGGTTCATAACTGAGCCTTGGGGATTAGGGGAGGGGGGCGGGAAGGAGGGAGTCAAACCTCCTAGCAAAGACCGTGTCCATGCAGCTGACACAAGCCCCCAGATGTTTGACCAGGTGACCGAGAATCACGGTGACGCTTATTAAATGCAACAAATTCATGTACAGTGAAACTGTACCTAATCCCACAAGCACTCTATACCCTAGAAAAGGGCAAAACAGCGTGAGGCACCTTGGAAAAGTGCAGGGTTGTTCAAGCCATGCTCTGTGCGGGTTGCGGGGACCCCCTCACAGAGCACCACGGAAGGCACGTACACTCGACTTTACCCAGAAAAGCTTCCCTTCTGCTTGAAAAAAATGAGTTCTCTGCTAAAAGGCTCAAACAAAGTGAGAACTACTGGTGCAGCACAGAAACTCTTAGATAAGGATCCTGCAGACGTGAATGTGAGTGGCAGCCCTACCACTAACCAGCTGTGCGCCCTCAGACCAGCCATTTCGTCTCCTTGAGCCTCTGTTTCAATATCCGGACAACAAAGACGACACCTATCTTACACGGCCATTTTGAGGATCTAATGTGATAAATTATGTGAAAACACTTCGAAATTATTTCAGAGGTACAGGTTTTAGGGAACATAAAAGGCTTTCTTTCTTTTTTTAAGATAAAGAAATTTCTCAGTAAGTCAACAGGCACTTTCCTTGGAGGCCATTTTCTATCTCCTGTGTTTGTATCGACAAAATCCATGGCTGTCTCGGAGGAAAAGCATTATTTAAAGATAATTAGTGCTCAGCACAGTTTCACTGACACCCCCAGAGTAGACAAGATAAGGGGATCTTACTGTCAAAATCTACCTCTGGGGTTTGGCAAATAAGCTGGTAGAAGAGCTGCTAAACTGACAGAAAATGGGTTAAAACCTTCAAGTTCCATGTTCATGGCTTCAAAGTGAGAACTTAGACCTTTGCTTGTGTTGGGAAGGCTGACGTGGGATCAGAGATTTAGAACTAGAAGGGACTCCCGGGTGATCAACCTCTATTTTACAGACAAGAAAACAGTGAGCACGGATGGGAGGTGACTCATCCAAGTTCACAGTGGCAACTGTGGGACTTGACCTTACATCCAGCACTTTTCCACTGCAAGAAGTCTGACGAATGGCAGACTCCTGAAACCTGATGTCCCATCAATAACGTATCTGTGTAAAGTTAGCTCAACTTCCCCATAATCCACTTGAACAGAATGCTCAGAAGGCATGCCAAGTGGTGGTATTTCTGCTGTGGCCTGGGGGTAGGGAGAACCACTTCCTGGTTCGCCCAGGACAGTCCACATTTATGCCTGTTGTCCCAGCATAATTATTAATTGTGCTCCCTCGCCTCTCACAAGTATCTGGATTTGGATGGAGAATTACAAAGCACTCTTTGTGCTTTTCTGGGAGAAAGAAAGGGACTCAGGGTAGAACTGCTCCCTGAGAGCTTGGTGTGGTGGTTTGGAACCGAGAGAGATGTGATAGTTGTCTTCAAATACTGACAGGTCTGTCTTATGTTAATAAAATTAGACCATTCTGTGGCTACAAGGATTAGAGAATGGACCACAACGTGGAAACCACAAGAATGGAATTCTTCAGTATGAAGAATTGTACTCTAGGGCTTCCCTGGTGGCGCAGTGGTTGAGAGTCCACCTGCCGATGCAGGGGACACGGGTTCATGTCCCGGTCTGGGAAGATCCCACATGCCGCGGAGCGGCTGGGCCCGTGAGCCATGGCCGCTGGGCCTACGCGTCCAGAGCCTGTGCTCCGCAACGGGAGAGGCCACAACGGTGAGAGGTCCCCGTACCGCAAAAAATAATAAATTTTAAAAAATGAATAAGAATTGTACTCTAAAGGGTCTCCAGAGCCAACCTGCCTGGGTTCAAATCCTGGTTCTGCCATTTACTAGCTCTGTGACCTTAAGCAGGGTGTGCTTTAGTTTCTCCATCGGTAAAATAAGAATTCCATAGGGAGTGCTCCGTAATCGCTTGCTCCTATTACTGTTCCTGACTGTTACTTGGCAGGTGGTGGAGGTGCCCAGAGTGGGGTTTTCACAGGTGGACGAGGAAAGGGCTCTTGGGCTCCTCCTGGAGAGGACAGTCAGCACTGGCTTGACTGAGGTTGGAGATGCCGCCCTAACTCGGTGAACTCAACGGGTCTGCTGACGGCTTGAGGCTGAGTGTGTCAGCAGGGGGCATCTGGGGTCCCCCGTGAGGTCAGCACTCTGGGCTCAGCACTCTGGAAAAGGACCTCGTTCAGGACTGTCAGACGGCTGGGAAGGAACAGCCATCCCCACTGCATGTGGCGGTGGAATGTGATTTAGAACATGGGGCTATCAGACCATCTGCTTTGAATCCTGGCTCAACCACATGCTCGCTGGGGACTCTGGAAAAGTTACTTAACCTCTCTGTGCCTCAGTTTCCTCCACTGTAGAATGGGCATGACAACAGTGCCAGTCTCAGAGGAGTGAGTGTGATACAAGTACAGCCCAGCACAGAGGAGTCTGTCCAAGGTCTCACAGCCCAGTAAGCACCTCGCTCTCTTCTCTGCCCAGCGCTCAGTCCAGCTCGGGGAAGACTGACTCACCCACCCTCTGAATCCCCAGGCACGGTTGGTCAGTTGGTGCTGGGGCTGCAGGAGTGATGGGCCTGAACACGGGCAGCGGGCATGGGAGGGCCAGAGCCGGGCCAGGGCGCGGTGGGCAGAGCTGAGGGCACCCTAACCAACAAGCAGGGGTGAGTCAGGGTGTGAGGCCACGAGCTCAGAGCTGGGTGGAGATGGGATGGAGGCAAGAGTGATTTTCTTGAAACACAGCAGGCGGCATCACTCCATGGGCTAAAACCCTATTAGATTACAGTATGGTCCTTGCAGAGTACCTGGCCAGGCCTGCACCTCTGACTTCGTCCCCACCCCTCTCCTCACAGCCCTCCTTCTTTCCCTGGGACCTGTCCAGCTTGTTCTCACCTCAGGGCCTTTGCATTTGCCATTCCCTCTGCCTGATGCACACTTCTCCCCAGATCTTCACGTCTGGCTCCTCGTCATTCATATCTCAACTCTCATAAACTTCCCTTAACAGCTGTACCTCAAGTAGCATCCCTACCATTCCATCCCATCCCATCATCCTGTCAGCCTTGTTTCATAGCCCTTATCACTACTAATCTACCTAAGTAATTAACTAAGCGTTAATTATTGAAGCATTCATTAATTTGTCTGAGTTACTTGTTTGCTGTTTCTCCCTCCTAGAACATACATTCCACAGAGATAGGGAGCCTGCCTTCTGCAAGCTTCAACAGTGAGCACTGAGCAAATGTTTGCTGAGTGAAGAGATGAAGCAAAAACAGGCTGCAGGGCTTCCCTGGTGGCGCAGTGGTTGAGAGTCTGCCTGCCAATGCAGGGGACACAGGTTCGTGCCCCGGTCCGGGAAGATCCCACACTGGGCCCGTGAGCCATGGCCGCTGAGCCTGCGCGTCCGGAGCCTGTGCTCCGCTACGGGAGAGGCCACAACAGTGAGAGGCCCGCGTACCGCAAAAAAAAAAAACAGGCTGCAGAGTAGTAAGGAGGTTTGTGGGTGACCGACCTGGAGAGGTGGGTTCAACTGTATTGCTCAGTGGGAGCCTGGGGTCTGGGTGGGTGTGTCTGTGGCTGTGTTAGAGACAAGAGGTTGCCTGGGAAGGGGAAGGAATCCCTGGAGGGAACGGACAGATGAACTGAATGGTCTTCACCTTCTCAGCAGAGCAGGGAGTGGCATCACTCTGGCTGGCACAGGTACCTAACCTGGCCCCGAGTTAATACTGCACATGTGTGTGGCAGGAACAGGCCTGCACTCAGTAACTCTTCTCCTGGAGTGTGGTTTCAGGCCCTCAGCACCTAGCAGACAAGAGGCAGGTCGGTTGACGTTTTCTGAATAGGGCTGAGGAGAATCGAGCACAGAGTCCTGCAGAGACGGGGCTTCAAATAAACATTCCTGATGATGGTTCTACAGAGCGGCAAAGTTTAGCTGCTTTAAAACAAGCAAGAATCCCATGGGGGAAAATCTATGTGTGGAATCACCACCCTATTCACAGCCAAGCAGAGCTAATCTGAGCGTCCTGAAACAGGGCAGCCAGGCATGTGAGGTTCCCGCAAGTGTTTCTATCTTCACGTCATGTTTGATTTCTGGCCCTCCAGAGCAGCAATCCCAGATGAAGCAAACCAGAGCCGTAAACATGCTCTCTGAAGGGAAAAAGACGGCTGCTTTGACCAGAAGGCTCTAAGCTGGAGACCCAGCAAGAACAACAAAAAAGAATGTGGTTCCCGCTAAGAGCCTTTCGGCATCCATCAGCCTACTGTCTTGATTTTGAGAGTTTTTTCCAGAAAGTTATCTGGAGGTGGTACCCTGGATTGTTATGAGAACATCCATGCAACGGTTTTAACAAGCGTTGGTAAACGTTTACAGAGCTCTACTTACTCGAATTTCATACCTAGGAAGAATATCACTGCTTTACAGATTAAATTTTAACGTTGGTGGGGGATTAGGCAGTAGAGAAGTTAGAGACAAAACGAAAGGGGAACAAAAAGCACTTCTCTATAAACATGTCCTTTTCAGTAACCTTCTTTCCCAGGAATTAAGGTCAAGGGTGAGAGAGAGGAGGAGGAAATAAGGGTCTTAGGAACACCTATGGGGACCGGGACCACAGATGAGACTTTTTTTTTTTTTCCCCCCTCCCCTCCCCTCCCCTCCCCTCCCCTCAGATGAGACTTTTTGAATAAGGTCGTGTCCTAGAAAAAGTCACTCTCCTGACCTAAGTTCAGGAGCAAATGCCCCGTGTCCCTGGTTTACAGGTGAAAGAGCTACCATTCAACCACTACCAAAACCCCTGAAGAGTTCAGAAGAGCAAGGTAAGTAAAGGGTTGGGCAGAAAAGGAACTAATCAAACATTTTCCCCTTCAAAGCACTTGGCTAATGTTTGCCAATTCAACTTCACAGAGAACCTTGAAAGCAGCCATTAATAGTCCTTATTAACAGACCGGAGAGAAAGATTACCATAAATGTGGGAACAAAACTCTGGAATTTGCACTCCTCCCCAGCCTCCGGCCATAAGCTTCCAGAGGGGAAAGGCAGAGGCCTTCGGCTTCAGGGGAGAAGCAGTGAGCTCAACCCTCATTTAGTTTTGATTTTATCTGTGGAATGCCCCAAACCCACTGGCACACCCCTGAGATAGCACGGATAGGCAAATTGCATGGGGGATTCCAGATGGGAAAGTGTACGTAGGTAAGGGAACGCACACAAGGTTTTTTTCTCTTTTTCCACTTTCCACTGCCGAGCTCCTCTGTTTTGGTTGAGCTCAGCGGCACAAGTGCCTTGGATAATCTAGAAATTGCTTCCATATGTGGGCACAGGAAAGAATGTACTCATTGGCTGCCTGAGAAGGAAGCTCTGGCAGCCTCTCTCCTGCCAGAAAACGTGTCTCGGGCTGCAGAGAGCCACAGGGTGTTTGAGCTGAGGGAGATCTGGGGAAGCATCTCCAAATCCCCCCTCCCCCTCAATTTACCCATGAGGACTCTTGAGGCCCAATGTCACACAGACAGGGACAGAGCTGGAGCTAGAAGCTGGGGCGCCAGGGCTGCCTTTCTTCTTTTTAATGCTCTTTTGCATTTAGATTTGGTTTTATCCAAGAACGTTTTTTATCGTAAATAGGTGTAAATAACTAGGCAAATTATTAAACACAGACGGAGTTTGCTAGGTGCACCTGCCATCCTGTGAAGCCCCTCACGCATCCAAGGTCCCAAGGCCGTATTCAAGCTCCAGGGCCGAAGGGCTACCTATTCTTTGTGACTGGTTCCTAGTTCCCGGTCATCCCTAACTATTCTCTCTGGGGTCGGGTCATGTAAAACTTGAACGAATGTCTAAAATGGACAGCAGTCACCCCGAGGTTAAATTTGTCTACTTTTACGGGTGTCTCCTTAGTCCAAGCTCAAGTGAGGTGACCTCATTTGGACGGAAACCACCCTTATTCAAGTATTCTTCTCAGGTCACATGTCTTTCCCTCTCCTCTCCTCACACCCCTGCTTCCCTGCCTACTCCCCACTCCCCCACTCTTCGCCCCACAATTGCTTGAAAGAAGGACCTGTAGCTAATTCAGTGTAGCAGCAGGATGGCAGGCTGGGGTCTGGACCAACAGGCCCAGCTAGATACTGAAGGCTGGCCCCAGGGGCTGGACCCTTACAGGAAGCTCAGCTCAGAGGGCGCCAGGGAACTCCTCCCACCGTGCAGGGGCACCCACACCAGGGTCTCCACGGCTCCTGACCACTTCAGAGCCTTAATGCCTGGTTAGTGCTGGGTTGGTCCAGAACTTGAAACAAAGACTCCATTTAGGACCCGACAGAGAGTGGTCTGCAAGCACCTTCCTCTCTCCAGAAACCTACCACCCAGAACCTTGGGTGATTCAGGCCTGAATCACATCCTCTCGAACTGCTTGACCCGAGTGGGCAGACGCAGCCGTTTCAGATGCGCAGGGGTGGAAAGTCAGAAGGCACTCCTGCCTGTGTTCCCCGCTTGGCCAGGGGCAACACGCGCCTCACCGCTCTGACTTCTCACCTCCAAGCAAAGAGCCAGAGCAACTTGTCCCAAGACCCACCAATGAGTCGCCCACACCTACAAGTCAGGGCAGACCAACCTCAACTTTTTAAAGGCTTGCTATGCGGAGGACCTGAAGCCTGGGTGGGGTTTAGCAGTTCTGCTCTTTAACCTCAACTTCTTGGGGTCTTTTTAAACTGTCCTGTCCCTTCTTATGCTCCATGATGAATCAAGTGTGTTAAAGTGCCCTTCAAAAATGTTTTCTTAATATTACCATAGATAATTAGGAGTATTACTAGTCTCATTGCAAGTATTAATTCGATAACATGGTCTTTCAATAAATATTTATTGAATACTTATTATATGTGAGACACAGAACTAGGGATGTAACACTGAATATACCCTTCCCTGTAACACGGCTCCTTCATTTAGGGAACTCGGAACGAAGGGGCTTCAGCTGCCCTGCATCATCCTGTTTATGCTTCCATTTCACTATAGACCATGTTGGATGGTGATGGTGATGAGCGTACACTTATTCAACTGTGAGCGCCCTCACAGAACAAGCAGGGTCTGTCTTATTTGCGCCAGGACAAGGCAGCAGGGACACTCAGTGTTCTCTGTATGAGCAGAATGAAAACTCAGCTTCGTCTCCTCCTTTCCTTGGTCCTCCATCTCCATCACCATCTCACCAACTTCCAGCGATTGGAAGCGCGAGGAAAACCTCTTCAAAGACTACAAGGCCTGTTACTGGATCTCCTTCTGCAGAGATCTGCCACAGCTACAACGAGAACTGGTTTCTACACGCCTGATACATTTCTGTTTAAATCAGTATTTTTCAAACTGCAAATTGCTGCCTATTCTCTGGCTGTCAAATCCATTTAATGGGTTGCAACCAGCTGTTGCTTCTTTTTAAAAAAAAAATAAAAATAAAAATGTACTGCACGTGGGAAGGATGGGAATTGTTTTATAAAGCTTTGTTTCTATTATCAATCCATCTATCTATACTGGATCTCAAAGAAGAATACATTTCTTACTGTGGGTCATGGTCAAAAAAGGTTTTGAAACGCTAGTTTAGATAATGCTTCTTTACATGGAGTACTCACTGTTCACAGAGAGATTTCTTTTCAAATATCGCCCAGATGCCATCTGGCATCTGACATTGTGATCTGTCGCATCTGTCATTCAAGGAATAAGGCACTCTAAGCATGCTTCTTTTTGCTGTTTTTTTAAAATGTAAACCACGTGTAGTCTCTTAAATTCCCAGACCCCAGAATCTTCACGGTACAAGGTTCCTGCCTGTGGCCTCTGTACTAGGACCGAGTTTATTCGTGCAGCTCTCGTGCCTTGGGCCCTTCTGAGGTACCTCATGCGGGGAAAAAGGAGGAACTCCCTGGGCTGACTTACTGAACAGGGTCAGTTAAAGCACATGCTACCCTCTAGTTCCTCCTGGCAAGCAGGCCACCGCTGGTTTCATGAGAGTTCATCAGTTTACACTGGAGCTGGGATGGTAAGATCAGCAGAAGGTGGGTCCCACCTGCACCCACCAGGGCTGGCCCACAGCAGTCCCCTCCGTACCCCGCGACCACACAGAGGGAGGGCCGGAAGCCACTTTCCCACTCTGCACACCATCCAGGCTTGAGGAGGGGGAGACGCAGCAACGAGGCAGCAGCCCGCATGTGCCAGGGAGGCAGGACGGGGGTGGCTGCTGCTCGCACAGCACAGCTCACCAAAACTGTCGTTCTGGGCTCCCCTGGTGGCGCAGTGGTTGAGAGTCCGCCTGCCGATGCAGGGGACGCGGGTTCGTGCCCCGGTCCGGGAAGATCCCACATGCCGCGGAGCGGCTGCGCCCGTGAGCCATGGCCGCTGAGCCTGCGCATCCGGAGCCTGTGCTCCGCAACGGGAGAGGCCACGACAGTGAGAGGCCCGCGTACCACAAAACAAACAAACAAACAAACAAAAAACTGTCGTTCTAACCAAGCCAAGGCACGGAGACCACAGAATTGGACAGCACAACCTTCTAAATTTGAATCCTAGCTCTGCCTCTGGTTTCTTCCTTAATTCTATAACAGAAGGGCTCCGGGTCACATCAGAAAAACACAAAGATCCTGTTACCCTCTGACCAAGAGCGGCGACCTGTGGATTTGAGGCTGGAAAGGCCCCTTGGGGCTCAGAGCAGCACACCTCCCTGAAAAGCTTCCCACATCGGACGGGCTTGAGAATGGAGCGGGTTTTGTTTTACCTCCTGCTCTCCGGAGAGCTCTTCTATTCTGTCCTTCCCTGGGCTTGATGAGATGGACAGATAAGCGGCCAGTGGGGCCTGAAGGAGTAAAGCAGCCCTGCCCCTTGGGGAGGGGACCTTTAGGGACTGCTCGTCCCGGTCTCTGCAGGCACTGTGGAGAATGCCCCTCGATTCCCCGCCAGACGCTTCTGCTGAGGGTGGGATCACACTGACCAGGGCTGAAATCAGCCCTGACAATTTTACCTTACAGCCCACTTTGGGCTTATTTGGAGGCAGTGCAGCCCAGAGGTGGGGAAAACAGCTCTGGATGCCCCTCCAGGCCTGGGTCTCTGTCTTTATGTGACCTCCTCTCCATTCTTGCCTGTGGGGATCCCTGGGTCATTGCTCTGCAGGTACGAAGGTGACCTGTAGTTGTCCCTGTCCGCAGAAATGGCTGTCGAGCCCTGTGGTCCTGGCTGCAGACAGGGGCAGGGCTGCCCAGAGCCCCCTGGGCAGGCCTCCGCAGGCTGCCTGAGCCTCTTCCAGGAAGGGCTCGATGTTCTCCATCCCAGCAGTGGAGCAAGAAAGAGCCCTGTAGTGGGCAGGCCTCTCGGGCCCCAAGGCCAATATGGCCAGAGCTTGGCTAAGGCCTGGCTGCCTGACAGCAGCAGGGTTTTGAGAAACATTTTTCTCTATGGATAGGAAGTGACCATTTCCTCCTCTCCCTCACGTCCCCCACTGAACTCTGCTATAAGCCGAGTCAGTTTGATTCCCTAACCTCCAAAACAGACTTGAGCAGAGGGTACCAGGGACCTTCTAGAAGGCAGAGGCTCAGTACTGCAAACTCCCTGGGAGCAGCGGCCACTGGAACCCTGCCTTGCCTTTTCCTCACCTGGGCTTACTGCGTCCTGTACCTGAAGGAGGTGTCCAGCTGCGTCCCTCACATCTTTAAGTCAGGGTTAACCTTGGCCCTGCCCAGCAAAGAAATAGACCATTCTTTGTTTCATCTGTAATTTAGTAAGAAAATCACTTACAGAATATTTTATACAGTCTCAGGCAGAGGAAAGAGAACTGGACTGGAACTCAGCAGGCCTGTTACCAACTAGCCATTGGCCTTGGGCAAGTCGCATAACTTCTCTGGGGTTCTCCTTCTACCGAGAGGTTAGGCAAAATGGTCTTCCTCTTCGCTTGGCTTCCCATGTCCAACATTCTGGGATTTTATGAAAGATTCTACATTTTATAGTTGAATATTATACTCCTTCCCCACAGGTTGAATGTCATTCATTTATTCTTTTTTTTAATTTTTAATTAATTTTTTTTTTTTTTTGGCTGTGTTGGGTCTTTGTTGCTGCGCACGGGCTTTCTCTAGTTGTGGCAAGGAGGGGCTACTCTTCGTTGTGGTGCACGGGCTTCTCACTGCGGTGGTTTCCCTTGTTGTGGAGCATGGGCTCTAGGCATGCGGGCTTCAGTAGTTGCAGCACTTGGGCTCAGTAGTTGTAGCACTTGGGCTCAGTAGTTGTGATGCACGGGCTTAGTTGCTCCATGGCATGTGGGATCTTCCTGGACCAGGGATTGAACCCGTGTCCCTTGCATTGGCAGGCAGATTCTTAACCACTGTGCCTCTAGGGAAGCCCCTGTTCATTTATTCTTGAGAACATCATGTGTCACTAGTCCATGATACTAGGCAGCATTTGTGACACTCTAGGAAGATTTTCTTCCTCATTAGAGACTGCTGAAGTCTTAGGGGTCATTTAGAATGTATGGCTGTGACGGGTGTCAGGTGTTGAAGTGGGTGATTCAGAGTAAAGCTAATGTGGTACTCCAAACAGCATGAAAAGAGCAGGCCCTTCTGCTGACAGGTCAGCTGTTGGTCTTTATTTTTTCTGGCTGTCCTTTTTGCAATGCATTGGTGACACTAACCCAGAAGTATGCAGAGAAACAGGAAGTCCAGGTTACTTCCCCAGAACAATGGATCAATGGTCAACCATCTACATGAAGAAAGCTGGGGCCACCTAGGTCCTTTACAGCTGAATGTCCCTTACTGAAGGGGCAGGTGGGCACTGTGGTTCAGAGCAGGCTCTGAAGCCACACGGACTCGACTGACTCTCACCTCTGCCAAGTTAGCCACGTGAACTTGGACAAGCTGACCATCCTCAAATTCCTCATCTGTAAAATGAAGATAAGAGTGTCTGCCTCCTAGGGTTGTTATATGGATTCAGTGAGTTAATTCAGAGCACTTAGAACATTACCTGGCACATACTAAGCAATATCAATGTTATTAGATGCTGTTATTGTTACTCCTTGTCCAAACATCATTACTAGAAATCTGAAGAGGAATAATTCATTCCTGACTTCTGTCTGTAAGCGAGAGCAGGCAGGCACCCTCTTGCTTCTGTTTCCTAATGACTTCTTAGTAAGGGCGGCCACCGCTTAGTGCAGCTCACCACTTTTCCCTGCACTTCCAGGGCCCCCACCCAGCAACATCCTTAGGTCAGGAAGCTTCTTACCCTGCAGAGGACGCTTAGGATCCGAGTCCCTTCACTCCCACTGCTGAGGCGTCTCCCCGTAGCTCAGCACCACCAGATCCTTTCCCTGTTATCACTGCTGACCTCTGTACTCTCTCCACCACCAGGAACATCCTCCCTTTTCCTTCCTCCCTCTGTGTTGCTGGGGCCAGAGCTGAAGGGGACAAAGGGGAAGTTTCTACTAGGCCTCCATCCTTCCATGGGCATCTGGGTTGGAACTCAGAAAACATCTTCTCCTAGTCACAACCTTATCTACAAATGGTGGTTGGGCTCCCTCGGGCACCAGTCCTAAGGTTCAGCTTCCGGGGTGGCCAAGTTTGTCTAACCTCTCTGTAAAGCAAAGAGTCCACAGGGGTACCATTTACAGGTGTGTTGGTCCAGGATCTTTCTATGCACAACTGGAGACCCTGTAATGTTAGCACCAATCTCAAGAAGCAAGAGCAGTGTGCAGTTTCTTGGATGCCATCCAAGATGGTCTGCCTCTGAGCCAAAACAGCAATGTGTTGTTCCTCAGACCAGGATTAAGAAACACAAACAAGACACTCACCCAGTGATGGTCACAACCACCAATCAATGGTCACTGCAGAACTCCCAAGGCAAAGCCCCAAGTGGGTATTTTTCTCCACCCCCGGGAATCCCCACCATCGTAGTGAACATCCTCCAAAGCGCACACTTACAGTCACCTGCATTTGGTGTTTGGTCTGAGACTGTACAAAGGGCACATTAGTGAGCAATGACCTCTGCTTTCTAAGACACTGCAAAGGCAGATGTGTACAAAACTCAGCAATCCATGTGCTTTCCCAGCAACATTTAGAATTGGTACTTCCTGGCTCTATCTGAAGTGTTCTTTAAAAGGGGTAAGCCAATGACATGTGTGTGCACGTGTGTGTGTGTATGTGTGTGTGTGTGTGTGTACACATGCACCCGTGGGTGGTAGATGATAAGGACATGTGGTTTCAGGGTTGGGACCATGTGTGCACTAATACAGAATAAAAGTGAGTATAATGGATGTGTGTAGGTACACACGAGCTAGTGTGATTTTCACTGGATGTAAATAAAATAAGATCTGCCAGGCATACCTGGGCTCATCTGGTTCACGTCTCACTCCCACAAATAACATTACAAGAAAATCTTGGGATAATAGCTAATGGTCTTTTTTCAAGCATACAGTAAGATTCAAGTATTAATGAAGAACCCTATGAGTTCCACGTCACACAGCCACACTATTTTAGCTAAATGAGGAATGAGATAAACATCTATTTCTCTCCCTTATTTACCTAATACTTAGTCAAAAACAGGTAAAGTAACATTTCAGACTTATCAAATTTCTGACTGATAAGTTAAACTGTTAACAACTGCATTGTTTAGACAGTGCCTTATCTGGAGATGTCGGGTCTGTCCCACCACAGGCATCACAGACATCCTAGCCTCAGCCTTCTTCCCATTCTTACAAATTCCCCTACTCTATTTTTGCACAGTGTTTTATTGTTGTCAAGGTCATGTGACCACTAGGCAAGAAAGCTGGGATTATAAAACAACGGTAAACTCCTAGTCTACGGCTCTTCTGCACTTTTCACTTTACTACTCTACCTTTAGCAGAGGATTCAGTGCAAAAGGAATTAAGTAATAAGCTGGTTGATATCAGGTCTTAGCCTGAAAGTGACTTGACTTTCAAGAGTCTATTTCTGAGGATTGATGGACATCCAAAACCAGGGGCAGAGTGAAAGTGAAGGCAGGGCAGAGGGGACACATGCCCTCAGGCAACAGCATATGAGCACCCCAAGAAGCTGAGTGTTTGCAAATCCCAATGCCAAAACTATGGTCTGTGCCCAGTTCCCCCTGGGCACCACTTTCCCTCACTGCCACTCTCTGGCTAATACCTAATACAGCTACCTACCAAGGCCAACCAGGTACCCAGAACCCAGTCCAGACTTAGGACTCTGGCTAGTTGAGGGCCAGTGGATTTCTGGCCTTGAGAATAACCTGTTTTTTTGAGTGGTGGAGAGTTCAGTCCTGCAGGACTGGGCCACCCATGGAGACTCAAGATCTAGAGATTTTCCTGTTCTCATCAGACCTCCCATCTTACTGCACTGAAGTCTCCATTAAGACTGACTGTGGGGCTTCCCTGGTGGCGCAGTGGCTGAGAGTCCGCCTGCCGATGCAGGGGCCACGGGTTCGTGTCCCGGTCCGGGAAGATCCCACATGCCGCGGAGCGGCTGCGCCCGTGTGCCATGGCCACTGAGCCTGCGCGTCTGGAGCCTGTGCTCCGCAACGGGAGAAGCCACAACAGTGAGAGGCCCGCGTACCGCAAAAAAAAAAAAAAGACTGACTATGAGAGGCATATGGACAAGGCTGCATTCTGAACTGAACTCACTCAGCTCCCGTGGACCTTAGGGTTCTGCACAAGAACACACGTCCTGAGGAATTCCTCTGGCTCCATTATGCCCGGACTTCAGCCTCAGTCTCGCCTGGAACCTCGTGCTTCTCCCTGCCTTGGCCTGGCTCCCTCCAGGCAGACACGTCAGTTTGCCCGTCTAGTCTGTGGCCTCTTCCCAGCAGGAGGCCCTTGGCTTGTCGCAGCCCCGACAGTTTGGCAGGAGGTACAAACTGATCTTTCCGGGGACACTGATCTGGACAATTCAGCCTCATTCAGGAGATCCAACTCTCAGAGGGTCCAACTCTGATGTGTTCTTTCTTAAACAGGACATCCCTTTATGAAGCTTCCTAGCCTTTAAAACACTCACATTAAAAAGAGAGCAACATTTTATTATGGCAGATATCATGGACTCACAGGGCTTCTTAATTTTCAGTTCCAACGTCTGCTGCCCAGACACAATCTTTTTGCCATCTGTGTCAGGTTAGTTACAAAGCACTGTTATTATTCTGGGCTACACAATGTTGGCCCGACCTACCCAGATACAAGAAATTTTGCAGATTGATTTAGTTATTCTGTTCATATAAATGAATCCAGTTGTACAGCTGTTTCTGATTAACCAATGTACTGCTGGAGTTATATACAAATAATTTTATAGTGAACTCAGCAACTACAAGGACAGGAGCAGTGGAATCTAGTCTCACCTCCCAGAAAAACAAGCAGGAGCAACAAGGGCAGGGGCTTTCAACCACACTCCAGGTTTAAATTCCTATCTGCTATGATTCACTTTTTCCTCTTGATGTAATTCAGCATAACTTATAACTAATGCTCTCAAAGAATGTTTGTCTTCAGACTTTAAGATTCAAGAGGGAAACCCAGTTAGCTGTGCAAGCTTAAAACTCCTTTAAAATTTCCCATCTTTGCGTTTTATAAGTTTCCATTTTTCCTGGTAAGACATTTATATTTCCTGAGACATTTCTTACATAATAGACTTCAGAAAGAGAAAACTGGAATCAAAAGTTCTGTATTTACTTTTTATATGTAGATATCAAGTGTTTTGTTTCATTTCGATACAGAACAATTAAGCTCAGTGAGCTTAGGCTCAAGTTTCTCTTCTCCAGGTCTAGAAGACAAACCATATGCACATTAGAAAATTAAGGAAAAGACAGGGCATGAATAATTCAAATGAATGGAATTAAAAAAGAAAAAAAGGTAAAGAGAGTGACAAGTGCTCCCTAAAGAAATCATGTGAAACAAAACAGGAAAAAGAGATTAGAAAGTTTATACTTCTAAAATGAATTACACTGGCAAGGATGTGGGGAAACAGATATTTTCAAATAGTTTTAGTAGGACTATGAATTACTACAACTTTTAGAAAGTAATACCACTTTAGGGACTGTGACAGAAATCAAAGCTTCTGTATGCTAGTATGTTCTGAACACATGGATATTCGGGGAAGAACTGTAGTAGCACAAAACTTGAAATAATATGAATGGTTAAATTACGGAATATCAGTCAGCCATAGTATAAATGAGTTTTTAATTTGGAGAGAATGGCTATAATGTTTTGTTATGTTAAAAAAAAAAATCTTGGGACTTCCCTGGTGGCGCAGGGGTTAAAACTCCGCCTGCCAATGTAGGGGACATGGGTTCAATCCCTGGTCCGGGAAGATCCCACACGCAGCGGAGCAATTAAGCCCGTGAGCCACAACTACTTAGCCTGCGCTCTACAGCCCGCGAGCCACAACCTCTGAGCCTGCATGCCACATCTACTGAAGTCCACGCGTCCTAGAGCCCATGCGCCGCAACTACTGAAGCCCACGCACTCTAGGGCCCGCGTGCCACGACGACTGAGCCCGCACGCTTGCAAATACTGAAGCCCGTGTGCCTAGAGCCCATGCTCCGCAACAAGAGAAGCCACTGCAATGAGAAGCCCACGCACCGCAACGAAGAGTAGCCACCACTCACCACACTACAGAAAGCCCACGTGCAGCAATGAAGACCCAACGCAGCCAAAAGTAAATAAATAAAAAATAAATCTTGTGGATATCAAAAAAGATATCTTCACCCCCATGTTTATGGTAGCATTATTTACAACAGCCAAGATAAGGAAACAACCTAAGTGTTCATCAATGGATGGATACAGAAAATATCTCACACACACGAATATTATTCAGCCAAGAGAAAGAAGGAAATCCTTCCATTTCTGACAACATGGATGGATCTGGAAGGTATTATGCTAAGTGAAATAAGTCAGAAAAAGACAAATACTGTATGATCTCACTTAAATGTAGAATCTAAAAAAGCCGAACTTGTAGAACCAGAGATTAGAATGGTGGTTACCAGGGCCAGGGTAGGGTGGAGGGAGGTAGGAGAATTGGGAAGGTGTTGGTCAAAGGGTACAAACTTGCAGTTAGAAGATGAATAAGTTCTAGGGATCTAATGTACAGTATTGTGATTACAGTTAACAATACTGTTTTAAATACTTGAAAGTTGCTAAGAGACTAGATCTTAACTGTTCTCATCACTAAAAAGAAATGATAATTATGTGACATGTTGGAGGTTAGCCAATCTATGGTGGTAATATATTACAATATATGAGTGTATCAAATCAACTTGTTGTATACCTTAAACTTATACAATGTTTTGTGTCAATTATGCCGCAATTAAAAATCATGTAGCCTAATGTGTATAAGGTTTCTATTTTTAATAGAAAAACTATATATGTGCATATATATTTGTACATAGTTTTATAAGCAAAGAGAAAAGAAGGGCACACCCCAAACTGGTAATATTGATTACCTCGAGTGGTTAGATTTGAGAGACATAGGAGAAAAATTAACTTTTTCTTTGTATATGGCTTTCTCTTCTGTTTTATTTATATCAAGCACATAATACTTTTGTAATCTCAACAAGGTAAAAACTATAATTTAATTTTTTTTAAGTGATAAGAGTCACATTTTCAGCAAAAACTAGGAAGCAAAGACTGAATTAGAAAGACTGAGCACCTGGCTTGGTGGTTGACAAAAGGGACATGTTTCATCACAGCAAAGTAGAGATGATGTATGCAAAAATTCTGTACAGAAAGGAATGTTGTGGTTAAAGGTATACCATAATACCCCATGCACAGTCCTTTAACCAACTGAGAATTGTTTTCTCTTTTTCTCCTGCCAGTTCCTCATCAAAGGGAGAGGATTAAGGGGGGGAAAGGTTTACAATGTTTAATTAATAAGGTTCTAGCTCCAACATCTTTGTAAAGTACCACGTAAAGTAATCCCCAATTTTAACAATGATCTAATTTTTTATTTTGTCTCAAACAACACGTGAGGCTTTTTTTTTTTAAGCAGTGCTAAAACTCTAGGGAAAAGAATAATGTGGCATTTGACTCACAAAACCTGGGATTATTTAAACGGATGCTTTGGGTTAAATGTTAAACCATGTGCGGCAATCAAAGTCTTGCTCTAATAGATAAGAATAGGCACTGCTAAAGTAAATTACTAGTTTTTAAAGATTTTTAAAAAGACTTCAACTACTTTGCCTTTTTCTAGGCCCTCAAAAATTGAATTAGAAATGTCAGTACCATCTGAAAACTTGTCTTAGTGTCCCCCAGCCTGCCTTCTGGGGCCTGGGAAAGATAACTGGTTTCGTCTTGTTGTATTCTCCCTGCCCCCACCCTTTTCTCTCAATCCATCACCCCGGTCCTTCCTGAAAGACCCTCCCGCAGCACATACGTGTGCTCCTTACATTACATGAGCCTGCTCCAGAATACCCAATTCTTCCCCTTTTATGTCTGGCTGATCTGTCTCCTCTATTTAAATATCCATCCCCATAACACAAGTCTACTGTGGTGAAGACACTGACCTCACTGTTTACATTTTTTTAAAAAAAATAGCTAGGGTACATGTTTTCTCAAGATCTTCTCCAAGGTCTAAAGGTTCTCTGCTTTCAAAATCTATCCTGCCTAGGGCAGAAAATAGTCTCAGAGTTTCCTGAAATATTATTTGATAACATGTTCAACACTTCAAAATTGCATCAAAGATGTGGCCAGATTTCTTTCTTGGTCCCTCCCAGGCCTAAATTCTTCAGTCAACAGACCTAATCTCCTGCATACGTCTATAGAAAAATGCTCGGGAAGTTTCAGAAACGGGCTGGGTGACACACAAGTGGTTGAAAAGCAAGAAATTCAACCAACTGCCCATTTGGTCTGTGTAAGCCAACTAAATGATTATATTGATGCTGTCACTGAATTGGTTGGTTGTCTGACTTGACTCAATGGACTAGCTGTCTGGGCATCATTAGCAAGAGCTAACAGATGAGAAGATGGTCATTGAACAGGAAAATATATCCAGCCGGACAGCAGAATGCCATGCAACTATTAAGAACATAGTAGCAATATGTCCAAGAAACGCTAAAACTATCAGGCAAGCAAAATGCAAATAACCCAGTCTCAAACATGTGGGGTGGAGGAGGGAGAATAGGAGGAATGTAATCAAGCTGTGTTTAGCTGTTACAATGAGGTAAGGTGTACACATTACATATTCAGTATTTAAAGTAACCAAGTATTGCCTATGAGACAAAATATATATTTAAATAATGTAAATGTGTGTGTGTATATATATATATATTTATGTGTGTGTGTATTGCCTATGTAAGAAAAATAGAACATATGTAAAATTAACTTTTATTTTAAATCGTAATTGACTCCTCTGGCCAAGGAAACTATTTGGCCCTCAATTTTCCATTTTATTCACCATTTCCTTCCTCCTGCAGACACCTCTTACCTGAGAGAACTATTTATCCTCCAAATACAAAGGAGTCTGTGGCAGTCTGGGGAGAGGCTAATGTCCTTCAATTTTGCTTAAACTCCTTTCTCAAGTTGTACATCACCTCTTAGCTCAAAGAAAAAGATGGAAAATCCGTGGGTGGGAGAGCCTGAACACTCACTAATGTGGAAGTGAACCACATACAGGCATTAGATCAGGAAATGTTACTTCTTAGGTTCTACAATAATAATTTCCACATTCCCCACAAGAACACAAAATCCCATTCCTTTATTATTAGGATCATTGTTATTTTTCAATTTGGAAGAAATAAAGATAAACAGCATTTAAAGATACTTATGTATGTGATGAAAAGTAATGTATTATACATATCAATCATGGTGAAGGATGAAATCACTCTTAGGATGAAACTTGTTTCCCAGCATCTTCAGAAGCCAACATCAAAATCGATTTTGCCTTCATAAAAAATTCACTCACCTCAAACCTTACAACCAGAGTGGTGGAAATAAACTGTCATTCAACAAACATTAATTGAGAACCTACTATACAAGAACCTACTGTTTCTGAGAGAATGTAAAAAAAAAAAAAATTAAGTTATTTCCTTCAAAGAGTTTACAATCTAATGAGGGAGAAAAAAACACATGCAAGTGACTCCAATACGGAATAGAGTGGATTCCGAGCCACAGGTGAGGCCCAAACAGACAGCAATGAGAATTTACTAAGAAGAGGGATGAATCGGCTCCAGAAGAAGACGGCGTTTCGACTTTTCTTAAGAAGCATGTTTTTACAATGTGAACCATGTTCATCGAAGCCACTGAACTAACAAAATTTGTAGGTGATTGTGTCTCCTGTTTATTTTAGCTGTATTCTTCTCTTATTGAGTATTAACAAAGTCTGCTATTTTTCTTCTCAACAAGTACTTGTGGCCAATATGAAGAATCTATAGGATTCAACATACAAGTGAGGAGAAGGGCAGTGTCAAGAGAAGAAATGGCAAAGCAGAGGCATACAGATGGGAATGGAAAAGAATCTTTGGCTGGAGTCCACAGCAATGAAAAGTCGTGTATAATACAGCAGAAGGTGAAGTTAAGGGTTAAAAGTGCAGAGCTTGGAATCAGACTGCCCCAGGCTTGAATGCTAGTTCTGTCACTAGCTGTGTGACCTTGGGCAAGTTACTGAACTTCTCTCAGTCTCAGGCTCCACATCCATGTATAGAATCTACCTCACGGGGCTGTGTGACTATTAAATGATTCAACTAAATGACACACAGTAAGTGGTAATGTTAAAGAAAGGAAAGAGGGAGGAAGGGAGGGAGGAAAGGAGGGAGGGAGGAAGGATGGAAGGAAGGAAGGAAAGGAAGGAGAGATTTTGTAAAGCTTGGGCCAGATCACAGAAAGCTTTGAAAATCTGATTCACTTAAATTAATATAACTAAGCAATAAAAGGAAATTAAAAGGAAATTACTGAGTTACAGTGGAAAGATGGCTTATTAGAAGAGAAACAATATATCCCTCGTAGGCAATGCTAAAATGTTAGAGTCAGCAGATTTTGTTATAGTCAGCAGATTTTTATACATCTGCAGATTTTGGTATCCACAGGGGGCCCTGGGCCAATGCCCCTCGGACACCAAGGGATGACTACTTGTATAACATCACAGCAACATGGTTTTACAATATGAACCATGTTTCTGAAGCTTCTAAACTAATGAAAGTTGTAGGTGATTGTTTTGCCTGTTTATTTTAGCTACGTTCTCCTTTTATTGAGTATTAGCAAAGTCAATTATTTTTGACTTCTCACCAAGTATGGATGCCTGACCTGAAGGCTGCAATGCTAAGCAGGCTCCCCAGGAATCAGCCAACGTTTCTTGACTCCTGGCCGCCAGAGAACACGAGAGCAGAGCTGCTCCCATCCGGTGGGCGTGGGCGCTCTACCTGTGACCAAAGCAGCTTGGCCTGGGACAGGCGGTCCCCCTGGTCACCCCACACGGATGAGGGCCCCTGTGCGACCACCACAACATGTTACCCCAGCACTTCCTGGTGCCAAAGGGACAGGAATGTAGCACATCTTTCTTCCCCTGGCCCTTTATCTGCCCTGGTCGTCTCAACAGAGTAGCTTGATTGGCTAAGCAGATACCACAGGCTGGTAGCCCTCCCCTCACCCCCCACACTGATGTTCTCCTCTGTGATATCCCTCCTCCTCAGCTGTTAAGATAATACATGAGGTGATCAGTGTGAAATGCTCAATAAACTACAGACAGCTGAGGGATCATTATGTGTTACTTTATATACAAAAGCAGTTCCTATGTTTAGGCTCTTCTTTAATTTCCACATGGAAAGAGGAATACCTACACGGTGTTTTGCGCAAATTAACACTGATAATAACAATGACCCCCAGTCTCGGCCTTGGCGCCATCTTCTGAGAAACCTCCGCACCACGAGAGCGAAGGTGAGCAGTCCCTGCCAGTGGGCTGAGGCTGTAAGAACTGGAGACCGTGGGAGTAGACGTGGCAAGGGAAGGCCGCCATCGTTCTGGATCACTGGGTTCTCAAGGGTGCCCAAGAGCTGTTGGGAGAGGAAGGATAGTTTGGGGAGAAGCAGAGGAGGTGGTGGTGGAGGAAGAAGCAAAGGCGCAGGCTGAAGCGCAAAAGAAGAGAGATGGGGCAGAGGTCCAAGTAAACTCGTACACCCATGGAAGCCACGGGAGCAGAAACAAGGGAAGCCAGAGGCCAGGCACGCTGGTACAAGTCGTCGGACTGCATGCCAACTGTCTAGAACTTGTCTCAATGGATCTGGAACATTTATGGCCATTCTGATCACCTCGACCACCTCTGAGAGGCCCATCTTGCTGGTATCAAAACGGTACCAGTTTTGATCAGTCCTTTGCCCTGGACTTGTGACATTCTGGATTAGTTCTGTTCTCAGCTGCGGCTGAATGTAACATGTGTACAATAAATCATCTCTTTTGCTGTCTTCGCTGAAGAAAAATAATAATAATAATGGCCCACAAATACTTAGCAGCAGCATGTCCTGGATAATCCGCCACGTGATTCACATCCATGACTTCATCCGACCCTCAGAACAACCCCGTAGTACAGTTGGTTACAGTACTCTGATTTTAAAGATAAAGAAACAGAAGTCGCAGAACATGTGGAAGACGGAGCTGGGAATGGAAGATCTGCCTGACCCCCTGGCTCACGGTTTTACCTTTAGGGACTCTGCAGGTGGTAGTGCGTCAGTACCACCTGGGGGGGCTTTCAAAAATAGATTCCTGGGCCTCACCCCAGCCTCACAGAATCAAGCCTTTTTAAGTCACACCCACGACTAAGGACCAGCGTACTTCAATACTGGTTAAAGCGTGTTAGGTAGATAGCGTTTCTCAACTAATGGAAGGTATTCTGGGGAATATGGTGAGCCTCAGAGTTTTTATTACTTCCAAGTATAAAAGGCAGAGTTAATTATTCTAACCTGACCATAATCCCTACAAGGTGAGAACAACTGATAAATGTTGGGCTGGGCAATGAGGCCCGTAAGGAAGTATTCATTTCTCCCAGGGAGGAGGAAACTGAACTGTTCCTCAGTTGGAGCAGGGAAGATGGAACACAATGTACACGTGCCTATGAATCTTCCCATGCCTGGCACATGGAAGACGCTTGG
Organism: Lagenorhynchus albirostris; assembly: GCF_949774975.1. Lineage (NCBI taxonomy): Eukaryota > Metazoa > Chordata > Mammalia > Artiodactyla > Delphinidae > Lagenorhynchus > Lagenorhynchus albirostris. The sequence goes on along the minus strand of NC_083100.1, from coordinate 58,121,523 downwards.
TAGATACTCCTTAGATAGACAAATGAGGGAAGACTGACTCCCTCCAGCTGGAAGTAATTTCACTTTCCTCTAAATTCCCTGTATTTGCTCTGTACCTTTTTTTCATCTTATTTACCACATTCTACCCTGCATTCCTGCTGTTCAAAACCATGTCTCATCTCTACCAGGAGGTAAGCATTCAGGGACCAAACCCCATCTGCTTCTGAGCTAGGTCTCCCCTTCTACCGTGGCACAGGGCACAACAGTGACCCCTAAAAGGACCCTCAATGCCAAATGAGCATGTTGCTTGATTTCAACTGTGAGCCGATTCACATACGTGGGTCCTGGCTATTCACAAGGCCTAACAAACCGTCCAGCACTGCAACATAATTGTGGATTGCTGGGTCACAGTGGCAGAGAAACCTCTGTATGAAAATCATTAGGAATTTGGTAGACCTCACGGGAGGGCAGGCTTCCGGAAGATGACGGCTCTGGGACACACAATCCCAAATAACAGATGCTGAAAACTGAAGGGGTTACAGCAACAACAACAAAAGGCACTTTTCTTTAATTCTGTTCTCCTGATGTGCACTGTAAAAACCATGTATGTTCCTAAAATTACAACCGTAGTGAGGAACACCCTGAAATATCTAAGACAGTGACGCAGACCCAGTAACAAATACTTCCCACAAAAGCGGGCTCATCCCTGGCCAGAGCAACTAAGACAGTGCGTTTAAAAAGTAAAGGCATCCCACCTCCTCACTGCCCCTGTCCCACAACTTTAGCCCTTTATTGTGTCCGTGTGGCCCTCCAATGCCCTGTGCTGTGCTGCTTTTTGCTGTTTCGCACGCCATTATCCCACCTGATCCTCACACGATGAGATGGAGGAAGAGCAAAGGTTATCAACCCCATTTCTTGGATGAGATAAGTGAGGCTCAAGGTACACAATATGCATGATATGCCTAAGGGGCCAAAAGTGGTTGAACACACAGTAGACACTTAATTGCTGAAATGAACAAACAAATGAAAGAAGGCATGAATCTCTCCACCTGGAAGTAATCTCATTGTCTCTAAATGTACCAGAATCTGATGTTACCTTGCTTACAAATCTCTCTGTTCTACAGCACACAAACCGAAGAGTTTATGTGCTGCTCAGGGAGCCAAAATGATGTCAGAGGTTGGGTAGGTCCCAAGGAAGAAGATGATATTAAAATGTTTTAATAACATCTGCAGAGTCTAGTCTGCACAATTCCACTCAACAGGTAATGGGCTCCTACAGGTGGCGGCGGATTTGGTCCCTGAGAAACTCAACCTTGTGGGGATGTCAGGCAGGTAAAGATACACAGCAAGAGTGAAGGCAGAGTTGTAAGCACTGTAAAGAGGGATTAAGATGTAAATATTGCTGGCCTATGCGGGACCTCTCACCTCCGGAAGTCAAACAGTTTTATGCAAACTGAAAAGGAAAATTCTTCGGAGTTATTTTATCCACTAGAGAAAAAGGCATTTTTTTGAGGAGGAAAAAATATGCCAATGACTCAAAATGAAGCTGCAGTATTGTTTTGGAATTGCCTTGGGAAACTGGCAAAAGAAAACCCACCTAGGGCGGGACTCTGTCCAGGGGCTCCGCGGCTGCACCGCCTAAAGCCTGGGACTACCCACGGCCAGCGATTGGGGGTGGGGTCCAGTGACCATGCAGGGGACAATAGTGACACGCAATTTTCAGAAAAAGGTACCAAGTCCATCCAGTCACTGCTGACAACCTGAGAGGCTTCCCAGAGAACTGAGATAAAGTCAGGAGCCGGTGGCCCAGGAAGGAATATGTATTCCTCCGGGATTGAGCAGGACCAAGGACCTGGCCAGGCTGGGCCCCTCGCAGAAGCACCCTTTGTTAATCTCAAAGAGTTCAAAGTCTAAACACGAGTTGAAGATTTAGGGTCCCCCTGACTGGGTCAGCTGGTTTCTCTTACCCTTGCAACTTTCTTTAACCGTTCTATTTTAAAAAGAAAATGTAGAGGGAATGAGACTGCAGTGAAGCTGTCCGGAAAGTTCGGGAGAGGCCCCGGGAGAAAATCGCTGACGGGGACTATAAGTCCTCTAAGGTCACTGCACACATCGAACGCGCGCGTCTACACCGCCCGCTGCGCGAGCAGCAGCCTGGGGCACCCGGCGGGAAGAGAGTTTGGGAAGCCGAGTTGCGGGATGGGTACGATTCCCCAGCGAAGAAAGCGAAGCGGCTCCAGAGCAGGAACTAGCCCCGGGGATGCCCGAAAGTCCCCATCCGCCGGCGCTGGAGATGGGGAGCAAGGGGGAAGACGCGCCCCAGCGCATCCCCGCGAAGCCCCTGCCCCGGGTACCCACAGCGCGAGCGGGGCCGAGCCCCCCGGGCGGCCCCAGGCTCGGCGGAGCCAAGCAGCGCGCCCAGCCCCAGAGGCGCCCGCGTCCGGAGCCCATCGGTCCGCGGCCCCTTCTTCCCCCGCCCGCCGGCCAGCCGGCAGGACGCGCGAGCCGCCGGGCCCGAGTCGAGCCCCCCAGGAGACCACGCGCCCGCGCCCCCGCCCGCAGCGGACGCAGCCCCGACGTCCCCGCGGCCCCCGCCCGTGCCCACCCGGCGCCGAGCCGCGCCGCGCCGCCCAGCCCCTCCCCGGGGTCCCCGGCGGCTGCCAGGGGCTCCACGGGCGTTGCCCTGAGTCCCCGGAACCCGGTCGCGCCCTCGGTGGCGGCGGCGGCGCGTCCCTTACCGCGCAGCGGCTCCGTGGGGCTCCAGGGCCTCGCGGCGCGCCGGGCATTTTTTTCTGGGAAACTTCTCCCCAGTCCGTAGGGCTGAGCAGCCGGGCAGGAAAAGTGCTCAGCGCCGGGAGGCTGCGACCATCCGGGAACTTCGCTGGGATGTAAACCCTCCCCCTCGGCTGCCGGTCCCCACCCCCCTGCGGCCCTGCCACTTGTGGACGCGCGGCGAGGCAGCCGTCCGCCCTTCGCCCTCCTGTCTGCGCGCCGCGCCCGCGCTGCCCCTTGCCGAGGTTCTGCGCCCCGTGGCCTCGGGACCCTGGAGGAACGTGGCAGTAGTGGCGCGGTTAGGAGTCTGGGGCTCGTGTGTCGCTCCGTCTCCCTCCCCTGTGTTTGCAGAGGAGCGGGAACTGGAAGGGGTGTCCAGCCGAGGGCCCTTTCCCCCAAGGACTGCAAGCTCTCCAGCTTCCCGCTGCCGGGGTTACCCCCCAACCCCGAGGGAAAGCCTTTTCTCATCGCCTTCTCCTCTGTTCTCAAAAGAAGGGGCCTGCTTTGAGACATCTTAAATAGAAATTCAACTTAAAAATAAATTTTAAAATGGAGTGGCGCCCACAGAGGCCCAGGGTCCATCCACATCTGTCTTCCTGAACACTGCGTGGGGACAGCACTGCTACCCCTCTCGTGTAAAGATGCCCGCCCCTCCCCCTCCCCCTCCCACCAGCACCAAGAATCGGCTGGGATTGAATGGTTTTGCTCTTAGTGGGGATGGATTTGTCATCAGCCACCCACATACTCAAATACGGTGGCATCAACAGCAAACATTTGGAGAAAGCTGAAGTTCTACTCTGTTGCCGGAGCTGTTACTGACCGGCTCTGAAAGCCGCCATCTCCAGGCTCCAAAGAAAAGTTAATACACACTAAGACGACACAGGTCTTAGAACGTGTGCGTTTGAAAAGAACAAGTTACGATCGATATAATAACCATTTAATCATATTGTTAAAATATCAAGGCTGCGTATCCCCTTAAATAAAAGCAGAAAAGGTGGGAACATAGGCACTTCAGAACTGATGTCCTAGGCTGAAAAGGTGGTTCATCCTTGACTTTAGGCTGTCTGCTCCTATGCCAGTTTCCATGTGCATACTTGTACCTTGACACGCATGCTCTTAACAGATACAATAATTCTTCTGGGAAAGAGGTCGGCAACATGGATAAACATTCCAGTGACAAAATTTGTCCCTAAGTGTACCCATCTTTTAAAGGTTCATTACGTATTTCATCATTCGAAGCTTTTCTTTTTCAACCATTTCTATAGTGATATGCTTGCTGTGTTTTATATAAAATGAAGACCATTGATTTCATATATCAGTATATTATTCCAGACTTGGGAAAAAAAAGTCAGTAGCACTTACCACTGTGTATCATGGAAGTTAAGTCCAGGAGCTGGCTCCTGTCAGCCCTCTAAGCCTCAGTTTTTGCTTCAGTCAAATAGGGATAACAATAGCTCTTACCTCTTAGGATTGTTGTAAGGATTAAACGTGATAATCCCTCTAAAGATAAGGAGAGTAGCGGCACACAAGTGGAACAGGAATTTTTACTTATCTTTAATTCCCCAAAGCCCAGTAGAGCTCCTGGCAACTTTTAAGGAATTGATGAAATGTTGGTTGGGATAAGAACTCTCTGGAGTGTGTGTCTTTCAAGAATCCATAAAAATTTTGCATTCGTACACAAAAAAGAAAATTAGGAAGATAAAATATATGTCCGTTCCCATTATTTCATCCTTGGAAGCCCAAAATAAATGATATTCTGAATTGTCTACTGTTTTAAGTCACCCATAAAGTCAGTGATCAGTTGTCCAGAGTCCCCTGGCTGTCTCTCCTCAGACAGCATTTCTCTCAGTAAGGTCAAAACCTGAATAGTATTTTATCAGGGGTAATTTTCTAGTTTCCGTGAGTGGGCTATGGTTATGTTAGATGTTAACATTTAGGAAAGCTGAGTGAAGGGTACATGGAAACATTTTTTACTATTTTCACAACTTAGTTGTAAGTTTCAAATAATTTCAAGTTGAAAAAGTTAAATTTTCATCTTAAAAAGATCAAAACCTAAAATTCTACAACAGATACCTTCTTCCCTTGCGTGATGTTAAATTATACTTTAAAATTAAGATACTGAGGGAATTCCCTCGTGGTCCAGTGGTTAGGACTCTGCGCTTTCACTGCTGAGAGCTGGGGTTCCATCCCTGGTCTGGGAATTAAGATCCCACAAGCCACAAAGCTTGACCAAAGAGGGGGGAAAAAAAGATACAAAATGAAGAATGAAGTTAGGGGACTTCCCTGGTGGCACAGTGGTTAAGAATTCGCCTGCCAATTCAGGGGACATGGGTTCGAGCCCTGGTCTGGGGAGATCCCACATGCCACAGAGCAACTAAGCCCGTGTTCCACAAATACTGAGCCTGCACTCTAGAGCCTGTGAGCCACAACTATTGAGCCCGCACTCCTAGAGCCCATGCTCCGCAACAAGAGAAGCCACGGCAATGAGAAGTCCGTGCACCGCAAAGAAGAGTAGCCCCCACTTGCCACAACTAGAGAAAGCCCGTGTGCGACAATGAAGACCCAATGCAGCCAAAAATAAAAATAAATAAATTTATTTTTTAAAAAAATGAATGAAGTTATTACCAGGCACCAGGCAAAGGTATCATGCTAAACCTCTACAGTCATGGGCACTTCGAAATGAATGAAGAAAAAATGACTTCTTGAATGCTGCTTGAAGGCAAAGTTAGGCTAGGAATATTATAATGATCTTGGGAAAGAAGGAAAAGGGAGGGAGATAGAAGGACATTGAGACTGGCAAAATTAAGACAAATTTACCAGAACCCAATATTATGAATGATATATATGTGCTTATCATTTCAGAGCTACCGTTTTGGGACTCATCCTAACCTCTAAACTAGGCCTGTGGTGTTTTAGAACTTCCCCTCTTATAACAATTATTTGTTTATTGCAATTACTTTTTAAATGCCTGTCTCCTCCCCCCTCCCCCAAGGCAGTAGTCCCCTTTGGGGGGAGGGGCATGTGAAGGCAACTGGTTCACCACAGTACTCCCAACACCTGGCACATTTCTAGTACTCATGACCACTGGATGAATGAATATTCCAGGCATTAAGCTAGGTCCTTTTACATATAGTATCTCATTTAATTCTCAAGGCAAATTAACTGAATAGATATTTGCCGCCATTTTACAGATGAGGAAACTGTGACTTAAAGAACTTAGGCAACCTGCCCAAGATCACTCAACTTGTGAACATCAGAATCCAGATTATTTTGACAGCAACGCCCTGACTCTAACTACTGTGCATACTGTCTCTTGACCCTACTTCTTGTGTTTGTTCCACCTCTGAGCTTCTGCTGGTGCGAATGACCTGAATTGACTAGCATCCAGGTTCCTTGACGCCAAATAGCAAAAGAAGAAAACTTATTGATCTTTGAACAGACTTACTGGGGTTCAGGTATATCTGGTTAAAGGCTCTATACTGACAAGTGATTTGGGTTCTCTCTTCTGACTTAATGCAGGGAGAACATAGAATGTTATGTGGGACAAGAGCACCAGGCTAGGTCAAGGGGTGCTGCAGAGAATCAGGGTGTACTTAGTATCACACCTTATTCCAAAAAAACTTAAGACAGTGAGAATTGAATGTGATGAATTTAAACCTTAGTCCAAGCTAGCAAATTTAATCATCTTCTCTCCTTATTAAAAATATATCCTCATTCTAAATGATTCAGGTATTCCATAAGCATAGGTATGGAAGGCTAAAGACTCCTGCAATCCCATTCTCCAGAGATAACCACTGTAATAGTAGGATATATATTCTTCTCAATATTTTTCCTATATATCCTTAATTTTAAAAAAATCAGCAAATATTTATGAAAAGCCAAATAAATGGGGCCATACTATACATTTTCTTCTGTAATTTGCCTTTCTTTTCCCACTAATCTATTGCATTGTTTTTCTGTTGCTATATAACAAACTTCCATAAATTTAGCAGCTTAAAACAACATCCATTTATTATTTCATGGTTCTGTAGGTTAGAAGTCTGGACATGGCATGACTGGGTTCTCTGTTCAAGGCATCACAGTCTGAAATCAAGGTTTCAGCCAGGGCTGAGTACTTCTCTGCAGGCTTTGGGGAAAATCCACCTCCAAGCTCATTCAAATCATTATGAGCAGAATTAAGTTCCTTATGGTAATAGGACTAGGGTACCCATTTACTTACTGGCTGTCACCAAGTGGCTGCTTTCAGCTCCTAGAGGCCACCTGCATTCTAGCGTCCTCCATCTTCAAAGCCAGCAATGGAGAATTCCCTCACATTGAATCCCTCTCACACTTTCAGTGTCTTTTACCAGGAAAAGCTCAATCCTTTTTAAAAGCTCAGCTGATTACATTAGGTCCATTGAGCACAATCTCCCTATCTTATACTCAACTAATTTAGGGCCTTAAGTACATCTACAAAATCCCTTTACAGCAGCATCTATATTAGTGCTTGATTGAACAACTTGGAGAAAATATGTGTGTACCGGGAGTAGAAATCTTGGGACCATCCTAGAATCCTACCCACTGTAGATACATAGGTTTACCTTTCCATTTCCCTAAATATAAATCTACTTCATTCTTTTTAATAGCTATGTAGTCTTTCACTGTATGATGAATCATAATCCAACCAAATCCCCTATTAGCAGACATTTATGTTGCTTCCACTTATTTGCCTTTTAGAAATACGCAATAAAGATTCATGCTCTTAAATGCTGACACACATGTGTCCTTCTGTAAATTAGCATCCTAGAAGTGGAGGTGCAGGGTGGAAGGGTTTGCACCTTTTGATAGATCCTGCCAAATTGCTCTCCAAAACGTGATACCAATTTATACTTTGAATGACAACATTGAAGAATGGAAATAGCTAATTCTTATAAACACTTAAATTCCCTTCATAGACTGTTTCATCAGGAGGCCATAAGTGTAATGGTTAAGTGCACAGACTCTCTGTCAGGTTTTTTGTCTTGACTCTTTGATTTCCTAATTGTATGAGCTGGAGCAGGCGGCTAAGCATTAGTTTCTGTATCTCTAAAGAGAGGATAAAAATGGCATCCCTTTGTATTAGTTATCAGTTGCCGTGTAACAAATTACCTCAAAAATTAATGACTTAAAACAACACACACTTATTATCTCATAATTTCTAGAGGTTAGAAATCTGGGTGCAGCTTAGCTGGGTGTTTTGGGTTAGGGTCTCTTGCAAGGATGCCGTCATCTCAAGGCTTGATTGGAGGAGGATTCACTTTCAAGTTCACTCACTGGCTGTTGGCTAAAGACATTAGTTCATTGCCACATGGATGTCTCCATAGGTCAGCCCACATCGTGGCAACTGTTTTCCCTCAGAGTAAGTGAGCAACGGGCAGCACCCAAGATGGAAACCACGGTCTTTTTGTAATCTTGAAAGGGACATCTCATTGCTCTGCCACATTCTAGCCATTAGAAGCAAGTCACTAAATCCAGCCTGCACTTGGGGTGAAGGTGTAGTACAAGGGTGTGAATATTAGCAGTCAGGGGTCACTGGAGTCATTAGAGGCTGCCTACCACTCTCCTCATGAAAGTGTTGTGAGGTTCAAATGAGTTCATGCATGTAAAAGAATACACATGGCGTCTGATTCTTAGCAAGCACTCAAGAAAAGTTCATTATTATTGTTGTTATTATCATCATCCTTGTTCATTACTCACACCCATTTTCCTATTTGACCCAGCATCACATCAAGAACAAAAGAATGGCATTTACACCACAGCTGCTGTTTGGACAGTACAGCAGGCAGTTTCCATCAGGAAACAGAAATCTTCTCAAATGAGGTAATATAGGAAAGCTTAATCAAGGAATTGTTTACAAAGGTGTTTAGGAAAAGGAACAAGGGACGCTGCCATTACTGCCCCCAGGCCTGAAGGGGACAGAATGTGAGAGGGTAGCTTCAGCTTTGGGAGGGGGCTGCTGGCAGGAGTTGTGACCTTCAGATGAAGAAGGGTGTCAAGCCACGGTGACCCTGGGGTGGGACTGGAGCCATAAATACCCTGACTTCTCTCCTGCCAGTGTCACCACCATGTGAACCCAGTCAGGAGCCAGAGGACAAGGAAACCCGCCATGCTGTCCGCACAGGTCAGCCCCCCAGGACTGGAGGGAGGAATGGAAAATGGCCAGCACAGGCAGGCACAGCTGTTCACCAACCGATGTTTCCCGGGGACCTGACATCATGTCCCTTCACATAAAAGAGGAACTGAAAGGCAGTTAACCCTCAGTGTCCAGCATAGGGGGCAGGAAAGGGTGGTGGCAGGGAGCACAAGTCCAGAGGAGTTTGATCCAACTGCTGGTTTCTGGTGCCCCTACAGGAGCAGTGAGGAAGGTACAAGGATTGAAACTCACAACTGGCAGGCAGGTCCCAAGTAAGTGTCTCAGGAAGATCATGTGGGCTGTAGGTTTTATTTATGTGGGGAATGGACTTAATGGCATGAAAGGCGTTTGTTCTGATGACTCTGATGGATGATTAAGCCTTGCTTCATTGGTCAGGTGCCAGGGCAGGTACCTGCGAAGACCTTAGGAGCTTCCAAAGGCACAAGGTTTTCCAAATGTCCTCCTCCTGTAACAAGGATCCAGGCGCCTAACTTCAGTGAGATGAGGCGGCACAGCTGGAGGACCAGCGAGAAGTGGACCCTTAACACCATAACCAGGAAGTGGGGTGGCCCCCAGGACTCAGAGTGGGCCTTTTCCTTCCCAGTCTCAGCATTCACAGGGAGTCCCTGTGGAAGTGTAGCCGTGCTGGGATGGTTATTCCGTGCTGTACACCTGCAGAAGTGGAGGATGCTGGAAGGGGCAGGGAAGGCTGAATTTGTTTATTTATTGTGGCAAATTGATATTCACTTTAAAAAAACACTTTATGAAGATGCTGTTAAAAGATGATTGATCTGGAAGACAGCCCTTTAAAAGGTAAGGAGGGCGCTTGCTAAAATATCCCAAGGGTATTTTGAAGAATGATAATGTGTCACAGACCCAGGCCAGTGATGAACTCAACCTTCTGCAGTAGGTTTTAAAAATTACAAAAGTTAAATATATGTAAAAATATAAAACATATCAAAATAGTGATAATAAAATTAAACAGTAGAATCTATGAGATGGGGTTGACTGAAAATCTGTAATTTGAGAAGACATTATCTGTGTGAAAGTACTTAAAGATGTTACCGAACCTAAAACTTTTTAAAACTTCAAGTGTGTGTATTCCTTTTCTTTTCAAAAAAGGCAAGCGTTCTAAATTTGCTCTTCTTTTCTGTGATGATAAATGGTCGTTAGCAGTGTGCTACCTATTTAATAGTTTAGAAAAAAATAAGTTCTCTTAATCTATCCCTTTAATGTAAAGTGACATTTTAATGATGTGAGAGAAACAGCCTTTGAAAAGAAATTTGTACTCTAGAAAGTATTTTTGAAAAGAGGTATTTGGAAGTATTTCCATCATCCTATGGTTTTGTTTTTTTTAAAAAATCAAGTTTATTATCTATAAAAACCTTTATATCTATTTACTTTGAAAACTTGGAGAAGAATTTTAGATCTGCTTAAAAACCTTCCTATCAACGTATTTTAGAAGAGAGGCGGACAGCTGAGTCCTTTGTTAAACTTGTAAAATGCATCAGATTCTAATAACCTTTCAAGAATAAATTATTGACTGCAGGGACCAGAGAAATTTACCAGCTGAATTTCAATAGAGACCTTTACATAACAGGTGAGTGGGCCTGAAACAATTACTGTGATTTCCTAAGTGCACCCAGTGCTCCTCTTCCTCGTGGGGAGCAGGTACTCGTTGGGAGGCCTCTTCTGCTATGCCAGCCGCGTGGTCCAAAAGCAAGTAGTGTACTTGGAATTGGACCTCCCAATCCAATTTTATCACAAAGGGTTAAACCAAGGTTGTAAAAGATAATGGAGCACTAAAAAGATCTATGGGGCTTCCCTGGTGGCACAGTGGTTGAGAGTCCGCCTGCCGATGCAGGGGACGCGGGTTTGTGCCCCGGTCCCGGGAAGATCCCACATGCCGCAGAGCGGCTGGGCCCGTGAGCCATGGCCGCTGCGCCTGCGCGTCCGGAACCTGTGCTCCGCAACGGGAGAGGCCACAACAGTGAGAGGCCCGCGTACCGCTAAAAAAAACGAACGAACCATCTATGGTTGCCAGGGGCTGGGGGCAGGGAAGAGGGATGAATAGGTGGAGCACAGAGAATTTTTAGGGCAATGAAATTACTGTGTATGATACTGTCATGGTGGATCGTGTCGTTATGCATTCATCAAAGCCCATAAAATGTACAACACGAAGAGTGAACTCTAATGCCGGTTACAGACTTTAGTTAATAATAATATATATCGATATTGGCTCATTGTTTTATAACAAATGTACCACACCAATATGAGTTGTTATTAATCTGGGAAACTGGGGAGAGGAGGGTTTTGAGTGGGTATATGGGAACTCTTTGTGTTTTCTGCTCAATGTTTCTGTAAATCTAAAACTACCTCTCAAAATAAAGTCTATTAATTTTTAAAAAATGAAACATTCAATTATAGTCCTCTTAGAAAGAATATTCTTGTTGCATTTTTAAAGTGAGAGCAAAAATTTTGTACCATTAATAAATAAAGTACTTAAAAATACTGTTTACCTCTAACTCATTCACTTTAATTTATATTTTTGTGTATGTTTAATAATGTACACAATGGAGTATCACAGTAACACCTGATTATAATCTGTAAGTCATCATCAGTCTATGGCGGGGAGTTGCACCCTCAAACATTTGTGCTGATACTATGCACATTCGAAATGTTTGTTGCTCTCTGGACTAATGCTTTCCCATGGAGAAAGTCAGCTTCACATGGCTCAGTGAGTGTCTGGCGGTGGCTTGGTAAGCACTCTTGGAAGGTGGTGCTGGAGGATGAATTACTGAGGCTGCCTTCCTGGGGCCGGGGTGGTACCAGTCAGGCAGCCTGAAGGGAGGGTGTCCCGCAGAGCAGCAGTCAGGATTAGGGGCTGAGGGACTTGGTTTATGTGGAGAACATAAAAGAACCAGAATATTCATGACCTGGCCAAGTGACCGGCAGGCCGGGGAGCCTGGTGTGGAGCTCTGGAAGAGCCAGGTCCTCTGGCAGGAGGGGAAGATAAGACTGGCTTACGTGGGCTATTCATCAATGAGGTGAGTCATGGCGGTCATGGGGAGACCCAGCAAGACTTTCAAATGGATAGATTCCATCAGCAAGTCCAGTTCTGGCAGCACGGTGGGGCCTGTCAAACCCATAGTCATAACTTGGTATCAAGGGTCACTGGAGTGATAAGCCCCTGTGGGCTGGACTCGAGAGATTGGACTCGGAGGGCTGATGCGGCCAGTGTGGCCGGTGCAGCCAGTGAGGGCTGAGGGGTCAGTGGGGCAGGCTGGGCTAGCTAGCTCGGCCTTCCCTTCAGCCGGGAAGAAGGAAGCAGCTCCCACTTCCTTACTCATCACACAACTGAATCAGGAAATGAAACGGCCACTTCCTGGCCTGTAGAGAGAAAGAGCTCCTTGGCCATCTGCCAACTAGAGGAAACCCCAAATTCAGCCTCTCCCCAATCCCTGAAGCCCCGAGTTCCTCTGTGATGGTGCCCCGTCAGGTACAGCACTGGTTGCACATGTCTTCTGACAGCAGAACTCTTTCTTTATGCACAACACCAAATATATAAAGCCAGCCAAGGCCGAGCTGCCCTGGTGGAAGGGCAGGGGAGCTGCAGGGTGGGAGCTCAGACGTCTGTCCATGCTTGGCTTCCAAAATGAACCCCGAGGCACAATTTGAGAACCAGTGCCTAGAGAAGCAACTCCAAGCCCCTTGACATTCCTTCTATTTTACCTTCCAGTCTTGTCCTCGGGCACTCCTTGCTTTACGTTTTATGCCTCAAAGTATAGCATTGCTCCCACCCATCTGAGCTGTTTCATGCCTCTGTGCTTTGGCTAATGCTGTTCCTTCTGCTTGGAATGTCTTTCCACTGGCTGCCCCTGGCCCAGTCTTCAGAATTCACCTGTGATGGCATCTCCTTTGATAAGGTCTCTGGGCTCCCATAGTGCCCTTGAGATGTCTACATCTGAGAAGTTACCTCTTTCTACTGAAATTCTTTCTGTATCTGTTACCCTTACTAAACTGTAAACTTCCCAAGTGCAGGAATCGTTTGAATCTCTAAGTCCTCCATTCCCATTCCCAGCACTTGGAATAATTGATACAATTTTTTTTTAAATTTATTTTTTGGCTGCGTTGGGTCTTCGTTGCTGTGAGCAGGCTTTCTCTAGTTGCGGCGAGCAGGGGCTACTCTTCGTTGCGGTGCGCGGGCTTCTCATTGCGGTGGCTTCTCTTGTTGCGGAGCACGGGCTCTAGGCATGCGGGCTGCAGTAGCTGCAATGCGTGGGTTCAGTAGTTGTGGCTCGCAGGCTATAGAGTGCAAGCTCAGTAGTTGTGGTGCATGGGCTTAGTTGCTCCGCGGCATGTGGGATCGTCCCGGACCAGGGATTGAACCCGTGTCCCCTGCATTGGCAGGCAGATTCATAACCACTGTGCCACCAGGGAAGTCCCGATACAATTGTTTAAACATTATCAGTCATCAGTTTAGAATGCAGTTTAGAAAGGAGTCACCAGTCTCCTTTCTGGAAAGCAAGTTGGAGAAGAGAATGTGTAATAAAGGAGGGAGGGGGCTTCCCTGGTGGCGCAGTGGTTGAGAGTCTGCCTGCCGATGCAGGGGACACGGGTTCGTGCCCCGGTTCGGGAGGATCCCACATGCCGCGGAGCGGCTGGGCCCGTGAGCCATGGCCGCTGAGCCTGCGCATCCGGAGCCTGTGCTCCGCAACGGGAGAGGCCACAACAGTGAGAGGCCCGCATACCGAAAAAAAAAAAAAAAAAAAAAAAAGAAGGGAGGGAGGGGCACAGTACCTGAAAGCAGAGGGGAGAGGAGCTGAGGACTGAGGGGCTGGAGGGAAAACAACCACATCCTGTGGATTTTTGCATAAAGTCACTGAAAGTTTACATCAGGTTTTGGGCCTGACATACCTGGCACCACTGCTGCCAATTAAACCTGGTAATAAGTAACTCTGGGAAAATGCACCCTTGTCTGCAATAGAAGGGCCTTTCCAGGAGTTCTGGAGGCTTTTGATTACTCCCCCGAGATGCTGCAGGCCTCCAGGGATTCTAACCAGCATAATGGATTTTTTTAAGAAAATGGAGACAGCTGAGCAAGGAACGTTGTTCAAGTCCCAGGGGGATGATAATGGTTTGGTTTAGGACTCCTTCAGATCTGTCTGAAGGGAGAAATCGCTTACTGGAATTGTTTGTTCATGGTTAGGGAGGGGGAAAGGGAAAAGGCATTGGATTTTGTATTATGAGAACCAGATGGATCCCAGGCCCTGCTTTAAAATATTGAACAATCTCTCCATATATAGAACGAGCTAGCAATGCTCCGCTTTCCCTGCTTCCCAGGTGCGCTGCAAGAACAAATGGGACCAGCACTGCCGCTCACTGGCTTTGTGACCTTGGGCAAGTTCTTTAAACTGTGCACCTCGGTTTCCTCGTGTGTCAAACGGGACACTGCTTCCTTTAATCAATGAGATAATCCACAGAAAGCTCTTAGTACAGGGCCTGCTATAGAGTAAGCACTCAATAAAAATCAGCTAAAGTGATTGCTCACACCCTTGAGCCATTTGGACGAGTTTAATTGATGATAAAAAGGCAGCTGAACTTCCAAAAGGCAAGAGAGCGTAAAACTGGCCCTGAGTCAGCAGAATCAGCATGGGGGGGGGGGAGCTTGTTAGCGATGCAGAGATTGGGGCCCAACACCAGCCCTAGTGAGTTTAACAAGGTCCCCAGGTGATTCATATTCCAGTTAAAGTTCAGGAAGCAAGAACGTAGAAGCACTGACATATCTACCACTTAACTCTGTAGGTCTCTTTGGGCAGGTTCCTTAATCTCCCCGTGCTTCTTTTGTCATCTATAAAACCCTGGCTCACAGGGCCGAGGTGGTGGTTAAACGACGTAATCTGTGCCAAGTAGCTAGGGTGGCGTCTGCACGGGGTAAGCGCCCTTCAGGATTTGCTGCTCTGCTCTCCAGCCCCACCCCAACCCCGCCCCTGCCCAGAAGCCTTTGCTGCTGTGTTTTTCAGCCCTCCCCCAACCCCAAGAGCCTTGCACCTGGGGCCATGGTTCAGCCGGACCCAGACGGCCAAGTTCCCGTGCTGGCTCCCCAACCTGGAGAAAGGTCTGCCTGTGTGACCTGGACAGCCACCTGACTGTTCCAAGTCTCAGTGTTCCCTCTGTTAAGATTGGACCAGTGACTGTGCCTAGCTCTTGGGGATGCCGAAGCATTTGAGTGAGACATGCGGCAAAGGGCCGGGCCAAGGCTCGCGCTTGGGTTTATCGATGGGCACGTACTGACTGGAGTCCACGCTCCAGGCTCAAGTGTTCCCTGACCCTCTTGCTGCCCAACCAACAGGCGCAGGAACTCCCTGGGTACCAGGGAGGACAGGACCCAAACCGTTCCAGGCAAAGGAGAGAGAGAGGGCCGGCTGGGCCAGGTGAGTAAACCAGCGTGACGCCTCCCCAGGAGACTCACCTGGACTCTCCCCTAGCCCCTAAGCCCACGAGGGTGGGGCTCAGCGGCAAGTTTGGGGAGCGTCTAGCGTTTTGCCTCCACATAATGAGTGTATGTGCTAGGTGTACTGTGTGGATAAAGAATAGAAGAGTCCTGAGGTATAAACATGATGACCAGACGGGAGACTCATCCCCATCTCTGTCTGTTCTGGGCCTGCCAACCTGCGCTGTTAGGATTGAAGGAAAGGCCAGTATGTTATCCCATCTCATCGTTGCCTCTAACACCTTGTTTTCACAGTTCCTCTCAGTGACTCTGGTGTCACCACAAGAAGTGTGTCCTTTTAAGGTATGAACCCGAAACTCCAGTGGGCTTCTCTGAAGTTAGTGGAGAGCTTTTCACCTACTTCAGTTAAACTGGCGGTGGGGATCTCATTGCTTGGAGAAGAGTCTTCCACAATGAACGTGAGAACAGTTTTTGTTTTTTATTATATTGAAGTATAGTTGATTTACAATATTGTGTTAGTTTCTGGTGTACAGCAAAATGATTCAGTTATACATACATGTATATGCATTCTTTTTCAGATTCTTTTCCATTATAGGTTTTTACAAGATATTGAAAATAGTTCCCTGTGCTATACAGTAAATCCTTGTTGTTTATCCATTTTACATATAATAGTGTGTATCTGTTAATCCCTAACTCCTAATTTATCCCTCCCCCCCTTTTTCCCCTTTGGTAATACATGTTTGTTTTCTATGTCTGTGAGTCTATTTCTGTTTTGTAAATAAGTTCATCTGTATCATTTTTTTTAGATGTCACATATAAGCGATATCATATGATATTTGTCTTTCTCTTTCTGACGTCACTTAGTATGGTAATCTAGGTCCATCAAGGTTGCTGCAAATGGCATTATTTCATTCGTTTTTATGGCTGAGTAATCCATTGTGTGTGTGTGTATATATATATATACAGACATGCACAGTGTACATAGCATGTATGTAGTAAAATGAATTATTTTTAATACTGACATAGCGCTGTAGTTTTGTGAATGTCTTATATCCTTTTTCAGGGAATAGTTTATATAGAATTTCAGGCTTGGGTGCTGGCGGTGAAGCATAGTACTTCTTCCTTGAGTCTTGGGGAGATGTGCTGTTCTCCATTTTCTGGTTTACAAGACCAGGGTATTGTGTTATACTACAAAGACTCTTCATTTCAGGAGCTTGTTTTCAATGAGACTAATTATTGGTATTAATACTAGAATTAAAAGAAAGTATAGGATAGATGCAAGCTGTCCAACAGCGAAAAATGGATAGTCCACAGGCTGTCCTCCGATTCATGTTAGTGTTCAGTAAGTCTGCCACTAATACTCAGAACAAGAATTGACTGAAGGGCCGGAATATTATGCTTCATTGTTTAGATGTATGGAGTATTGGAATGAATGCCAGGATTAGGATTGAGAGCAGCACGGCTAAGACTCCTCCTAGTTTGCTGGGGATTGATCGTAGAATTGCATGCGAATAGAAAGTATCGTTCTGGTTAGATGCACGGTGGCGTGCTGAGTGGGTTTGCAGGGGTGTAGTTGTCAGGATGTCCTAACAGGTCGGGTGAGAATAGTGCTAGTATGAATGAGGCTAAGATTAACCATAAAGTGCCCAAGATGTATTTTGTAAATGTATATATTTAATTGTATAATAGGGGTGGAATGGGATTTTGTCTGTATCGGATGGTATTCCTGTGGGGTTGTTGGATCCTGTTTCATGGAGGAATAATAGGTGAACGGCCGCTAGTGCTGTGATGATGAAAGGGAGAATGAAGTGGAAGGCAAAGAATCGTGTTAGTTGGGGCTTCCCTGGTGGCGCAGTGGTTGAGAGTCCGCCCGCCGATGCAGGGGACACGGGTTCGTGCCCCGGTCCGGAAGATCCCACATGCCGCGGAGCGGCTGGGCCCGTGAGCCATGGCTGCTGAGCCTGCGCGTCCGGAGTCTGTGCTCTGCAACGGGAGAGGCCACAACAGCGAGAGGCGCGTACTGCAAAAAAAAAAAAAAAAAAAAAAAAAAGAATCGTGTTAGCGTTGCTTTATCTATGGAAAAACCACCTCAGATTCATCTGACAAGGGTGGTGCCGATATACGGGATTGCTGAAAGTAGGTTTGTGATGACAGTAGCGCCTCCGAATATTTGTTCTCCGGGTAGGACGTAGCCTATGAATGCGGTGGCTATGACTACAAGTAGCAGGATAATTCCAGTGTTCCATGTTTCCTGAAAGGCATAGGATCCACAGTATAGGCCGCGTCCTACGTGGGCATAAAAGCAAATAAAACACATGGAAGCTCCATTTGCACGTATGTACAGGATGATTCGGCCGGAGTTGACGTCTTGGCAAATGTGTGTTACTGATGAGAAGGCAGTTGTTGTGTCTGGTGTGTAGTGTATTGCCAAGAATAGGCCTGTTAGGACTCGTAGGATTAGGCAGATGCCTAGTAAGGAGCCAAAGTTTCATCATGAGGAGAAATTTGATGGGGTGGGGAGGTCAATGAATGTGTTGTTGAGAATTTTTATGAGCAGGTGGGTTTTTCGGGTGTTGGTCATTGGTGTTCTCGTAGTGGAATGGTAATGATGATTTTTCATGTCATTGGTCATGGGTGAAGTCCATGTGAGAATAATGATGACGTGTATTTATTTTAAGCATTATTTTTGTGATTAGTTTTGTGGGGTTTCTTCGAAGCCTTCTATTTACGGGGGTCTAGGGTTGATTGTGGGGGGTGGTGTTGGGTGTGGGATTGTGTTAAATTTTGGTGGTTCATTTCTAGGTTTAATGGTGCTTCTGATGTATTTAGGGGGAATATTGGTTGTGTTTGGTTATGCAACGGCTATGGCCACCGAACAGTGCCCTGAGGTTTGGGTTTCTAATAAGGTTGTACTGGGAGCATTTCGTTTTGGGTTGGTAGTAGCGTTTTTAATGGGACTTTATATTTTGAAGGATGAGGATGTGGAGATTGAGTTGTTTATGTTACTGGTGACTCTGGGTTTTTCAGTGCAGAGGCTATGGGAATCGCGGCGTTACATAGTTATGGTACTTGGTTGGTGGTTGTTACGGGTTGGTCCTTGTTTATTGGTGGTGTGGTTATTGTGGAGGTTACTCGGGGTAATTCAATAGGAGTATGCTGAGGAATGATAAAAAGGAGAGATTGATAAGGCCTTTTTGATTTGAGACTAATGTGGAAGATTTTAGTTGAATGAAGGCTGTATTTGGTAGGATGGTTTCTAGTCAGATTAAATTTAGTAAGGAGGTTGCTAATTTTTGGCTTATTAATAGATTTAGATGAGGAGGTAGGTGGTGTATGATGGGGGGGAAGTATCCTAAGAGAGTGGAGAACTTGGAGGAGTCTGATGGGTGTATATATTTTAAGTTTTGTGTGTTAAGGTTGATTTCGAATGCTAGTACAAAGCCCAAGGTTGTCACTACAAGGGCAGTCAATTTTAAATGTAGGGGGATGGTTGTTGGAGGAATGCTGTTGGAGATGAGGAAGCCAGCAAAAATACTACCGATAAACAGGCTCTCGATGGAGTTGATTAAGAGGGGTTGTCTCTGAAGAAGAGAAGCGTGGCTGTCCTAGTAGTGCAAAGAAGATAATGCGAGTGCTATAGATGGCTGTGAGGGAGGTAGCGGTTGGAGTTACTAATAGGGCTCAGGTGTTGGTATAAGTCGTAGTGGCGGTTTCGATAATTAGGTCTTTAGAGTAAAATCCGGTGAGAAAAGGTATTCCTGTTAGTGCTAGGCATCCAATGATAAGGGCTGTTGCAGTGAAGGGTAAGGTCTCGAATAACGCTCCTACTTTTCGAACGTCCTGCTTGTTGTCTAGGTTGTGAATGATAGACCCAGAGTATAGGAACAACACGACTTTAAAGAAAGCGTGTGTGCAAATGTGTAAAAATGCTAGATGAGGTTGGTTGAGGCCAATCGTTACTATAATTAAACCTAGTTGGCTGGAGGTAAAGAAGGCAATAATTTTTTAATATCGTTTTGGGTGAGGGAGCAGATAGCTGTAAACTGGGTGATAAGGGCTCCTAGGCAGAACATTATTGTTTGAATGAGTTTGTTGTTTTCTATTAAAGGGTAAAATCGGATAAGTAGGAAAACTCCTGCTACAACCATTGTGCTTGAGTGGAGTAGGGCCGAGACTGGGGTAGGACCTTCTGTTGCTGAAGGGAGTCAGGGATGAAGTCCAAATCGGGCTGATTTTCCGGCTGCGGCTGGTACGAGTCCCGTGAGGGGTAAGTTTAAAGAGTTTTGGTTGAGCATGAACATTTGTTGTAGGTCTCATGCGTTTGTGTTAGATGAAAATCATGCCATTGATATGATGAATCCGCCATCTCCCATGAGGTTATATAAAATTGCTTGAAGAGCAGCTGTGTTTGCGTCTGCTCGCCTGAGCCATCGTCCGATAAGCAGGAAAGATATGATTCCTACTCCTTCTCATCCAATAAAAAGTTGGAAGAGGTTGTTGGCTGTAACAAAGATTAGCACAGTGATAAGCAAGAGGAGTAAATATTTGAAGAGTTGGTTGATACAAGGGTCAGAGTGTATGTATCACATTGAGAATTCTATCATGGACCATGTGATGAACAATGGTACGACTATGATTGAGAAATAGTCTATTTCGAAGCTGAGTATTAGTTTGAGGGTTTGGATGGTAATGCACTGTCAGTTTGAGATGAATATTTCTTGGCCTGTGTGAAGGAATATTATTGTTGGGATTAGACTCGTAATGAAAGCACAGGAGACAGTATTTTTTACATATCATGGGTATTTGTTATTTTTGTAGAAGTTCGTGCTAGTTATCATGATTGGAATAATTAGTATTAGTAATGTAATGAGGGCAAAAGAAGAGAATAGGTTTATTTTATTTGGAGTTGCACCAATTCTTTGGTTCCTAAGACCAATAGATAACTACTGTCCTTTAGAAGTTTGAAAAAACCATACTATTAGGTATGGGGACATGAATTAGCAGTTCTTGCAATACTTTTTCGGTAAATAAGAAGTCTTAGTCTTCTGTTGCTAGATTCACAATCTAGTGTGTTTTTTAAACTATATCTACAGTACAGGGGACCAAGATGATCTTGGGGTTTAGTGATAGGAGTAGAAGTGGAAAGATATGTAGGGTTATAAGAGCATGTTCTCATGTGAAGAAGGGTATAATGTTATTGACATGGTGTGTATGTTTGCCTCGTTGTGTTATGATTAGTATATACATGGAGTACAGGGTTGTAATTACAATATTGGTTCCTATTAGGATAATAGTGAGATTTGATCATGAGAAAGTTGACATGACTGAACGGTTCCCCGATTAGGTTAACGGTAGGGGGTAGGGCGAGGTTTGTTAGGCTTGCTAGTAGTCATCAAGTGGCTACCAGTGGGAGAAGAATTTGCAGGCCTCGGGCCAAGATTATGGTTGACTATGAATTCGATCGTAATTTGAGTTTGCTAGGAAAAACAACATAGATGATGTGAGGCCAAGAGCAATCATTAGGGCGGTAGCCCCTCTATAACTTCAAGGGGTTTGAATAAGGATAGCTGCGATAACGAGTGCTATGTGGCTGACTGAGGAGTAGGCGATGAGTGATTTTAGGTCTGTGGGATGTAGGCAGATAGAGCTAGTTATGATTATTCCTCATAAGGAAAGCATAAGGAAAGAGTATGCTATATATTTTGTTAGAGGGTTAAGTACTGATGTGATTTGCAGCATGCCATAACCCCCGAGCTTTAGTGGTACGGCTGCAAGGACTAGGGAGCCTGTGATAGGGGCTTCTACGTGTGCTTTGGGTAGTCCAAGGTGGAGGCTGCAGAGGGTCACTTTTACTATAAATGCTATCATGCAGGCTAATCACATAAAGACGTTGGACCAGGAGATGGGTAGTGGTTGGGTTCAATATTGGAGTAATAGGAAATTTAAGGAGCCTACAATGTTTTGTAAATATGTTAATGCCACTAGGAATGGAAGTGATCCAGTTAGTGTATAGAATAGAAAGTAGAGTCCTGCATTAAGTCGTTCTGTTTGGTTACCTCAGCAGGTAAGGATAATAAGGGTGAGGAGTAGTGTGGCTTCAAGTATAATGTAAACTAGGATTAGTTCTGTGGCGTAAATGTTATGGTTAGAAGTGTTTGTAACGTGATTAGTATTGGGAGGTAAAGTTTTTTTCCGATTAGTGGTTCTTTGAGTAGGTGGGATCGGCTGGCCATTAAGATTGGGGGAGGAGTCATACTGTTAGGATTAGTAGTGGTGTGGAAAGGGAGTCGGAGAAGAATGTTAATGAATAGTTGAGGCTATTGTTGAACTGATTAAGAAGAAGTAGGCTTGTGAAGCTAATTAATAGGCTGTGGGTTGTGGAGTTGATTCAGATCATGTTTTTGACAGCCAGGTTGGGGGTATTAGTATGATTGTGGGGATGATAAGTTTTTAGCATTGGAGAAGGTTGAGGTTTTGTACATAATCGGTCCCATATGTATTCGATACTATTACTAATAAGGCTAATCTGAGAGCTGCTTCGCAGGCTGCGAATACCAGTAGGATGATTGGTATTATGCTGGCTAAGGTGAAGTGCGAGTTTAAAATTGTTAGAGGGGCTTCCCTGGTGGCGCGGTGGTTAAGAATCTGCCTGCCAATGCAGGGGACACGGGTTCAAGCCCTGGTCCGGGAAGATCCCACATGCCGCGGAGCGGCTAGGTCCATGAGGCCTACTGAGGCTACAGGCTCAACTACTGAGCCTGCGCGTCTGGAGCCTGTGCTCTGCAACGGGAGAGGCTGTGACAGTGAGAGGCCCGCGCACCGCGATGAAGAGTGGCCCCCACTCACCGCAACTGGAGAAAGCCCTCGCACAGAAACGAAGACCCAACACAGCTAAAAATAAATTAATTAATTAATAAAAAATAAATTAAAAAAAGATTGTTAGGGCTGCTAGGATAAACAGTGATAATATTATACCTTGTAAACAAAGTAGTGAGGATATTAGATGGGATCGGTATATTAGTAAACCTATAAGGGATATGGTGAAGGTTATTATAATGTTTATATGTACTAGAGACACTTGGTAGTTATGAGTTTAATCACAATCTAATGAGTCGACATCACGTGTTTTATTTTAAACTAAATACCATGTTCAGCCCACTCCAAGCCCTTTTGAGTTCACTCGTAGGCCAGGCTGGTTGCTAGTACTGAAATTAGAAACAGGGTTATGATAAGTATTGTTTCTAGGTTGTTTGTTTGGGTTGCTCAGGGGAGGGGTAGTAGGAGGGCAATTTCTAGGTCGAAGAGAAGGAAGGTGATTGCTACTAGGAAGAATTTTATAGAAAAGGGTAGGTGGGCGGATCCTATAGGGTCAAATCCTCATTCATAGGGGCTTGTTTTTTCTGTGTAGATGTTTCGTTGAGGAAGTCAGAAGGCAATAAGTAGGAGTAATGAGGCTAGTATTGTGTTTGTTAATAGGGTCAGTATTAGGTTTATTGTTCTTTTTCGAGGTGTACCGAAACTAACTGATTGGAAGTCAATTGTACTAATTAATACGAAAAGGCCTATAAGCCTCATCAATAAATAGATACGTAAAGAAATAGTCATACAACATCTACAAAATGTCAGTATCAAGCAGCAGCTTTGAAGCCGAAGTGGTGGTTGGATGTGAAGTGGAATTTTAGTTGGTGCAGGAAACGATAAGAAAGGTGGATTCCAGTGTAATCCATGGAAGCCTGTGGCTACGAAGAAAGTTGACCCACAGACCCTGTCTGAGATTGTAAAAGGGGTTTCATATATATATATATATATATATACACACACACACACGCACACACACACACACACACACACGCAAACACATACCACATCTTCCTTATCCATTCATCTGTCGATGGACACTTAGGTTGCTTCCATGTCTTGGCTATTGTAAATAGTGCTGCTATGAACATTGGGATGCATGTATCTTTCCAAATTAGAGTTTTTTCCGATATATGCTGAGGAGTGGGATTGCTGGATAATATGGTAGCTCTATTTTTAGTTTTTTAAGGAACCTCCATACTGTTCTCCATAGTGGCTGTATCAATTTACATTCCCACCAACAGTGTAGGAGGGTTCCCGTTTCCCACACCCTCTCCAGCATTTATGATTTGTCGTCTTTTTGATGATGGCCATTCTGACTAGTGTGAAGTGATGCCTCATTGTGGTTTTGATTTGCACTTCTCTAATGATTAGCGATGTTGAGCACCTTTTCATGTGCCTGTTGGCCATCTGTATGTATTCTTTGGAGAAATGTCTACTTAGATCTACTGTAGGTGGGCACAGTTTTGATTCCAAGTCCAGAAGGGACTAAGGGAGTAAGCCCTGTGGAAGTTGGGACTTCTTCACCAGCTCCACGGCCTCCCTCCCAAGAGGGGCTGCGTCTGCCCAGAGAAGGGCCTTGAGTGGGCAGGCAGGCTGGGCCATAATCCTGGCACTGCTACTTCCTTGCTTCCTGCATGACGTTAGGCTAATTATTTCTTTCTCCTGAAAATCAATTTTGTCTGCAAAATGAAGGTAATAAAACGTCCTTGTGTAGCATTGTCATGGGAATGAAAATGGAACATACTTTATAAGGATCCAAAGTGAAACACTTGAGAGCGTGAACGGGGCGTTATTAGTAATTCCACAGGAGCCCGCCTAGCGGCACTGTCCCCGACAAAGTGGCACATGTGGTCTCCTTAATTAAAGGGCACATGCTAGGTGCTCAGTGAGTGGTAGGTCATTTCTATTGTTACATCTACTTAAGACAGGATTGCCAGATTAGCGGAGAAAGGTTGTGTCACAGGGCCCAGCAGTAAGGTGAGAATTACGGGGTTAGTGATAAAGTAAATGTAGCCAAGATTCAATTCATGAATCACTGGGATTATTGCACACAATTAGCATGAAACACAGGTTAGTCAAAGTAGGGAGGAAAAGAGGGTGGGTAATAAACCAGTCCCAGGAGAAGTTTGGGAAGGAGGCGTCTAACACAGGCAGTGGTCTCTGGTCCAGCAACAGGTCTTGCGACAAGCGTGAATAGAAAGTCACCTTCTGGGGGCTTCCCTGGTGGCGCAGTGGTTAAGAGTCCGCCTGCCAATGCAGGGGACGCGGATTCGTGCCCCGGTCCGGGAAGATCCCACATGCCGCGGAGCGGCTGGGCCCGTGAGCCATGGCCGCTGCGCCTGCGCATCCGGAGCCTGTGCTCCGCAACGGGAGAGGCCACAGCCGTGAGAGGCCCGCGTACCGCAAAAAAAAAAAAGAAAGTCACCCTCTGCTCTGACAGGGCCTCCGGTGTCCCTGGATCAGGTCTCAGCAGTGTGGAGCTGGGTTCTCCAGTGAAGAGCCTTCAAGTCACTGGACTCAGTGGTCCCACGTTAAGGAGTCTGTCAGAAGCGAATGAGACTGAGCCCCAGGGGGTCTTGTCTGTATCAGTTGCTCCTCCTGTTCCAGTGAAGTTTTTCCGAGGACATTACCAAACAATTTCCTTATCTAAAGTAACAATTTATCACACGAAGACACCACAGTCCTATACTGGATGTTCCAAAACAACTAATATGGAAGTTCGTGTTGGCCACTGCAATTCCATCTTGAATTACTTAACACAGCTTAAATCCTACGAGTTTCACACCAGATGAGTAGGAATCATGACATGAAAGAAATCACATCATAACACAGGGTCTGAAATACTGCATGGAATATACTTATAATAAAAAGTTAGTTGTTTATCTGAAATTCAAATTTAACTGGTTGTACCGTACCTTATCTGGCAACTCTTGTTTAAGAGCCTTAGGTCACAGGGACTTAAGTTATAGAAGTAAAACTCTGTTACAGCCAATGCCATGAAGAGGGATTGCCTCTTAGAAACAAACTGTTGCATTGGTTCTTTTCTCCCAGCAGTCACTGGGGTTATTTTGGAGCCGGCTTTAGGAGAAGGGGGAAGAGAAACGAAATGAGGGTGAGGGGAATGGTGGAAGGTGATGGAAGGTCCAGAGAAACTGGAGGGAAGATGACCAAGATTTCCTGAGGAACAAATGGAGACAACGCTAGAGCCTTTCAGGGCGTGGAGCTTTAAGAGATTAAGGACAGAATGAGCCCTTTGGGGAAAAGATAAAGAGGAGTTTGGAAAGCTCAGCATGAGGTGATGAGTTGTATTTCCCATGCCCTGAAGGCAGGAGGATGGTTACTGGTAACTGGTGTAAAGTTTCAGGTGTTGTCTATTTCAACCGTGACATTTTCGGTATGTTATTTACCCAGAATGTGCAGAGAAGATTAGCAGGGCTTTTTCTTCATTTGCTCTCTTTTTTACCTTAAAGGTGATTTGAGAGCTTTCTCTCTCCTGTTGGTGTGAGAAAAGACGGTAAGAGAAGGAGGGAGATGAACCATGGTCTTACACACTGAGTGCTGTAGGCGCATGTGAGAATCAGTCCTGGGGCTGTGCTGCGGGCAGGAGTGGGTCTGGGAAGAGGTGTCCACCGGCAAGGCCAGGGCTCCGCCCTGGTCCTGTCTGACTCAGAGGGACACCTGCTTGTTGGTGGCGGGGCTCCCCCTGGACTCTGCAGAGCCAGGACTAATGTGAGCACCGAGGCTGTCATTTTTGCAGAAGAGCCCTGGGAAGACTGTCCTCTTGGCTGGGGCGTTGTCTCCGTGGGCCGTCAGCCCCTTTGGCCCTTCACTGATGGGCTCCCCCTCTTTGGGAGGGGGTGGTATATTTAAGGCAATTTAAGGAGTGATGCGAGGGATGCAAGCTATAGGTTTCTTTCTCACTACTGCCCACAGACATTCAGTCTGGGTTAAGCCCCTGCACACACACGCACGCACGCACACACGCATCCCCTTTTTCTGGTTGTGAGAGGAGCAACTGAGAGCCTTTCCCCTTTCTAATCTGAGTCCTGGAGTGGGAGGGAGAGAGTTCCACCACCAGTCCCTTCCTGAGATCAGACGGCTTGGTCGTATGGAGGTGACGCAGTAGAAAAGGCTATTTGAAAAGCCTTTCTAGGAAGCAGAGCACAAGACAGCTGCAGGCTCTTACTCGGCTGTTTACCTCGCAGTCAGGAGAGAAGTTTGCTCCCAGCAATTGGGGTCAATTCCTTCTCTCTTTCCCCTTCCTCCCCATAACCCACACGAGGCCGTCCGCATGCTCCCCTACAATCCAGCCAACCAAACCACACACTGGGACCAAGACATTGGAGAGAAGTGGAGGGTGGCACCGAAGGCAATCACCTGGCTCCCACCTTCCGCCCGCCTTTCTCCTCTATCGGATTCAGAGTTTTTCATTTGACAATCCCCTCACTCGGGCTTCGCATCAGCTGGTTTCCACTTTAGCTCCTGTTCCCCAGGGATGTGGCTTCTTGCTCATTCTCACACACAACAAGGCAAACCTGAGTGAGAGGATTATCCAATGAAAAGAAACTATGAAGCCAGTTAGGAGAAACGTGGGCAGAAGATGGGTGTCAGGTGTGTTCCCTCGCGTCTGCCCTCCGCTTTCTCTCTCCAATATTTGGATTCCCATGTGCGGTCCAGAACTAGAGTTAAATGTATTCAACAGAAAAAAAAAAACTTCTTTATTCTGAGATTATGCCCTTCCTAATTTTTGGTGTTAAAAGTTCTTTTTTTCCCCATAAAATGAAGGTCATAATGAATGATGATTTTAAAACTGTTCATAGTTAGCAATATAAGATGTTAGCAGACTCATGTCAGTCCCTGAAAACAATTTCTTTAAAATATTTTACGCTTACACTTGAAATTCACAAGTGTGGGAAGCACTGAGTTAGGACCTTGGCGCCCCAGGTGGCTGGGCCAGAGCAAGCATTCACATTCAGGTACCCGACGTGGCACTCACAGGCACACCTTTGCACTGCAGCATCCTTTCATGACAGGCAGGGAGGTGACGGAGCAGACTCTTTCCGACATCATGGATTCTAGGGTAGAATAAATCTAACCTTCCACTGGTGTCCTTATTATACCACAGAAACTGATGAGAAATTCAACATGCATTTTGGCAGCAAAATGTTGCCGTGTTTGAGAGTTACGTGTACAAAGCCGGTGAAATACATTCTCCACCGGATTCTAAATTTAATTAGCCCTACTGCTTTGTAATTTTGTTAAATTGAACAAATATACATTTGAATCCTAACTGGACAAACATGGAATGAGGGGCTGTGGGAAAACTAGGAGTGCATCAGATGTGACTTCTGCCTTCCAAGAGGTTACAACCCAGTAGGGTGATAAGAAAATGACCAACTGTGGTAAAGGGAGGACAGTGGGGGAAAGGCATGAGATGACTCAGTCTCGGGGGAGTGGGGTGGGGAAAAGGGGAACAGTTCAGAGGAGGCAGAGGTCACAGTTGACAGGGGACCAGCAAAAGCATTATGAGAAAGGTGACATCTAGATGCACCAAACTATGTGAGCAATGTGGGAGCTGCAACTGTGTAATCACCCGAGTGTACCTAGATCCCTGTACCCAGTAAGTGCTCAATAAATGTTTGAAGGATTCATTAAATAAGTATTACTGGTGATATATGTGCTAGTTTAAATAAAGAGTTACTAAACACTATGTTTTTCTTGGGCTTAGAGCATTTGGGGAAAGCTCTTAGTTTAAGCAAGTTTTATGTGTATCTACTAAGGGATGCTTTCTCCCGTTTCAATTCAGTGGCTGCAGTACTTACTTTTCAGCACAAGAGGGAGCTGCTGCCCAGCTTACTTAACTAAAATAGCAGTATTTCTCTAGGTTTGCCCATTTTTCTCAAATTACAGTGTAATATATTGTGCCACTTAACTACCCTCCCCCCAAATAGCCCACCAACCCCAAATTTCCTATCAATACAATAAAGTTATTATCGATGGTGCATTATTTTCTGAAAAGAATTCTCCTGTTACATGATTAGTAGGAAAAAATACATTAAAAATATTTTAAAATATATTTTAAAAGTTTTATAAACAAATACCTTAGACCAGGCGGACTGTTCTTCAGAGCCCTAAATAATCCAGGGTTTCCCAGTATGGGAGCTTTGCTTATAAAAATGCTTTAGGACCTCATATGTGGGCAACAAATCTGAGATAACAGTCACTTCTACGTGCCCAAGGTTTCATGAGGATCAACGTCTAGGAGAGATCTTAGTTTAGTCCAGACCTTTGAACTTAGGATGTGCAATTTCTTTTGCAAGGAGCTACAAAGTGTAGATTACGAAGTAGCCAAAATTCAGGTGTGTCTTGAATAAGAACACCTGATATTTATAGTAATCAGAGTTTGGGGGAAAATTAGCAAATAATTGTGTATATGATTTCAAAGGATTTCTTAATTTACTAACGGATTCTTTACAGAATTTTTCCAATAGCAAGCTTCCTAGTACTGTACATTTATTTATTTATTTTTACATCTTTATAGAAGTATAATTTGTTTACAATGGTGTGTTAGTTTCTGCTTTATAACAAAATGAATCAGTTATACATATACATATGTTCCCATATGTCTTCCCTCTTGCGTCTCCCTCCCTCCCACCCTCCCTATCCCACCCCTCCAGGCGGTCACAAAGCACCGAGCTGATCTCCTTGTGCTATGTGGCTGCTTCCCACTACCTATCTACCTTACGTTTGGTAGTGTATATATGTCCATGCCTCTCTCTCGCTTTGTCACAGCTTACCCTTTCCCCTCCCCGTATCCTCAAGTCCATTCTCTAGAAGGTCTGTGTCTTTATTCCTGTCTAACCCCTAGGTTCTTCATGACATTTTTTTCCCTTAAATTCCATATATATGTGTTAGCATATGGTATTTGTCTTTCTCTTTCTGACTTACTTCACTCTGTATGACAGACTCTAGGTCTATCCACCTCATTACAAATAGCTCAATTTCATTTCTTTTTATGGCTGAATAATATTCCACTGTGTATATGTGCCACATCTTCTTTATCCATTCATCCGATGATGGACACTTAGGTTGTTTCCATGTCCTGGCTATTGTAAATAGAGCTGCAATGAACATTTTGGTACATGACTCTTTTTGAATTATGGTTTTCTCAGGGTATATGCCCAGTAGTGGGATTTCTGAGTCATATGGTAGTTCTATTTGTAGTTTTTTAAGGAACCTCCATACTGTTCTCCACAGTGGCTGTATCAATTTACATTCCCACCAACAGTGCAAGAGTGTTCCCTTTTCTCCACACCCTCTCCAGCATTTATTGTTTCTAGATTTTTTGATGATGGCCATTCTGACTGGTGTGAGATGATATCTCATTGTAGTTTTGATTTGCATTTCTCTAATGATTAATGATGTTGAGCATTCTTTCATGTGTTTGTTGGCAGTCTGTATATCTTCTTTGAAGAAATGTCTATTTAGGTCTTCTGCCCATTTTTGGATTGGGTTGTTTGTTTTTTTGTTCCTAGTACTGTACATTTAGGGAAAAAAACATTTGAATTCCCCAAATCACATCTACATACTATTTTTCAGTGACATTGTTTCTGTCAAAGTGTGTGCTGCTATCTAAAAACAGCCCCTATAAATGACAGTGTATAGAAAATTTAAATGTAGGAGGTAGCATTATTAAGGTAAAAGGAGAGCAATGTTGTTTTTAGTCACCTGCGAATGAAATAATAGAGTTTAAAGTGAAAGAATATTTGCCCAGTTCATGAGCAAATTCAACCTATGTAAAGAAATCTGAATTTCATCTTAAAGAAAACAATCCCTCTGGTCTTCCCAGAACTATTTCATTATTTATGATTCTTTTTGGAACTGTAGGTCCCAGATTTCTGCCGTCACCAATGGCCACACTCTCCCATGTCTGAATGCCCGTGTTTGTACATCACCTTCTATCTGTACTGTTGTTCCATGCTCTTCACTCTTGAAGGGCAAGGACCAGGGCTTCTTGATTTTTGTGTCACTTACAAAGCCTAGCCCAGGGCCAGTGGTGGGCTCTTCATTCACGTTTAGAAAAAAAGCACAGCCAAGCGTAACTGATAAATAAATAAAGGAGGAAGAAAATGGGCTCTTAATGCTTAAGGGTTACGTGTTTGTTTATTTCTGGTTGATTGGTTGTTAAATCTTAATGCTTCAGTCAAGAGGTAGCAGGGGGGCTTCCCTGGTGGCGCAGTGGTTGAGAGTCCGCCTGCCGATGCAGGGGACACGGGTTCATGCCCCGGTCCAGGAAGATCCCACATGCCGCGCAGTGGCTGGGCCCGTGAGCCATGGCCACTGAGCCTGTGCATCCGGAGCCTGTGCTCCGCAACGGGAGAGGCCACAACGGTGAGAGGCCCGCGTACCGCTAAAAAAAAAAAAAAAAAAAAAAGGTAGCAGGTGTGGTGAGGAGCATGGACTCAGGCATCTTAGGTTCAAATTACAGCTCAGCTTCTTCTAGCTGTGTGTTCTTGAGTAAGACTCCTGTCCTTTCCGTGTCTCAGTTTCTTATTCAGTAACATGGGATGATGCCGATGCTGATATGAATCTTCCCACATAGGGTTTATTCTTTATAAAATGTGCAGAACAGTGTCTGACATACAGTAAATACTATTAGTGATTATAAAATAGAATAATTCTATTGACTGAGATGTAGTCAAAGTGTACGTTGTTCATTAAAAGCCAAACAAAGCTTTAAAAAATGTAATGGAGATGGAGTGACGAAAATGTTCTGGAATTATATAGTGATTGTTGCATAGCCTTGTATACTAAAAACCGCTGAATTGTGTACTTTCAAATAGTGAATTTTATGGTATGTGAATTATATCTCAATTACAAAAATGTAACGGAGAAAAATTCAATTCAACAAATATTTATGGACACATAATAGATACTCAACCTTCTCCTGGGCTTGGTGGAGGATATAAAGCACTTTAAGACATAATCTTTGCTCTGGAGGGTATTGTCTAAGGAGCATCTGCAGTGTCATCGGCACCTTCCCCAGCGTTCTGGAGGATGTCACTCTCCACGTTTCTTACGCTGAGACTCAGAAGGGTTATGTAGGTTGCCCAAGGTCCCATAGGAAATATGGGTAGCAGGAGCCCAGCTGCTTTCTTCAGGTAGGGACAGTCTTGTTGAAGACAGATGATCTACATCTATAGAGTAACTAGTGAAGCAAACATCACAGGAGGTCATCAGGCCCAATATGTGGGATAAGGAAAACCAAAAGGAGCAGCCAGTGGTAGGGAAGGTTTTATGGAGGCAAAGGCCTTTAGAGGGGTCTTTATAAAAGGGGGAGATCTGTGCATGTGAGTCACAGTGGGAGTAGGCATCTTAGATGTGTAAGAAGTGCTCCCTGACCTGCTTTTCCTAGAATTATGCATATTCTCAGGTTGAAAGCCTCTTATAGTGATCATGTTAACAAACACGACATATGAGACATTCGACTGACACAGCTGAAGCCATAGGCATTTGTCTGGACCAATGACACCAAGGTAGGATGTCAATGAGAAAACAGGAGGATCTAAACACAATTTAATTTGCTTGACTCACCACCCATTTGCTTCTTTCGTCATTTATTCAGTACTTTTTATTTTTTATTTTTCAGCGCCTACCTGACTAATATCTGAGAATATAAACAGAAATAAAATGCAATCTTTGCTTTTTGGGAAGATTCCAAGCTAGGAGTTGACATCAGATAGGTATACAAGAAAATAAAGTGATAAGTGATATATAGCAAAGGGCTATAGAAAGGTGAATGGAAACACAGACTTAGAAACACTACGTTCAGTTGATGTTCAAAAAATAAAGATTGTTGAAGAGGTTTATTTTTCTGGCTAAAACGTATACTCTTGCAAAGTACCTTAACAGGGCCTTTCCCAGCTGATAGAAGGACAAGAAAGGCTTGGGGAAGAGGTACCCAGGGCTAGAGAGAGACAGGAGACCCCTCCTCACTCTGCTCCTATGAGCTCCCTGGCTGGTGGGTGGGCCACTTGCCCCAAAGTGGTTTTAAATGTAAAGTGGGACAATTTCTCTGCTCTACCTTTCCGAGTGACTTCCTGAGGGAAGATATGTTGGGGCCTGGTTGGAGGAGGGAGCCAGGCCCCTTAAGGATAGGATTCATCTTCCCCAAGAGGAAAGCAGTCTCTCTATCTGGGCCTCACTTTCACCCAACCCTCACTCAACGGACTATTTTCAAGGATAAGAAAGGAGCAGTTTGTGATTTTAAAAAACAATACTTTTTATTGTGGTAAAATACACATAGCATAAAATTAATCACTTTAAGCATCTTTTAGTATACAATTCAGCAGCATCAGTATGTTCACAAGGTTGTCCAACCATCACCACTCTCTATTTCCAGAACATTTTCATCATCCCAAACTGAAATTCTGTACCCCATTAAGCAATACCCTGCCCCTCCCCCAGCCCCTGGTAACCATATTCTACTTTCTGTCTCTCTGAATTTGACTACTCTAGGTATCTCATTTAAGGGCCGTCATATAATACTTGTCCTTTTGCATCTGGCTTATTTCACTTAGCATAATGTTTTCAAGGTTTATCTCTGTTGTAGCATGTGTCAGAATTTCATACCTTTTTAAGGCTGAACACTATTCCATTGCATATGTACATCACATTTTGTTTATCCATGCATCCACTGACGGACACTTGGCTTGTTTCCACCTTTTGACCATCGTGGATAACACTGCTCTGAACATTGGTGTACAAGTATCTGTTCGAGTTCCTGCTTTAAATTCCTTTGGGTTTATACCGTCAAGTCAAATTGCTGGATCATATGGTAATTCTGCTTTGCTTTTGGAGGGACCACCAAACTGTTTACCATAGTGGCTGCACCATTTTACATTCTCGATACCAATGCACAAGGGTTTCAATTTCTTCACATCCTTATCAATAGCAACTGCAGAAGAATGTGGAAAGGATCCTGAACTTGAGTTGAAAGAAGTCAAGTACCGTTTCTGGCTTTTCCTTTTTCCTCCCTTCCCTTCCCAGCTCTGCTTTTTAATAAAATATTTATAGGGGAATAATTTTAGATTTACAGAAAATTGACAAAGATAGTAGTCTTAGTCTGTTTGGGCTGCTATAACAGAATACCATAGACTGGGTGAACAACAGAAATTTATTTCTCACAGTTCTGGAGGCTGGAAGTCCCAGATCAGGATGCCAGCATGGTTGGGTTCTGGTGAGGATCCTTTTTAGAGTTGCTGACTACAGACTTATTGCTGTGTCCTCACCTGGTGGAAAGGGCCAGTAAGCTGCGTCTTGAACAAGGGCCTCTTAATCTCATTCATGGGAGCACCGCCCTCATGACTTAGTACCTCCCAAAGGCCTGACTCCCTAATACCACCATATTGGGCATTAGAATATCAGCTTCCCTGGTGGCGCAGTGGTTGAGAGTCCGCCTACCAATACAGGGGATATGGGTTCGTGTCCCGGTCCGGGAGGATCCCACCTGCTGCGGAGCAGCTGGGCCCGTGAGCCATGGCCACTGAGCCTGCGCGTCTGGAGCCTGTACTCCGCAATGGGAGAGGCCGCAACAGTGAGAGGCCCGTGTACTGAAAAAAAAAAAAAAATGCAGTATAGTATTATTAACTATAGTCACCATGCTGTACATTGCATCCCTGACTTACTTATTTTATAGCTGGAAGTTTGTATCTTTTGTCTCCCTTCACCCATTTTGTCCCCCTCCCCTCCAGTCCTCACCTCTGGCAACCACCAATCTGTTCTCTGAATCTATGAGCTTGGTTTTGGGTTTTTATTATAAATTATTATTATTATTTTTAAGATTCCATATATAAATGAAATCATTCAATATTTGTCTTTCTCTGTCTGACTGATTTCACTTAGCAGAATGCCCTCAAGGGCCATCCATATTATCTCAAATGGCAAGATTTCATTCCTTTTTATGGCTGAATAATATTCTTCTGTGTGTGTGATATTTTCTTTTTTTTTTTAAAGATGTTGGGGGTAGGAGTTTATTAATTTATTTATTTTTGCTGTGTTGGGTCTTCATTTCTGTGAGAGGGCTTTCTCTAGTTGTGCCAAGCGGGGGCCACTTTTCATCACGGTGCGCGGGCCTCTCACTATCCCGGCCTCTCTTGTTGCGGAGCACAGGCTCCAGACACGCAGGCTCAGTAGTTGTGGCTCACGGGCCTAGTTGCTCCGTGACATGTGGGATCCTCCCAGACCAGGGCTCGAACCCGTGTCCCCTGCATTAGCAGGCAGACTCTCAACCACTGCGCCACCAGGGAAGCCCCTGTGTGATATTTTCTTTATTCATTCAACCATTGATGGATATGTAGGTTGTTTCCATATCTTGGCTATTGTAAATAATGCTGCAGTGAATGTTGGGGTGCATATATCTTTTTGAGTTACTGTTCTTGATTTATTTGCATAAATTCCAAAAGTGGAACTGCTGGATCATAGGTTAGTTCTATTTTTAATTTTTTGAGGATCCCCCATACTGTTTTCCATAGTGACTGTGTCAATTTACATTCCCACCAGCAGTGCATGAGGGGCCCTTTTTTCCTCATTCTCTCTAGCACTTGTTATTTCTTCTCTTTTTTTCTTTAATTAAAGTATAGTTGATGTACAATATGGTGTTAGTTTCACGTGTACAGTAAAGTGATTCAGTTTTATATATATATATATGTGTGTGTGTGTGTATATATATAAATATATATATATTTTAGATTCTTTTCCATTATAGGTTACTACAAGATACTGAATATAGTTCCCTGTGCTATACAGTAAATCTTTTTACTGTTTATTTATCTATTTTATATATAGTAGTTTAGTATAGTAGTTTGTATCTGTTAATCCCATACTCTCAATTTATCCCTCTCCCTTCCCTTTCCCCTTTGGTAACCATAAGTTTGTTTTCTATGCCTGTGAGTCTGTTTCTGTTTTGTAAATAAATTCATTTGTATCATTTTTTAGCTTCCACATAGAAGTGATATTACATGATATTTGTCTTTCTCTGTCTGGCTTACTTCTCTCAGTATGATAGTCTCTAGGTCCATCCAGATTGCTGCAAATGGCAATATTTCATTCTTTTTTATGGCTGAGTAATATTCTATTATATATATGCCATATCTTCTTTATCCATTCATCTGTCGATGGACACAGGTTGCTTCCATGTTTTGGCTATTGTAAATAGCGCTGCTGTGAACATAGGGGTACATGTATCTTTTTGAATTATAGTTTTGTCTGGGTATATGCCCAGGAGTGGGATTGCTGGATCATATGGCAACTCTATTTTTAGTTTTTAAAATACTGTTCTCCATAGTGGCTGCACCAATTTACATTCCCACCAACAGTGTAGGAGGGTGCCCTTTTCTCCACATTCTCTCTAATACTTGTTATTTCTTGTCTTTTTGACGATAGCCATTCTGACAGGTGTGAGGTGATGCCTCACTGTGGTTTTGATTCGCATTTCCCTGATGATTACTGATTGAGCATCTTTTCCTGTTGACCGTCAGTATGCCTTCTTTGGAAAAATTTCTGTTCAGGTCCTCTGCCCATTTTAAAATCAGATTGTTTTTTGCTATTGAGTTATATGAGCTCTTTATATTTTGGGGATATTACCCCTTTTCAGACACACGATTTGCACATGTTTTCTCCAATTCAGTAGGTGGCCTTTTCATTTTGTTGATGGTTTCCATTGCTGTGCAGCAGCTCAGCAGCTTTTTATTTGCTGAGACCCTTCTGACACTCTCCTCTCTGAGCCTCAGTTTTCTCATGTGTCCAATGAGAACAATGATAACAGCAACCTCTACCCGCAGGGTACGGTGAGGACTGAGTGGATAGAAGGAGTGAGAGTGTTTTGTGGGCTGTAAAGCTTCATGCCCACGGAAAGGATTATCATTGAAGCCTGCAGCCTCCTCCTTTCACCAACGGGCCTCCCTGCCCTGCATCAGGCCTTGTGCCTCTTGCTGACTGAGCTGCCAAAGGCCGTCAGAAGGAGGCTTTGCCACCAGGTCTGCCCTGGCCAGAGGAGTCCTGGCGCTCCTGGCCCCGTAGGTGGCATTGACCTGATTGAGGGCTCTGGCCTCTGGCAGGGCCTCTTCCCAGTGCTTCCTGTGTGTTTATAAAGCTCCTCCAGGTGCTGGCATCTTGACACTTTGGGGGTGGAGAGAGGCTAGAGGTTACAGGCTCAGCTCTCTCCCTGGGCATTTGAGATGACCACTTGGGATATCCTCCGGCCACAGAGGGAGGAGGAAACCATGAGTTGGCTCAGCTGCTTTTTTTTTTTTTTTTTTTGCGGTACGCGGGCCTCTCACCGTTGTGGCCTCTCTCGCTGCGGAGCACAGGCTCCGGACGCGCAGGCTCAGCGGCCATGGCTCACGGGCCCAGCCGCTCCGCAGCATGTGGGATCTTCCTGGACTGGAGCACGAACCCGTGTCCCCTGCATCGGCAGGCGGACTCTCAACCACTGCGCCACCAGGGAAGCCCTCAGCTGCTTTTTAATTCTCTCCAGTTTGGGGTCGGGGAGGGGTGGTGGGCTGAGGGTGCAGGGGTGATATTCTGAGTCTGGTTTGAGAGATTGCAGGAGCTGAGCTCAGCATGCTCTCTCCACTCCTGGCTCCCTCTGGGGCTTCTTGGAAGGATCTCTCGTTTGCTCATGTCCACTCTCTCCCACATGGCTTCTTGGTTAGTGCTTGTAGTGGGTTGAACAGGGGTTCCAAAAGGTCCTAACCTCTGCTATCTGTGAATGTGACATTCTTTAGAAATAGGGTCTTTGTAGATGTAACTGAGTTGAGGATCTTGTGATCAGATCATCTTTTAGGCCCACCCTAAATCCAGTGACAGGTGTTTCTATGAGACATAAAAGGAGGCAACACAGGCAGAGGGGAAGGTTATTGAAGACAGACACAGAGATTGTAGTTATGCTGCCACAAGCCGCGGAACGACACAGGTTGCGGCAGCCACTACAAGCTAGGAGTGTGGCGTGGAGGCCATTCCCCCTCAGAGCCTCCAGAGGGAACCAGCCTGTCAACACCTTGATTTTGGACTTCTGGCCTTGTCTTAGCATCGGCTGTCCTAACAAGGCACAACAGACTGGGTGGCTTAAACAACAGAAATTAATTTTATCACGGTTCTGGAGATTGCAAGTCTGAGCTCAGGGTGCCGGCATGGTTGGGTTCTGGTGAGGGCCTTCCTCCTGGCTTGCCAACTGCTGCCTTTTCACTGTGGCCTCACATGGCAGAGAGAATGACAGACAGCAAGCGCTCTGGTGTCTCTCCTTAAAAGGGCACTAATCCCATTATGAGGGCCCCATTTTCATGCCCTCGTCTAAACCTGAACTCCCCAAAGCCCCATCTTCAAATATCATCACACTGGGGGTTAGGGCTTCGACATGTGAATTTGCGGGAGGGACACACAATTCAGTCCATAGCAGGCCTCCAGAACTGTAAGAGAATAACTTTGTGTTGTTTCAGGCCACCCAGTTTGTGGCATTTTGTTATGGCAGCCTTAGGAAACTGAGACACTGGTCCTCCCCACTTCCCTAGGCACCCTCCTCAGTGAGACCACCAGTCCAAAAGAAGACTTACAGCGGGGCCAAGGCAGGTAGCATGCCTGGGGAAAGCTGAGGGTGTGGATGAATGGTGTGACACTGCCTGGACTCTCTGGGTCCAGACTCAGTGCCCCTGAGAACTGGCACTGGGCAGCTGGGGGCTGTCATGGGTGCCCCTTGTCTTCAGCTACATCATGGAGGAGGGGGACCTGGCACTGCACCTGGTGGTGATTCATCAGCAGGAGCCCTTCCTGGATCTCCTCCTAGGCGTGTGGCCTGGGCCTGCAAGGTGAGCTGGGCCAAACAGCCCTGCACCCGGCAGCCGTCCTGGGGAGGCATCCAGGGTACAGAAGTCATATGTGGCAGTCACCAGGTTGCACAAGGTGGGGCCACACCATGCCGCACCTGCTCTGCCACATCGCAGCTCCAGTGCCCACCTGGTGCGCAGAGGAACTGCCCACGCCTGCCTCAGTCAGGGCCTGACCACACCCCAGCACCAAATGCCTCAGTTGCCTTGTACCTGGAACCTACTTAGAGAAGCGGAGAGTGAGGAGGGTTGGAAACTGCAGCTCTGGTCTGAAAACTCTGAGGGCCACGCCCCACTCCACACTCCGTCATCCTCGAAGATGCAGAGATGGTCCAGCTGCTCCCAGGAGGTTGAGCTGACCTCAACAAACCAGAACCCACGTGAGGCCGGAGCCCCCTGCCCTCAGCAGCGGAGACCCAAGCAGCTGACTGGTGGGAGATTCTCCTGAGGGCGGGCTTGGGCCCTGCCGCCCCCAGGTACGCATGTGCACCCCCCGGGGCAGCCCTGCTCTTGCCCACCCCCTCCTCACCTGGCTCTTCTGAGCATGGAACATCTGAGTCTGAGGAAAGGATGACAAGCCTAGCTTCTGCAGCAGCAGTAGTGACAGCCCCTGTGGGGGTGAGGGCGTGAGTCGAAAGGATAGATTGGATGGTCCAGCAGCGGGGGCAGGGTACACTGGAGAGTTTGTAATGGGGAGAAGAGATATCAGGCAGAGCACTGAGACCGACCGTGGGCTGGAGCAATTGGAGAACTCAGGCAGCAGAGTGCAAGTGTCCTCACGGAGCAGTCAGCATAGACCTGGACAGGGGTGGTGGGAAGGACTTGGACAGTAGTGGTTGAGAATTAAAGCAACGGCAGAGGTAGAACTCAGGCGGAAGTGGAGACCATGGGTCACAGTGATTGGCAGCTAGAGACAGTGACAGGTGATTTGGGGGAGCAAGAGATGAAGCACTCAGGTGAAGGAGAGAGACTGCAGTGGCTTTGGTCGCTGAAGAACTGGAGCAGGGCTAGGACTCGAGCAGTAGCAGTGGGAGAAATGACTTTGAAAATGGTGGGTTGACAGCTAGGAGCAAGGGAACTCAGGCTTCAAAGCAAGACCCAACTGTTGGAGTGTGAGGAGAGACCTCGGGCAGCGAGGAAAGAGGCAGCCGCCTGCGCTCCTCTGCCTCGCGCCCGTCCCCCCAGGGTGAACACGATGGCATCGTGGTCCACAGTGATTGGAGCAAAACCAAATACCTCCCACCTCAGCCTCGAAACGTCTCCCCATGTGATTTGTTTGATTGTTAATACAATTTCCAATTTGATAAAACCCCAGTTCTGACAACCAGAAAAGAAAAAAAATAACTTAGGGATTTGAGCTCTGAATAATTTCTGCTTCCATTTTTCGGTCTATAATCCCCATCCCCCAGGAAAACTTACCCGTCTTGTTCCAGTTTGAGGATGCTCCTTATTTCCCAAGAAGTTACCCCTTTACCCAGACACACTCATCAATAAAGCCACATGGGGCAGGACAGGGCTGGGCGCTCACCTCTAGGTGGTGGGGGGGAGACAGATCCCAGCCTCCCCTCCCATTTCATCAGGAGATCAGCCCTTAATGAAGGGAAGAGATTCCAAAGGTGAAAGTCCTTGACCTGGTGGCAGATTGATGCAACAGGTATTTAGGGGCTGGTGGAGCTTCACACTGTGACATTGTTGTACCCACTCAGGGCCACCCTGCTGGCTTCCCGGACAGGTGGTGAGCAGGGAACATGTTGGAGGACCTCACTTTTAGGGGAGAAATGGGCTATTTGATGTAAGGAAAACAGCATGAGGGCAGGAGTTGAGACCTGGCTTGTCACTAACTAGCTCTGTGACCTGAGGGAGGTCACGTCTCTGAGCCTCAGTTTCCTTGTCCTTAGAATGGACAACATGATTTTTAAGTCCCTCCTCTGAATCCATAGTGAGTCCTGGGGGACTGTGATACGTTAGGCAAGCAGCAGACGTAGGTGCTGAATCTCTCTCTCTCCCTCTCTCTTTTTTGGCTAATTGAAGTAAAATATACAGAATGTGAAACTGGCCATCTTTTTTCACTTTTATTTTATTTTGAATTATGGTTAAATACACATAAAATTTACTATCTTAACCATGTTTAACCATTCAATCAGTGGCGTTAAGTACATTCACAGTGTTGTACAACCATCAGAACTGTCCATTTCCGGAACTTCTTCATCATCTCAGGCTGAAGCGCTACCCATTAAGCAATAACTCTCCCCTTCCCCAGAGCTTGGTAGCCTCTATTCTATTTTCTGTCTAATGAATTTGGCTACTCTAGGTACCTTCTATAAGTGGAGTCATACAATATTTGTCCTTTTGTATCTGGCTTAGCATAATGTTTTCAAGGTTGATCTGTATTGTAACATGTATCAAAATTTCATTCCTCTTTAAGGTTGAATAATTCATTATAAATGTATGTATATGTATGTGTGTGTGTGTATATATATATATATACACACACACACACACACACCACATTTTGTTTATCTATTGATGGACATTTGGGTGGTTTCCACCATTCGGCTATTGTGAATAATCCTACAGTGAACTTTGGTGACCAAGTATCTGTTCAAGTCCCTGCTTTCAGTTCTTTTGGGTGTATACCTAGGAGTGGAATTGGTGGATCATATGACAATTCTACGTTCAGCTTTTTTTTTTTTAACATCTTTGTTGGAGTATAGTCGCTTTACAATGTTGTGTTAGTTGCTGCTGTATAACAAAGTGAATCAGCTATATGCACACGTATATCCCCATATCCCCTCCCTCTTGCGCCTCCCTCCCATCTACGTTTTGCTTTTTGAGGAATTGCCAAACCTTTTTCCCTTTAGTTTACTCTTAAATGAAGGCACTCAGTCCTGCCACGGGTGTGTGATGGGGAGTCCCATGGAGATGCAGATCGAACCCACCTGCATTCAGACGGGCTGCCTGGCACTGCCATTCCCCGTTCTCCCTGGTACTGATGTGGATCAGATGTGTTCTGGGGATCTGATGGTCATTACTGAGCCCAGGGCTGCACATATTCTAGTTCTGGGGTGAACTGCCTTGTGGCTTATAGGTTGCTGTGGAGAAAGGAAATAATTTTCTCTCCTTGTCCAGAATTGCAGAAATGATGATGATATGTGCACACATTTCGGATTTCATTTATAGAACTAGAACCCCAAACAGGAGTGGGGTAAGGACTGGGGGAAAAGGCAGGCGGTTTAATTGGGAAGGCAGAAAGATGGCTGACACTAGGACTGAACCTCTCAGAAACACTGACCAGAGTCGCAGAATGGCCCAGATGGAGCCAGAGTTGATCCAAAGAGCAAGCGAGCAGATGAACTGGCCCAGCCCAGAGCTGCTTTGAACCTACAAGGTCTAGGTTCAAATGGCAGCTCTCCTTGTTATTTTGGGCCGTGAACTTAACCTCCCTCAAGTTCAGTTTCCGCATTTGTAAAACAGGGACAGTCATGAGAGTTCTGAGGATAAATAAAAACATGCCTGCGAGCCCCTTCCCACAGTGCCTGGGCCCACGCTCAATACAGGTTAGGACCTCTTTTCCCTCAAACCCCGAGCATCAAGCTCAGGTGCTGTATTAGACTGGGAAGACCTTCCCTCACCCCCAAGTTCTAGAAACCTACTTTAAAGCATGAGTTTTTGAGGCCGTTTGCATTGTGGTGGCCACTCTAGAATTTTCCTATTGTCTTTCTACTGCTTTCTTTCTCTCCAAGTCAAATGTTTCATCTTTTTGGGACTGGTAGATGGGGCTTTTGTAGAAGGTACAAAACTGACTTTTAAGCAAAGGATAGACTCTTTGCGTAAAATTTAAAAATTTCAAAAACTAACAGAAAAGCTCAGTTAGCCTGGGCAAAATTCTTCTGGACACTGTTGGAAATGAACGCTTCATGTAGCAATCCAGATTCATTTACTGCAAAGGGTTCATTCTCCCGGCAGCCACAGCAGGAGTGAAGGGAGAAGCAATGTGAAGACGCTTTGAGGCCATAACCTTATGTAAACAGAAACTTTTGTCACGAATAATAAATACAGAAAATTAAATGTTTGGTAAGTGAGCATGTATCCAAGTAGATGAATTTCCCTGGCGCTGAGGTTCAGTTCAGCTTTCTGCTCATCCTTGCTGGTTTAATTCAATGAGCCGACCTGCAAACACAGCCAGCGTTCCGATGATGCAGACGAGCATGAAGACTCCGAGGAGAATGTGGTCCATCACCATTGCAACGTACTTCCATTCCTCGGCCGCCTGGGAGAGAGGAATATGTTAGAATTTCCGTAAGACGATCATGGACTCACGATGTTCATGCTGTCCATCATCTAGGGGCCCTTCAGTCTGTTGATCATCCCTCCACAGGCATTATGATCTTTATTTTTTAAATAGGTTATTCACAATATGATGACTTGCTAAGATGGCCTAGGGGGTCACTGGGCACATCTTACATCAGTTGCTGCCCCTTGAACGCCAACCTTCCCATCAAGCCAAACCCATCCCTCTGTGCTCGAGCATTTGACCATTTAAACAAGAGGTGCAGATCTCAAGCCACAGAGCTTACGTTATTGGACTCCTGGTCTGACTTCATGGTCTCTGCGATGTATTTGATGCCCTCAATGGCACTTTTCACCTCGGGGTGTTTGATCAGGGGAGAGTGGAAACCCATGGGTGGAGGTCCCGGCTTCCCAGAAATGTCAGAAATATCAATGTCTTCTGTAAAAATTTTTTTGTCTTGTTTTTCTCTGGATGGTCTTTTCATCGTGGAGAAGAACATGATATTTGGGATAGTGTCGATAAAAACCTATAACAAAATTTAAAAAGTCCACGTATGGGAATTATTGT
This sequence comes from Lagenorhynchus albirostris, assembly GCF_949774975.1. Lineage (NCBI taxonomy): Eukaryota > Metazoa > Chordata > Mammalia > Artiodactyla > Delphinidae > Lagenorhynchus > Lagenorhynchus albirostris. Next base: position 58,078,567 of record NC_083100.1, on the reverse strand, counting down.
CAGCAGGGCAAGCATCAAACTCTGATTTTGCATAAGCAGTGTGACCTTAGGCGAATTATTCAGCTTCTCTGGGCCTCAGCCTCTTTGTCCCTAAACAAAAGGACTCTACTAGATTTTCTCAAAGCTTGCTCATCTGTATCCTGTGACCCGACAAATTACTAAGGCTAATAGAGATGATTCTGTAATGCCAGCAGCTTGCCACTGGAGGGAGCCTGTGTGCAGCTACTGACTCAAGAAACCAATGAAGCGTAAACTTCCAGACCCCCTGTAGGCACCCACTTCTTTCAAGGCCTGTGTCCTCATGATCAAAAGGTTAAAGAAAGGGCCCCTCCCGTTAAAAAAAATATATATATAAGCTTCCTGCCCCATAAAACAGCTAGACTGTTTTCTTCTGTTTCTTGTTCCTGAAGAAATGCAACATAGGTATTGCCAGGAGTCACTTGGCCTTTAGAGAAGCAGGGACTGTCTCTCCTCCCAAAAGAATACATTGCAAGCGGTAGTTTCTCTGTCAATTCATAACAAATCTTTTGCATTGTGCACAAAAGACTGGATGTTAGTGTCTCTGTGAAGATGTATAAAAGAACCAACACATTGGAAATGTTAACACATTTTAAAATTCAGTAATGTAAATATTTGAGACCAAGTTCCTCACTAAAACTTTTTGACAATCTCTCATCAAGCCCCCTCCCTACCCCCACTCCCAATTTCTAGCCCTTATTCTAGTCTCAGCAGATGATTCTACCGGCAAAAAAATAAGCAGTCTGTTCACAAACTGGAAGACATAAAAACAGACATCTCAAGATTTCACAGCATTTGAATAAAAGGATAGTGATTTATTCATCTTCTCTAATCAGAGATTCTTTAAGGCTGAGTTTGGAATGGGCTTTGTTAATTCTGGTTTTCTTATCTCCCTGGGCCGGTTGCTTGAGTTATTTATACCCAGCAAGAAGCCAAAGAAAGTTCCTTCCCCAAAACCCCTACAGCCCAGAAAGGACTTTCCGTTCCTAAGTGCCCACAAGGGTTACCTAGGAGGCCACTAGCCACACAGAAGAGTAGACCTGTGGATGCCTTGAGGGAGGGGCAGCCCTGGGCAAAGTGTGCCGGGGCCTTGCTCGCTCACCTTCCGCACCCACTCGGGCATGACGTGGGTGCTGGGGGAGCGGTGGTGTGTGTTGATGACGATGACGGTGATGATGATGGATGCGATGACAAACACCATGGTGAACAGCATGTACTTCCCAATCAAGGGCACCGCACTGGAGGTGGAAGGGATCAGCTCCACAATGACCAGAAGGAACACGGTTAAGGACAGCAGGACAGAGATGCTCAGAGTCATCTTCTCTCCTGGACAAAAGAAGAAACAAACACAACCCACCTGTTATGGGCTAAATTGTTCTTCCACCCAAATTTATGTGTTGAAACACTAAGCCCCAGCACCTCAGGGACTGTTTTGGAGGTAGGCCTTTAACGATGTAATTCAATTAAAATGAGGTCTTAGGGTGGGCCCTCATCCAATATGACTGGTGTCCTTATCAGAAAAGGAGATTAAGACACAGACACACACAGAGGAAAGGCCATGTGAGGACCCAGGCTGAAGACAGCCATCTGCAAGCCCAGGAGAGAGGCCTCAGAGGAAACCAACCCTGCTGACGCCTTGATCTTGGACTTCCAGCCTCCAGCACTGTGGGAAAATAAATCTCTGTTGCTTAAGCCACCAGTCTGTGGTCCTTGGTGAAGGCAGCCCTGGCAAACGAGCACACCACCAAAACCCAAGGGTGAGAGGAATGTGACCGGCATGTTCTCAAGGTCTCGTTGTGGGGAATTTTTGCTGTAGAATTTCCTGTGAGACCTCGGCACCTTAACTGTGCTGGTGATGGCAAGTGGCAGGCATTTCCATTAGAGGCTGCCAAGCAGGAGATGCCACTTCACCTCTTGCCCAGCATTCCGTTTCTTGGCGGAACTCAGGGAACGCAGAGAGGTTCTGGGTGGTAATCGAGACCCCAGATGGCAGTTTTTCCGTCCGCAGCAGAATGTCTTAAACCTCACAAAACTGAACTGCAGCCTGGCCTACTTGTTACCCAGCAGATGATGGGCAGCCCAGAAGTCCATGTATCTTTTTCTCATTGTGGAAGCAAAAAAAAGCTGTAAGACCCAAGCCGAGAAAGGACAACATCCATGATTTCACACCACTCGCTTTCTCATCTTCATCGAAGGGGATGATTGGGGTTTTTTTTCTTGTTTTGACTTTTTTTGTTTTTCATACTAAGGGATGAAGGATTCCCCTTCCCCTGAATCTTTTCTCCAGGCCCTACGCTTTCAGGGTGAACAATTCCCGGATGGTGTCCTGGTTGGACAAGGAAACAAGAAAGCCAGGGGCTGGATGGCACTGGAATATTTTTGTGGGGATTGACCAGCTCAGATGCAGTAGAGAGCCTTTGGGAGGGACTTTCCTTGGGCTGGTCTTGGTGTTTGTGTCCTGGGAAACCCCTCGTGTGGCCCTGCTTTCCAGTGTGGAACTTTTCCCATTCTGGATGTGTCCAGATGCTAGGAATATACACAGGATCCAGAGTGGATGTAAACAAGAAATTGTCCGTTTCTGGTGGGCAGGAAAGTCTTCAAAAGTAAAAAAGAAAACAGAATTATAAATATCCAATATTGATCAAGGTCCATCCAATTTCTTGATGAATGATAATAACGATAGCTAACAATTATCAAGCGGTCTCACTGTTCTAAATGCTTTTCAAGCATAAATCATTTAATATTTATAGAAACTCTGATTAGTTTCCATATGGCCCTGCCTAGAGTGTTCTATCTTCACTTTAAGAAGCTTCATTTGATTGGAAAGGTGAAAAGATATTTGTTTGTGATGATTTGTTTAAGAATGAGTACAATCCCTAGAACATATGTTCGGTGGGGAACATTCTGCCTTGTTCTCTACCTTATCCCTGTCTTGTAACAGTTGTTTAAACGGTACATGTTGAGTGAGTGAATGTGTAAGGTTTTTTTTTTCTTGTTGGAGAGTTGGATTTAGACTTTTGTGGGGTTTTTTTTTGGGGGGGCTTTTGATAAAATTGTTATCTGTCATAAGTTTGAGGACCACCTTACCATCTTTCTTTTTTCCCTGCTTGTCTGCCGTAAATCATTTAAGAGCAGTGACTTGCTTGCAGGCATATGTGTTCCCTTTCCCCCTTTTCTGTAGATTGTTGGTGTCTGGTGAAATTATGTCACAGATGTGATTACTCAGTAGGAGGTAAGTAAGTCGTCCAGGCTGATATGGGAGAAAGAATTGCCACTTGGGAAGTATGGTGTTGTGTGTAAAGATACTGCCATCTGGAGAATAGATACACAAAAGCTATTTTCAAGGGGCAAGCCGTGGGCAAAGGAGGCAAGACCTGAGTAGTCACGTACAGCAAGTGACTTCATGGGGTATGAGGCATCGGTAGTGCCTGTGATACACGCCTTACCCAGCACCCTTCGGGGCCCACAGCAGGTATTCAGCAACTAGATTCTGGTGGTTATTCACTTAACCAGACTGAGCTGTGTATGCGCATCTTCAGAGTCCCATTCAGCTCTCTGCCTGCTCTGTAGTCGGCCCCAGCTGGAATGTCACCACTGCACATGGCCAGTCAGTACACGCATCCTCCCAGGGACGATGGTTTGGGTCTGTCTGCCTGTATTTGTTTATTAGCCGTGGTTATTTCTGGCTTCCCCCAAAATAGTAGCCCGAGATCCATCAGGGTCAGCAGCTGCTGCCATGGCAACTGCACTCACCTGAGTCCGTGGGCAGGTAGAACACCAGGCCGGTTAAGAAGGAGAAGAGCAGGCAGGGAATGATGACGTTGACGATGAAGTAGAGGGGCAGGCGCTGCATGACAAAGTGGTAGGTGATGTCCAGGTAGGGGGTGGAGGGGCAGCAGGCGTAGAACACCCAGTGCTTCCAGCCCCGGGACTCCTTGATCACCCATTCCCCACTCTCCATGAAGTTGCTTAGGTCTGGCTGGTCGCTTTCCTGAGAAGATGGAATGAAACTTTGAATTCCCAGCCTCATCACCCTGAGGAGGGGGACGGTTTCCTAATCAGCTGTGACAAGGCAACCGATCCCAGCACTGTCACATACCCAGGAGGGACCCTGGGTCACCTTCGCTTTGGGGTCTTAGGTTCCTTTCCTGTAAAATAAGGGGGTTTGGACTATTGGGATTCTCCATGTTGACTATACATTCAAGTCACTTGGGAGCTTTAAAATATATTGGTGCCCTAGCTCCACCCCAGTCTGATTAAATAAGAATTCTTGGGCCTGAGCCTGGGCATAGAGAATTATTTAAGCCCCAGGTGGTTCTCTTATGCAGTGCATCAAGAACCTTCCCAACCAATTGAGAACCATCAAACTAGACAATCCCCAAAGTTCGAATGGGTGCTGAGAGCCTATGATAATGGAGGGGCAGAGTTGGAGACCTGAATCACGCTTTTCCTGCATCCAACCTCCTCACAGTAGGTCACCACCCACCGGGTTGATGGCCACCACGGATCCGTCATAGGTCCAGGTGCCCAGCTTCATGCTGCAGTTCTGTTCGTCAAAGGGAAAGTGGGTGACGATGATCTCACAGTAGCTTTTAAAGATGGCGGGAGGTGTCCACGTGATGTGGCCAGTGTAGTCCAGGAGCACTTTGGTGAACTTGACAATGGCAAAGTCGCCATCTGCACTACAATTGGGATAAAAGAGGAACAGGGATCCAAGTGACAGATGAGCCTTCAATTCTGCTTGGGGATGCTAACGGGAGACAGTTGTTAATTATTCAGGTGCTAATTATAGAAGCTCTCTTTTGCACTGCATCGCTTTTTATCTGTGGCAATGTTTTTCAAATTTGTCTGATAATAAAGATCACTGGGGTGCTTGTTTAAAATATAGATTCCTGAATCTAAAAAATAACACAAGTGAATCTTTACAGAACAAAAACAGACTCACAGATACAGAAAACAAACTTATGGTTACCAAAGGGGAGAAGGAGGGAGAGGGACAAATTAGGAGTATGGGATTAACGGATACAAACTACTATACTTAAAATAGATAAGCAACAGGGATTTAGTGTATAGCACAGGGAATTATATTCAATATCTTGTAATAACCTATAATGGAATATAAGCTGCAAAAAATCTGAATCACTATGCTCTATACCTACAACTAACACAATATTATAAATCAACTACACTTCAATAAAAAATAAAGTAAAACAAAATATAGATTCCTGAGCACCATCTGAGTGCTGAATCAGGATATCTAGGGATGAACCCGAGAATCTACAGTTTTAAAGGAATAACAGGTGACATGGATTCACTGCGTCCCAGATTCTTCTTCCCAGTCCTCAGTAGTATTTGTGATGTTAATCTCCATGTATCCCTTCTCTGATATACTTTGAAAGTTAATTGAGAAAAAACCCAGGAATTTTAAAGAAAAACACGTCTAGTGGCTCATTACGGTGACAAGCACGTTAAAGAAGGGGTCTGTTACCTTTAAAGAACTATTTAGACCGCAGTGGGGTGGGGTCACAAACTCAGATGCCTCCAGGGCCAGGCAGGCAAGGAAGGAGGGAGGGTTGAGCCTGGCATGGGGAGAGACCCTCTCTCCCCTGAGGAAGGCACCACTCAGCTCTGCCATGGTGTCTGCGTGGGAGCGAAGGCTCCATGTTGCCTGATACTGGATTCTTCCTTGGAAGCTGGGAATCAAGACTTTTAATCCAAGGTCGCCATTTTTTTTTTTTTTTTTTTTTTTTTTGCTGTACGCAGGCCTCTCCCTGTTGGGGCCTCTCCCGTTGCGGAGCACAGGCTCTGGACGCACAGGCTCAGCGGCCATGACTCACGGGCCCAGCCGCTCCGCAGCATGTGGGATCTTCCCGGACCGGGGCATGAACCCATGTCCCCTGCATCAGCAGGCGGACTCTCAACCACTGCGCCACCAGGGAAGCCCCAAAGTTGCCATATTTTTGAAAGTTGGATTTTTCTAGAGAAGTTAAAAATTCAGATTTTAATGTATTTCCCAATTTTCAAATGTTGGCAATAATTTCTCATTAAAAAAGGCAACATGGTAGATACTAAAAAAATAACAAACTATTTCTGCAGGTCTTGTTCGGTGGGTGGTCTGCTCATTCCAGAACAGCCTGTGCCCCAGGGCCTTGGCAGAGGGCAGGACGGTATAATAGGTGCTGAAAAGTGGGTGGGGTCTACCTTGCTGGGCTTTCAGGGACATGTGGTATATATTGTGCCTCACTTCATAAATCAAGAGATTTTCTTCTCATTAATTTTTCCTTGGGACTGAGAAGAGGCTCTATCCAGAAAACTATGCAGCTTGAGACCCTCCCAACAGAGCAGAGGGAAAGGATGGTCTATGTCTCTCCTTCGAAGCAGGTGAAACAGGATTCTTTCCCCCATGAGGGTCTTTCTGAGTGAGCTTATCAAAAGGACCTGAGGATTTTAATTGCTTCCCTCAGATTCTAAGTGAAAGAGAAACTTAACTCTGAGAGATAGACACTCTGTCCTATGAGCATACTTGTCCAAAAGTTTACACAAATGATTGTGTACTTTGACTCAAGTCTGAATCCCAGGTCGGACTGGAAAATATGTAATAAAATATCAAAGTTGGGGAGGGTCGTCTTAAAAGGTATCATTTCTGCTCACTAGCCCTGGCCACCTTGCCTGGTGAGTCTGCTAGAACGCACAGCCTGCTCGCTCCAGACACGTGCTATAGAATGTCAGACCACAAATCCTCTAGGCCAGTGTTGAATGCTCCTGCCTGGGAAGGATGCTCTTTGCAATGAACATTCCCTGACAAATGAAGGGCGTATGATAATGAACGTGTCATTAAATTGGAGTGTCTTGAATCACATTATAATTTCACAACATGCAGTCTGTCACAGAGCCCAGTGGATGGGCTACATAGGCATCCCAGGCCATCAGCAGCACGCGGCATCTTGGGATGCTGTGAGGATGTGATGAATAACAACCCCAGGAGGTTCAGACCTATTGGTCGGAAGGACATTTAATTCCAAGGAACTCAATTATATGATGTTTGGGTTCCTTGGATAGTTGCCATATACCCTACAGGAGCTCTCAGGGATTAAATGTCCCCCACCCTGCAGCCCTGTTTCAATTTGGCTCTGATAATTGTTTCTATTCATAACACGAGACACCATATGGCACCCCTAGCATGTCAACTTGGCTCTTGGTTTTTAAGGGTTATTTAATGTGAACAGTGGTGAGACGCATGCCAAGAGTGGCAGCCCTTCCGTTAGGGCACTTGGGCTCCACCTGCCCCCGTAATGTCCGCCTTCTAATCCTGTCTGTTTTGCTTACTTGTTATAAAGAACTAGGTCCGGGTGCCAGATCTTTTCCGATGGAATGTGAATTCTTTTCACGCCACCATAGTCGTCTGGGTTCCATTTTAAGTTGTAATCCACCCATTGCTAGAAATGAAGACACTTAGTCGATTAAAAAACTAAAAATATTTTTAAAATCTAGGCTTATCAAGAGCTCTGATGAGCATGGTAATTCAGGTATGGACAGAAATTGTGTTCCAGTAAGAAGGGTTTGATTCAGAATTCAGTTTTCCCCTTAGTAACAAGTAAGAGCAAACACAGAGCACTGAGTACATGCAGGCACTGTTGTAAGCATTTTACCCATATTCATCATTTAGTCCTCACAGTGTTCCCATGAGGTAGGAGTGATTATTGACCCCATTTTACAGGTGAGAAAACAAAGGTAGCCCCAAGTAACGCCACCAAGTGGTAGCAGATCTACCAGGTACACTGCCCACCTTAGGAAAGGAGAATGACCCTATTGGGAATGTTTTCCTCAAGCAGGCAACATCATATTTTTATAAAGTATTATATTTTCTTCTACATTATGAAAGTAACATATACCCAATGCAGCAAATTTGGATAACACAATGTTGAATTGTCTCCCCCAAATTAATATGAAGTTCTAAACCCCCAAGAATGTGACCTTATTTGGAGTTAGAGTCTTTACAGAGGTAATTAAGTTAAAGTGAAGTCATTAAGGTGGACCCTAATCCAATATGACTGGTGTCCTTATAAGATAGGGACATTTGAAGACAGATACATATTCAGGAATAAAGTCATGTGAACATGAAGACAACGAATTCTGAGCAAAGGAGAGAGGCCTGGAGCAGGTTCTCCCTCACAAACTTCAGAAGGAACCAATTCTGCCAGCACCTTAATTTTGGACTTTTGACCTCAGAAACTGTGAGACAGTAAGTTTCTGTTGTTTAAGCTGTCCAGGTTGTGACTTTGTTCCAGGAGTCCTAGCAAATTAATACACACAGAAAAAGCACAAAGTACAATAAAAAATAAACACCAAAACATGATCCACAGCCCCACTACCCCAAAATATCTACTTTTAACATTTTGGTACATATCCCTGTTACCTAAATTGATTCCCTCTGGGCCCATGTTAAATTTCAGGGTGAATAAAAACAACATGAATGCAATTATCTAGCTGAGTTACCTGTTTCAGACGAACATTGGTTGTCACGATCTGATTTACTTCATCCTGCAAAAAAGATAAGGCCCCATCTTTAGGAGGACAAGAGGGGAGCCAGGGGAGGATGGTCCGGGGTGGGAGGTGTGGAGAGCCTGGAGCTCTCTTGTCTCACCACATTGATGAGCTGTATCAGCTGCAGGCCCACCGTCACCTCCACGGCCTTGCGGTGGTCTTCCACGGGCCGTACTACGCTGTTGTAGTTTTCAAATAGCTTTGCCACCAGGCGGGTCTCATGTTCGGAGCCCAGGACGAGGCCAGCTGAGACAGCAAACAACACACTCACTGTCAGAGTCTGCTCCCACCCTCTACACACACTAACGTGAGTAACTGAGGTGTGGCCAACTCATGGAAGGCACGCAGGTCCCCTTGTTGAAGGGCTCCCTGATGCAGCTATTATTGCCTTGAATTCCTTTCCAAGTGCAGCTGCCAATGTGGTCCCTTCCCAGTGGGGCATGCCAGATTATCATGCACTTGTACTTTGGACCGATGACATTCCTTCATCTAGCATCTGTCTGCATCAAGTTTACTAGGAACACGCACACACAAGAAGAAAGGTCCACACAAAGTCGGTCTTGGTATTTCAGAATCTGGTCATGATGCAATGAAATCTCAGATTGGCTGGCCTCAGAGCTCATGATGCTATGAACAGCCCAAAATTGATGCTGATTCACACCCACTAAGATGTTATTCCATAATTAACAAAATTAAAATTGACAGATATTGGTGAGGTTACAGAGAAACTGGAATCCTCATATGTTGCTGGTGAGAGGTAAATGGTGTAGCTGCTGTGGAAAGCAGTTTGGTGGTTTCTCACACAAGTTATACACAGAGCTACCATATGACCTAGCAATGCCATTCCTGGGTATATCCACAAACGAACTGGTCATACAAAGATTTGTACATGGGGTGGGGGGTGTATAAATTAGGAGGTTGGGATTAACGTATACACACTACTATATATAAAATAGATAACCAACAAGGACCTACTGGGCATTACACTCAATATTCTCTAAAGGAAAAGAATCTGTAAAGGAATATACATACATATATATATGACTGAATCACTGTGCTGTACACTTGAAACTAACACAGTATTGTAAATCAACTATACTTCAATTTAAAAAAGAAAAAATACAAAAAAAAAACCCCCAAGCAAACAAAAAATCTGTACATGAATATTCATAGCAATATTTACAATAGCGATATGGTAGAAACAACCCACATGTCCATCAATGGATAAATGGATAAACAAATTGTGGTATATCTATGCAGTAGAATATTATTCAGCCGTGAAAAGGGATGAAGTTCTGATACACGCTACAGCATGAATGACTCCTGAAAACATTATGCTAAGTGATAGAAGTCAGACAAAAAAGGGCACGTATTGTATGATTTCATGTATATGAAATATTCAGAATAGGTCAATCCGTAGAACAGAGAGTAGGTTAGTGGTTACTAGGGACTGTGGGGACTGGGGACTGGGAGTGACTGCTAATGGGCCCAGGGTTTCCTTCTAGGGTGATGAAAAAGTTCTGGAATTAGTGGTGATGCTTGCGTAACATTGTGAACGTACCTAGTGCCACTGGATTGTGTACTTTAAAATGGAAATTTTATGTAGTGTGTATTTTACCATGGTAAATCTTACATACTTATGTATTTTTCCATAATTTGAAAAATAAAAAAAATAATCACTGCTGATGGGCCCATGTCCCAATTAAGTTGCTAAGAGTGAAAACCACATGTTCTGCTGACCTGGGTTTGGGGCTCCTATTTGAAGCACGAATGATTCCAAGGAATCTTTACTACGTTTTCCTTCGGGATGGAGGGCAGTATCATCCAGTATTCTCAGAGCCCACAGGCTTTGAGTGTCCAGCGTGATGTGCTCCTTACCAGCAGGCAGGCAGGCAGACATTCTCGCCTGAGATTCCGAGAAGTGGGCTGACTTGTCTGAGGTCATGCGGCTAGGGCAGAGCTGAAGTTAGAGCCGGTCATTCTGTGCTGTGCTCCTGTACTCACTTTTAATGTTATGAATGTGCTGGAAACTGTACAGCTACATGTGCCATTATTCCTATGAGAAAATGTGTTCCAAATTCCAACAAGTTCCTTATGAAGGATCTCTGTAACTCAAGCCTGCTGTGGTCTGGAGGTTGCCTGTTCAGGGCTGGGAGAGGAAGTAGACACACAATCCGTTTGTCCGGATTTGTGTAACCAGATCTCCCCTTTCCGCAGGTTGTTGCTGAAACTACACTTTTTCCCTGGGCCAAGACAACTTTAAAAATGAAACAAGTGAAATGCTTTCCCTTTTTTCCCAGTTGTGTTAACCGACCACCGCTAAGGCAGGTGATTGGTTGTGTTTTGTTTCTCCTTCGATCCTAAGTTTGGAAGCGTTTGCCAACAAAATAATTATTAAGTAAAAAGTAATTCTGTTTTCTATCTTTATTGATCAACAAAAATAATAACGAACACACCCAACTTGTTTCGTGCCAGACTTTCTTCTGTGTGCTTTATAGGTACTAAGTCTTTCAACCCTCATAACTGGGCGTGGTATGTACTATAATTGTCCTCACTTTACAGTGAGGCCCAGATTTCATAAATGGTGGAGCCAGGATTGGCACCCAGAGCCCATGCTCTCAACCACTATTTCTCATCCAGAACTTTATATCAGTTTGAAACAACCAATGTTATGGAATGAATTGAAACATGTTCATGCTCCCGAAAGTATGTGTTTTAATTAACGTGTAGAGCTTTATTAAAGGTCCTGTATTTGTATTACCTTATTGAATCCTTATAAAAACCTATGAGGTCAGTCTTTACTCCTACTTCACAGATGGGAAAACTGAGGTCTGGAGAGCTGAGTCATGTATTCATGGCTCCCAGCTAGTTAGAGGTGGGATTATAAGTGGAGGCTGTCTGACGAGAGGGCCTGTGCTCTTCACCACCTCCCTAAAGGCCAATGTATCATGTCCATTCGGATTTTTGAAGGTTTCAGTTTAGCTCAGACATCTTTATTATGACCTTCCTGGACTCTATATACTGAATGCCTTACCTAGCCTACCTCTTCATTTCTAGTTTCCCAAATTTTCTGACCCTAAAAGGGTCTGTGCAGAGCTTTCATGTGGCATCTCCCCCAAACTACCTGCATTTGAGGACCCTTAGAGCAGCATGTTGTCCAAAGACCCAGGTTTTGCAGGTGCCCCACTGAGCCCCTGGGATGCAGCTGTCCTCTGTCCTCCACACCTTGTCTATCTTGGGGCCCACCCAGCCCACGGTGGGAGCAGTAGGGGACTGGCGTGGATCACTGAGTGCCTTGGCCACTGGGTTTGAGGTTATCGATTTGGTGTTACCTTGGGCTGCTTATTTTTAAGTGACCGTTTATTCCAGTTTGACAGGAAGAACATACTAGAAAGCAACAGAGAGAGCAGATGCTCAACGTTCTGTGACAGGAAAACTATGCGGGCCAACCCTAAGTTCTGCTAGGCAGTAGGGACCACTGGGGAGCCAGGCACGGTCGGGGTTCCAGGGATACTCACTTCTTCCTCTGCACCCTCACCAAGGCCAAGGGACCTTGTGCCTTTCGTAATGAACTTCTAAGGAATTTCTAAGGAGGTCTCCATTTCTTAGACCATATTCGTTGGTATTCTTTTCTTTTTTCCTCCCCAAAGCAGGGTAGAGTGATAGAAAACTTATAGGACCTGAACTCAGAATTCTAGGATTCTGTTCCCAACTCCAGTATGGTCTGGAGAATTGGACCATCTCTTCACGGATTCAATAAATCACAGTAAATACTTCCTTTAAAAGGCAGGATGTAAATTAACAAACACAGACAAACACATACGTCATGTCAGAGTCTCCCTTTTCAGCCAAATCATGCTGGTCATCCCTATTCAGATGGTGGTAACGTTAATTCATTCACATATTCGTTGAACATTTGCTGTGTGCAAAGCATTGTTTGAGTAGCTTTGAGGTTTTCCAACATGAATCTGATACAGATCCTGTCTTCCTACTTCATGGACATTGATATTTTCCATTTACATAAATAACTGTAAACAAGCTGGAAAGTAATATGCCGTAAGAAAGGTGGTAATGAAGTGCTTGGGATTCCTGAGCTGGGGGAGAGGAAAGGTTGTAATGAAAGTGCTATAAAAATAGAACAGAGATCATTATGTGTTACGCTAACACGGGAAAACGTGTCCCTCACTTTTGCCCCCAAAGGACTGAATCTAAGTAGGGGAACCCAGCCACAATTTTAAAGTGTTCTTTTGTCCCATACTAGTCCAATCTGTATTTTTATGTGGAGAACAGCTTGGTGGGTTGGACAAAAGGAATTCTGTCCTGTTAATAGTCACCTTGGGTAATTCTTATCTCAACCTGGTGCTGTGTTTCTTGCTACCTTTTCAATTTCAGGCTGTGTTTTCTGACCATGCACATAAAAAAATGGAGTCTGATCGCATTCCAAAGTTTGTACATGAAGTGACTTTGGGGAGGTCAGTTCATGTCTTTTAGCCTCAGTTTCCCTATAATATAAATTTGAAGATGTTGGATTGCCTCGTCTTGCTCTAAATTTCTGTTAACTATCCATGTGAATTGACACCAGCAAACTCTAGGTTTGATCTAAATACATATCACATACTTTAAAAAGAGCTAAACTTGCATTTTTGGAGATCTTTGGTGTCCTAAAAGATCTCTTAAGGATTTTTATATACAAACATATCACTTAAGAATTTCCATTGAATGTAGTGTTTGCAAACACACACACACACACCACCACCACCATTACCACCAAGCCAGCTTTGGTTGGATCGAGTCCAAATCCCAGAGGATATAGTTTATCAGAGTTTAGGCTATTTGTTCAACTCTGCTATTGAAAACCATTTATAATACAGCTCTTCACCTCTCTTGCCCAGAAGACCTGTGTTTGTCAGAGCAGTATTAGAGAAGAGAAATCACAGAATGTCAGTCGCCTTGTTTCTCAGTTGAGATGATATCACCAGTAAACTTTTATATGAAGCAATCAGCAAACATCTATTTCCCTCGACCGGAAGTTTGGGATTCAGGATAGCTTTTCAGCTGCTGTGTTGTGACACATTCCAGAGTTGAACGCAGGTCAAGGGCTGTGCAAGGTTTTATGGTTTCAATTCAAACCCAAACCTACATATAGTAGTGTCCTTTTAAAAAAAAACGTAGGCCGTAATGCATTCATATGAATTTTTTTTTAGCTTCAGAAGTTTAAAAAATTACAAAATATTTCATCTCTCATGGAGAGAGTTTAGTTACAGTTATGAAAAGGTTTCTCCCTCCAGCACATGGAGCTGTCAATCTTTCCTCTTCATTTTCAGAATTCTCCTAGAGCCATAAAAAGACTTGTTAACCATACTGCTTGTGATTATAAGTCACCCTTCTATGTTCCTATATTTGTTCAACTACGATAGCAGCTCCGGGATGGTAGAAGAGGTGCTGAATCAGATCATACGGATTTACTAAGATGCAGGCACTGAAGGAAAGAGAGATTGCATGTCTACTTTGTAGCTTTTGACCAGGCAGCTCCTATTTTAATTGGATAACCCAACTAAAACTCTTTATCCACAAACCCAATCAAGCCAACATCGGTGAGAAACGGACAGAGCAGCCTGGGGCTGGTGAAGTCCTGCCATTCTGTGTTCCCATCAGAGAAGCAAGACTCTGGTTCGGGGGCGTCTAGTGCTTTAGCCTCAAAGGAGCAGCCCTGGCACTTACCTGAGCAGAGGCCAAGGAACAGCAGCAGTGGCCGGGGCTCCATGGGCTGGTGGTGGGGTGTTCGTCTGGGCCGCTCTCTGGCTGGACACTCAGCTGCTGGAGGGTTTGGCAAGTGAGTGAGCTGAACCAAGCTATTGTTTACACCACCTGTTCGTGGCAGTGACAGCTGGGCTGCCCGGAGCCCTGGAGCCCGGGGCTGAGGTCCTTACGTTATTGCAGGGCGGACACTTTACACAACTGCTGGAACTTTGACAAGTTGAGGGTGAACTGCACTGTGTTTTCAATGCACCATGAGTCAGGTCTTCATAAAAAAAAACAACAAAAAAACACGTTAGAGTAGGGAATGAATTATTTTGCCCGGTGAGCAACTCCCTCCCTTTTGTATAAACCAGAACCTCATCTGTGTGGATTGATTTGATCAGGGTCACTGGGTCTGAGTAGATAGTCAGCTGTGTGTGTAAGACGCTGATCATCTAAATCACAAAAGTCCACATTCTACAGAGAGGAAAATTTATTTGCTCTGGTTCCCTCTAGGCTGAGAATGCCTGGGGCTTCTGTGAGGGAATGAATTTGAAAAGAGTGGGGTTGGTGCCGCTGGAGAGAATTCCATGTTTGATTGGGTTTGGTTTCAGTGGCTTCTTCCATAAAACTGGTTTTACGATGGCCCCCGGAGTGGCTGTCCCCAGCCCTGTCTCTGTATCAGGCAATACCTATCCTGCAGTGTGCCATTAGCGACAGCAAACAGCCCACCTCCCATGTCCTGTTATTCAAGTGAGAAGTAATTAATGGGAAAATTGTCCCACTGCATAAGCGCTGTTCCAGGCTCCTACTTCCTGCCGTCATTCCTCTGCCTACTCTCAGGGAAGCAAAGTGCTTCCGTTTTTCAATTTATTTGTTTAAAAAAAAACGATCCTGAAAGCCAGTAGTTAGTAATTGCTCAGTCAGAGAAGGATTTTTACCAAAATAGAAAAGGGAGCAGTTATTTAAAGACACCCTGCCGGTTCCTTCCTTGCTTCCTTCTCAGATTGAATCAGGTGAAGAAGGTCCCTCACCTCAAGCCCAAGGACAGCATCCTGACCAATTCCCCAATTCCAGTGAGTCCAAAGAAATAATTAGGGAAAGGGCTGGGAGTGTAGTGAAGAGAGCTTAGAGTCTGCATTATTTATATATTTTTTGCTTTAAATTGTGGGAGATGTGCTGTCAACAGAAAAATTGGTTCCCTCCTTTCCATAGCATAGCACTGTGACTACAAAGCCAGGAATACATCCTTTCACCCTGCCCCTTACACCTACATAGAGCCATGGGACTGAGTTCTAGAAAATGAAATGGGAGGGGAAACTTTAAGAGACTCACCATCCTCCCACTGGAGCTCGTCCATGCTCTTCTAGTCTCTGATTGGCTGGAAGGGACATGGAATGGACATGACCCCCAGGGTGACCTTGGAAACCACATGTTGAAGGGGGCTTTGCTTTTGATATCCTGAATCCTTGAATGACTCCAGGGAGGAGGGCGCCCCATTGGCCTGGTTACCACCCAGCTCTATTTCATGAGAGAGAACAGAACTTTGACTGTGTCAAGCCATCAAAATTCTTGGGTTTATTTGTACAGAAGGTGGTTTTATCATCGTTAACACAAAATTTACTCCCTTGCATTGGGGATCCTAAAACATGTAGCACAGTGGGGAAGGTAAGAAAATTGGTACTGGAGGCAGAAAAGATGAAGATAATAGCAAATTACTTAAAATAACTGTTGTCCTAGATTTCTTCATGAGCAAAGTATGTACCAAGCCGGTGGCTCTAGAAGAGGTTGGAAAACACAAAGTCAGTGTTAGGGGGGTTTTTTGGGTTTTTTTTGTTTGTTTGCTTGTTTTGTTTTTTGGCCACACGCTGTGGCTTGCAGGATCTTAGTTCCCTGACCAGGGATCGAACCCACGGCCCCTGCAGTGGAACGGTAGAGTCCTAACCACTGGACCTCCAGGGAATTCCCAGTTCTTATTGGCTTTGCTTAGGGAGTCTGTACAAGGAAGAGTCAAGCTCAGGCAACAATTGGTTGGTTCAAGAACAGAAATGAAAGGGATAGGATGAGTCCAGAAATCTGGAGCCTTCCGCTTTGAGCCCTAAGAGTAAGTGATCACATAGAGAAAAAAAAAAAGACTCTGAGCAGCAAAAGCCCGTTAGGACTTCTCAATACCTGGTCTCACCGCTGTAGCAAAAATCGTTTAAGGTTGCTCTCTTCACGCTCAGGCCAATTTCTTTCCCAGCGGGCTTCAAGATGGTTTCCATTAAGTTGGAGGAGAGAAGTCTAGGGGTTAGGGTGCAAAGAGGTAAATCAGGCTTGAGAATTGTGTCTGGTAAAGAACCCTAGGTGTACATACTGTCACGTGCAAATGACTGCAAAGAAAGATTTCAGAAGCTTACTAAATATTTGAGGGAATTGTATGGCCAGAGAATTCTGGTTTTTTTTAAAGAGTTTTTTTTTTAACATCTTTATTGAGTATAATTGCTTTACAATGTTGTGTTAGTTTCTGCTGTATAACAAAGTGAATCAGCTATGTGTATACATATATCCCCATATCCCTCCCTCTTGCAAGTCCCTCCCACCCTCCCTATCCCACCCCTCTAGGTGGTCACAAAGCACAGAGCTGATCTCCCTGTGCTATGCAGCTGCTTCCCACTAGCTATCTGTTTTACATTTGGTAGTGTATATATGTCCATGCCACTCTCTCACTTCATCTAGAGTCTGTCATACAGAGTGAAGTAAGTCAGAAAGAGAAAAACAAAAACCGTATGCTAACACATATATATGGAATCGAAAAAAAAAAAGGTTCTGATGAACCTAGGGGCAGGACAGGAATAAAGATGCAGATGTAGAGAATGGACTTGAGGACACAGGGAGGGGGCCAAAGAGTTCTTGAACTCAGACTACGAAAACTTTGGTTGCCCAAGCCTTGAATCAGTCCTTGGGTGCCCAAAGACGCACTGGGGGAAGCAAGCTACAGTCTCTGCAGGAGGGCACTGTCCACACTGCTCACCTCACATGCGACCTTGGAGATAACGGACCGGAAGAACCCCGGCAGGAGGCACATCCAAGAGCCACGGAGGGCAATGGACAAGGGAGCTCTGCCCAGAGAACAAAATCAGAGACTTAACCAAGGAATTGTTGCAGACCCTCTCAGCGCCCAGCCACGTTCCCTTGGCTTTCACCTCAACTTGGAGAAATCTACTGACTGCCCACACCTGCAACCCTCT
Organism: Lagenorhynchus albirostris; assembly: GCF_949774975.1. Taxonomy (NCBI): domain Eukaryota; kingdom Metazoa; phylum Chordata; class Mammalia; order Artiodactyla; family Delphinidae; genus Lagenorhynchus; species Lagenorhynchus albirostris. Next base: position 58,061,036 of record NC_083100.1, on the reverse strand, counting down.
ACCTGAGACTTTTTTTTTTTCCCCTGACTGTAGGACAGGGGACACGACGGAAGTGCAAGGGAATGAATGCCCCGCAAAACAGCCCTCAACCACTGTCGGAGGATAAATTCCCGCCTAGGGTGGGATAACTGAGGCACTCTCTGCACTGCGTCCCAGGGTTCGTCCCTGGGACGGAGTCTTGGTTGCCCCTAGTGGACGTAGCCTGACAGCCTTGCCTTTATTCGTTTCTATCTCTTTTCTGTCTCAGTGTCCCCACCCTGCCACCTCTCTGATAACCCCTTGCTGGGTCTGCTTCTGGGGAAACGCAAATTGAGACAGAATTTCTTGCACTGTCTGGGCAGGGGGTCTTCACGATGACGTGAGTGGGTGCCTTTCCCACGTTTCCACCATCTTACCTATTCTCTTCTGTGGGCAAACTGCAGACTAAAAAAAAATATATTAAAACTGCTATCATCCACAGGAGTAAACCTATTTTTTTCATCGAAAAGTTTATTATTAAAGTAATTCAATTTTATTATAGAAAAATTGGAAAACAGATGAACAAAAAGAAAAATTTTTATCCATGATCCTTCTACCAGAAATATCTATGGTTAATGGGTTATTTTATATACATTCAGACTCTTTCCATGCATTTATGTATGTTTTATGTATTTGTGTATTTATTTTCACTGACCCCAAACCCTACTTTATGTTACTTGAAGTCAAAAGATTTCCTTTAATTTTTAGGTTTTTATGCTAGGGAAATGATATTTTCAGGAAAAGATTAATTTTTTTGCAGTTTTATTGAGGTATAATTGACAAATGAAATTGTAAGATATTTAACGTGTACAATGTGATGATTTGACATCCATATACATTGTGAAAGGATTCCGCCCATGCCTTCATTTATTAAAAATTTTGTTGGGGCTTCCCTGGTGGTGCAGTGGTTGAGAGTCCGCCTGCCGATGCAGGGGACACGGGTTCGTGCCCCGGTCCGGGAAGATCCCACATGCCGCGAAGCGGCTGGGCCCGTGAGCCATGGCCGCTGAGCCTGCACGTCCGGAGCCTGTGCTCCGCAACGGGAGAGGCCCCAACAGTGAGAGGCCCACGTACCGCAAAAAAAAAATTTGTCATTGGGCATTGCTATGTGCCAGGCACAGTTCTAGGCATTTGGAATACATCGGTAAATAAAATGAAGATTTCTGTTCCTCAGGAAAAATGCATTCTAGTTGGCGGAGATTATCAATAAAAAAATATATAGAACTATACTCCTATTAAAAAAATAAATATATATACAGACAATAAGTGAATTGTTTGGTATCTTAACAGGTCAAAATGCTATGGAAAAAGTAGAGCAGGGTAAGGGGGATCGGGACAGCTGGAGAGGGGGTCACAATTGTAAACGTGGTAGGTTGAGGGTACACTTCAATGAGGATGAGGCATTTGAGCAAAAACCTGAAGGAGGCGCAGACATCTGTGGTATGAGCATTCTGGGCAGAGTGAGCACCAATAGAGGTCCCCAGGGGGAATGGGCCTGGTGTGCTGAAGACAGAGCAAAGGAGGCAGCCCGGCAGGAGCAGAGTGAGCGATGGGGAGACGGCCAGAGGATGAAGTCAGAGAGTAGCCTGGGGGCGGAGGGGCCTCAGCACACCTTGTAGACTTCTACTCTGTGTGAGATGCGGAGCCTCTGCATGGTTTTGAGCGGGAGTGACATGATCTGACACATGTTGTAAAAGGGCAACTCTGGCTCCTGTGGCGACAAGAGGCTGTAGGGGAGACAAGTTAGGAGCTACACAGTAATCCAGGAGGTGGATGGTGGTGGATGGGACCAGAGTGGACGCAGTGAGGGCCCTGAGAAGTAGTTGAATCTGGGAACTATATTCTGACACTGGGGCTAACGGGATTTCCTGAAGGATTGGAGCTGGATACAAAAAAAAAAAAAAAAAATAGAGGATGATGATTAAAGATGATTTGCAGGGTTTTGGCCTGAACATTATGAAGGTTTTATGTGCCAACAAGTGAATTAAGGAAGGCTGTGGATGGAGCAGATTAAAAGGGAGGAAAATCATGAGTTCTGTTAGTTTGAGGTGTCTATTAGAAATCTGAGCCAACAGTTGGATTTAGGAGTCAGGAGTTTAGAGGAGAGGTCTAGACTAGGGTAAATGGTGCTTAAAACCACGACTGGATAAGACCAAAGGAATGAGTATAGACAGAGAAGAGAACTAACATCAAAACCACCATGAGCTATCACCTCACACCTGTCAGAATGGCTATCATCAAAAAGACCACAAATAACAAATGTTGGTAAGGTCGTGAAGAAAAGGGAACCCTCGTGCACTGTTGAGGGGAATGTAAATTGGTGTAGCCACTGTGGAAAACAGTATGGAGGTTCCTCAAAAAACTAAAAGTAGAGTTGCCATATGATTCAGTGATTCCATTCCTGGGTACATATGCAAAGAGAATGAAAACACTAATTTGAAAAGATACAGGCACCCCAGTGTTCACAGCAGCATTATTTACAACAGCCAAGATATGGAGCAACATAAGTGACCACCAACAGATGAACGGATGAAGAAGATGTGGTATATGTATATACAATGGAATACTACACAGCCATAAAAAGAAGGAAATTTGCCATTTGCAGCAGCATGGATGGACTTGGAGGATACTATGCTTAGTGAAATAAGTCAGACAGAGAAAGACAAATACTGTATGATATCACTTATAGGTGGAATCTAAAAATTACAACAAACTAGTGAATATGACAAAAAAGAAGCAGATACAGAGAACAAACTAGTGGTTACCAGTGGGGCGAGGGAAGGGAGAGGGTAAGATAGGGGTAGGGGATTGAGAGGTGCAAACTACTGTGTGTAAAGGAACTAAGCTACAGCAAATGGAATATAGCCAGTATTTTATAATAACTATAAATGGAGTATAACTTTTCAAAATGGTGAATCACTATGTTGTACACTTGAAACTTACGTAATGCTATAAATTAACTATACCTCAATTGAAAAAAAAAGTTGGGAAGAAGAGGAGGATGCAGCAAAAACTGAGGAGGAAACACTGAGGCAGGAGGAGATTCAAGAGAGGATGGGGTTCTGAAAGCCAGGCGAAGGGCTCTGCAAGGAAGAAGGTGTGGCCCTCTGTGTTAAATGCTGCTGATGGAGCCCATGAGACGAGGACGGAAATGACCACAGGGCTTAGGAATATGGCGGCCACTGTGACCTTGACATGTACAAAACCTGACTGGAGTAGGTTTAAGAGGGGAGGAATTAGAGGGGCTTTACTGCAGAGCATAACAAGGAAATGAGGTTGTAGCTGCTGAGAGAAGTCATCAATAGAAGTTTTTTTGTTTTGTGCCCTTTTTGGGGAAGGGAAAAATAACAGCATATTTACATGATCATGATGACCCAACAGTAACAAGAAAAAACAATTGTGTAGTAGGGAGCTGGAAGAAAACACCCATATAAATGTTTTCAAAAATGAGATTTACTATACATGCTTTTCCATAACTTACAGAGTATATAATAGGCTCCCAGTAAAATAATGTCTCTACATTTTCATTTTTAATGGCTGTAGAATATTCTAGTTTTTGAGTGTATGATAATTTGTTTAACCAACCCCTTATCACTGGACTTTTGGATGATTTCCTTTATTTATTTTGCTGTTACAGGCAATCATGCAGTGGACATCCTTATAAACCAGGTAATTTTCTGATTGTTGCCTTAGGATAAGCTCCTACAAGTGGAAGTACTGGGTCAAAGAATGAAAAGATTTTAAATGATTTTAATGCATATCAAATAGCCCAAATCCCTGTTTTAGAATTGATCAAAGCCATTCAGGTCTGCCCTTATCACAATTATATTTTTCTGTTATACCTATCACAGCTGTGTACTGTTACATTTATCTGTGTGATGATCTGATTTATGTCTGTCTCTCCCACTAGACTGTCGACCAGCGAGTGCAGAGACAGCGCCTGATTTTGCTCACTGCTGTATCCTCAGCTTTTGGCCCAGAGCCTGTCCCATGGTAGGCATTTGGTTAATAATTATTGGTGATGGAATGAATAAATGTAAAGCTTAGTTCAATGCATAGGGGAGAAGATCACACTGATCATGTCATTTGGAGGTAGAATGAGGGATGGCAATCAATTGCTCCAGCGCCTCTCAGGGTACCTGGTACATAGCTACAAAAGTGTTTGTAATTGACTAATTAAATAATGCACGAATGAAGGGTACTGCTTTTACAAAAGTCCACCTTCTTGTGTGGCTTAGTGAATGGAATAGTTGTGGATCCTCCCAAGGTCACTTCTTTGGAGAAAACCCTCAGTCTGTGTGTATTTTGGTGCCTATCCCAGGAGCCTGGCTACCCCTTAGCCGAACCCTCCTGTTCCCAGCGCTGAGCTCTTCCTTCCAGCGGCCAGCAGGTGGCAACAGTGGGTCATTGAAGTGACGGTGGGGCGGCTCTCCTGCCTGGAGCACCGCCCGCGGTCCCCAGGGCCTGTGGGGTGCCGTCCACCCGGAAACTTGAAGGCAGGAGGCTCAGATGTGTTCCTGGGGACCCCGGAGCGGTGGTCTCCCCTCGGGAGAGTTGGGAAAGAGGGGTCAGCTCTCAGCGCCCCCGACAGAGTCTATTTTATAGTTCACAGTTCCCAGGAATCCTTACTGGACAGCTCAAGAGCTAAATGAAACTCATTTGAAAACCTGGACTTCTTCTGGCCCTGAGATTTTATCCAGTTCACACCAACTGACCCGCCTCTGTCATTGTCTCAGTCTGCCTGAAATGGTCAGTTTCTTTTAATTCAGTTTTTTGTCGGCCAAGCTCAGTGCCCGGCAGTTCAGGCTGACAGTTTTGTAGGAATTACTGGATCTGTAATCATTGGGTTACAGAAATGCTTCTTATGACGTACAAAACAGGTTGCTGCCCGCTCGCCATGGGTCCACCCTATCTTGGTGCTGTTTTATTCCAGAGGCTGGGATGGATTTGCCCCCATCCACCTTTACTCTCTCTGCTTTGTCCCCTTGAAACTAATGATAGGGAGGAAATCACCATTTGCCGAGATCCAGCCGTCTACCATTTCACTCTCACAGCCACCCAGAGGGGTGGGTGTATGTTAGTGTGTCCAAGCCCACTTAGGTCTAAGTAGCAGAGGTATTTCTAATTCCATATATGGTGTTCTGGCCACTACACTCATGGTCCAAACTGTGCTCCCAGAGGTCCCTCAGAGGAGAGATGTGGCCTAGCGGTGGAGCTTCTTGGCGTCTCACCTTTGCTTCATCTAGAGCAACTGCACTTGGACTTAAAAGAAAAAAATTATATACATATGGGTGTGCGTGTGTGTGTGTATATATTCTCCTTCTAAAAGGAAAGCTTACATAATATTTTATGTACTTACATAAAATATAAGCAGAAGTTCTGAGCCTCACAGGATATGTTGATTCCAGCGTGCATTCTGACACGTGACTCATGGCAGAAATGTGCACTGTGGCTATAAGACAAAGCAAAGTTCACAGGAACTGCAGCAAGGCCTTGGCCCTTGCAGCGCCAGGGTCTAACCACTTGATTAATTCAGGAAATGCTTTGATGACAAAATCCTTCTGCAACTGGCTTCTCACGTTCTCTGGGACAAACACAAATGAAGGAAAATGAATCTGATGCAAAATCAAATGTGTCCCGCTCCCACTCTCTGCCTGTAACAAAGGGTGTGTTTTGAACTTTTCTTTGTCACCCAGAGTCTGGGTAATAGCAGTCTGAAGGAAAACTAAAGAAGCCTGTGAGGCCAAGTTGAATGACAAGTGAAAAACTGGGGCACAGAAAGAGGGGAGTGGAGAGAGAAAAGCCTCTGGCGGGGTCTCTGGAGCTGGGAAGGGAGAGAGAGTAGGAGAGAGTGCTAGTCAGAGAGGAGTCCAAACGGTATTGTTAAGGAACTTTGCTGGAGATTTAAAGTACACTTCTACCTTTGGCATTTTCTCAAGAGACAGAAAAGATTTGAATTGTTTTAATTATGTTTTCCTGCAGGGCTGGGTCCAAGACTGGACCGTGTAGGATTCTGGGTTTGTATCGGTTACATAAGCAAACTTCAGTCTTTGCTGTCGTCTGGAAGAGTCAAAACCATGCATATTTTTCAATTTCCTTTTGTCAGCTGCCTGAGTTTCTATTCTGAGAGGTGCAAACTGTTAAACATTGTTGTTCACTTGTGTTCCCTAAATAACTTTTAATTAGTTTTAATTTGGACCAGGAATGTTCCACTGTTGACATAGTGACAGGAATTATCAAAAGTAAAATTAATAAGGAGCTCCAGAAAAAAACTTGCACTAACATTATAGTATTTTATCATATCTATCTCAGCAGAGACACAGATAATTTTAATTTTTTAATGTTGGTTTTTTAATGATTTTCTTCAAAGCAATGATTGCAGTGGAAAGAGGTTACTTAAACCTTATTTTTCACTTCTCAAGCATCTTTCACTTCTCAAGCATCTTTCACAGTGGAATTTTTGTGTTGTCTTTCAATGAAATTAACTGCATTAGTGCAAGAAATGCAGTCAAATCAGCAACTGTATGTAGCCTTTCAAACGTCATGTGGAGTTGGATAGTTATTGCATTCATTACACAGTGGAAAACAATGAGCAATGACACTTTCACCTAAAATACTGCCAAAAGGGCTTCCCTGGTGGTGCAGTGGCTGAGAGTCCGCCTGCCAATGCAGGGGACACGGGTTTCTGCCCCGGTCCAGGAAGATCCCACATGCCACGGAGCAGCTGGGCCCTTGAGCCATGGCCGCTGAGCCTGCGCGTCTGGAGCCTGTGCTCCGCAACGGGAGAGGCCACAACAGTGAGAGGCCCGTGTACCGCAAAAAAAAAAAAAAACTGCCAAAGAGAAAAGCTTGTCAGGGCTCTCAGAATATCCTAAAGCAGACAATACAAGAAATTTCAAAATGTTGTTGGGGTTTTTTAATCAACTCTCTCCTCTCCCCTCCCTTGTCCTTTAGGACAATGGTGTTAGTGGTCCCCTAACCATTAATGCATAATTCTAACAAAGACTTGCACACCCCTTTGGCTAAAAAGTAGCCAAATATCAAAGAGCTACTAATCTTGGGGTCAGCCCTTTTTCCAAAACGAGTAAGGCCTTCTGAATTCTTTTGGGTAAAAATCTGGCAAAGATCACAGAGAATTTAGTAAAGGTTTCTGCTACATCAGTGGAATATCCTATGAGGATTCCGCCCATGAGACTAATCGAAGCATACTCTAGTCCAAAAACCTATAAAGTCATAAATGCATGAGCGGGTTTCTTTAGTGAAAGGCTGTGACCTGCGGGGTAAATTCGCCAAGTGCAGCAATCACCTGTGATCCTGTCTACGATCTCATCTTCATCATGCTCTTAAGTACTATGTAATTTGGTCTTGGGACCACTTAGCTAATTACAGATTAGAAGGAGGGAGCTTGAATGTTACTGGACAACTGACAGAATTATTTAGTATTCTGCAGTTGAGTGAAAAGAGTATAGATGTGCTTGGATATTTATGGCGTTTTACCTTCTCTTTTTGTTATAGGGGTCTGGCAACAAATTAAAACGTGTGTCAGCGCCATAATGATCTAGATAGACTTTTAAGGATTGGCTAGCCGAGACTGAATTGTATTCAAGCATTATTTCATTTGTCATACTGATGTAACCGAGCAAGGGCTCGTGTGCCCACAGTGCAGAAAGCCAAACTCTGACAGTGGGTGTTTGTGGCAAAGTAAGGGTTTATGTCAGGGCTCCAAGCAAGGGAGTGGGTGACAAGCCTCAGATCTACTCCCACTTGGTCTTCGAGCTAGAGGTTTTTTTAAAGGGGAAGAACAAAGAAGCTGGGGTTAATCATCGTCTTGTGACATTTCTTATTCATAGTTTTGGGAGTCAGGATGCCTATGTTTTATGTCTCTGGTCTGGTGGTCCGTGACGGGGGTGGTGGGGACGGGGTGTGTCTGTTAGCTCATCTTGCCCTGGAGAAACAACCTGAGTGTGTACGTCAATGATGTTACTGACAACAGCAATTGTAGTCCTCTGACTCTGGTGGATTAGTGTGCAGTTAGCAGAGGATTGAGGTCAGAGGGCACAAGAAAGGGAATACATTTTTGGATAGAGAGGTTAATCGTAAACTCAGCAGGGGAACTTGGTTTTAGGGAGACTCAGTTTCACTAATTTTAAGTATTTTAGCCTATTGTATGGCCATGATTGGTACTCTTTAAACTGCCGACGTCTGTGCGTCCCTTCTGTGCGCCCTGACAATGCATCAGTGCACTAGCTTGGCTTTGTCACAGCTCTGGGCACAGTGGCAGTCCCTGGGGTGTCTGGAGCTCCTAGATAGACACGGTGTATCTGCCTGGAGCTTCAGTTTTACATGAAGCCTTGTGGAAAACAAAAGTAATCAATTTAACCATTTATTTAATGTGCTGCCAATTCTTTATTTAATTTGCTGTGAAGCAAGCAGAATTATGCATTAACTATGTTATGATTAAAAACTAAATATTGGCTAATACTTGCAATGAGAGAATAACAACTTGTAAACCAAGAAGTGTGTCTGTTTAGCTGGCGGAGTTCCAGCCAGAAAAGAACTGGTGACATGGAGAAAAAAAAAATATGATGACAATTGTCCTAGGAGAGTGACGGGCCATAGTCCCACCTGGCCCAAAGGTGAGGCAGCCCAAAGCCTGCTGCTCTCATCTCCCATCAGAGTCCTCTGTCATTGGACAGGAACTCTAAGGACTACTGTTTCCAACCCGAGGAAACAGGACCCGTCCTGTTACGTGAAGTCCTGAAAAACCTGGACCAGCTAAGCGTGGGCAGAGCCATTAGAGAAGTTCCCTCCCACCTCATCCTGGCCTGCACTGGGCACAAGGACATCCTCCAAGAATTGTCCCCATTACTCTCCCAGACTGGCTATGGTACCTCCCAGCTCCTGTGCCTGAGGTGCCATGGATGGCATCTTGAATGGGGACCACCCTATAGCACACCCTCATTGTACCCCTGCCCTCACCTGTCTACCCCACTCTGGGCAGCACAGCCCCGCTCACATCCAGTCCTTGTCCCTGGTCCAGGCTTTGAGTTCCTGTCTTTGTGTGGTCCATTCCCAGGAATAAGGACTGAATCATTTAAAGCCTGATTTTTCTGTGAAAATAAATATGACCACAAAATTCATATGACCGTGAAGACCTCAAAGAAGATGGGTGCTGTTTGTGGCCCCTTTGAGCGGTCCCTGGGGGTGCATTCATCCTCCTCTGCTGTTAGAGTGCCACCAGTGTGCACATTTGAGAGGCACGACTCCAGGGGACAGCACAGCAAGGTGAAGGATGCATCTGTGATGTCCTCCCCTCCCACCCCAAACTGGGGACAGTGCTCTCCAGAGGGTACGTGTGCTGCTGGAATCAGGGAAAATTCCATACAGTTCCAGATATCCAGCCTCCTAACTGAACACCTGCAATGCCTTTGTCCCCTCCTGCCAATCTGTGCAAAATGTCAGGGAAATAAACCAGTTTTCCTTCTTCGTGGGCTCACAAGTTGTGCCAATTTTGTGCAGACTGGTCCTTTTCTCTCGTTTTCTGTAAATCTGTTTTCAGAAGTATTTGAAGTTGTTTTGGTGAAATTCAGCTCTACGTTGCTTGTTTTTCGTTTCAAGAAAGACAAAGGCAGCTTTGGCTGGTGCTGGGGAAGCTGAGCTCAGAGAGCTCAGGTAGGATCAGGGGCTGTTGTGGCTTCCTTGTGATGATTTCTGCACCAGAGCACGTGGCCTGGGCTCCATCCTCTTCCCTGCCCCTTAAAAGCTTGGGGAGCCCAGGCAGGAATGAGAAGCCTTTCTGAGCATGTGACTGTCTCTGGATGGAGAGGTCCTGGGCTGACCTTTTCCTGGACACATGACTGCTGTCCCTTACCTGGCCTTTCCTCCTTTCTCCTGCCCTGAGGGCTTTCAGAATGCATTTTGGGTGGGAAGAAGTGTACCATGGGGGTCGCTCATTGGAGATCTGATTGTGAGAGTCTTTGGTTCCAGCCAGGCTGGTTCCAGGCCCAATTCAGTTAATTCTGGGTTAAGATTGAGGGTCTGACCCTTCTCAGAGAGCCCTTCCTTCACAACCTCTTAAAACATAATTTCCCAGAGACTGGTCTTTGGTTTGTGTTTCCTAGAGAATAACTGGCAAATGTGGAGAATTATACTTCCGTATTCATTTCTACTCTGGTGGCTAATTAGCACGTTGGTTAAGAAGGATCTTGCGCATTTATTAGAATGGTCACCTTAGCAGTGTGTCTCCAGGGTCTGGCTCTGGGACAAACATCCCCACCCTCCCAGCTGCACAAGGTTTGTGTATCCCTTTTTGTCCTAAACCAGAGTTCTCTCTTGTACCATAAGCATGAAGACTTTGCAGATGGAAATTCATCCCTGAGACGGGGGCAGAGCATCTGCCTTCCCCCAGATGGCTTAGGAAGGGCAAAGAAAGATTCAGAGGAACGAAGGTAAGAAAGCGAGAACCACGGAACTGGGTCAGCTTAATTCTAGGGAAGAACTGGGAAGCAGGTTTGGGGAACGAGAGGTTACTGTCAGAGACTGAGGGAGATGCACCAGGGAGCTGCCTAGGAATGTGGAAAAGGGCCCTGGTATCAGGGTAGAAAGACCCATGACTTCAAGGAAGAGAGGCTGCAGAAAATCCTGGCTGGCTGTGAGCAGGGAGAGGGTGAAGGTGTGGGCTGTGGGGAAATGGAGAAAGAAATAAGGGAGAAATTCAGACAAGCCAGGTAGTGCTGACCTGTACAGGAACATGTGACTGGCCTGCGTTTATTGGGTCCTAAATTTTCTCACACATCAATAAAGTAACTCTCCCACCTGCATTAGAATGGGATGCATGTATACCCCTTCTCTCTCCCTGCCACCCCCAAGAAGATGATATAAGGACACTTGTTTGGGGACATAAATTCTAATATGTTTGATTTTTTAAAAATTAGTTTCATCACCCCAAAGTTATGCTTGGTGCATTCATGGTCTGCCTTTATGGTCTCTGAATTTGCCTTTTCAAAGCCAGGCTCTTCTCCAAAAATCCGCTCCGGCAGGAGATCAAGGGTAGGGCCCGATGTTCTTCAGCTAATGATAAAATTCCACAGTGAAGCTTTCCCAGCATTACCCAGAAAGGACCCGGAACTAGCAATCTGGCTCTGCAAACCGCAGCCTATGTCCCTATACAGGCTGTGCATCTCGTCTGAGCAGCATCCCTGTCCCCGGCCAGCAGGAGGATGGCTCGGTCAGGTGGGGGCAGATGGTGCCCGGAACAGCATGCCCCCAGGCTCATCTCTGGTGTCCCTTCTGAGTCTTTCCCGCACCCCATAGCCACGGCCCTGCCCCTTGCCCCTTGCCCCAGTGCCAGTGCTGTGGTTTGCTTATTTTGACGTATTCATCCCCGACATGTCAAGATGAAAGGCAGGAAATGGGCAGTTCCAGTTCCCATAGCAGGAGTGGTCAGACCACATTGCATCACATCTCCAGGCCGGTCATGGGATCCTGGAGGCAAACTTGGCGCGGGTTGACCTCAGGCACTGCACTCACTGGGCGCCGAACCCCCCGCACGGAACCCCTTCTCACCACGGACTGCCGGCAGCCTTGCTCACTCCCACTACTGCCTGTGGCTGAAGCCACCTTCTCGGAAGGTCACTCGCACTGGGGCTCCCCACTGCCCCGAGGGGCGTGCCCCAGAGCCAGCCCACTTCCTGCCAGCCACTCCCAGGCCCGGGTGGCCTGACTGTCTCTGCGCGATTAATGTGGAGCTTTCCCTGCGAACAGGAAGTGCCCCAGATCTTCAGGGCAGAGGTTTGCAAACCCCCAGGATTCTAAAAAAGTGGCAGAAGTTGACCCACCAAGACTCAAGCAAAGGAAAGAAAAAAAAAAAAGCCAAGGCTTTGTTGTTTTCTCTGAGTGACTACTGGCTTTCCCAGCAGCCACCCAGTCAGCTAGAAGATTCTTCTGTAAACACGTCATCTTTTCCATGAGACATAAGTAAGCATCGCTTCCACCCACACTCAGGATGTTAAAACATTTGAAAAATGATTTGTTCTGGGCCAGAAAAAACCTTACAGGAAGAATTCCATTCCTCTTCCACCAGGTGTGTACCACGTGTCTGGGTTATGGGGACGGTGGGGACTGTAAGTGTACAGTTCCTGGCTTTGGTGCAGTTACACCAAGCCCTCGTCAACAGGCCACAGAAAGAGCATTTGTGCACTTCATTTCCTCGGGGATGATTTTTGAAAGGGGCTGTAATGCACCTGATCACATTCAGATGTGTTCCGTGGGAAGCGGGTGATTTGAAAATGCCATAAAGCCAGCTTGCAAGGTGCCCAGATAGAGCGCCACTTCTTGTTCAACAGAAGCCATTGAAGATGAATACTCAGGGATGATAATATCCTTTTGTGCCTTTGTCTGGGGCAGCTTATTAAGGTAGAGACCCCTCAGCGTTGACAGGACAACCCCTTCCTGTGTGTTCTAGGAGAACATAATTGGCTACAAAACCTTTTCTCAGTGTCACCACTGCCACATACAAACCCAATTAGCAGCAGTGAACTCCGATGACTCCTGGGAACATGGAAATCGCACGTTCTACAGCTAATCAGACCCGTGGAATGGTGGCGCATATCCCTGTCCTCAGGAAGGTGGGATCCGGGGACCACAGGGGGCTGGGTTCTCGCAGAGCCCCCCTTTTTGGGTGAATTACACGGTCTTCAGGGATTAACAGTCAGAGACCGGCTTCTGTCTGCTCAAGGCGTCTGGGTCTGGGAGCACCACAGTTTTACTGTGAGGCCAGAGATATTCAAAAGGAGTCATCTAGGTCTTAATTCAAGCATAGCCCCTCAGTCCTCTCCACAAGTCCCTCCCCACAAATCTGGATGGATTTAAGAAACCCTTTGTTTCTTGTGATCTGACCCTCCTCCCAAGGACTAAGGAATCGTACGTTCTGACTCCTGAGAGACGAAACAAATACATAATTTCAAGACATGGAAGGATGCTCTGGCCCACCCCTATCTCAGTTTAAATAAATAACTAATGCCGGCAGGCAGGTGCTAAAAGCATGTGCAGAGAGAAAAATATTAATGCAAAAGGGCAAGACCAAAGGAAATACTTGCCTAGTTTTGGAATCCTTATTATGACGGGACTCTGGTGATCGTTAATCATTGCCATGTGGGATCATAAGCTGGAAGAGGCACGCTAGACTCCGGGCACCTCGCTCCTAGTAATCAAATTCCCATTTAGAAATAAGCTTCTGACTAGAGCAGCTGGGCTCAAATCGACTGGCCCAGCAGCCATGCAGGAGGCTGACACAGAGCCTCTCTGGAGGTCATGCTTTACCCTGATTGGTGGTCTGGTTGTTTCAGGCGCTCTCCACTGCCCATGGGACGGGTCACTCCTCTTTTTCCCACCCAGCGATTGATGGGAAGAGCCCACTGGGTGGGGGAAGCCCGGCTATTAGGGTAGGACTGCAGGGCTGGTACCAGATTTGGAGGCTTTCTCTTTTTTATTTGACATGTGCTGTGCTGGGTTTGTCTCCGTGGAGTTGGGTCTACTCTGGCCTCTGGCAGCAGAGAACATTTGGAAAGAAGTAGGGTGGAAGTCTCTGGAATCAGAGACCTGGGGAATCAGCTTGAACTCTCACCTGTAAGCAACGGAAGCCAACTCTTAAATGGCAGAAAAGGACTCTTAAATGGTGATGGGATGGTCCAGGGTTACAGGGGGGCGGGAGAGTGCACTTGGAAAAACAGAGGCCTGAGGGTTCAGCCACAGGCCCACGGGCAAAACAACTCCCAACCCCAGTCTTTCCATGACTGCGCCCCCTGCTGGGGATATCGGGGCATCGCAGCCCCCCAGGCAGCGCTGGGACTGGACGCGGCCACTGTGGCTGAACAGCTGACTTCGGGCCGCAGACACAGGACCCCAGAACGCGGCCACAGGGCTCCTTCCTGGCTCCTGCCACCGTTCTGGCTCCTCACTCAAGTCCAGAGCTGCCCCAAACGGTCAAGACCGGCCACTTGCCTGTGCCTCACAGATGTTTATCGCGTTGCTTGTACGCCTGAGTTCTGATGCCGGATCTCCCACTTTTATTGTCAGTGGGCTTTAATGAAGATGAAAGGAGACATCTCCTGAGCCCTGGAGGTTCCTCTCCTGTCCCTACACCCAATCACCTCTGGTCCAAGCCTAGTATTCTACTTGGTGGATATCCATGCCCTTCCCTTCTCTTTCTCAGGCTGTTGTCAATTTTATTTTTGGCCTTAGAAACTGCATCGGGCGAGAGGGCGGGTTGTGGGCCAAGATCAAAGGTGCCATTGCTCTGCAGAAAGTTTAGGGGGGCAGGGTGGAACCAGTGGCCAACTAGTGGCCAAGGCAAAGGCGAGACCTGATTAGACAATGCTAAGCATCTGTCAGAATTCCCAGCACGTGGAACAAAGCTTCAGCTGGGGGCTTCAGCTGGGGTCTGAGGCTTCCACGGGGAGGGGGAGAAGCTCCGCGAGCAAGGAGATGTCTCTAGCTGCAGGATGGAGCCGGAGCCAGGAGAGCTCGTCCCCCAGCCAGGTAGGAAGGAAACGGAGTGGGCTGGAGAACATTGGGAGGTTTTGAAAGAGTACAAGACTCTCTGTTTATCTTCTGCCTAGCTTCTGCAGCCGGTCTGCAGTTGGGATAAATTCAGCACAGGAGGAAGAGGCAGCATTTCCTCCCCCTCTCTCCTCCCATTTTAGGTGAGAGGAGGAGGTGGCATGGGGGATAGAGAAAGATCTGGCGAGCTCACCAGCTGGTGCTGCGGGGCTGAGCACAGCGAGCTTGCTCTGTGCACCCACAGAGAGGGGCCCAGACAGGAAGGAGAGGTGCCCCCTCTCTTTATCCCTTCCCCCATCTCCTTGAAATCAGGATGGAGGGAGTAGGTAGCCCCCGACACGGTGGGATCCAAGGGTCTCCACAGCCAGCACGCCCCAAGCAGAGCCCCACCAACCAAACCGGGCCATGTAGCTTCTGATGGGGGCCGTGATTTTGGAGAACAGCGTTGCTTCCTGCAGACCCAGGTGAAATGCAGTCCTGCTGCCTGGGGACGGTAATGACTAGCTCCATCCCCTCTGCAGAGCTGGTTACTGAGGGGTGGGTGAGAGATTTCAATGCTAGTGAAGGGGAGGGGGGAGGGTACACAGTGGCAAGTGCTCTGGGCGTAGGGGTCACTGAGGCTCTTGGATAACAAGGGGCACCAGGGAGATTGGAATGAGTGAGCGACAAGGGATTGGGGACAGGATAATCAACTCGTGGCCTCGTGGCCACTAAGATGCAGCCCCACCTCTCTGTAGCTTGAGGAAGGAGCTAGAAAGCTTTGCTCCAGCTTTCCTAAGCCCTGTTGAAGCCTCTCACGAGAGCCTGGGTCCGGACAACATGCCCAGATGCCCCTTGGGCTGCGTGTTGGCTGTGGAGCTGGTGGAGGGAGCACAGAGGCCAGTTCACTTCGCAGGGAGAAGTAACTCTCCCAGCCGGCTCTAGGGACAGACTTAAGCAGGATTTCATTTATTGTTTCTATTTTCTAAATGGTTTGTTTTAAAATCTGGTTCAAGGCCTTGTAGTTATGGAGACGAGATACCCGGTCTCCACTTGGCTCATCTTGTGTTTTTTTCAGGAACCGTACAAGGGCCTGCCACATCTGGTCTTGCTTTGAGCTGCAGTGTCTGTACTCTGAGAGCATCAATGCAGGTTATAAAATTATAACGCTGATGATAACAGTCTAGCTATAGTGTGAGCTACTATGGAAACATTCTTGTCATTGGTCTTTGCTGTGGATGGGGCTAAGCACCTCTAGCTCTATACTGCTTATCACCAGAAGTAATGGGCAGGTTTGGCTTTGGTTTGCTTCATGTGTGTACTGGTGTTTCTGGCCAACCTGAGAAGCAAACTATTGCCACTCACCATTAACAAGTAAGGGCTGATCCTTTGGTTGTCTGGGCTCCTTATTAGGAAGTGTGATATTTGGTTATTACTGAGCCCTGCCTGGGTGGGAGCGTCATTTTGAGTGGGCCCAACTTGGGACCTGGAAGCCAGCATTGCCAGAGGGTGGTTGGCCACTGCGCAGTCTAAAAACCTAGAAGGGGGCTAAGGGAGGTGGATGAGAGCCGTGCCTTGTTATGCTGTTTTGATGAAGACATCACAAGTAGGCGAATGTTACATCATATGTATTATATAGACACATGTATGCAGATATGTTAAAAAGTAATCTTCTGGTGGTGGAATGCGGGTGAATTTTTTTCTTCACGTTCTGTGACTTCCAGGTTTCTGCTCTGAGAATAGCTTACTATTGTGATTAAAGGAAGAAGGCCACAAATATTATTTTGTAAAGAGAAGGAACGAATTTTTATTTTCAAGTAACATGTACAGTAGGATATTTTTTCTAGAATTATATGTATAACTTGTGTGTCCATCTACCTGTCCATCCACCCATCCATCCATCCATCTATCCACCCACCTACCCACCCATCCATCTTTCATTCATCCATCCATCCATCCTTCCATCTGTGTATTTGCACAGGAAGATATCTGGAATTGTGTTGACCAAATGTTTGTGATGGTTATTTCTGGGTGGTGAAATTTCAAATGCCTTTGTGTTCTTCATACTTACCTCTGTTACTTGAAATTTGTAATAATGAGGTACATTTTTTAAAAAGAGAGTCTCTGTTCTATTCCTGGGTGAGCCCCGGTCACAGAGCCCAGGTGAGCGCTCCCAGCAGGCAAGGCCAAGCAAGACTCTGACCTCGGACCCCTGCTCTCTAGTGACACTGAGGCTGCCTGCTGAAGCCCTAGTATGGCAGGTGTGCAGCTCAGCAGGGAGAGAGCCAAGAGGGAGATGCGGGTGACACCTGAGCTCTGTTTAAAACCCACAGCCAGTGGCATCCTGAGCCTTTGATCTATGTTTTATGCCCGTCTGGCTGGGTCTGTAGCTGGCTAGGGCTTGTGGTTCACAGCTCCAGGGTGGCAGCTACAAGTCCCCGGGTCCCTCTGCCCCTAAGAGTCTCATTCTTGTGCGGTGTCTCTCTCACCCCAGTTACCCTGAAATTGGCATAGGGGCTTCTGTGGAGGGATCTCCAAGGGTCCCTGGGTTTGGAGGTTGCCAAAGTCAAGGATGCGTCTGTTAAATGTTTTTAGCTCCAGTAGAAGAGCCAGGCAGGCGCTCCTTGTATACGGGTTTGCAGAGCATTTTCTGAGTATTGGGGAGCTGGGGAGCAGCAGACACTTTCTCACCTGGGGTGAGAGTGAGAACGACAACCACTTAGGAAAGCAGGCTGGCATTTATTATCTAGTAGAGGGGAAGATATACAGACGCTGTGACCAGTGAATGCTGTGCTTCTGGAAATGTATAAGGATGATCATTGGAGTGTTTTACATAAGATCCCCAAACTGGAAACAACCCACCGTCCATCAACATTGATAGCATACATGCCCTAAATAAACCGAGCTATGTTTGTACAGTTGAAGGCTATACATTTGTAAAGATCAACGAACTACAAATAGGTGCAATGACGTGGATGTAACTCACAGACATAAAGTTGAGCGAACGGAGCAAATTCAAGAATGTATACAGCCTTAGTGCTTTCATGCAGAATTCAAAAACAAGCAAAACTAAACCATCTTTTTAGGGATTGCACATAAAAGTGGTGAACATATGAAAAAAAGTCAAGAAAAATTATTATAAAAGTTGGGATAGGGTTACCCCTGGAGGAAGGGAAGTTAGAATCGGCCAGGGTTTCCCAGGGTGGGAGGGGGGCTCCCGGGGTGCCTGGCAATGTTCTCCTTTTTAACTTCGGTGCCGGTGACAAGGATGTTTGCTTTACAATTATTCATTAAACCCATCAATTACATCTCATGTGCTTTTTTGAATATATGTTATATTTCACAACAAAAATACTAAGAAGAAAAGAAAAGCAAAATGTAGCAAAGGGATCTTCCAGCCTCCATGTCTAGAAATGGCCTTTTTTTTTTTTTTTTTACCTGTAGGCTCCCTTTATTTCAAGGACCTCAAGCAGCATGTTTGTCCAAGTCTCTGACCAGGGTCAGACATCAGTAGGCTCTTATTCCCCAAGTTCTTCTATGAGCTTAGCCTTGTGCCAGATACTGCTGGGAGTCAGCGTGGGGAATGTGCTGCCTCTAAGACGACAAAACATAAATAACAGTGAAAACACCAGACCAGGCTACAGCGACTTCCAGTGCCAGGGCAATTCTTAGGAGACGGAGCTCTGTGAAGGCTTGACCATCAGCTTCTGCTGCTCCCGAGGATGGGTTGGCTGGTGACAGCAGTGGGTGTGGGGAGGGTGGGGAGGGAGAGAGGGTGTTGTGACGAAGGAAAGGATGTCATGAAAGATGCAGGAAGTTGTGGAGTGTCGGGGAGGACAACGAGCCCTACCTGACCACATGGCCAGGTCCCCATGGGTGTGTAGGGGAGGCCAAGTATTGCTGGATTGATGGGGTGGCTTGGGAGGGTTTAGAGCACCAGGATGATGAATTTCCCCCGCATCCCCACCTTATTGCTAGTCTAGGTCAGTCAGTCAATCAATAGATCATCACTCTGCTGCCCCCAGGCACATTATAGTCTAAACAATCAATAGAAGAGAATTGAACTGAGAAGACATGTAGAAACCCTCAGAGAAGAATAGGTGAGTGAATATGAGAGAATTAAAATATAAATACAAAGATGCTCTTTGCCAAACGCCATAAGGAAAAAATTCTCATCTGCCCCAGGAAACACATTGATCAAAAGTCCACAGGGACTAGAAAACAGCGTGACACTTCTTCAAAAAGTTAAACATAGAGTTACTATATGGTTGAGCGATTTTATTTCTGGGTATATACCCAAAATTGAAAACAGAGACTCAAACAGATACCTTGTAAAGCCATGTTCATAGCAGCATTAGTCACAATAGCCAAAATGTGGGAAAAACCCAAGTGTTGATCAGTAGATGACTGGATAGACAAAGTGTAGAATATACATACAACGGAATATAATTCAGCCTTAAAAAAGGAATGAAGTACTGATACGTGCCATAACATGCATGAACCTTGATTGCATTAAGTGAAACAAGGCAGACACAAAAGGACAAATACTGTATGATTCCACTTATGTGTCATCGTTTAATGGGTAGAAAATTTCTGTTAGGCATGGTGGAAAAAGTTCTCGAAATAGAGAGTGGTGATGGTTGCACAACCTTGTGAATGTTCTTAATGCCACTGAATTGTACACTTAAAAATGGTTAAAGTGGGCTTCCCTGGTGGCGCAGTGGTTGAGAGTCCGCCTGCCGATGCAGGGGACACGGGTTCGTGCCCTGGTCCAGGAAGATCCCACATGCCGCGGAGCGGCTGGGCCCGTGAGCCATGGCCGCTGAGCCTGTGCGTCCGGAGCCTGTGCTCCGCAACGGGAGAGGCCACAGCAGTGAGAGGCCTGCCTACCGCCAAAAAAAAAAAAGAAAAAATGTTAAAGTGGTAAATTGTGTTATGTATATTTTACCATGCACTTGGAGAAAAGCCTATAGGGGCTGTTATGAATGGAATGTGTCCCCCTAAATTCATATGTTGTTATCCTAACAAACAGTGTGATGGTATTAGTAGGTGGGACCTTTGGGAGGTAATGAGGTCATGAGGATGGAACCTTCATGAATGGGATTCTTGCTCTTATAGGATGAGACAGGAGAACTTGCTTCCTCTCTCTGCTGTTAGCTATGTGAGGATACAGGAGGGCAGTCATCTGTCAACCAGGAAGCAGGACTTCACCAGACACTGGATCTGCTGGCACCTTGATCTAGGACTTCCAGCCTCTAGAATTGTGCGAAATAAATGTGTGCTGTTTAAGCCACCCCATTTGTGGTAATTTGTATTAGCAACCTCAACCAACTTAGAAAGGCTCAAAAAATTGTTCCTGCATGTTGAGGTAGAGGAGAGAGACCGGGGCTGTGGAATCATTTCCGAATAGCAGGAAAGACAGAAAACAAGGTAAAGTTTCCTCGTTGAAGGCTGAAGAAGGAGAAGAAAACACTGTCCTTGGTGGGTTTCTGGAGCTCCTCCTGTAGCCCCGTCAACATCAGAGATGACCCAAATGACCAATGACTGGGTAGACTTGGCCATTTCTTGAAAAGTAGCCCAGCTCTCTCCTTCCTGCACTCATGCCTAAATAAAGGCCAACCCCAGCTACCCTCCAAGGAGCCATCCCTTGAAAAAGTACTTTTTAGAATTCTTCTTTTAGAAGAACAAAAAACCCCCCAAAGTTAGCAAAAGGAAAAGAATCATAAAGATCAGATCAGAAATAAATGAAAAAGAAATGAAGGAAAGAATACCAAAGATCAATAAAACTAAAAGCTGGTTCTTTGAGAAGAGAAACAAAATTGAGAAACCATTAGCCAGACTTAACAAGAAAAAAACAGAGAAGACTCAAATCAACAGAATTAGAAATGAAAAAGAAGTAACAACTGACACTGCAAAAATACAAAGGATCATGAGAGATTACTACACACAACCATATGCCAATGAAATGGACAAACTGGAAGAAATGGACAAATTCTTAGAAAAGAACAACCATCATTACTGAACCAGGAAGGAATAGAAAATATAAACAGACCAATCACAAGCACTGATATTGAAACTGTGATTAAAAATCCTCCAACAGGGGGCTTCCCTGGTGGCACAGTGGTTGAGAATCTGCCTGCCAATGCAGGGGACATGGGTTCGAGCCCTGGTCTGGGAAGATCCCACGTGCTGCAGAGCAACTGGGCCCGTGAGCCACAATTACTGAGCCTGTGCGTCTGGAGCCTGTGCTCCACAACGAGAGAAGCCGCGACAGTGAGAGGCCCACGCACCATGATGAAGAGTGGCCCCCGCTCACCGCAACTAGAGAAAGCCCTCGCACAGAAACGAAGACCCAACACAGCCAAAAAGAAGGAAAGAAAGAAAAAAAAATCTTCTATCAAACAAAAGCCCAGGACCAGATGGCTTCACAGGTCAATTCTATCAAACATTTAAAGAAGAGCTAACACCTATCCTTCTCAAACTCTTCCAAAATATAGCAGAGGGAGGAACACTCCCAAACTCATTATATGAGGCCACCATCACCCTGATACCAAAACCAGATGTCACAAAGATGTCACAAAAAAAGAAAACCACAGGCCAATATCTCTGATGAACATAGATGCAAAAATCCTCAACAAAATACTAGCAAACAGAATCCAACAGCACATTAAATGGATCTTACACCATGATCAAGTGGGGTCCTTGCCAGAAAGGCAAGGATTCTTCAGTATATGCCAATCAATCAATGTGACACACCACATTAACAAATAGAAGGATAAAAACCATATGATCATCTCAACAGATGCAGAAAAAGCTTTGGACAAAATTCAACACCCATTTATGATAAAAACTCTCCAGAAAGTAGGCAGAGGGAACCTACCTCAACATAATAAAGGCCATATATGACAAACCCACAGCCAACATCGTTCTCAATGGTGAAAAACTGAAACCATTTACACTAAGATCAGGAACGAGAGAAGGCTGTCTACTCTCACCACTGTTATTCAACATAGTTTTGGAAGTTTTAGCCACAGCAATCAGAGAATGAAAAGAAATAAAAGGAATCCAGATTGGAAAAGAAGAAGGAAAACTGTCACTGTTTGCAGATGACATGATACTATACATAGAGAATCCTAAAGACGCTACCAGAAAACTACGAGAGCTAATCAGTGCATCTGGTAGAGTAGCAGGATACAAAATTAATGCACAGAAATCTCTTGCATTCCTATACATTAACGATGAAAACTCTGAAAGAGAAATTAAGGAAACACTCCCATTTATCACTGCAACAAAAAGAATAAAATACCTAGGAATAAACCTACCTAAGGAGACAAAAGATCTGTATGCAGAAAACTATAAGACACTGATGAAAGAAATTAAAGATGATACAAACAGGTGGAGAGATATACCATGTTCTTGGATTGGAAGAATCAACATTGTGAAAATGACTCCACTACCCAAAGCAATCTACAGATTCAGTGCAATCCCTATCAAACTACCACTGGCATTTTTCACAGAATGAGAACAAAAAATTGCACAATTTGTATGGAAACACAAAAGACCCCGAATAGCCAAAGTAATCTTGAGAAACAAAAACGGAGCTGGAGGAATCAGGATCCCAGACTTCAGACTATACTACGAAGCTACAGTAATCAAGACAGTATGGTACTGGCACAAAAACAGAAATATAGATCAATGGAACAGGATAGAAAGCCCAGAGATAAACCCATGCACATATGGTCACCTTATCTTTGATAAAGGAGGCAAGAATATACAATGGAGAAAATACAGCCTCTTGAATAAGTGGTGTTGGGAAAACTGGACAGCTACGTGTAAAAGAATGAAATTAGAACACTTGTAACACCATACACAAAAATAAACTCAAAATGGATTCAAGACCTAAATGTAAGGCCAGACAATACAAAACTCTTAGAGGAAAACATAGGCAGGACACTCTATGACATAAATCACAGCAAGATCCTTTTTGACCCACCTCCTAGAGAAATGGAAATAAAAACAAAAATAAACAAATGGGACCTGATGAAACTTAAAAGCTTTTGCACAGCAAAGGAAACCATAAACAGGATGAAAAGACAACCCTCAGAATGGTAGAAAAGATTTGCAAACGAAGCAACTGACAAAGGATTAATCTCCAAAATATACAAGCAGCTCATGCAGCTCAATATCAAAAAAACAAACAACCCAATCCAAAAATGGGTAGAAGACCTAAATAGACATTTCTCCAAAGAAGATATACAGATTGCCAACCAACACATGAAAGGATGTTCAACATCACTAATCATTAGAGAAATGCAAATCAAAACTACAGTGAGGTGTCACACCGGTCAGAATAGCCATCATCAAAAAATCTACAAACGATAAATGCTGGAGAGGGTGTGGAGAAAATGGAACCCTCTTCCACTGTTGGTGGGAATGTAAATTGATACAGCCACTATGGAGAACAGTATGGAGGTTCCTTTAAAACTAAAAATAGAACTACCATATGACCCAGCAATCCCACTACTGAGCAATCCCACCCTGAGAAAACCATAATTCAAAAAGAGTCATGTACCACAATGTTCATTGCAGCTCTATTTACAATAGCCAGGACATGGAAGCAACCTAAGTGTCCATTGGCAGATGAATGGTAAAGATGTGGCACATACATACAGTGCAATATTACTCAGCCATAAAAAGAAACAAAATTGAGTTATTTGTAGTGAGGTGGATGGACCTAGAATCTGTCATACAGAGTGAAGTAAGTCAGAAAGAGGAAAACAAATACCGTATGCTAACATATATATATGGAATGGTTCTGAAAAAAAAATGGTTCTGATGAACCTAGGGGCAGGACAGGACTGAAGACACAGACGTAGAGAATGGACTTGAGGACACGGGGAGGGGGAAGGGTAAGCTAGGATGAAGTGAGAGAGTAACATTGACGTATATACACTACCAAATGTAAAATAGATAGCTAGGGGGAAGCAGCTGCATAGCACAGGGGGATCAACTTGGTGCTTTGCGACCACCTAGAGGGGTGGGATAAGGAGGGTGGGAGGGAGACACAAGAGGGAGGAGATATGGGGATATACGTATGCATATAGCTGGTTCACTATGTTATCCAGCAGAAACTAACAACATTGTGAAGCAACTATACTCAAAGATGTTAAAAAAATTTTCTTTTCTTTTATTGTGTGAGCCCACCCTGGACGCTACTTGAAAAAGAAAATAAATTTAAAGATGCTGCAACGTGTTTACATATACCCAATGGAAATTTTGCTTCTCAGACTGCTTGAGCAGAAAACCTCACATCCCCATGGCAACCACATTCCACCGTGACCACGCATCTCCGCCAGGTCACCCACCCATTTGTAAGCCTCAGCCCTTCAAGCCCCTCCTGTCAAACACATGGGGCCCAAATGATACCACCCACTGCGGTAGCTCCACGCCTCCAGGATTGCTGGTGAGGGCTTGTTCTAATCTGTAAGGGACATTCCCAGAGACCCATCTAACTTGGGGCAGGGACCAGCTCTTCTTGGAAGTCCTTAGGAGACAGAGAACTCTGGGGGAAGCTATCACCCTGTGGAAACGCAAGGCCCTTGCAGCCTACTCGGGTTTGGAGCGCGGGGATGAGGGGTGTGCTGCTGACCGGAAAATCAGCCCCTTGGTAATCACAGGAACTGCGAGTCCCACATTCAGTAAAGACTCAGCTGATAATTAGATCCTTAATGCCTTATTCCCTTGAACAGAAATCATGACCCCTTTATAGGGTCTCCATGTCATCTTCCCTTTGATGTTTCAGAACAAGTACTTTTTTCAAATGTATGTTCTCAGTACCATTTTCAAATAGCATTTCGGAATGGCTGACCTATGATAAGGCCACCTTCCCCTTCCTCAGGGGGGTAGCCGGGGGCCTGTCTTCCCCCACAGTCACCCTTCCCTGCTGACACAAGGAAACCTTTGCAGGGGGTTGTGGGTAGAAATGAAAGCCTGCGATTTTGATGTTTCAGGGTCCCCAGCCCCTGACTGGCCAGCATCCCCCTCATCTCTCAGTTTTTATAATTAGCGAGTTTTGAGATTCCAGGCCTGGAGTCTCTTTCCCCACAGAATTGCAGAAAGCTTCGGGCCCTCCGAGAACCGACTTGGTATGTTTGCCCTTTGGGTTATATTTGATTGGGTCAGACTTCCAGTATAAGGAAGACATACATGAAAGAAAGCAACTGTTCATGCTGTTGGTGGATCACAGGGTTTTTTTGTTTGGGTTGTTTTTTTCTGTTTTTCCTTTACTACTTTCCCTTGCCTTTGAGAAAGTACAAAGTAGGGGAGGGGGAAGTGCTTCCTAACAGGCAGAGTTTCTCTGCATCTTAGGCTAAAGCTGGGCCGGGCTAGTCCTCTGCTGGGCCTTCCCTGAGGCTCCACAACACCGGCCACAGAGGCGGGCACTCGGCAGGTATTCCTTGCGCAATGTCCCCAGCTCCCCGCTCAGAGTGACCTTCCACCAAACCCTTTGCTTCCCCCACCATAAAGCTGGAAAAAGAAGAAAGAACAGTGGTTTATGGGGTGTAGGCAAGAAAAAAAGTCTTTGACATAACCCATATTCAGCTCAGTAGACATGGAGTGGTATGGACTTTGCAGAAGGAGAATCTGAAAAACAAAAAGTATAACTGAACAACTTTGCTGTATTAACATAAACACACTGCTATATATAAAATAGGTAACGAACCAGACCTGTATAGCACAGGGAACTATACTCAATATTTTGTAATAACTTATAAGGGAAAAGAATCTGATTTTGCAGAGTGAAAAGCTCTGGCTTTCCTCTGTAGACAGATAGCTATCAAATAGAAGTGAGCAGCAAGACAAAGAAAAAGCATGGAGGGGAGAGAGAAGCGGGGAGAAAGAGGGAGAGAGGATCAGTGTCTCCCGCATCCAGGCCTGACGCCTAGCCCAAGCATTTTTAGGTAACGCCTGGCTTTTCCTCCCCTCCCCACCCTTCCCTTTCTTTCTTTCTTGACAAGATGAAGCTTCTTCCCTTTGGCAGCTCTGTTTTATCTTGCTACACCCAGCCAGAGCTATAAGGATCCAAGTCTGTCTTCACAGATGTTTCCTTTTAATCACTGTAATTAATATTAATGGTGATTAATTTTTAATGAGGACATATCAAGGAACACACTGGCAAAAATGCCCACTGGTAATTTGAATAACCTTGATTGTGTGAGGCCATCGTCCTTTCGGCTTGGCCACCTGTTTCACAGACAATGCATCGGATCCCAGAATTCTCTGATAATGTGTTAATTTCTCCTCCTAGATCTGGGACAAAACCAGGGTGTTTCCAGAGCAGAAACAGTGGGGAAGTGAGCTGCCCTGACTGATTTCTCCTCCCACCTCTGAGGAGGCTGTGAAGGGACTCGGTGGGGGTGGGGATCTCCTCTGATCTTTCAGCAGTGCCACCCGGGAAGAGGAATTGTTGTTACCTGGTGAGCATTCACTGAGGCTCATTCTGTGCAAAGCACAGTGCAAAGTCAAGTGGCTTTGGGAATCCAAAGCCAGAGGGCATCCTGGTTCCTCCTGCTTTAAGTGGATGGATGCCTTATTCACGGGCCTCAGGGAACGGTCCTCTGTAGACAGGCTGGTGGATGCCAGTGAACCCTCCCTCACTAATCATGTAGAAACCATTCATAATGTGCCAACTACCCTCACCTGGCAGCCAGCCCAGCACCGAGGTGCTGATGGTGGGTGAGGACGCTTCCGGGCAGGGAAGCCTGGTGTCAGCTCCCTCACCAGCAGCTTCAAGATGTCAGAGTTATATATTATTGATACGTGCCTAGTAGTTCTTAATTTCTCTCCAATCATTCATGACTTTACCTAAATCAATGTTTTGAAAACAGATGTTAAGGGAGAAAATGTTCTTAAAGAAGTTAGTAAGTTTGCAGAAAAACAAGGATTTCCATGTACAAGTTGCCAGTTCACTTGATCTCGTTTTTTTTTTTTTTTAAGGCAAATCTTTTCAGACTCCTTATTATGCTAACGTGATTGCAATCTTTATTTATTCTTGGCTGCCTTGGGTCTTCGTTGCTGCGCGCGGGCTTTCTCTAGCTGTGGCGAGCAGGGGCCACTCTTCGTTGCGGTGGCTTCTCATTGCGGTGGCCTCTCCTGTTGCGGAGCACGGGCTCCAGGCGCACAGGCCCTGTAGCTGTGGCTCACGGGCTCTAGAGAGCAGACTCAGCAGTTGTGGCGCACGGGCTTAGTTGCTCCACGGCATGTGGGATCTTCCCACACCAGGGCTCGAACCCGTGTCTCCTGCATTGGCAGGCGGACTCCCAACCACCGCGCCACCAGGGAAACCCCATGATTGCAGTCTTAATAAAGGCGGCGTTGATGCTTGAACAATGCGGAGATTGGGGGCACCAACTCTCTGGCACAGTCGAAAATTTGAGCGTAACTCATAGGTGGCTGTATCTGCGCTTCCTCCATTTTCATGGTTCTGCTTCTGCTGATTCAACCAACCGCGAATCCTGTAGTAAGTATTTATTGAAGTGGACCTGCACAGTCCAGATCCCTGTTGTTCAAGGGTCAACCATATAGTATGGCCCTTTACTCTTGAAATAACTGTTGAGCTCCCCAGTGTATTATCAGACTGCCTTGGCTGCTAATAAAACCAAACTAAGCTAACTGGAACTGAAGGCAGGAAGCAGAGCACCACGGCAGCCGAGCAGTGTTACAGAAGGGGGGGACGTCAGAGCGGGGCTTTGCAGGGTTTTGGAGGTCTGGGCTCGAGTGTTTAAGATGTGTATTTCAAGGTGGGGGAATAGAGTCATTTAAGCCTGGTGAACATAGCAAGGGTCTTGAGAGGTAGGCTGTGGTTTGATAAGCAAGCTGTTTGCCCAGGTGAGGAGTCCGTTGTCTCGGGTAAAGTGATCTGCAGGAATTCCCTGAAGCAAAGACTTATCTTCCTCAGGCAAAGGTCTCTTGGAACAAAGGGCTAAGTCATGTTGACACAAGCTCTTAGGCCTTCTACCTCTGTGAGGTTGGTGCAGGTTGTCGTAGTTCTGAGAACACTTTGTGTTTCTTACATTTTGTGGAATGTTAGTCTCATCAAATGTGGTCTGAGAAATATGGACTCCTTCTTAAAGTGGTTTAATATGGTTCCTGTTAGAACCCATCTTCTTCTTCTGACTTAATATCTAATTTAGGTTAGGCTCTGCGATTTTGAACAAAATTTGAGTAAGAAAAATATTGAGGACAGAATCAGACTTAGGTCAGAAACTAGGAGGTGAGACTCTGAAGGAGAGCACATGAAGCCAACTACATGTTGGACTATTCTTCCTTATTTTTTTTTTATTTTTTATTTTTTGCGGTACGCGGGCCTCTCACTGTTGTGGCCTCTCCCGTTGCAGAGCACAGGCTCCCGACGTGCAGCCTCAGCGGCCATGGCTCACGGGCCCAGCCGCTCCGCGGCATGTGGGATCCTCCCGGACTGGGGCACGAACCCGTGTCCCCCGCATCGGCAGGCGGACTCCCAACCACTGCGCCACCAGGGAAGCCCAATTTTCTGTATTCTTGATGTTCTGGCATTTGAGGCCTTCATCCTGGAGAGACCGGCTGACCCAGGGTTAGCTGACTCCTAGAGATTGCAAAGGACTCTTAGGAAAGTTGCACGTTTGATGTGCAAACTACCAATCCAGAGCCCACATCCCCAACTATCTCCTTTATTAAACTCTCACAGACCAAGCCCATATTTCCCCTGCCTTAAGTCACCCTAGTGTCAGGTCCTGGACAACCAGGGACCACCCCTATAGTCCAGAGCCCATCGAAATTATTCTAACTATCCAATCTAAACCAACTCAGGGAACCCACGCTGCCTTGTTTGCTCCTTCCCAAGAGAACCCCGATAGACTCTGGGCCATGCTCTGCTGTCTCCCTACTGCTCCTGACGGACCCTGGTCCATCCCCATGTGGCCCTGCATGGCCCCTGTTCCTAGGGATCATCATTTCCATGTCTGTGTGTCTTACCACACCTGATTAAAACAAATCCCAGGCGCGTTTTAACATACCAACAGGAAATGCAACAATCTGCACACCAGGGACCCATTAGAATCACTTGAGAAGTGATTGCGCACAGAGGGTTTGATTTAATTGGCCTGTAGTAGGGCCTCAGGTGACTCTAATGTGTAGCCAGGTCTGAGAAGCACTGAGCCAGTGGTTCTCAAAGGGTGATCCTGGGACCAGCAGCATCAGTATCACCTGGGGCCTTGTTAGAAATGCAAATTATGGGGCCCCACCCCAGATCTCCTAATTCAGAACCTCTGGCGGTAAGGCCTTTATCAAGTTCTCCAGGTAACTCTGAAAGACGCTAAAGTTTGAAAACCGTTGCACTGGGCTAAAGCAGGGCAGAGTCAGAGAAGCAGGCCACCAGTGGTCTGAGGGCCTGGAGCCCTTACATTTATGACTACATTTAATGCCATCTCCTCGTGCATCTCCTCCACTTCTTCTCTTCCTAGAATCACGGCGCACCCCATGAATTCTGGTATGTTGTATTTCCATTTTTGTTTGCCCCAAGGTATTTTTAAAACTTCACTTTTGATTTCTCCTTTGACCCATTGGTTGTTCAGTAGCATGTTGTTTTGTTTCGCCATATTTGTGTATTTTCCAGTTTTCTTCTTATAATTGATTTCTAGTTTTTTACCATTGTGGTCAGAAAAGATGCTTGATATGATTTGTCTTCTTAAATGTATTGACTTGTTTTGTGGCTTAACATATCCTGGAGAATGTTCCATGTGTGCTTGAGAAGAATATATATTCTGTTGCTTTTGGGTGAAATGTTCTATACACGTCTGTTAAGTCTGTCTGGTCTAACGGGTCGTTAAGGCCCATGTTTCCTTATGGATTTTGTCTGGAATCTATCCACTGATGAATTAAAGTCCCCTCCTATTATTGTATTGCTATTCTCCCTTCAGGCCTGTTAAAATTTGCTTTATATATTTAGGTGCTCTTAGATTAGGGGCATAAATATTTATAAATGTTATATCCTCTGGTTAGACTGACCCCTTTACTGTTATGTAATGGCTTTCTTTGTCTCTTATTATAGTCTTTGTCTTAAAGTCTATTTTGTCTGATATAACTATAGCTATCCCAGCTTTCTTTTGGTTTCTATTTGCATGGAATATCTTTTTCCATCCCTTCGTTTTCAGCCTGTGTGTATCCTTACTTCTGAAGTGAGTCACTTGTAGGCAGCATATAGGTGGGTCTTGGATTTTTTTATCCATTCAGCCACTTTATGACTGTTGATTGGAGAAGTTAGTCCATTTACATTTGAAGTAATTTTTGATAATTCTGTACTTATTGCCATTTTGTTAATTGTTTTCTGGCTGTTTTTTATTTCCTCTGTTCCTTTCCTCTACTCCTGCTCTCTTCCTCTGTGACTGGATGATTTTCTGCAGTGGTATGATTAGATTCCTTTATCTTTTGTGTATTTACTATAGGTTTTTGCTTCGTAGTTACCATGAGGCTTACATAAAACAACTTATATTTATACGTCTATTTTAAGATGATAACAAGTTTAAGTGCATTCTAAAGCTCTACATTTTTACTCCCTCCCATGTTTTCGATGTCACAGTGTTCCTAGAATCTTGGGACAGAGCTGGCACTGATGTAGTTGAACTTAATCTTTGTATGCCCATATCATCTCCTCTCTCATATAGTTTGGATACTATTTAAAAAAAAAACTTGAGCAAATTATTCCTCAAAACTATGAATTTTCTTTGGTAAGAATAAAAACTGTCTTAGGGAAATGTTCATTCCTAGGGAGAGGCAACCAAATATCGGGCCAGGCCTTGATTTTTTGCACAGACAAGCCCCAGACTGGGGCCACATTTTACCTACAGACACATCAGAGGAAACTCACTGGTCTGAGATTGGTACAGTGAAAATCAAAAGATTTTTCTGTTTTCAGAACATTCCAAGTTTACAACATTTTACCTCTGGAGGGCCCTTCTTGCTAATATTCTTCATTTTAATCTCTAAACATTACCTCCTCTGCTTTTTGTGTTACCACAGTGACATGGGCGGTTAAGTAGTTATGTTTCAGAACTAGAAATGCATCTTGCTTCACATGCTGACGTTACCTGCTACAATTAATCGTGACTGTATCTGAACAATAATAAACACCCTAACACTTTCAGAGCTCCAAAAACGCGGTCAGCAACATGCTTATACTTCTTGTTTTGTGCTATCCTGTGGAATAAGCAATAATGGAAAAAATTTACATTGTCAAATATGCTATTACTGACTATATTAAAATAGTCTCTCTTCAGCAAAGAACAAAAAAACCTCATAAACCAGGAGTTTCCTTACACTGTGCGTTGATGAATGAATCATATTTTTAGCTTAGCTCTTTCTTGATTTTTGGTTTCAACACATGAAATATCAATTGATGCGAGATGCCTGTGTGATATGCCAGACTGGTGAAATAATTTTACTTTAAAAGGTATTTAAGCATTTGCTGAGAGGCCCCAATTACTTTGATAAGGTGGAAGAATGTGTTGAAAGCAACAAATATTTGAATCTATAATAGCATTATTAATACAACCTTTTCTAGTAAAATTGCTAATTGGTCTTAAATAGGATTTGGTATACTAGTTATAACCTAAGTCCTTGACTATACAAAATCTAGAGAAAACTTCAGTTTTTTCCCTTCATTACTATTTGGGAAATGCTAGGGCTGTCACAGTCTGTTTTAGATAAATGGTGACTCTGAGCTGTCAGGTTGAGACAGCTTTTTCCAGAAAGACTGCCAGCTGTGCATGGAATTGGCCAAAATGAGCTAAGTGCACTCAGCTGCAGTAGACTGATACCATCATTGCCGAGCTCTGTGTGATGCAGGGGAATTAGAGGCTAGTGAATCCACAGCAGAGGGTGGCATGACAGGGCCCTTTCATGCTCTGTTGTCCCATTCCAGACTGCACACCCTCTTCACAGGGATAGGCAGCTAGTGCCGAGGCCCATAGGAAATAAGACAGTGAGGAAAAGGACAGGATTCAAATTTCCCTAGGCCAAAATGATCTGGTAAGTTCCTTGAGAACTGGAGCTGACCTTGTTCCCAGGCTAGCACAGTGCCTGGCCTGTGGGGAGGGAGCAGGCAGGAAATGGGTGTGGAATGAGGCGTGCGGATATATCGGGATGCAGGTCTGGGCTTCACTTGTTGAGAGAATGCAAGTGAGAACTAGATTGCTAAAAATTGGAGACGCTGGCCGATCCCTGACAACGCTATACTACTCTCAGCCTTCTATATCCTCACACAACGCGTGCCGATCAAGGGTCAGAGCCGCCCAGTGTCCACTGGAGGTGTTATGTGCGGTAATGATGTATGCAAAGAGCATGGCTACTTCCGCTCATAAGAGTAATGCCTCTCACTTAACACTAGGAGACAAATGAATGCGGTACAGTTGCTACAGGCACATGAAGTTAAGACGCTTTAAGAGTTCCATAAGAAGTTATCCTCCCAACGACAAAAATATATAGTTGGGAGAAGAGTTTGGAGTATTCTGCTTTTCCAAGGTGCATTAAAAGCAAAAACACTTTTGGCTTTTTAGGTGGACTCACCAATAATACATAATCAGGTTTGGGACTATAAACTCTAAAATATTTTGTTAAAAATGAACAGTGTTGGAGCCCTGAACCTAATTTATTCAGAGGCCTTCTATTTGAGCTCATTAAGTGACCAGAAACATTTTGATAAATACCCATTCTTCCACTTAGGGACACGTTTTTCCTCTCGATTCAGTGAAGAACTACTTCCTCTGGCCAGCTGGTATAACTGGCATTAAAAACTAACAAAGAATGTAGAGAAGGGAAAATCTTCCATTTCTCAGTAATTTCCTTAAAACTACATACAGAGAGTTGAGAAGAAATGGACTTTGTGTCAGGGCGGAGGATGGGCAGTGCTGCCCAATCTGTGGGTGATGGTGGAGCGGCTCTCTGGTCCCTTCTCCCGCTCCTGATGGGATGGAAGTTGAAGCCTCTGCCTCATTTTATAAAAGGTCACGATTTGAGAAATCTCCAAGTAGTCTTAGAAAGATATGTATAAAAGACTCTGGTAAATTATTGAGTAAGAGCCTCCCTAAGTGACTGAAAAATGTCCCTTCATTTCAAGAAGTGTC
This sequence comes from Lagenorhynchus albirostris, assembly GCF_949774975.1. Classification (NCBI taxonomy): domain Eukaryota; kingdom Metazoa; phylum Chordata; class Mammalia; order Artiodactyla; family Delphinidae; genus Lagenorhynchus; species Lagenorhynchus albirostris. The sequence continues at coordinate 58,028,322 of NC_083100.1, read as the reverse complement.
ACCCGCCAGTCCAAAGGTGCTCACAGATGACGTAGCTGTGATTTGTATCCGCACGTCCTGGGTGAATGAACTACACATCCATCTGTTTAAAAACATGCCCAGTGCACTTGTTCACAAACCTGGTAAATAGTAACCTTGTCTGAAGACTTACTCAGAATTTTATCTGAACATCTGCTGCTTATGTACTATGCTCAGGCACTGCTCCTGTAATACAGATACACCTGTAATTCCAGTAAGTAGCTGCTCTAAAAACCATATCTGTTAGTTTCAGGAAGAAATTAGGGTGATTATATTCTAACAAGGCAACTGAATTCTCCTTCAGAAGGACTTTGTACAAAATGAACTTCAGTCCTGAGCACGTAGCAGTAGTTCAACAGATGTACCTAACCCAGGGATAGACCCATGTGATCAGATTTCCCTGACAAATGTGTTTCATGAGTCAAAAGCATCCCCTTAGTGTTTAGTGCTTTTCAGTGACCTCCATTTTAAAGAAAATGTCTATATTATATAAAACAAATCTCTGTACTTTATTCATCTATATATCCCATGTTGCTTAGTGCAGTGACGTTTTTCATATAGGCAACTGTGGTTGAGGAGATAGCTGTAATGAACTGCACCACCACAGTTTTCTGAATATAGACATTAATAAAACATACGATCAACTTCCTACTATAGCCTGAGGGTAAAAATATGGAAAAACTCCATATTTCTGTCAGTTTCCGTTATCTTTGAGACAGTCTTTTTTTTTTTTTTCTGCGGCACGCAGGCCTTTTGCTGCTGTGGCCTCTCCCGTTGCGGAGCACAGGCTCCGGACGCGCAGGCTCAGCGGCCATGGCTCACGGGCCCAGCCGCTCCGCGGCATGTGGGATCTTCCCGGACCAGGGCACGAACCCGTGTCCCCTGCATCGGCAGGCGGACTCTCAACCACTGCGCCACCAGGGAAGCCCTTTGAGACAGTCTTGAAAGCACTAAGGATCGAAATGGCAAACATGGAAATGTGTCTTGTATTACTTTTTCAGTTTTTTTTCCCCAAATAAATTTACCTATTTTATTTATTTATTTTTGGCTGTGTTGGGTCTTCGTTGCTGCATGCGGGCTTTCTTTAGTTGCTTCGAGCCGGGGCTATTCTTTGTTGTGGTGCACAGGCTTCTCACTGCAGTGGCTTCTCTTGTTGCGGAGCACGGGCTCTAGGCGTGCAGGCTTCAGTAGTTGTGGCATGTGGGCTCAGTAGTTGTGGCTTGCAGGCTCTAGAGTGCAGGCTCAATAGTTGTGGCACACGGGCTTAGTTGCTTAGTTTAACACGAGCGTTAAAAGTCATTCTTTTTAGTTAGCCCTTTTTCTTTTTCTGATGGCTCTAGAAGGAACTCCTGCCTGCGCTCCCCACTGCCCCAAAAAGTTGAGAAAATATTCTAGATTTTTGCCAGAGTATGCAAGAAGAAAAATAAATTCAATGAACGGGTATTCTATTTCTAAGCAGTTTAAAATTATTTTTTTAGGAGCTCAACACAAAACTTTCAACAGTAAACAAAAGAGGTGAGAGGGTGTACTCAGTATTAAATAAATGGCCAAACACATTTTTCCAAATACTCTCAGTCATGAGAAAAAAGTGAGCTATCAATATTTTTGATTTCTAAAAGCCAAATTTAATAAATTAATAACTGCATGCCAGATAAAAACACAAAATTACAACTGAAAACCAATAATAATTTAACAGAAAACGCTCTGCGTTGTACTTTTTTTATTGGTAGAGATAATTTACTAAAGTAACAAATCTGAAAACACATTTTGCTTTTGCTGGAAAGAAAGTACTATGCTAGAGAAGAACTAAGAGAAACCAGAAATAAAGCATTTGAGAAAAGCAGGCATATGTTATAGTCTATGGCGATGCGGCAGCCAGAGGTGCTGGTTTCTCCATTTGTGTGCATGTTTATGGAAGCATCAGAAACCAGTGACGCAGGACCCAAAAGCAAAGTCACGACAGAGTTACTCTGTGAAACATGCTGGACTACAACCACAGGCGACCCAGGACGAAGGGGTGGCGCAGGCTTGGTGTCTCCTTTGTGTGGGGTTCCCTTGCCAAACAGGGGGCTAATCATGCACTAGCTTGAGTTTCTCTTAACATGATAAACACCCAGGACTACTAGAACTGGAAAGCATGTGTTCACTGTTTTACAAGGACAGCGGAGCAGTGCTATGAAAACAATGGGAAGTTCCTTCATTTTAATCTGGTTATATGCCCAAACTTCTAACCAAGAAATAATTCAGCTATAAGAGCCAATTAAATTACTATAAAACATTCCTTCATCAGTAAAACATTTCTTTTTTCCTTCAAACTAAAAATTTAAAATAAAATGTCTTCATTTTTGATAAGCAGCTCCACCACCAGTCTCTGATATCGTATATCGTTCAGGGCAGCCATGGCGTCTAGTTCGGGAGATCTCATGAGGGTTGGGCCGAAAACAATCCCAAGGTTCTCTGCATTCATCAGATTCTCCTTTTCGTGAAGGGTCACTCTGAAAAATACAAGGAAGGGAGGGTGACTTCACGTAGGCTACGGGGGTCTTTGGCGTGCTGAAGCACTAAAACAAAAGATTCACAGTAAAGGTTTGTGCCCACTGATCAGCTCTTTCGCTAGGTTATTTCTCTGCACTTCTCCTTAACTTCAAAGTACTGACTTTCCTTAACGTAAATGATGTTAGTAAATAATTTAAACGTCTGGTGATCACTGGAGCTGAAGCCTGAGTTGATGTGCTGGCCTGTGTGGGGTCAGTTCTATTTGTGGATTCGCCTGCCACAGCCTAGAGCTGCAGGGGTGTGTTTGTAAACAGAGAAGGGACAGGGTCATCTTGATAATTCCATCAGCTCTCCCTCCACTTTGGTGAGAGCTTGTTTCCTATAGAGCATTTTTGCCAAGTTGAATGGTTTATTGAGTAGTTAGGGAGAGAGTGGTAGCCATATTAATAGGAAATGGCTCAAGCTAAGCAACCTCGTCAGGGAGTGTATTTATATTCTTTTTACTGCTACAGAAAAGGCACAGAGACTATAATTTGAGAGTTATTCCTTTGTTTTAGTGTGGAGTTCTTAACTGCATCCACATACACAGCAAACTTGAATTTACAAGTGAAGCATGTGAAAAAAAGTTTTAACTCATGGTGCTTTTAAGGAGGGAAACCATGTAAATCCTTAAAAGCACCGTGAGTTAAATATTCACTTCTGGGTAACTCACACCTAAAGGCATACAAAATAGATGTCAAGTTCTGCTGGGTTTTTTGGTTTCTGTTTGGTACTATAGTTGGAAATCCTAAAGCCACTAAAACTTGGTCATATAATTTTAAAAACTTTGCTTCAACTGGGAGAGATGGAGGGTGACCAAGCGGGGAAATAAAGCTGTATCACCGTCAATCACTTTAAAACATTCAACTGGAAGTAACTGAAATATTTTATTTTCCATTCTTCTCTTTACTCCTTATTTTACTCCATCACTTTTTACAGCAGGTTTCAATATTGGCAACATTAATTCAATAATCTAAAATGCCAAGTCTGAAGTGCCTATTTTGGAGCAAGACATAAGTGAGCTTCCTTGCAAGTTGCTTTATTATACTAACGCTAGTGTCTTTACAGCTGCAAACTTTTCCCTTTCCACAAAAATTAATGCATGTCCTTGGCAGAATATTGGTATTTCTAACATATTTGGAACATATATTTGAACTGCGGATACATTTATGTTGGTGTCAAGTCTGCACTCAGTATTGTAGTGCATTTTTTTTAGCATTCCTTCTCAATGTGTGCGATTTTACACAAGAAGACAAGATACCTATGTATTTATTCATTCATTCAATAGATCATTTGTCCTTTCTTTCACCTTTGCTTTCATTTGATTCTTAACATTTGGATGTGGTACAAGTATAAGCGTCCGAGTTGGGAACTTGCCTCTTTAGATGCGCCATGAGATACCGGAGGGTTTCGCAGTGAGCGGGCGGCAGCAGTTTCAGTGCTTCATGAAGGGTTTCTAATTGCTCATCGGGGTCCATAATTTCTACGGTAGCAAGATGAACACCAAGGAGAGAAACTTTAATAGACAACTGATACAAAAGGCCCGTTTCATTCTATTCTTGTGGTGATCTTCTAAAACTGACAAGAAGTGCTTTCTCACAGGCCCTCGCCCACAGCTTTGGAAAGTATTTTTAAGGTTCAAGTCTCAGATTTCCACAAGTTTAGTGTCAATGTGGCAATATCATTTACTTGGACTTTTGGGGAGAGCACCTAGTGTTTTCACTTGAGGGTCCTAAAGTCTGATAAATATGAAAATTGGATATTGGATGTATAGGATGTAACTATAAAAAATTCAGACACATAATAACATATGCAAGGATAAAAACATATATTCAAATAAGGTCATCTTAGAATATTACAGACATATGTTGCACTGTTCAGAATATCTTGAAAATCTCCTTTCAGCAATGGTATACAAGCGATGCTAGCCCAGTGCCCACTGCAACCCCTGCCAAAGTTTTATTAATTGATATTCATGCTTTTTTCTTTGTAGGCCAAGAAATGCATCATCCATATTTACTTCCTTTATTCATTAGACTTAGTTTTAAATTATTTTGTTATATAAAAAAGTCAATTCTACGCTCAAAGCACAATTCTTCTACTTAAGATATTCAGAAGAATGCAGTACAGACTTTGAAGGTAATTCCAAACGTTCTGAGTGACAACAGGACCCCTGAAATAAATGTGACTCTTACAAAGGTGTAACTTTGAGGGGGACAATCTTCATTTGGATATTTTAGTTCTGTTTTGGCCAAAAAACCACATTCCTTTGAGGTCACAGACTGCGTTTAATTCATCAATCACTTACATATTCAGAAACAACAGACATCTTCGGAATTTCATGCTCTCAAAAAGAGGACCATAGCACATTCCTGCTTCTACCCAAACGTCAAGAAGATGGGGTGCCTTTAAACGCTGGGCTTCAGGGCAATTGCCTTTAAGTGTTGGTTAGCAGCCCTGAGATGCTGGAAGGCCATATCTGACCAGAATACAACATTTTAGACACAAGACCAAGAATCCTACTCTTTCTAATTTATAAAACAAACCAACTCAACGGCAATGTACTGGAGTCAGGTAAAAACTGATATAAGATGAAAGTGAAAAGTTCCTAGCATTGGCAGAGCAGATGTGATAAATTTCAGAATGTGAACAGTGACTGAAGCTTTTTAATTCAAAGAAGCTTTGGCCATTTTACAGTTTCTGCCCAAAGCTTCCCCAGAGTTCTTGGTTCATTTCTTAGCAGTAAAGAATGTATTGTTTGCCTTCTGCTATGATAAATAATGCATAGTCTTTGAACCATGGGGCATTAAGGTTCGAAGTGCCAATTCATCACAGCAATAATATCTCAGATACTGAAATCCAATCATTTACTTTCTAGAATGAACAGAAGAAAATTCCATTTACTATAGAAAACTATTTATTTTTTACTTAGCTATAGTTTTTATGATTGGACTAATTAATTTGAAACTACAGTATTCTGGAAATTGAAAAAAAGAGTAACTTAGTCTCCTTTTCACTTCTATAGTTAATCTTTATAAGGAGACTCTTGAGATAGTGTGAAATTAAGGACAGTGTAGGTGGCCTAGCAAAGAAACAAAATTCCCTGTTCACAGAGAGCTTTCTACTGGAGGCAATAGACAATAAATATTCTATCTTACAGTTTATACTAGATTAGAATGAGCGCTACGCAGAAAACAGCAGGGTAAGAAACACTGGGAGGGCTGCGAGCGTGCAGTATTACATGGGATGGTCAGGATAGGCCTTAATGAGAATGAAAGTCTCGTGTACAGACTTGGAGGGAGGGAGGGAATGCAACCCATGGAGATCTGGGTGAAGATGGTTCCAGGCAGAGGGACATCTGAGCCATGGTTCCGAGGGGAGGGTGTGCCTGTCATGTCTGAGGAGAAGCGAGGAGACAAGTGTGGCTGCAGGAAGCTGAGCAGAGAGGAGCAGATGGGGGTGAGGTCAGAGAGGTAACAGGGCACTTTATCACGGCAGGTGCTGTGGGCTAGTCTAAGAACACGGCATTTACGGAGAGAAATGGGAAGGTTCTGCCTGAGGGAGGGTCAGGATCTGACGTACACTTTTCACAGTATTGCTCCTCTGGCTGCTACGTGGGAAACAGGCTACGGAAAGGCAAGAGTGAAAACAGAAAGACCACTCTGGTCGTGATTACAAAAATCCAGGTGAGGAATGACGCTCGTTTAGACCAGGTGGTGGCAGTGAAGGTGGTAAGAAGTTGCTGGATTCTGGGTATATTTTGAGGGTAGAGTCCAGAGGGTTTCTTGATGAGGGATGTATGAAGAAGAGAATAATCAAGAATGAGCCAAGGTTTGGGCTTAGGCAATTGGAAGGATGGAGCCTCAATCAACTGAGATGGGGAAGATCACGGACGGAGGAGGTCTGGGGGGAAGGTCAAGAGTTCTGTCTGAGATGTCCTTCAGGCATCCAAGTGAACATGCCGACTGTGGACTGATCTGGGGTTTAGGGAGAGGTCCAGACTGGAGCTGTAAATTTGGGAACATATGACAAAATGCATTTGAATATATGGATGTTAAGTTGACAAAAATTCTTCCCTGGAATTCATTTCTCCTTTTTCCCCACTTAGAAGAGTCTTGCCCATGATCAGTTCTTCAGAGAACACAAATCTTTAGCCTTAAGAAAACCACAGCATAATTTAAGAGCGAGACAGACACAGTGGAAGGTACTCTGAGATGAATGGCCACCATCAGTTGTTCAAGTATACGAAAGGCTTGCATGGGGGAGAGGGTGACACTGGCACTACCACCAATGGGAGGGAGTTAAAAGCAGGCAGATTTCCCTGCGCATCTGTCAGTGGACATCTGTCTACCAGCGGACGGGCCGCCTAGAGAAGCAGTGATCTTGCAGTTACAGGGTATTTAAAAAAGAATTTGTTGTAGAAGAAAGTCTAGTTATGTGACCCCTTAGAGTATCTAAAAACTCTAAGATTCTACGGTTCTTAATATAAAATTATGTTGACTCAACAAATAGTTTTGAGCACGTATTACGTGACTGGGCACTGAGGGAAAAGAAACAGGAGAGGACCCCTGCCTCTGAGGAAGTTACAGTCTACTAGGGAAGACGAGACATGACTATAACTTTGGCAGGAAGGAACAAGGCTGTGAAAGAAGCCCAGCCAGCGCAATGGGAATCCAGGGGAGAAAGGCGGCCTATGGCTGCGAGGTCCAGGGAAGGTCTGGAGGATTTGGGGATGTGGACATTGTGAGGGCAGGAAATGAGCGCTCTGAATCTGCATCAGATCTAGTTACAAGCTCTTTGAAAGAATGTAGTGTCTAATTCTTTACAGAGAAACTCAAATACAAAAAGAATAAAACTTAGGCAAGCAAAAGGGGTGAATCAGTGGCAGAGCTGAGGGGAAACTCGGCAAGCTACCAGGCTTCTCTTCAGGACATTTTAAATTGCTGAGGACAAAGAACTCTGGGTTTTCTCTCTGAGCTGATCTGACTCGCTCAAGGTTACACACTGACTGAGTCATGTAGCTTTTCTAAGATCTTCTGGAAAGAGCTCTTAGACTCCTTGGCCAGAGGAAGGTTTCTGCATTCAGCCTGACCAGGAGCTCAACTGTGGCAGTGCTGTTTCCACGGTGGTTGGGAAGCCTCCGTGCATGCTGGGTTATTGAGCACGGCCTGTGAGAAGCATCTGTCTTCTGGGCCTTTGTACTGTAGGACACCAATTTCTTCACTGGGGAGAGGGAATGAGGAAGAAGTGCTGGGTAGACCAAGGCTTCTAGGTGGTTCATAAGTGAGTTTCCAGGGGATCATGAAGCTCTTCAAGATTTTGGTTGGGTTGCCCTGGCCTCCTCCACCCTTGAATCCTTTTCTTCATTTCCTGCCACTACTCCCTTCCAGCTTTCACCCAGCAGCTTCTCCAAGGGAGGCTGCACGAGCAGAGCTCAAACAGCCTTTGCAGGAGAAAGCTTTAACACAAACTCTGATTTTTTTGTTGGCAAGGGCTGCTAATAAATGCCAGACACCTGAGACCTGAAAAACACGGCCCCAGTTGTTTTAGTGGCTGAGATACAAAAAAGTTCTGAGATACAAAAAGCTCATCGGGAGGGGTGAGCTAGCCCTGTCCTTTGTTTGGAAAGGGTTCCGCCCCTCCCCTCCTATCTTCCTCCTCCGTTGAAGCCTTTTGTACCCTGTTCCATCAGGCGAGCCAGGCTGTGTGTAGAGTGGAGACAGCACGGCTTTGACAGATATGGGTTTGAATGCCAGGGCCACCTCCTCTCACCATGTGTCCCTGGACAATTTACTTATACCTGTAACATCTCATTTCTTCTAAAACAACATCATGGGTGTAAAGTGCCTAGCACCATTCCTGACACCTAGTATATGCTCTATAAATCTTAGCTTCACTCATCTTCCTTATCTGCTTACACAGATAAGAGAATGGCTATATCTATGCATCTAAAGAATAAAACAGACTCTACTACTAGGAAAGACATGTTACAAGGACACAGTGTTCCGCAAACTTTTTGATATCAGTATCAAACACGTACAGTAAACGTTTATATTGTGTGTAAGTATTATGCCAGGGTTTTTGATGTCACACATCAAAACAGTTTTATATTAGAAGGAAACGGAATTTCTACCTTGATTTAGGAAAGTTTCTTTCTTATGATGTGCTTTCAAGAGCTCTCTGAGGGGTGACATAAGGGGGCTTGCTGATTTCACACCGGAGGGCTGTTTCAGACACAAACCCAAGAACAGTGACAAATGCTTTGGAAGAATAATAAAGAGGGGAGATTGTCCTCAGCACCTCAGGTGGGTGTGGGGAAAGAAGGTGAGGTAGTTTGGGGGTGTGGGGCAAAAGGCCTTAAAATCCGTAAGGAGTGCTTAGATTTTTCTTCTAAGTAGATAAAGGGGTTGTGTAGCGTTCATACCCGGGGTTTGAATCCTGGCTCTGTCCTGTGCTAATCGGATGCCCTTGGGGTAGCTACAGAGCTGAGTTTCAATTTTACTAGCAAGCAACAGGGGGCAGGAACACCATCCAATGGAGCCCCCAGAGTTGTGCCGGGGGTCAGAGCAAACTGAGGTCTGAGCAGCCCTTTGCGATACAGGTGTATGTCAAGTGCCTTCCAGGTTAGTGGCGATCTGACTTATCTCTCTGGGGAGGAAACCTCTGCCCCACCGAAGAAGAACCCGTAAGCTCCCTGAGAAAATTTTCATGATCTGCCCTGAATCCCCAATTCCCATGGAAGAGATCTAGAGTCTTTTCAGGCTTCTAACATGAACGTTTGTAAAAACCAGTGTAATTGTCACAGCTGTTCTCTACGTGAGAGCTTGAGCTGACGCGCGAGAAATCAGGGCTCCATGGAACTAACCACAAAAATTCTCAACACAAGCTCTGACGGAGAAAGTTAGAACAAAGCAAGTTTGTACTTGTGAAATTTCATAATCAGAAAGCAAATCAGAGTTACTCAGGAAGTGATGTTATTATTTAAAGATTAACACAGCATATGGTTTTTAAGAGAGAAAAGTAAATGACAGAAATAGCCTATCTTTTCTAAAAAATGGTAATGCCAACACTTAAAATCTGTTAAGAATTCCCTTCTTTAAAAAAACAAGTGTAAGTTACAGGTAGGATTTTTGCCCCATAAGTAAAATTTGGCACATGAGCCTTTGTTTTTTCTCATTTTCATCTTAACTAAAACTTAAAAAATAACTTTTTGATCTAAAATATGCTCCTTGAAGTATAATCTATGAACCCGTGCCAGTTTGCAAACTGCTTATTAATGGCCTGTCACAGGATAAGGACAGAAATTGAGAGTAAGAATTTATATATTTTATAGCATTCTGACAGAGTAATTTTCACACTTGCTGAATCTAATAACAAATAGTTGGTCTTGTTTTTTCAATTTTATTTCTCTAGTTATTTTTATCTTATTTTACAAAAGTACTGGTCCATATCTAGGAGAACTGGTATAAGCCTTACTTTGGAAAATACATTGCAAAGATGCTTCTGATGGTAGAAGTCATACACAACCTATGTTAGAGAAGAGTTCAAAATTCTTGTGAGTGTATTAGCCATGGAGAGAGGCCAGGGAGAAATATTTCATAAAATGCATTCAAGATACTCAGCAGAAAAAACAGGAGATGTGATTACCAAGAAGAGGCGATTTGTCAGGTTACAAATGCACGCCTTCATACTTACTGGCAGACTCTATAAACTTAGGGTAGGCGTCATATGTGATGAGTGGAATTGGTAAATCTCTGAAGTACAGTTTCAGTGCACCAGTGATAATGTTGATATCTTCATACATGTTCACAGAAATATCTGCTTTCTCACCATCTTTGAAGGATGTTAAAAGAAACAGAAGTAAATATCTGGATTCACAGCACTTTTAACAAATAACATTTTTTTGTATACTGTTTTCAAAGATGAGCAATGCTTCAGTGTTTAACATCAAATTCACTGTGCTGAAACATATACATATTTTTCTGTGAAAGACAATCTATTTTTTTGAATTTTATATTCTGAGGTTACTTATTTTTCCATGTTTAATGATGGAGGGGAAAAGTAGGAGATGACTGAGGTTAACAGAAATATTTTTAAATTTCATGAGTACTTGAGAATTCCTACAGGAATAACGTGGGGTTACTTTTTTTTCCTTTTTAAAATAAACACAGAGAATGTGAAAAATAACAACTGAGGTCCTCCCAACTTAAAAAAGACCCAGCACAAGAGGCCACCTTTGATTCACCCCAGGTTCCCAGACCTAACGTTAGATCTTGCCTGAGCCCTGTGGGTAGGAGAGGTAGTGAGAAGTGAAAAAGCAAAACAAAACTTTAGAGTGTTGATATAACAAGAGAAAAAATTACAAAATAGAGGAAATTTTAGAGTTGCTGGGCCTTATGACTCTCAAGCAAAGCTGGCATTCTTTCAGGGTGGCCCCTTCTGCCCTCCCCCTGCACTTAGTACTTTGTTAAAACAGCTGAATTTTCATCTACTAAAGACTTAATTAGCGTCTACTCTGAGCTAGATCTTATACTAGCTTTCTTTTATTCCATTTAGCTTATGAAAGATTTTTAATGATTAAAAAGCAGCCTCTTATATTTGGTAGTGATATATGTCCCTGCCACTCTCTCACTTTGTCCCAGCTTACCCTTCCCCCTCCCTGTGTCCTCAAGTCCATTCTCTACGTCTGAGTCTTTATTCCTCTCCTGCCCCTAGGTTCTTCAGAAACATTTTTTTTTTTTTTTTTTTAGATTCCATATATATGTGTTAGCATACAGTATTTGTTTTTCTCTTTCTGACTTACTTCACTCTGTATGACAGTATCTGGGTCCATCCACCTCACTACAAATAACTCAATTTCATTTCTTTTTATGGCTGAGTAATATTCCACTGTATATATGTGCCCCATCTTCTTTATCCATTCATATGTCGATGGACACTTAGGTTGCTTCCATGTCCTGGCTATTGTAAACAGAGCTGCAATGACATTGTGGTGCATGACTCTTTTTGAATTATGGTTTTCTCAGGGTATATGCCCAGAAGTGGGATTACTGGGTCGTATGGTAGTTCTGTTTTTAGTTTTTTTAGGAAACTCCATACTGTTCTCCATAGTGGCTGTATCAATATACACTACCAAATGTAAAATAGATAGCTAGTGGGAAGCAGATGCACAGCACAGGGAGATCAGCTTGGTGCTTTGTGACCACCTAGAGGGATGGGATAGGGAGGGTGGGAGGGAGACGCAAGAGGGAGGGGAGGGCTTCCCTGGTGGCACAGTGGTTGAGAGTCCGCCTGCCGATGCAGGGGACGCGGGTTCGTGCCCCGGTCTGGGAAGATCCCACATGCCGCGGAGCGGCTGGGCCCGTGAGCCATGGCCGCTGAGCCTGCAGGTCTGGAGCCTGTGCTCCGCAACAGGAGAGGCCACAACAGTGAGAGGCCCGCATACCGCAAAAAAAAAAAAAAAAAAAAAAAAGGAGGGGATATGGGGATATATGTATATGTATAGCTGGTTCACTTTGTTATACAGCAGAAACTAACACACCATTGTAAAACAATTATACTCCAATAAAGATGTTAAAAAAAAAAGCAAACATGTATTCAAAAATAAAATAAACCATGATAAATGTCAAAAAAAAAAAGCAACTTCTTTCCTACACAGCTATTAGAATGGCTAGAATCCAGAGCATTGATAACGCCAAACGCTGGCAAGGATGTGGAGCCACAGGAACTCTCTTTGGTTGCTGGTGGGAATGCAAAGTAGAACTGCCACTTCGGAAGACAGACAGGTTCTTGCAAAGCTAAACAAATGCTTACCATATAATCCAGAAATCACACTCCTTGGTATTTACCCGAAGGAGCTGAAAACTTTTGTCCACACAAAAACCTGCACACAAATGTTTACAGCAGCTTTATTCATAATTGCCAAAAAAAATGGAAGCAAGATGCTCTTTCAATTAGTGAACAGAGAAACTGTGGTACATCCAGACAAAGGAATATTATTCAGTGATAAAAACAAATGAGCTCTCAAGCCATGAAAAGACACGGAGGAACTTTAAATACGTGTTGCCAAGTAAAAGAAGCTGGCCTGAAAAAATTACATACTGTATGATTCCAACTATATGATATTATGGAAACGGCAAAGCTATGGAGTCAGTAAAAAGATCAGTGGTTGCCAGGAGTTCAGGGGAGGAAGGGAAAGAACAGGTAGAACGTAGAGATTTTTATGGTAGTGAAAGTTCTGTATGACACTGTGATGGTGGATACATGATGTTATGCATTTGCCAAAAAACACAGAACTGTACAACATAAAAAGTGAACTTTAATGTAAACTATTGACTTTAGTCAATAATAAGGTATCAATGTTGGCTCATCAATTATAACAGATGTACTGTATGAATGAGAGATGTTAACAGAGGAAACTATGGGCAGGGGCAGGAGAGGAGGGATTATATGGAAAACCTCCCATGGCCAGTGGCTGGGAATGGACATGCTCAGTTGCTACCTTTCAGAGAAAAAGAAATGCCTAACATTCAATCTGGCATAGATTCAGGGTTGTTCCTGATGCCATTACTTCATGTCATTTTCTTCAATCTTATCAAATATGTGGGCTGACCTAGATTTCCTCCTACTGGGTTGGTAATAATATCTCATTTATTTTGTCTTCTGTCTCTGTTGGCTGTAAGAAGTCTGTGATGGGAGGGGAGTGTAATGGAACTAGAAATTTGTACTTGCAAAGGAAAGAGGCTCTTTACAATCACAACTCCTATTCTGTTTCACTTCCTGTATTCAAGTTTACAGTTCCTTGGTACCACCTACTCCAGTGCTCAAAACAAAGACAAATTGGAGAACCATGGCAACAAACCTTAATTTAAACGTTAGTTAAAAGAAAAGAAGTCCCATCGAGCTCTTCTTTGGCTGGGTCCTTCCTCCCACAGTGGGAGGTCTGATGCCAGAAGGTCCCCAGTTCCTCTCAGATTCCTGCCCTGACGTGAGCTCAGACTTTGATAACGAGATGCTGGGGAGGCATGCACGGCAGGCAGAGTTAGGTGGGCCACCGCAAACCTGGAAAATCTGAGATCTGCAATGACTTAGATTCCCTCCCCTACATCCACCTCCACTGTTTTCTCCATGGTTCTTGGTAAATTTAACTGCTACGTATACATTTTGGTGAACGTGGACCAGGCTTGGACACTCAAATGTTGGTAATACAGTTAAATTTTATGCTTATTTCTCACCCTGAAATTTAACAGTTTAATACTTACAACTAATACAAAAAATAATAAAAATTATAAGCTAAGTCTTTTCATTTGGCATAATAATCATTAATGATTTAGAAAAATAATGGAAAGAATAACATAAGAAATTGTGCCTTTTCTGGCAGAGAATTATTGTCCTAAGTTAATGAACCTGCTGGAAAACACACCTCTGTCAAAAGCCATCTTGACATCTTCAATTAGGTCACTAAATCCTGAGACTCGGTACAGTCCTTCAGAATTAAGACCTGTAGAAATAAAGCAGGGAAGCTAATTAGTTTCTTTGGGATTATGCCTTTTCTTCAAATTTTAACTTCTCATACTTTAGGCTGGGGAAGTAATGTGTCAGGAAGAATGATGAAATATACATGTTTAGAAACCTCTTCGCACTTTTCTCCTAAAATAAAACCATTTCACTCACAGTTCTTTAATTCTGACCTACTGTGACTTGAATATCTGTAATTTGGCTCATCATTTTGTCTAGCTAGATCAAATACCTTAGGTCTTAAGGGAAATTATTTCATCACCCCCTTTACACCATAAATTCTTTTACATAATGGAAGACTAAGATAAACTATATTAATAGGCATATAGCAGTTTTTCCCAAGTGGCAAAGAATAATTAGGGTGCATGCAGTTCTGGTTTTTGGTTTTTTGGCCTAGGATAGTTTTAAACAGAGCATTTATACCTTTGCTTTTTGGACCTAAGAAAAAATATAAAAACTGAGAAATGAATTGGTACCTACATATCAACTTTTACAGACAGGAAGCATCAACCATAAATATATTTTAAGCATATTTCTTATAACTGGTTAAATGTACCTTGAAATCATGCTGGTTAATTATCTGTTAACTGATTTCAGACTTTCAGATCATTTGTTATCTGAAATAATTCCCCCTAAACTTGCAGAAGAAAACCTGGTTGTGCAGTGAGCTACGACTGCTCTGAACCTTGCTGGAAACGCCTCACCTCGAGATTCAATCTCCCTGATGCACATGTCCACCACCATGGGCCGCTTAGTGATGTGGGCTTTCACGAGTGTTGTCAGGTCACAACTGTACACCTTCTTGACATGTTTCAAGTCTGGCTTACAGTCATTTGGGACCATCTTGGAACACTGCTTATGAACATTCAATCCACAATCTAAAGAATAAAGAAAGGAAAAATTCATTATTATTTTCAGAATTTTGAGCATTCTGGAGGTTTATTTTGGCAAGACACTCCAACTTGAATTAGGTTTAAAAGGGGACTAGCTTCCAGCCTGCAGAGTGGGGGAAACATTCTTCTCATTCTTTAGGAAAATTCTGATTTTAAGTTAGAAGACTAGAATTCTAGCTCATGTTCCGTCATTTACTTGCTGTATGGTCTCAGGAGAATACCAACCCAGGCCAAACAAAATTAGTTAAGTGTTCAATTAAATGTCTACAAAATGTAACATTACACCAACTAGCCAACTAAAAATTTAAAGTTCCATTTCTTTAAAGTTATATAAAAAATTATATTCAATGTGGATATAACTGCATTTTAATAAATCTGATATGAGGTGGAATTGAACCTCCAAAGTAAGAGTATCCCAGGGCCCTCTTAAGTTGATGCTGCTCATATGTGTATCTACTCCTAACTCTTTATATATATGTATAAAATAATGAATATAGAATACATCTAGTAGCTAAAAATAGCCACAGTTATTATTCGTTACTACTATTATCAACAGCTTACTAATGCCAAGCACTATTCCAAGTGCTTTACATTATTTACAGAAAACTCTACAAACCAGGTACTTTTATTCTTCTCTTTCATAAACCTGATGAAACCAAGCACGTACGTGTTAAGTAACTTACCCATGGCATTTAGTACATTTGAGCTGAAATTCAAGGCTATAAAGATTGTAGAGTCCACGATTTTAACACCTATATCATATTGCCTCTACTGAAGTTGTTCCTTTGCTTTGTCATTTTATTGGGTTATAGCTTCTAAGATGCCAGAACCCAAATATTTTCTAGTTAATATTTTGAGGTATTTTATTTTCAACAAGAAGAGCACAATGGCATTTTAGAAGAAATAGAGAGGGATACAGATATTTTGCTAAATTGGACCTAAGAGACATGGACCATACCTGAATAATTTAACTAAAAATAAATGTCACCTTTATGTCTGTTTAAAATATTACCCATTTGTTTTTAAGTTCATGAAAACTTGATGCTGACCTCCCATAAATCCAATCCAACTGAGGTACACACAATTTATAGCCAGGTCTTAATGGATTTGAAAACCATACAGTCCCACGACCACTGTCTGTGGTCCTTGGGCAAGCTTCAGTTTTGCTTGCTGTTTGGGCAGAAACGGGAGCATAACATTTACCTCACAGAATTGTTATGAGAATTAATAAGCCAATGCATTCGAGGTGATTTGCATATTATAAAATGTTAGACAAATACCGATGATCATCATCATTATTATGACTTTTGGTAAAGCTGAAATCTAGTTATATATATGGCAGTAACAGTTAACAAAGACAAGGAAAATTAGCCAAAACTTATAAATAGAATTGTTCTTTCATTAAATATGTAGATATTACCAACTTGAAAAAAGAACTTAAGGCTTGTGGTGACTCTAAGGGAAGAAGTCATGTGTACTGAGCACCTCCCATGTGCAAAAACAGGCTAGGTGTCGAGGGAAGCTGAGTCTTTGAACAGGTGTGTGTAAGTGAACAGCACTGGCGATGGCACAGCCCATGCTAATAGTGTCCAAACATCGTCATCACTAAAGAAGAACAGGTGCTTCTTTGAATACGTAAAGGCTGCCAGGGCAAGGAGCTGAATCTGTACCATCTGAAGAAATGACCCAACACTGTTCTGTGTAGTTAAATGATGTCCAAATGAATACATAACCTGAACCCCAAATTCCTCTTTATTCTATATTAGATATAAATAAGATTTCTGATTCAATCATAAGGCAACTCAACGGCAATGGCCACTTAAAGGACCTCATTTCCCCTGAAATATTAATGTTTTGTATAACTTCCGTAATTTAGAGTTAGATCTAGAATCTATTAGCTGTGTGATTTTGAGGGGGTTACTTAAACTTTCTGTGCCTCAGTTATACAAAATGGGAATAATAATAGTATTTATCCATTAATATTAGATTATTAGGTTCTAGTATTATGTTAATGTGAGGCTTTAATATTAATACACATAAAATGCTTACACATAGTAAACTATAATTGTTTACCATGACTCTGTTATTATTTAGAAGAATGAAACATTTTGAGAGGCCTTTCCTAGGTAGTGCCCCAGGGTTCACTGTAAGGCATTGTCATAATCAGCTTAAGGTCAGGAGCTAAACTGACTTCTAGGCCAATTCTGTGTTCGTCAGATGTGAATGCCAGGTCCTGAAAAGGACTTGGATGCTGGGGTTATAGCTGCTTCCTCACCTACACTGTTCTTTATACACTTCATTTACATAAACGTACCTCCAAACAGGTACATCATTTTTCTCTGACTGCTTTCACCAAATCTGGGGAGTCTTCAGCCACCAGTTTTTCAAATATCTTCCACCCTCTCACTCTTTATCCTCTCCCGGGACTCCAACAACACAAATGCTAAATCTTCTTTTCTACAGGTCTCTGAAGCTCAGTTCACTTTTAAAAATCTATTTTTGCTCTCATTTGAATTGGATAATATCTACTGATCTATCTTCAGCTTCACAGATTCCTTCCTCTGACATATTGTATCTACCATTGAGCCCATCCCGTGGGTTTATTTGTTAATAAAATTTTCAGTTCTAAAATTTACATTTAGTTCTTTCTTATATCTTTATTTCTTTTCTGATATTTCCTATTTTTTTCATTTGTTTCAAGAGTGTTTCTGATTGCTTCTTGGAACGTTTTTATGAGAGCTGCTTTCCTTGTCTGATAATTCCAACATCTCTGTCATCTCAATATTGGCGACCGTTGATTATCTTTTTTCATCTGAGTTGAGATTTTCCTGGTACTTGGTATGAAATGTAATTTTGAACTGCATCCTGGATATTTTGAGTGTTATAAGACTCTGGTTCCTACTGAAATTTTCAACTTTAGCAGGTAGTTAACCTGTTTAGATTTAGAATGCAAATCCTGGCATACTTTCATAGGCTGTGTTTCAAATGTCAAACTAGGTAACAAAGCCTTTGTAATGCTACTGCAGTGCTATTTTGCCTACCAAACATGTATGTTATGGCAGGACTCTACCCTACATTCTGGGGAGGGAAGAGGGCCATGTCCTAGCTATTATTGCAGGGTAGGGTTGGAAGTCAGGGTTTGCTCACAAACCTGGTCGGGGAGGAGTGCTGTGCTGCATGGAACTGCAGGGTGGGCACGGAAGAGAGTTCCGATCATGGTCTCAGCTGCCTCATTACTGCAGGTCAGGGATGAAGACAGGGCTCTCTGCCCGTAGACTTGGGCTGAGTGGGTGCTGCTTCTACTATAGGCGGGGGGGATGAAAGTCAGGGTTCCACCCACAGTCTCAGCCAGGGAGGGGTTCCACTTTCTTCCTGCAAGACGGTGATGGAAGACAGGGCTCTACTCACAGACTCACAGGAGAGAAGTGCAACCTTGTTACTGCAGAGTGGGATGGAAAATAGGGTTCTACCCACAGCCTTCTGCTGCAGCATCCAGCAGAAGTCCGTGGGTAGCGGTAGCAACGTGGCTTTATCATGGTATTCACCTGGAGAATGCTAGATACGGCTAAAAGACTTCTGTCCGGCTTGGGTGCCCTTTTCCCAGGGCTTTGGCTGGGAAGAGCCAGCTTTTCTTGGGATTTGTCTGTGCCTGTTGGCATTTATGGGTAGTGGGTATCTTTAATGCTTGGGCTGGGATACACAGGGGTTTCAAAAAACCCCAAAATCCAAAATACCACCAGGCAACTCGCTTCTGGGTTCCTTGAGTCCTGAGGTCCCTAATCAGCCTTCCTTCTTTTACCCAACTTTCAGTCTTTTGATAATTGCTGTATATATTCTGTCCAGGGTCTTTTGTTATCATTATTGTGAGGAATAAAACATATTTATTCAACTTGTCTAGAACTGGAAGAACTCTTACATAATATTTTAAAAGTATAAAAGTCAGCAGAGCTTCATTATCTAAAAATAATGTTGATGTGCCTCATATTCTGTGTTCACGGAAGTCACAGGTCCAGCTGGAAATGGCTGTTAGTAACAACCTACCCCAGTGTCTTCTTTTCACAAAGACAACGAAGCTCAGAGAGGCTAAATGACTTGTTCAAGTTGCTCAGCCAGAAACTGGTAGAACTGAGATTTCAACCTTGGCTTCCTAATTCCCAGCCTGTGCTCGTCCCACTGAGTGATATATATACCACTTTTCACCAGCAGTACACCATGTACGCTGAGTTATTGTTTTCAGGGTTGAAGATGAACTTGCTATTTTCAACCTCTTATTCAATAATGTATGTTGTACCTATTATTTGTTGTATATACTTGAGTTTAAAAGGCTCTGCTGTATTTTACTGTTACAGAAATCTATATGTGATTTGGCAAGCACTTTTAAAAAGCAGCGATAAAACCTACCCATTATATTCTTTTGTCACATTCTTTCCTAAGCAAGTGGAAATCCACTAGAAGGTAAAACAGTAAAATTTAGATGCATCCACAGAATATCAAAACATCTGAATGGCACTAATGGTCTGATACTAATATTAATGTTTTTCCTTTGAACGTTTGCAGTTCTCTCCCATTTTACACATCAGCAAATGCCTAATTTATTTGTGACTCAGTGAAAACTGGATAAAGAGATGACTGAGCTCAGATTTAGGTATTTAACAAGAAGGGAAATGTTTCCTAAACTGATATTCTTTCTTACATTTGGATAAGATTAAACTATGGGACAATATATTATGCTCAATTTTAGAAATAAATTTCAAAGGCCAAATTTTTTGGCAGAATCGGATATGAAGTCCTTCAAAAGACCAAAGGATAGGGTAAAGGCATTAAAATGAAGTATCGTTATACCCTTAAGTTCACAGTGCAATATACCAGCTCTGCGCTTGCTCTGAAAATTGCTGCTTCAGGGACTAGCAATATATCAATATTTCAGGTTGCCATTAAGACTTTATTTGGTTTTCATACTTATTTATTAAAGTCATATAACTCCTATAGAGTTCAGTTTCTCCCAGGGAAGCTCTACAGTATAAGTGAAAAAAAAAAGTCCATAAAAGATTATCTCATTTGTTGCATCTCTTGGTTTGGTGGGTTATTTTTATGTTACAATTAGATCACATTGCCCCCTCCCACTTCTTCAAGTTAATAAGCACAGAATAAACACATGAAAGGAGGAATGAGAAATTCAAATCGTATTTCATTCTGTCCTTATTAATCAAGTATTTCTATTAGAATACTAACTTGAGGTTACTTTCAGATTTTCTGGGCTTGATTTCTCTAAAAAACATGCATGCTTTATATCTAAAAAGCACAGAAACCTATTTTTTGAAATAAATAGCTGATATTATTTATATTCTATTGATAGGATTAAGGGGTAATGTTAATGTGTGTTTTGAAAGGAAAGGTAATCATTCATTCTTTTCTATGAGTGTTCCTATTTTAAATTAATTGCAAATAGAAGTTTTATTTTAAAACATGTCTCTTAGCTGTCCCTACCTCCACCTCCACGCCCACCCAGGAAAAGTGGGACTAGCCCATTTCTAACATGCATCAGAAGTCATTATTTTCAGAAGCAAAATTAAGAAGAATACTTTGTTCTTTGAGATATTTATGAAAACATTGCTTTCAATTAAAAGGAGCTACATGAAAGTCATAAGCAAGTCTAACCAATTTCTCATTGGGTTACAAGGACAAACATAACTTTTTAGGTACAATCAAATCAGTAATTAAAATCGAAGACATTGCTTCCCCTTCTCCAACCTAAAAGTTAAGTGCTTGTATACGCAAAGCAATAAATACATTTTATTATTAGGAAAAAAACTGCTGCCATTTCCTTTTGGGGGCCGGCAGCAATGATAATGATACACTGGAAAAATGAAGTCACTTTCATAAATAACCAACACTAAGTTGATGTGTCTGATTTACAATTATTATCCGGCTTAACTTCTTAGAATATTTTGGGAAGGCTAAAATGAAAACAATTCAGGAATGCTGGTGGAATAATGGTCTTTTTCATGAGAGAGATGTTTGGTGATCTTATAATAGATTACTTTAACCTATAAGCTTAAATTTCATAAAGAAAGGAAAAATGGTCTGGGAAAATTATTCCATCTGAACGACAATGATCCTTTGCACTTAACTTTTGAAGGCCACTTACTTTGCTCGTAAAGGAGCACCACTCCCAAGCTGCAGTTAGATGGTCTCTTGCAACATCATTTTACTCACTTTAAAGAAGCCTAACGTAAGGGAGACTGTGGTAGGTGAGACGTTTAATGCCGACTGTGGAACCTCATGTTGTGGAGTTTTGGGAAGATCATGTCTGCAATGACTGCATCCCCATGACTGTCCCTGCTGCTCCCTCAGTTGTCCTTGTCAGCAGTGGGTGTTGAGCAAGCCTAGAGCTTTCAGTACTGAAGGGACAGCTTGCTTGCTATTAGCTGGATTCAGTCTGATTCCTTCAGCTACTCTGCCACCAGCCTGGTGATTGGAACATCACCCAACACTTCGCATAATGTTAAAAAAAAAAAAAAAAAAAGAGGGGGGTGGTGGGATACAAAACTGCTGCTTTTGGCAAACATTCCTTTAAAAATTCCTGACAACCTCTCTTCTGCCTTGGTGGATTTTGAAAAAAGAAACCAGAACAAAGCAAGCTGTCTTAGGGATCAAAAGCAGATAAATACATCTCTTTTCTGATAGGCAGTGTTACTTCCATTTTTCTTTGGAAGTAAAAGCTTTAATGCTTAGTGGCTAATGTATTAGTCTCCTGTTGCCACTGTAACAAATAACCGTAAACTCAGTGGTTTAAAACAACATGAGTGTGTCATCTAACAGTTCTGGAGGTCAGAAGCCCAAAATCAGTTTCACTGGACTGAAATCAAGGCCTTAGCAAGCCTAAGACCTCCTTCTGGAGGTTCCAGGGGAGAATCTTGTTTCTTGCCTTGCCTTTTCCAGCTTCCAGAGGCTGCCTGCATTCATTGGCTCATGGCCCCCTTCCCCCATCTTCAAAGCTAGCAGCATAGCATCTTTGTTCTTTTCTGTCCTCTGCTTCTGTTCTTATACCTTTTATCTGACTCAGCCTCTTTTGCCTCCCTCTTACAGGGACGCTTTGGTCGTGATTACACTGGGCCACTCTGACAGTCCACAGTAATCTCCCCGTCTCAACTTCATTAACTTAATCACAGACTCTCCTTTGCCATGAGAGGAAACAGTCACAGGTTCTAGGCATTAGGAAGTAGACATCTTTGGGGAGCCAACGTTCACCCTACCACAGTTAGTTCTCTCTCTCGAAGTTCTTAATTCTTTGCATTGTTTTATATAAAGTAGATGGCTCAAAGGTCAGGATGAGCCACTTCAGATGAAAGAATCCCACCGTCAATCTAAATGTAATTAGCTGTCATAGAAAACAGAAGTAATTCAAATCCTAACCTTCCGTATTTTAAAAAAATGGGTTGACTTCTTCTTATATTGCTCAGTAATCGGGTTCCAATCACATAGAATATAACGCTTTTGAAGACAAGATATAACATAAAATGAAAAGGCTTTTCTTTACATTGTTGACATTTACTCACAATAAAAAGTGGAGGCTATTCAAGTGGGTGGCTATGGGATGGGGTGAATCATTTTCTTTCTTCTTTTCCTTCACATTATCACTATCATAAACATTCCAAAACATTTCTTCTAAACATGATATGGGGTTGTAGCATATGGCCAAAGATTATTCACATGTGCTGTGCTAGTTCTCTGCTAATAGCTGACTCAGAATTTCCATGTAGATGGCCTTCAGTCTTTCAAAATGTAAACGATAAACATCATCACTCTAGTAAAAGAAAAGCTTTTGAATTAGTGACCGTCTTAAAATGTGTAAGAAACCGTTGCAGTCTCAGCCGGTCAAGGCTATGTCATAAAGGCAAACCAGGCTTATGAAGACGACCATTCTTCGTGCAGGTGATTTGTGCTTTGGAAAGGGTACTCCATTTGCCTTTGAAACACCACAACGATGTGGATGTTCTTAACTACACGACTATGTTCCGTTCAAAGGCTCAACCACAACCTTCCTCCAGTTCAAAGGCTCAACCACAACCTTCCTAGTGATGGGTCCTCATCCTGACTCTGGGTAACCACCAGCCAGAAAGACAATGTTGTCCTCATTTATTCTCTGGGCAGAGAACTGCAAATGGGGCTGTCAGCCCTCTAGGATGTTGGAGGAATAAGACTGGCTCTGAGCTGAGGCTCTCCTTGACGGACACCTCTGCACAGTTCAAAGTCAAGACGTGAGGAATTCTTCCCCCTCCTCATGGCAGCGAGGTCCCTGAATGGATCTAGCTAGTGATACATGCCTGGAACCTTATCATGCCTTAGTGGTGCTAAGGGAGTTATAACTGAAGGAAGGGCGACTTGGAACGCTCACATGCAACGCATACCACACCTTGCTATTCAAAGAAAAGGCAATTTAGAAATAAGAAAAATCAAACGCCAGAAGTTTCTGCACATAATGGACAACGAAAATATTCCATTAGGAATCATGCCACAAAAGAAATGTGGATTTTTACAGTGCTAAATTTGACAGAATTACTTCAGTTACCATTTTGAAATACTTTACTCTTCACATACATTTTTAGAGTTAAGCTTCAGGCAAAAACACATGTAAGAAGGTATTTTTTAGTTTTACAATTTAAATAGCAGAAAGAAACTTCTATGACCTAACATTACACATCTGAAATTTAAATACTTATTTTTAAGCCTATACCAGAATTTAGAGCCGTTTGAATAAGTGGCCAGTACTCAGTATAGTTGTTCTATACAAATGAATTTCACATTATGCGAATAACTACTTATTTCATAAAGCATTTCAATAAATCCCTGAGTTGGTTATTTCTTTATGTGGAAACCTTCAAGTTTCTAAATTTAAATCTAAAATACTATGGTCATATTTTATAAAGAGGATATGGCATATTCAAGATTTTAAAATGTCACAAACAAAATATTAGTGACTAAGTGGTTTTTCAGAATTTGGTAATCATCTTTTAAGATAAATTCACAGATTTTTAAAGCTTCAATTTGATTTCACAAAAGTTAGTAAGGACAATTCAGCTTAACAAGTTATCTTTAAAATTCAGTTTCTAAGGCAACAATCATAGGTCCCTGTACACTGCTTTAAAAAAATCATTCTTATAAATTTAGTTGCTGCAACATCAAAGGCAAGGCAAATATAACTGCCTTACTTTTATCTCCTTTTATCAGACTTTCTGAACAAGACAACTTCTCTCTTTTTAAAGGACCAGACTGCTGCCCATTAAGTACAAGAAGGTGAAGGGCAGATAAAATATCAATAGTCAAATTGGCTGCCTGAGAAATCCAGCCTGTTGCATGTCAAGAGCAAACGGGGGTCCAGCCCATTATATGTGCAGAATAGCAAAGCTCCTCATGAGTTACTCCTTGTAGTTTCATAATTTACACAATCAGGCGAAAAGGGAAGAGCTCTTACCTGCACATCTCACTCCCTGAGCAATGAGTCCCCACATGAAGTTGGCACAGTATTCACACCAGTGCGGCCCCCTGAATGTGTGGACCTGAAAAAGAGTAGTGACAAAGTGGCCCGAGGGGAGATTACCGATGAGGAGATTATTTCCCTTCCAAGCAGTCATACACAAGCCATAGTCAGTATCAAGAGGCACAATATGGTTACAGTTAGAAAAACCTTGGTTGAGTGGAACAGCCAAGCAGTTCCAATTTCCTTCAGAGCTTGATTTCCTCTTTGTTTTAGAAATGGTGATAAATCAAACCAATATTCTGCTATTTACTTTTGAAAACCATTTCTACAGTGGAATTTTCCAACTGGTCCCCTCCAGCTGGAAGCAGTCTCATCTATGCGCTATACAAGTACGGGCATATTCTGAGCGCTGCGGCATGCATGGGGATGAGGAGTGATGTAGACAGAATCTGTCTATAAGGATTTTGTCAGATGATCCATCTCCTGTCCTCTGTGACCACAGTCAGGGCCACGGGTGGTGAAGGTGGTATTTAGTGGCTGGTTACAACAGAATCATCAAAAAGGGCTAATATCTGTTCAGAACCATTTGATACTATGTTAGCAAAAGAAAATGAATATATTTTAGAAACTGCAGAAGCTACAGTTGATCAGAAACCCTGTTTGAATACAGTAGTTATTCACTCATCTTTCCAGCTCATAAAGGTTTTACTGCATTTGATTCTTTTATCCCTAAGAAAGGAACCTCCAAAGAAGAAGGATTCAAATGCCAAGATACCTATAGACTTTATGGATAGGAAAGAGAAGCCATTCTAGCTTAACCTAAATGAAAAAATATTGGTAGAATAGAGAAGCAATAAATCCAAACCCCAAACATTAAAGAATAAAAGAAAAAATATCTTGAATATTATCAGTAACACTTTAAGACTTCTGAGCAAATATTGGCTAAAAATGTACTCAAGAAATAAGTCAGGGCTTCCCTGGTGGCGCAGCGGTTGAGAGTCCGCCTGCCGATGCAGGGGACATGGGTTCGTGCCCCGGTCCGGGAAGATCCCACATGCTGCGGAGCGGCTGGGCCCATGAGCCATGGCCGCAGAGCCTGCGCGTCCGGAGCCTGTGCTCCGCAACGGGAGAGGCCACAACAGTGAGAGGCCCGCGTACCGCAAACAAACAAACAAAAAAAAAAAAAAAAAAGTCAAAAGAAAAGGGAGGGACAGGGAACAAGGAAGTTACTGATCTGTATCAAATTGCATTTGCTTGAGATAATTTCTTACATATATATGATTTCCTCCATCAGAAAACAGTAATACAAGAGAGTGAAAATCACAAAGTGTGACGATCTGATTTCAACATAAATATCTGCCAAAACAGCTTTGGCAAATAATGAAATTCACAGCTAAGACTATCATTGTTACTACTGTTCTATTTATATAAGTGATTTTTTGTTTGTTGGTTGGTTATCTATTTTATACACAGTAGTGTGTATATGTTAATCCCAGCCTCCTAATTTATCCCTCCCCCTTTCCCCTTTCCTCTTTCCTCTTTGGTGAACATTCTGTTTTGGAAATAAGTTCATCTGTGTCTTTTCCTTCCTTTTAGATTCCACATATAAACGATATCATATGGTATTTGTGTTTCTCTGTCTGGCTTACTTCACTCAGTATGATAATCTCTAGGTTCATCCATGTTACTGCAAGTGGCATTATTTCATTCTTCTTTATGGCTTAGTAGTATTCCATCGTGTGTGTGTGTGTGTATGTGTATGTCTTCTTTATCCATTCATCTGCTGATGGACATTTAGGTTGCTTCCACGTTTTGGCTATTGTAAATAGTGCTGCAATGAACTTTGGGGTTCTTGTATCTTTCCGAATTATGGTTTTCTTCAGATATACACCAAGGAGTGGGATTGCTGGATCATATGGTAGTTCTATTTTTAGATTTTTAGGGAACCACCATACTGTTCTCTATAGTGGCTGCACCAATTTACATTCCCACCAACAGTATAGGAGGGTTTCCTTTTCTCCACACCCTCTCCAGCATTTATTGTTTGTGGACTTTTTAAAGATGGCCATTCTGACCGGTGTGAGGTGATACCTCACTGTAGTTCTGATTTGCATTTCTCTACTAATTAGCAATGTTGAGCATCTTTTCATATGCCTTTTGGCTATCTGTATGTCTTCTTTGGAGAAATGTCTATTTAGGTCTTCTGCCCATTTTCTGATTGGATAGTTTGTTTGATATTGAGCTATACGAGCTGTTTGTATATTTTGTCGGTCACATAGTTGGCAAATATTTTCTCCCATTCTGTAGGTTGTCTTTTCATTATGTTTATGGTTTCTTTGCTGTGCAAAAGCTTTTAAGTTTAATTAGGTCTTATTTGTATATTAGTAAGTGGTTTTATATATATATATATATATATATATAAAAATAAATAAACGTACTTCAAACTTAAGAGGCTACTGAACATAAGACTTACCCTGAATGTAAGATACATAGATTCCATTTAGAAAAACCATGCCAATTAATTTATGACATGCCACTGATTATAAGCTTAATCCCAATTTCAGAGATGTTAAAATGAAAAAAAAAGCATATAGTAGAATCAATGAAATATGGTATATCAGAATTCGAAATACTACTACTGGCCAAAATATCCATATATGGTAGCAGTGAATAACCCAGGGTTCATTCCAAGCAGGTATGTGCTTGTGACTCTGATCACTGCCAAGTAAGCTCAAGTACAAAATGTTGTGTTGATTTTGAAAAGGCAGCCATAATCCCTTCTATGTCTTTTATGGAAAAGGGTCAGGAATGCAGATACAGTTGCTTCTGGATTGTTAATGATGTTCACAGCCTGTAAACTGAAAGCATTTCCTGGAGTTCCTGAAGCCGAGCTCAAGATCAACTTTCAGATAGTCTGTGATGTCTTTATTTTCTTCTGTGTTCCTCTGAGTGAATAAAACTGGATAAAGTATGTAATCTTGCTTTTAATCTGAGGCGAATGAGTGAAATAGATAGCACTGACTCATATTTTAAAAGTTATATAATCATGAAATAGCTAGAGAATTGTGAAGTTATTTTTAGGGGAAGTCTCAGGATAATCCAGTTTTACTTAACTTGGTAAGGTTAATAAATTGGATTGGAAGTGTGGAGGAAGTCTGGTTTTGTACCTGCCAGTTACTCATGATAAAGGGTGTTAAAGTTCTACTGGTATGTAAACCACTGAAACAGAGAAGGGCTCTTGGCAAACACAACTGGGTATTGAGATGTTGTGATAGAACCAATTCCCTTCCTCACCTTCACAAAGTAGTAATGAATGTGGCCTTTTGAAAACCCTGGGGCATTTCTTCATATTACATATGCTGAAGGAAGGGTTTCACTGTCCGAGCGGCCCAATGTTCTCTAATGAGAGGATCACACACGTATCTCAGAAAGTAAATCTTCAGGAAATTATTCTTTATACACTTCCTTCTCGGACAGGTTTTTATAAAGGCATCTTGGGGGCTGGTTTTAGTGGTGGTGGTGTTTTTACTTTCGTTTTTTTAAACTGTTTGTAAGGCAGGTTATGTAGCTCTCCAGGAAATGGTTCTAGAAGTAGGCCTTGAAGCCCTGGAAGCTTACTAAACTTGTATTTGTATAACAGGATTTAACTGGATTCCCTTTTGAATTTTTGTATCTAAAATTTGTTATTTCTTAAATTTTGTTTGTTTTGTGACTTTCATGACGCTGGATTGTATTTGTAAAAATGGAGTATTGTAGTCTTTTTGTCTTTTTTATTCCCCTAGAGGTCATCAAAACAAATAGACATCACTCATTAATTATTTTTATTCATTCATAAACAGTTATTAGGTGATGACATATACAAAGATTAAACCAAATACTGGCTCAAGGAATTCACCATAGGTTTCTCCTGTTAAATATAACGTGAAAAGCCTCTTCTGAAAGTGTCTGCAAAGTGTGAGGGTAGCTGGGGTGGGCACTGCTCGGGTGTTATGTGTGAGCTGCAGCTTCCAGGATGAGCAGGGTCAGCCAGGTGAGCAGAACAGGCCTGAATGGGGGTAGGCGTGTTGGAGCGGGGTGCATTAGGTGACCCTAATGACCGGCGTGGCAGGAGTTGAGAGGCAGACAGGGCCTCTTCCACGCCTACAAATGTATACTTTGTTCAGTCAGCAATGCAGGGCCACTGAAGATTTTTAAGGAAAGTGACACAGTCGAGGGGACAAGGCTGGAGGAAGACAGACGAGGGTGCTACAGCAGTAGTCCAGGTAACAGATGACACGGATCTGAACTCAGAGTGTACTGATGGAGAACATGGGGCAGAATCAACAGCGCTTGGTGACTAACTGAATCGGAGGCAAAGGAGAGAGGAAGAACGAGGGCTAACTCTTAGGGGGAAGATGGCATTAACAGGGGGAAGAGAAGTAGCAGAACAGGTTTGGAAGTGAGGTGGGAGGGAAACAGTGGAAGAGATGGAAATGGCTGATTGAAGATTCCTGAGAAAGAGGAGGTAACCCATGGAGTAAGGTTCCTGAGGGCAACCAATGGAGATGGGAGCCAGGGCAGAGGGATTAGTTTTGAATAAAAGAAAACTCAACTCTTCCCCTTCCCTGTGTTGGCAGGGCCAAGGGGAAGGGGAAGAGGATGGCTGTGCAGTGCAGGAGTGGTGGGGGCCTGGAGGCAGAAGGCTAAGGGAGTTCATACCCAATGGTCTAGTTTCTGTGTGTTAGGAAGTAAGTTCAGTCATGGAGCCAATGAAGAGTTTAGAAAAAGTGGGGAATAGGAACTGGAACTGGCCAGAAATTCAGAGAAGGGCTGTTGGGCTTGAAAGCAAGCTTCTTTCCTGGATGTCATTACAATCATACTATAACAGTGTCAAGTGCATTAAAGAAAAACTGACAAATACTTTCTTTTAAAAAGGGTGATTGTGTTATATTTGAGCTTTACCTAAATGTTTTATTTTATATGCAGTTTTACATTATCAGTGATGTTTTTATCACATATTTTACCAATTCAGAAAAAGGTATCTTTAACAAGTCAGTTGCACAAATTGTACAACTTAGAATAGCTCTGCAGTTGTTCTCCTCTACCTAGCACGACGGAAACAGGGCGCTGTTCCTGTACATGAGGCTCTAGGGCACTGACACCTGCAGATAATTCTGCTTCCTAGATATGGTTGCATTTTGATTACCTGTCTCAGAATGATCAAAACAGAATG
The DNA here is from genome assembly GCF_949774975.1 of Lagenorhynchus albirostris. Classification (NCBI taxonomy): domain Eukaryota; kingdom Metazoa; phylum Chordata; class Mammalia; order Artiodactyla; family Delphinidae; genus Lagenorhynchus; species Lagenorhynchus albirostris. The sequence goes on along the minus strand of NC_083100.1, from coordinate 57,998,666 downwards.
TAACAGGTATTCAAAACGCAACAATTAAAGGGTCAAAAGTTGCATCTTGGGGGTTCTTTCTGCTTAGGAGAATGCTAAGAAAGAGCTAGAGTGGGATCTGGTAGAAAGGAGGCCTGAGTGGTTCACAAGGAGTGCAGGAGCTCGGGCCAAGTCCTGGTTTATAAGACAGAGTGACCTGTGCCTGTGATTCCCTGTAGTGTAGCAGACGCCCTTAGACATCTGCACAGGTCAACACCCAGGGAATCAAGGTTACTGATGTCTTCATAACAGAACACAATGAACACTCATTAAGTGACATTTTCCATTTTTAGGGGATTTCAATTCTAAATTGCCCCAGATTTTTATGTTTTTGTAAGTTTGTGTTTTAGTTTTTCTGCCTCTTCTTATTCTCCAAAGCTGTTGGCTCTTTTTCTTTTCTCCTAACCCTTCTCCCTTTTCCATCCACCAGTTCTTAGTTATGGACCAGGAAATCTGATAACTTTGCTAGCACTGGATATAAATCAAGAAAATGTGTCATCTGTCTTCCTCTTGAAGGTGTTAAGAAACCAAACCAAACGAAACCCACCGAATTTCTGGTTCCTTGTCTGTGTTTCTTGTAGCTGAGGCTGAGGCACGGTGGTCTTGTGAGAAAGGAGGTGTTAGCACCTTGCTTTTTATTCTGTGACATTCTTTAGTCTCTAGTTACTGTTTCGTATAAGCAGAAGCCACCTCTGTTTCTGCTGTTTACTGTATGACCATAATGACATACATTGGCTTCATAAGGTGGGAAAATAACCAATTACTTTATAAAGAGGACTGTTTCTTCCTTAGAGTTATTTAAACAAATCACTTGATCATTTTATAAAAAAGGGATTCCTTTGGGGGATGTTTCGGTATCAATCAGCATCATCATATAACAGTATCAGTGAGGTTAGAGATGGTCCTGAGAAAAGTAACCTCGTAAGTTGGCCACAAGTATGTTTTTTCTAGGCTACCTCCAAAGCTTTTGGTACATCTTGACAAATGAAAGTGACAGTACACGGCTTGAATTATACCTTCATGAACAAAGGGCATAGCAACTTGTTTTAAAGACCTCTTCTCTTTTGCAACTGGAAAAAGGACAACTTTATTACCATGGCATCTGAGATTGCTCTCACCTGTGAATACCTCCCGTCACATCAATCACCTTAAAACTGGAGATGAAAGCCTGGATTAACTAATGGACCCCAAAGAGTCTGTTACAGGGAGGGCACTGGTCAGAAGCAGGCTGAAAAGGACAGACAGTGAGGGAGATGGGTGGGCTACTGAGAGGCCCACGTGGCACAGGCCAAGGGCCCTGTATCTCCGGTGTACTGACCTAGGTAAAAACTGAAGCCATGCTCACTGGGCCTACTGTTATACTGACCCAAACCCTGGCTTCTATAAGAAAACCAGCATGTCTGCTTCTCATGTTTCTGATGTTCACATCTCCAGTATGAATGTCAGTAACAGAAACAACGGAAAAGAATTCCATGCTATTAGAAGAGAAAGAAAAATTCAGCACATCTTCATTATCCCTTCCAGGCCATAACACTACCTGCAGAAATAAGCATGAATGCAAACAGCCAAGCAGCATTCCTGCAAAGCCTGCTGCAAATGTAAACTCCGTTGGACGCAGTAAGAACGTTGGGGGAAATGAAATAGTGCTTGAAAAGGTGGGAATGACATTTCAGCTGCTGCTCTTAATTTGGGAGGCCCTGATGAGTCAGTTCTCCAGCGCGGTATTGGGCAATGAAGGGAGAGAACAGATGATCCAAATCGAAACGAAAGGAACATAGGTAGGCAGGCAGCTGGGCAGGAAAGGCTTTCTCTTTTTTTTTTTTTCTTTTCCATTTTTATCTTTAGGGCAACCAGAATGTACTCTTTTAAGTAACCAATTTTAGCCTCACCAAGATGGCTTGATTTTGATCCAAAAGATTTGGAATTTAGAATTTGGGTCCTAATTTGACCTCTTCAGTTAAAGTATATGTTGATTTATACTACATAATGAGAAGAGAATGTAGAACATTGGCTATGATCATTAACAACAAATACATAAAATTGTATAGAGGTTCCCTACAGGAAAAAAAGGTAGGGAGGGGGAACTTAAAAATAGGAGTATCTTTAGTATCAAAGCAATACCTTCTTGCCTTGTTATTTAAACTATTAGTGGCCTTAACATTCTTCAGGGAAAACCTATAACAAACAGTAAGGTTTGGGTACGGTTAAGCCAGCAGCACTGATATCACGCTGACTATGCCTCCCCCTCTTGTCCTGATGGAATGACATGAAAGGTGCCCACGGCAGGAAAGGCAGAAAGAATGCCCGGAGCACTTGCTGAAACATGGCTTCGAGCAGTACTTGGGGCTGGTGAGTGCCTGGTATAGGAGGGGCACACCCTCTGGCCAGCAGCAGACAGAATCTAGGAGGTTCTGTGTGCCTGGGGGCACTGGACAGCTGGCGAAGGGGCGCAGGTGCTAATAACAGCTTCTACAACTGGCTGCTACACATGATTGTGCAGGGACTCTGTGAGGCACAGACTTCACCTCACAAGTAGTTAACACCATCAGAAGTATTACTGTGAAAAGCATGACAAATGATAGAAAACTCAGTGACCTAATGTTTCAAGAGTGAGAAAACTGTTGAGGGAGATAACTATAAAAGCCTGCTGGACATACCATGGTCATACCACAAATAAGTGGTATCCCCTTAAATATGAGAAATAACTACAGGAAAAAGCTGATATAACATGGTCAGGCTATGACAACACTAGGCCTACTTTACTAGTAGAGCAATTACTAGGACAACATTAATAATTTAACTCTTCTTCCACATGAAAAACATAAAAATGGTTTTTATTAATTGGCGTATAAAACAGTACTTTAAACATGCACAGAAAAAATAATTAATTATCAATTCTACTCACACAGTCCATTCACCATAATCCTATACAGGGCCTTATTGACAAAGTTTAAATTTCTTTATGGCTTCCTTCATGATCTACATATCCCTATCAACACTAGCCCAATGAAGGGGAAATATCTCTAAAATTACAGCTGAGGGACTTCCCCTGGAGGTCCAGTGGTTAAGACTCTGCGCTTCCACTGCAGGGGGCACAAGTTCGATCCCTGGTCAGGAGCCTGTGGTGTGGCCAAAAGTAAATAAATAAATAAGTTACAGCTGAGCTGATGTGGTGCAAATGAACTTGCTCAGAATCGTACACAACCACATTAACACCAGAACACGAACGCAGTTTCTGGTGTCAAGGTTCTGTTCTAAGCTGCAAGAGTGGCCCCTTGCACAAAACCATCGACTTGAAATCCAGGCATCAGGCAGTGGAAATACCAAAGTAATCAAGGCATTTATTTTATTTATTTATCACATTGCAAGGTACAGTTTGTATAATAAATGATATAACAATAAATATCACCCAATAATTAAAAAACACTTTCCATTTCAAAATATGGGTGTTTAAAGTATTAAAAAAACTATAATGTTTAGCCATTTTCCAGGTTTCAGAAGCAAATTTCTTTTTAATTTCTTTTCATCGGAGCTCTAATGAGAGCTTTACCTCTAAAGTGAATAACTGTTAAAGTTTAAACATGTCACATGCCATACCTAAAACACTTCTACTTTGACAGTTTAGTTTCATTACTTGGAATAATGTTTGCATTCAAATACCAGTAGTAAAAAAATATAGACACAGTGAATCAATACTTCAAAATACCAATCTCCTAAAGTTGTATTATGAACGTATTGATATAACAGGAAAATGAAATCAATGAATCAACTTGGTTGTGCAATAAAATCCACTGTATAATACACAGCTGAGTGACAGATAATCTCTATACCACATTGCAGTATGTAAACTGAACACTGAGAGACAAAAAAAGCCTCAGACTAATCCACATTATCTTATGATCCATAATTCCACAAAGCCTCCAAGCCTGTACTAATATTAACATTTCCACAAAACCAGATTTCAATTTCTCTTTGGTTTGGTTGTAAAAATGTCATCTAAAGCAGTCTGTTGTTAAAACATATTATATTATGAATAAAGTATTTCTCTAATACACCTGGAAAAAGGTTTGATTAAAATGTGCAAAAAAATTATTAAACTATGTAGTTCAAACCCTTTTTAAAGCTCTAGTAAAAGAGATCCAGATTTTCTCCATTGTTTTTCTATTGGTTTAATTGGGTCTTTTTCTAGTTTCCTAAGGTGGAAGCTAATTGATTTGACCTTTTTACTCTTTCCCCAAATAAGCACTTAATGGTATAAATTCCACTTTAAGCACTACTTCGGCCACATTCCACAAATTTTGATGTGTTGTATTTTTCTTTTTATTCAGTTCAAAATATTTTCCAATGTCCCTGTGATTACTTCTTTAATTCATGAGTTATTTAACAGTAAGTTGTTTAATTTCCAAATATGTGGGAACATTTTCAGATATCTGTTATTGATTTTGAATTTAATTCTGTCATGGTAAGAGGATATACTTTGTGTGATTTCAATCCTTTTACATTTATTGACACTTGTTTTATGGCCCAGAATATTGTCTATCTTGGTGAATCTTTCATGTTCACTTGAATAGTATGTGTATTCTGCTGTTGCCAAGTAGAATACAAATATCAGTTAGGTCAAATTGGTTGATACTGTTGTTCAAGTCTTCTAAGCCCTTACTAATTTTCCATTTGTTCTATTTGTCTGTTTGTCTATTTGTCCTATGTCTGAGAAAGAAGTGTAGAGATCTCCATCTATAATTGTGGATTTGTCCATTTCACTTTTCAGTTCAGTTGTTGCTTTATATATTTTGAATCTTTGTTTTTAGGTGCATATAAAATTTAAATTATGTCCTCTGAATGAATTTTATTTTCTTTTTGGCTGTGTTGGGTCTTCGTTGCTGCACGCAGGCTTTCTCTAGCTGCGCAAGCGGGGGCTACTCTTTGTTGCGGTGTGAGGGTGTCTCGTTGCGGTGGCTTCTCTTGTTGTGCAGCACGGGTTCTAGGTGCATGGGCTTCAGTAGTTGTGGCATGCGGGCTCAGTAGTTGTTGCACACGGGCTTAGTTGCTCTGCGGCATGTGGGATCTTCCCGCACCAGGTATTGAACCTGTGTCCCTTGCATTGGCAGGTGGATTCTTAACCACTGTGCCGCCAGGGAAGTCCCCTCTTAATGAATTTTAATGTTTTTACTGCCAATAATATTTATTCTGAAAACTACTATGTTTAGTATAAATATAGCTATTCTAATTTTCTTTGAATTACTGTCTATATGGTATATCTTTTTCTTTTTACCTCTCTGTGTCTTTAAAGTGGGTTTCTTGTGGATAGAATATAGTTGGGTCTTGGTTTTTAAATCCAATCTGACAACAACCTCTATCTTTCAATGGAGTGTTTAGTCTAGTTCCATTTAATGTAACTATCAGTATAATTGGGTTTAAATCTGTTATCTTGCTTTTTCTTTCTATATATTCCATTTGTTCTTTTTTCTCTTTTCTTGCATAGCTTTGGATGAATTACATACTTTTTAGGAATCCATTTTGCCTCCTCTATTAGCTTATAACTATTTTATTCTTTAGACTTCTAAGGTTTACAGTACACATCTTTAACAATATTATAGTCTACCCTCAATATTATACCACTTCACGTATACTGTACAACAGTACAACAGTACATTTCCACTCCTCCCACCCTGTACTTTATGATATTGTTATTTGTTTTACTTGTACAAACTACATAATATATTACTATTTTTGCTTTAAACAGTAAACTTATGTTTTAAAAAACACTAAAATGAAGGAAAAGAAACATTTTACACTTACCTATATGTTTACCATTTCTGGCATTCTGTATTGTTTTGTACAGATCTAAATTTCCATCTGAAATTATTTTCCTTCTGTCTGAAGAACTTCCTTTAATATTCTTATAGCATAGGTCTCTTGGTAATGGATTCACTCAGTTTTTCTTTGTTTAAAAAACAAATATTTTATTTTGTCTTCATTTTTGAAAGATAGTTTTGCTGGATATAGAATTCTAGGTTATAGTTTTTGTTGTTGTCGTTGCGTACTTTGAAAATATTATTCCATTGTCTTGCATAGTTACTGATGAGAATTTTGCTGTCATTCTTTTTTTTTTTTTTTCGCTACGCGGGCCTCCCACTGTTGTGGCCTCTCCCGTTGCGGAGCACAGGCTCCGGATGCGCAGGCTCAGCGGCGCCGCTCCACGGCATGTGGGATCTTCCCGGACCGGGGCACGAACCCATGTCCCCTGCATCGGCAGGCAGACTCTCAACCACTGCGCCACCAGGGAAGTCCTGCGCTCATTCTTTATTCATCTGTATGTAACAAGTATTCTTCCCACTTCCCCTGCTGCTTTTTAAAGAACTTTGTAAAATATGTAAGAGTACCAGTGACAAAGGAAAATAATCCATGTTTCTCTGTTGACATATTTTTCCTACATTGAAATAATCTTAAAGATGTTAATAAAAAAGTAGTGTAATTTTCTTCTTTTATAAAAATGTACTTCTGACTCCAAGTACACTGAAGTTAGATTGATTGGCATTGTCCCACTGGTCACTGATGCTGTGCCCCCCCCACCGTGAACTTTTGATTCTTTCTGTCTTCCATTTTGGTTATTTTTTATTGCTATGTCTTCTGGTTCACTAATCTTGTCTTCTGTGGTACCTAATATGCCATTAATACCATCCAATGTATTTTAAATTTCAGGTATATTTTTCATCTCTAGAAATTCCATTTGGATTGTTTTAAATAGTTTCCATTTCTTTCCTCACTGCAGCCTTTAGTCTACTGCTAATTCAGTCATGTTACTAAGATAATGATACCATTTTGAGGACTTTTAAACAATGCCTTATGTTTTATGATGTCTTTCTACTCTGACTGGTGGGCAAAACTCTACGCAGCCCAGGGACAATTTCAGTAATTATTCAGCCTATTGCTTTCTGGTGGTTTTCTGATAGTTTTTTCTCATGCAGGTGTAGATAAGTACCAAAGACTCATGAAGACTCCTATGCAGATCTCCAGAGCACTTTCTGTGTACATCTCTGTCCCCCAGGTACCCTGCCCCAGAAATTTTAGCTGCTTTGTCTTGCCAAACTCCAGTCTCTGTGTCCTCAACTTGGTTAGACCAGCAGGTCCTCTTTGTATTCCCGCTCCATGTGCTGTGGCCTAGAAACTGCCTCCAGGCAGTGAGAGCACTCTTAAGACTCATCTTGTTTGTGTTCCTTCTTTAGGTATCACAGAACTGTAACATCTGTTGTTCAATGTCTGACTGTTGTTTTATATACTTTTTATGGTTTGCTAGTTGTGTAAGATGCGAAGGTATATCTATTTCTTCCATCATGGCTGAAAGTGGGAGTTCAGATTATATTCTTGTTTCTAAAACTGATCTTTCATGTGAGCTTGAACCTGACGTTAACCTAATCAGCAATTCTCAATGCCCTTTATATAGGCTGAACAGCTTCAGGATTCTTTTACCCTCATGCTCTACAAGCATGCTTCTCTCAGCAAAATGTTACATTAACATTGTTGTATTCAGTAGGCTGTATAGTAGGGTCTTGTAACTGGTGATTTCATTTGTCATTTAATGCTGTAGCGGGCATTTCGTATTTTTTAGCCATGCAGAATAGATGTCTTGTCTTTGGATAACGGTCCTCAATCCATGTGAACTGTATGGAGCTGATCCTATTCCAAGCTCCAGGGGAAGGTATGTGACCTAGATCTAAGCCAATAAGCACATTCCATTCTCCTAAACCATAGCTAATGGTTCACAGATGGGCATATAAGATAACTGTGTGAATGCCTACCAGGCCTAGACCTTTTGCTCAAATAGTCTCTTTTTTGGAGCTGACTAGAATCTGAGAACATACACAGCTGGAGCCTTTGCCAGCCATCTTGTCACCAGAGGGAGCCTAAAAAGTGAAGACAGGGCTGGGAGGCAGGATTCTGGTAGCATTTTAAGCCCCTGGGCTAAGGGATACCTTCAACTAACACTGAACTTTTCCTACTATGTGAGTTAATAATTTCCCATTTTGCCTCCATGAGCATGGGTTGGGCTTTCTGACACTTGCAATGTAAAGTTTCCCATCTGTTCCATCAAATGGTAAATATCAGTCATGGGTTCCAAGTGGATTTTTCAAAAAGACACACTGAAGCAATGTCATACAATTGTGGAGTAATGAGCTGTAATAGCAAACCATCAAAGCAAAATCACATACCTCCAAGAGATGGACCTTCTCTTTATGAATGCACTGTGCAAGCTTGTAAGGCAGAGCCACAAGCAGCCATCAGGGTGTGGAACATGTAAGGGCTAGAACTCCAAGAAAAGGGAGTTCTACAAAAGAGAAAGAATGAGCCTGACATTTCAGGCCTGATCTGGGCAAATCCATTCACATAGCCAAAAACGTCATCTCTATTACAACAGTCTGTAGGATATCATCTACCATGTCAAGAATCCTCTGGCTCCCATGACCTAAAAATGAATATATTCTTTTCTTTTAAATTTTTGTCTGGATGACACTTTAAAAAAAACACCCAGTTCTACTTTTGCTCCCCCCAATATATAAACATATAGAAAATAAGCAGTTGACAATGTTCTTCGGAAGTGTAACACCACTGGGCTATTTCCCCCTTTCTTTTTAGCTTTCCTATTTTGCAGCCAGAAGAATAGTAAGATAATTTAATATGAGAAGTTAGTAAACCTGAAAAAAAGCTATTGGTATGGTATTTATCAGGAAAATAATCTGTAGTGGTTTTCAGATACCAGCAGTGCTGTGGTAAAATATCTAAGAAAGAAAAATCAATATCTGCATGTGTTCTCTTCACTTAAAAAATTCTTTCCTAGATTTATATTCCACTTCCTTTGGTGTTTATGCATGTCTCTCTTTTTTTCTCTGCCCTTTGGGCAATGATATACATATTTTTTTGCGGTATGCGGGCCTCTCCCGTTGTGGAGCACAGGCTCTGGACGTGCAGGCCCAGTGGCCATGGCTCACGGGCCCAGCCGCTCCGCAGCACGTGGGATCCTCCCGGACCGGGGCACGAACCCGCGCCCCCTGCATCGGCAGGCGGACCCCCAACCACTGCGCCACCAGGGAAGCCCTGGGCAAGGATATTCTTGTGTCAGATACTATTACATACGAATAATGAATGCTGACTAATAATGATAATAATTGTACTGAGATACAGGGAAGTAAGATGTTATGAAATGTACATAGTCAAAGCATGTGCTTGAGGAATATTTTATTAAAGCCACAATAGGCTTCACTATTAAGTAAGACTCTTTGTCCTCCGAGGAACTTTGATATAGTGTGTCACAAAGAAGATGAAGTATAAAAGTATAATTTGTTGAACAAGGTCTTGGAAAACAGAAATGAAATATTATACATGTATCTCTCCTATTAACTTACAAAATAAGCAGAATAGAATTAAGACTTAATCCTCAGTTAAATCTGGGTGGGGGGATGGATATATGATACAAATGACTATAAAAAACTGCCTTTAAAGTACTAACATGTCCCAAATCCTTGAAGGTTAGATTACTGTGTGGACAAAAACTAAAGTATTAAGAGAACAGAATTCTGGAGGAGGTGACTTTTTAAAATTGTGTGTTCTTCCTAAGGATTTATTTACATCCTTAGCTTGTTATTGTGTCAGGAGTCACATGCCAGGCTGATTCTCTACTTTGGGATAAATTTTGGGGAAACCAAATTTTCTAAAACATTAAATCAGCAGGATATACATACATGATGGAAATCATCAATACCACATTAGAGGCAGTTGTCTACCAAAGGGTCTCAAATTAGGATACTGGTTGAAAATAAGAACTAGGATAGGTGCTGGTGAGAGAGAGTGCCAGGCTCCTCCTTAAGGTGTTTAAAAGTGGCAACCCTAACATCTTAAAGGCTGGCCTCAGGTTTTGTTTTATTTTTAAATTGTTTGGTTTTTAATTTCATAAAAGACATGGTACACCTAGTATGTTCCACTAACAGTCTCCTAGTGAAAACAAACTTGCAAATCTCTCCCCAAATGTTAAATTACTCTCTAATATTTTTTGTTTCTTAATTCCATAAGAGAAATAGGACACCTAATAAGTTCCACTAACAGTCTCCAAGTAAGAAAAACTTCCAAACCTCCCTCCAAATTTGAAAGCAACAAAAACAAAAATAGGCAAGTGAGACTACATCTAACGATAAATCTTCTGCACAGCAAAGGAAATAATCAACAGAGTGAAAAGTCAACCCATTGCTGGATCATAATAAAGTTTTAACTTTTTGAGGAACCTCCATGTTTTTCATAATGGCTGTACCAATTTACATTGCCATCAACAGTGTACAAGAGTTCCCTTTTCTCCACATCCTCGCCTACACCAGTTATCTTTTGTCTTTTTGACAACAGCCATTCTAACAGGTGTGAGATGATATCTCATCTCACTGTGGTTTGATTTGCATTCCCCTGATGATCAGTGATGCTGAACACCTCTTCATACAGCTGTTGGCCATTTGTATATCTTCTTTTGAGAAAGGTCTATTCAGGTCCTTTGCTCATTTTTAAATCGAGTTTTTTGTTCGTTTTTGGTTTTTTTGCTATTGAGTTGTATGACTTCCCTATATATTTTGGATATTAACCCCTTATCAGATATATGATTTGCAAATATTTTCTCTTATTCCATAGGTTGCCTTTTCACTCTGCTGTTTCCTTTACTGTGCAGAAGTTTTTAGCTTGATGTAATCCCACCTGTCTATTTTTTCTTTTGCTGCCTATGCTTTGGTGTCATATCTAAATAATCATTGCCCAGACCACAGTTAAGAACGTTTTCTTCCCCTATGCTTTCATCTACTAGTTTTTTGGTTTCAGGGCTTATATTTAAGTCTTTAATCTGTTTTGAGTTGGTTTTTATAAATGCTGTGAGATAGGGGCCAATTTCATTCTTTTGCATGTGGATATTCAGTTTTCCTAACATCATTTATTGAACAGACTATCCTTTCCCCATTTAGTGTTCTTGGAACCCTTGTTGAAGTTCAGTTGACCGCAGATGTATGGATTTATTTCTGGGGTTTCTAGTTCATTCCATTGGTCTACAGGTCTGTTTTTATGCCAGTACCATACTGTCTTGATTATTGGAGCTTTGTAATATATTTTGAAATCATTAAGTGTGGTGCCTTCAGTTTTGTTGTTTGTGCTCAAGATTGCTTTGGCTATTTAGGATATTTTGTGGTTCCACATGAATTTTAGGATGTCTTTTTCTATTTCTGTAAAGAATGTCATTGGGATTTTGATAGGCATTGCATTGAATATGTAGATCACTTTGGGTAGTATAGACATTTTAGCAGTATTAATTCTTCTAATCCATGAAATGATGAGTTTCTCTTAAGTACAATATTTAAAGTTCTCTAGCTCCATAAAGTGGCTATGAAGAAGTATAAGCAGCTATATGCAAACCAACAAAAACCTTGTGAAATGTTTCCTTTTGGAGTATTAATGTCAGGCAGTAACCCTTCCAATGACCTTAACGATCTAGATCTACACTCAAGGTGTCATAACCAGTTCCCCAGCCAGCATTACAAAACACAAGAAGGATAGACAGGACTGAGGTCGAGAGGGCCACAGTGCTGGGGTGCAGTGTACAGGCCTGGATGGAAGTGCATGATGAGTCTCTGTGGTCCTACTCACCACGAGCAGCGGCAGAAGTAAAAAGTGGAGCAATGTGTGTTCATTTTTTTTTTTTTGGCTTCCATATCATCTGGTAAGTACTGTACTGGATAGCCACAGAAACACAGTGCCTACAGGGACTTTACAGATGATCTTGTCTAATCTCTTAGTTTCTCTCCATCACCCTTTACAAGTTTGACTGCCCTAGACAGAGAGAACCTCCCACTATGCTCTGATATTTATTTTTATCTTCCCTTGCAATGGACCCACATTAAGAATCAGGAACTCTGTGTGTATACATATCCATATCCATGTATAATACAGAAATTTATAATGTAATTCAGCTTAATCTCCTACTTGGAGAAAAACATTATGTATTCTTTTAAAATGTTTGTTGGGCACTCCATGTTCACATCCATGGGAGAGGCAATGGTGAGTGACATCATTGCTGAAGGTTAATTATGAGACATTCCAGGTTTACCATTTCCATTTTGTCATGTTGCATTTAACTTCTTTTAAATTACTATTAATTCAAAACAATATTCAAATTTCTGAGAACTTAAAATGTGAACACAGATTCTCCAGTCAAATATAACATGATATTTTGGGTTTTATTTCATTTTAAAAACTCACGTGAATTTGATTTAAAAAATTTTGTAATATAGGTTTTAAGGTCATTAGAAAAATCTATTTTTGTGTCAAAATTTCCTGTTGCATGAAAGTAGTTTCAAAATAACTACTACCACCACCACAACAAAGGTCCCCCATCTCACACTGTGTGCTCATTTATTTAGTGATTCAATGGATGCTTCTTGAGCATCTACAAGTCATTTTACTAGATATGGGGACAAGGGAAGGAAGAACAAAGGGAGAAAAGATGGCGGGAGGTGGTGTTATGATGGTTGGTGGAAATAATACAAAGGACATGGTAGATAACGGTCCTGGAATATGACATTTCACTGACTGTTAATATAACTAGTTAAACTATATATGAAAGAATATTTTTTTAACAATGGAAAAGAGAATAATTACATTAACAAATCTAATACTTCTCAATATAATTTAATCAGAGGATTTAAGAGCTGTTAGAGAACTTACAGATCACGTAGTTTAACTCCACATTTTATACTAAATCTATTTTTGTTGTTTCATCTTGTATTTTTTTCTCAAATGTGAATCAAATGAAGACCATAGGGCTCAGATTTGTCTGTGTCCTTTGAAGGAAAGGAAGGACCACTTTCCACAGGAGTGCTTGCCATTTCTAACCTTCAGTTTATCAAATAGCAGAACATCTGGTCTGGTGGCCAGGATTGACAAGTTAACTATTACCACTATATTCCAAGTCCTGAATCAGTAATTTTTTAAATATTATAAGGTTCATGTTATAGAGTTAATTTAATTACACTATCAATTAATATTTCAGAATTCATTGCTTACCTATTATCTTGGCAACATTAAATCTATTAATATGTCACATCTTTCATCTCTGTGTAGAATGCAAGTGTCTGAAACTCTAAATTCAACCAGTCACCACATCAAGACTACCTTAGAAAAGAACTAAACTCATATTTTAAAGTATCTATAATTCTTCAGCAGCCTTTTTGCCCGAGGAACTCTGGTCTGAAGTGAAGCATGCAAAGCCTCTGCATGCCACCCCCAATGAGCAAGTGACACTAGACTCAGCATGAAGGAAAAGAAAAAAAAAAAAAAGGAGACAAGACGGTGGAGTAGAAGGACGTGAGCTCACCCCTTCTTATGGAAACACCAAAATCACAACTAACTGCTGAATAACCACCGACCAAAAAATGCTGGAACCTATCAAAAAAAAAGACAAAGAAGAAGCCACAAGGAGAAGGTAGGAGAGGCACACCGTGATACAAACAAATCTCATACATGCCGGGTGGGCGAACCACAAACTGGAAAATAATTAGACCACAGAAGTTCTCCCACAGGAGCGAAAGTTCTGAGGCCTGTATCAGGCTCCCCAGCCTGGGGGTCTGGCAATGGGAGGAGGAGACCCCAGAGAATCTGGCACTGAAAGCCAGCAGTGTGTGATCCCATAGGACTGGGGTAAACAGAAACTCCACTCTTGGAGGGTATACACAGGGTCTCGTGCACACCAGGACCCAGAAGAAAAAGCGGTAACCTCATAAGAGACTGGGCTAGACTTACCTGCTAGTATTGGAGGGTCTCCTGCGGAGGCTGTGATTCACTGCAGGGACAAGGACACTGGTGGTGGCAGTTCTGGGGAGTACTCATTGGTGTGAGCCTTCTTGGAGGCTGCCATTTTCTCACCAAGACCTGGCCCCCACCCAACAGCCTGTAAGCTCCAGTGCTGGGATGCCTCAGGCCAAACAACCAACAAACAGGGCAGGAACATAGCCCCACCCATAAGCAGACAGGCTGCTTAAAGTCTTCCTGAGTAAACAGCTGCCTGATAAACACACCCCCTGACCCAGCCCTGCTCACCAAAGGGACAAGACCCAGCTCCACCCACTAGTGGGCAGGTACCAGCCCCTCTCACCAGGAAGCCTGCACAAGCCTCTTAGCCTCATCCACCAGGGGGCAGACAGCAGAGCAAGAACTACAACACTGCAGCCTGTGGAACGGAAACCACAATCACAGAAAGTTAGACAAAATAAGATGGTAAGGGAATATGTCCCAGATGAAGGGACAAGATAAAACCCCAGAACACCAACTAAATGAAGTGGAGATAGGCAATCTACCTGAAAAAGAATTCCTAGTAATGATAGTAAAGATGATACAAGGTCTCACAAAAAGAATGGAGGCACAGATCGAGAAGATACAAGAAAAGTTTAACAAAGACCCAGAAGAACTAAAGAACAGAGATGAACAATACAGTAACTAAAATGAAAAATATACTAGAAGAAATCAATAGCAGAATAACTGAGGGAGAAGAACAGATAAGTGAGCTGGAAGACAGAATGGTGGAAATCACTGCCACTGAACAGAAAAGAAAAAAGAATGAAAAGAAATGAGGACAGTCTAAGAGACCTCTGGGACAACATTAAATGCACCAACATTTGCATTACAGGGGTCCCAGAAGGAGAAGAGAGAGAGAGATGACCTGAGAAAAATTTTGAAGAGATAATAGCTGAAAACTTCCCTATCATGGGAAAGGAAACAGTCACCCAAGTCCAGAAAGCACAGAGAGTCCCAGGCAGAATAAACCCAAGGAGGAACACACCGCTACACATAGTAATCAAACTGACAAAAATTAAAGACAACAAAAAAATATTAAAAGCTACAAGGGAAAAACAACAAATCATGTACAAGGGAACTCCCATAAGGTTATCAGCTGATTTTTCAGTAGAAACTCTTCAGGCCAGAAGGGAGTGGCACAATATATTTAAAGTGATGAAAGAGAAGACTCTACAACCAAGAATAATCTAGCAAGCAAGGCTCTCATTCAGATTCGACAGAGAAATCTTTACAGACAAGCCAAAGCTAACAGAATTCAGCACAACCAGACCAGCTTTGCAAGAAACACTAAAGGAACTTACTTCTCTAGGCAGAAAAGAAAAGGCCACAACTAGAAACAAAAAATTAAAATGGAAAAGTTCACCAGTAAAGGCAAACATACAGTAAAGGTAGAAAAATCATCTGTACACAGATATGACATCAAAATGACCAACTGAGAGAAGAGGAGAGAACAAATGCAGTATACTGGAAATGGATTTGAAATTAAAAGACCAACAACTTAAAACAATCTTGTTTTTATACAGACTGCTGTATCAAAACCTCATGGTAACCACAAACCAAAAATCTACAATAGATACACAAAAAAGAAAAAGTAATACAAACACAACACTAAAGTTAGTCATCAAATCACAAGAGAAGAGAACGAAGGAGGAAGGGAAGAAAAACAAAACAAATCCAAAACGATTAAGAAAATGGCACGAGGAAGACACATATCAATAATTACCTTAAACGTAAATCTATTAAATGCTCCAACCAAAAGACATAGATTGGCTGACTGGATACAGAAACAAGACCCGTATATATGCTGTCTATAAGAGAACCATTTCAGATCTAGGGACACATACAGACTGAAAGTAAGGGGATGGAGAAAGCTATTCCATGCAAATGGAAATCAAAAGAAAGCTGGAGTAGCAATTATCGTATCAGACAAAATCGACTTTAAAATTAAGAATGTTACAAGAGACAAAGAAGGATGCTACATAAAGATCAAGGGACCAATCCAAGAAGATATAACAATTGTAAATATATATGCACCAACATAGGAGCACCTCAATATATAAGGTAAATACTAAAAACCATCAAAGGAGAAATCAACAGTAACACAATAATAGTGGGGGACTTCAACACCCCACTTTCATCAATGGACACATCATCCAGACAGAAAATCAATAAGGAAACACAGGCCTTAAATGACACATTAGACCAGATGGACTTGATATTTATAATGCATTCTATCCAAAAGCAGCAGAATACACATTCTTCTCAAGTGCACATGGAACATTCTCCAGGACTGATTACATACTGGGCCACAAAGTGAGCCTTGGTAAATTTAAGAAAATTGAAATCATATCAAGCATCTTTTCCGATCAGAACACTATGAGATTAGAAATCAACTACAAGAAAAAAAATTGTAAAAAACACAAACGTGCAAGCTAAACAATGTGCTACTAAACAACCAATGGATCACTGAAGAAATCAAAAAATACCTAGAGACAAATGAAAATGAAAGCAGGACAATACAAAACCTATGGGACACAGCAAAAGCAGTTCTAAGAGGGAAGTTTATAGCAATACAAACTCACCTCAGGAAACAAGAAGAATCTCAAATAAACCATCTAACCTTACACCTAAAGCAACCAGACAAAGAAGAACAAACAAAACCTAAAGTTAGCAGAAGAAAGGAAATCATAAATAAATGAAATAGAAATGAAAAAAACAACAGAAAAGATCAATGAAACTCCTTTGGTTCTTTGAAAAGATAAAATTGATAAACCTTTAGCCAGACTCATCAAGAGAAAAAGGGATAGGGATCAAATCAATAAAATTAGAAATGCAAAAGGAGGAGCTACAACAGACACCACAGAAATAAAAAGAGTCATAAGAGACTACTTCGAGCAACTATATGCCAATAAAATGGACAACCTGGAAGAAATGAACAAATTCTCAGAAAGGTACAATCTCCCAAGACTGAGCCAGGAAGAAATAGAAAATATGAACAGACTAATTGCAAGTACTGAAATTGAAACCGTGATTTAAAAACTCCCAACAAACAAAAGTTCAGGACCAGATAGCTTCACAGGTGAATTCTATCAAACATTTAGAGAACAGTTAACACCTATCCTTCTCAAACTCTTCCCAAAAAATTGCAGAGGAAGAAATAGTCACAAACTTATTCTATGATATGAGGCCACCATCACCCTGATACCAAAACCAGACAAAGATACCACAAAAAAAGAAAATTACAGGCCACTAACTGATGAGGATAGACATAAAAATCCTCAACAAAATACTAGCAAACTGAATCCAACAACACATTAGAAGGATCATACACCATGATCAAGTGGGATTTATCCCAGGGATGCAAGGATTTTCAATATCTGCAAATCAATCAGTGTGATACACCACATCAACAAACTGCAGAATAAAAACCATATGATCACCTCAATAGATGCAGAAATAGCTTTTGACAAAATTCAACACACATTTGTGATAAAAACTCTCCAGAAAATGGGCAGAGAGAGAACATACCTCAACATAATAAAGGCCATATATGACAAACCTACAGCTAACATCATTCTCAATGGTGAAAAACTGAAAGCATTTCCTCTAAGATCAGGAACAAAACAAGGATGTCCACTCTCACCACTTTTATTCAACATAGTTTTGGAAGTCCTAGCCACAGCAATCAGAGAAGAAAAAGAAAGGGAATCCAAACTGTAAAAGAAGTAAAACTGTCACTGTTTGCAGACAACATGATACTATACATAGAAAATCCTAAAGATGCTACTAGAAAGCTACTTAGGCTCATCAATGAATTCACTAAAGTTGCAGGATACAAAATAAATACACAGAAATCTGTTGCACTTCTATACACTGAAAAGGAAACATCAAAAAGAGAAATAAACAATCCCATTTACCATCGCATCAAAAAGAATATCAAGGTATAAATCTACCTAGGGAGGCAAAAGATCTGTAACTCCAAAAACTGTAAGATGTTGATGAAAGAAACTGAAGATGACGCAAACAGATGGAAAGATATACCATGTTCTTGGAATGGAAGAATCAACATTATCAAAATAAGTATATTACCCATGGCAATCTACAGATTCAGTGCAATCCCTATCAAATTACCAATGGCAGTTTTTACAGAACTAGAACAAAAAAGTTTTTAATTTGTATGGAAACACAAAAGACCCCGAATAGCCAAAGCAATCTTGAGAAAGAAAAACAGAGCTGGAGGAATCAGGCTCCCTGACTTCAGACTATACTACAAAGCTACAGTCATCAAAAGAGTATGGTACTGGCACAAAAATAGAAATATAGCTCAATGGAACAGGACAGAAAGCCCAGACATAAACCCATGCACCTATGGTTAATTAATCTTCAACAAAGGAGGCAATATTATACAATGGAGAAAAGACAGTCTCTTCAATAAATGGTGCTGGGAAAACTGGACAGCTACATGTAAGAAAATGAAATTAGAACATTCTTCAACACCATACACATACACAAAAATAAACTCAAAATGGATTAAAGACATAAATTTAAGACCAGATACTATAAAACACTTAGAGGAAAATACAGGCAGAACAGTCTCTGACATAAATTGCAGCAATATCTTTTTTGATCTGTCTTATAGAGTAATGGAAATAAAAACAAAAATAAACAAATGGGACCTAATTAAACTCAAAAGCTTTTGCACAGTAAAGGAAACCATAAACAAAACAAAAAGAGAACCTACAGAATGGGAGAAAATATTTGCAAATGATGTGACCGACAAGGGATTAATCTCCAAAATTTAAAAACAGCTCATGCGGCTCAATATCAAAAAAACAAACAACCCAATCAAAAAAATGGGCAGAAGACCTAAATAGACCTTTCTCCAGTGAAGACATACAGATGGCCAAGAGACACATGAAGAGATGCTCAACATCACTAATTATTAGAGAAATGCAAATCAAAACTACAATGAGATATCACCTCACACCATTCAGAATGGCCATCATCAAAAAGTCTATCAACAATAAGTGCTGGAGAGGGTGTGGAGAAAAGGGAACCCTCCTACACTGTTGGTGGCAATTTACATTGGTATAGCCACTATGGAGGCCAGTATGGAGGTTCCTTAAAAAACTAAAAATAGAACTACCATATAATCCTACAATCCCACTCCTGGGCATGTATCTGGAGAAAAACGTGGTTTGAAAGGATACATGCACCCCAATGCTCATTGCAGCACTGTTTACAATAGCCAAGACATGGAAGCAACCTAAATGTCCATCAACAGGTGAATGGATAAAGAAGATGTGGTACATATATGCAATGGAATATTACTCAGCCATTAAAAAGAATGAAATAATGCCATTTGCAGCAGCATGGATGGACCTGGAGATTATCATACTAAGTGAAGTAAGTCAGACAGAAAAAGACAAATATCATATGATATTTATATGTGGAATCTAAAAAAAAGGATACAGATGAACTTATTTACAAGACAGAAACAGACTCACAGACTTAGAGAACGAACTTATGTTTACGGGTGTGGGGTGTTGGGGAGGGACAGATTGGCAGTTTGGGATTGACATGTACACTGCTGTATTTAAAACAGATAACCAACAAGGACCGACTGTATAGCACAGGGAACTCTGCTGAATACTCTGTAATAACCTAAATGGGAAAAGAATTTGAAAAAGAATAGATACATGTAAAATATATGTATGCAATATAACTGAATCACTTTGCTGTACACCTGAAACTAATACAACATTGTTGTTAATCAACTATACTCCAATATAAAATAAAAATTAAAAAAATAAAGTGTCTATAATTCATGTCTTTTACTTATTTAATTTGCCTAAGTAGCCAGGTTTCTATTATTATTATATTATATGTAATCTTGATTTTGTTTTATAGAGCTGTTTGAATTAAACATACCAAATGGAACACTGAATAATTTGAAGGGAGTAAAAGAAATACAGAGGATTTCACTGTATTCTGTGGTGCGTGAAAATGCACTGCTCTTACATAACATCTAACTGTGCCTGGGAGCTAAGAAAGCAGCAAGAGCTTTCTTTAGCACCACAGTCATGCCAGGGTTCTCAACTGCATCATGCTCTCTGCTACTGGGCAAGAAACAGTCTTGACATGGATTCAGAAATCCACTTAGGGGTAATTTGTAATAACAAGATAATAATTGTTATCAATTACAATAATTTGTAATAACAAGAACAGTGGGTACCAAGTACCTACACATACCAGGAATTCAGTTTTTCTGATGCAGAACCAGAGGTTCAGAGAGATGAAGCAGTCTGCCCAAGGTCATACAAATAGCAAGCAAGTTCCTCAGGGCAAGGGCTGGTTCTTAGTTATCATCCTATCTGGAGAGCCTCAGATGTAGGATGCAATCACTGTTGGTGGGGTGTCTGTGTCTGACTTTTAATGGCAGAGGTTGTCTTGTTTTGCTTAGTTTTTAAGTTGGTTTAGTTTTTAAGTTGGTTTAAGAAATTAGCACTTGTGTGCTCACTCTCTCTGTTGTGTTAGGATGGGGCAGTTCTTAAAATGAGAGGTTGATCCAGGAGACAGTTAAAATTACTTTTACTCTAAGTTACATTGACAACTTACAGGGTAATCATTTTTAAAGGATGTGGTACATTTATTTTTAAAATGATGACCTCCCTGAGAGAAACAACTATCTTTCTTGTGATAGATGCTTTATCAAATCCTTGTAAGTAACAATAGGGGGGGAAAAAAAGACTGTGTTATATAACACAGCAAAATGGGAAGACTTCCTGGGTTTTTTTCCTCCTTCTATTAAAAACAAACAAAAACAACAAAAAACAAACACCTGCCTGGAGTCTGGAGTTAGGCCCAGTTGATTTTTTTTGGATTTCACCTTGGTGAATGCTTTCACCAAAGGTATATGACACTCATGGTTTCACCTTCTGAAATGAGACTTGACAGCTGTTCGACACCACAGAGCAACGTTATATAACAAGGCAGCTCAAGAGGCAAAAAAGAAAACCACATTGAAATGAGTTTGGTGAGTGGGTTGGTGGTTAGGCAGAGTACACTTTCTCCAACATAGAAAATAGTCAATGGCAAGGCCACGTGAACAACTATCATTTTGTAAATGCTCCAGATTTTTCCTACAATAAATCTCTGAACTGGACATACTTACATATCACAGGCAGTGACCTTCTAAGTGAGCATTTGTGTGGGAAAGCACTGCTCCTGCCACAGAGTCTGAATTCTTTTAGGGATGTGCCCGGAAGTCAAGTATGACCCCTCCTTCTCTTTTTTATAATGCCACCCCACAGAAACAGTTTTTAAGAAACAAAGAGTAATTTCAATGGAAAGAGTCAAATCGTTTTGAGAGTCAAAGACTTTTGACCTTATTAGCAACTCTAAAAAAAAATGTAATGCAATTCACTGTCCAACATGAGCTCTTCCTGAGCATAAATATTTTACTTTTTTTTAAACAGTGAGCCCAAGCTCGTTTTAATATCTTAGCTCCAGAGAAGGAAGCAGGCTTCTACTGTTTCACATGCCTCTTTTAAAAAAAAAAAAAAAAGTATCTTTAAAACAGCGTGGGTACCAAGCTATGAGTCACAATTGGTCCCATAGTCAGTACTTTCTGGTTATACAAAATTTGCTCATGAAAGCCATGTGTTAAATTAAAATTGAGAAATTACTGGAAGACACAACCAAAAAAAATTAGAGAATGTGTTTGTTTATGCAAATCCTTGAACAGCTCTACCCTTTGCTTTTTATCAATATTGACAGAAAGCATGTACAATGAACTGAGCACTAAAATGGCATCCCTAATAGGTCAATCTGTTCCTGCTTAACATACCGGAGGGATATATTTTAAAATCTCAGCCATTTCTAAAAAGTTTGCAGTTTCCTGCTTAGGAACCTAAATGGCTATTTTTGAGTCCGAACATGCACATAACTTGATATTTGCAAAAGGATGTATTTGGGGTCATTTTCCTGATAAAAATCCTGTTAGACCAGGTTGTATATCATGCAAGAAGACACTGAGGACTAGTACCGCATGGACTGTTTAGGTCCATAAATGGAAGAGGTGGTTGAGACTGGATGCACACACTGAATGGTCTCAATTTCATTTTACATCAAAGATACTGGTTGAAAGATCAAGTCTTTAATAATATGTTTAGAGAGGGAAAAGAAAACTCTATTTGGTTTACCTTGAAATATTAGCAATCTTTACACAGCCCATACATTTTGGAATGTATCCTTTATCCTCAAATAATCGGAAGTTCATAAAAATCTTTTTCACTATGGAAAAAGCAGAGCATATTGGGGGCTGGGTATTTAGCATCTGAGTAAAATTAATGCTAGTGTTAAAAATCAGGATAAATTGCAAATTTGGAATGAAATGTCTTACTACAGAGCCTGGTGCATTCTATCTGCTGAATAAATGTTGAATAAATTAATAAATAAAAGGAAGATCAGGGTTTCCAGCTTTATCATCTTTTGAAAACAGATACCCGCTAACATCAAAACTAATGCCATTTTGTCTACATTAACAATATTCATGTCTCAGGAACTTCATCATAAAGTTGTATAACTATTGGGAAGTTACTATAGAAATGCTAGTGCATCTACCCATGAAGTGTAACTGGATCTCCTTACGCACAACCTCACATTGTATGTTCTCTGAATTAGGTTGCAAAGGACTGAACTTCAAGGTCTTATATCATGCTACTAAATACAGGCAAGATCTACACACAGCTTGAATCAACACACACACACACACACACATCTTGATGAAAAATGATTGAAGTACAGTTGGTAAAACACAGTAACACAATAATTAAGAACTACACACACACACACACAGAGTGAAAGAAAATACTCAAAAAGTGAAGAGAAGCTGCTAGTGTCAGCAGCATAATGGTCCCATGGTAGCCATCCTCCTTTCATCATGGTCAATTCATTAGCAGAGGAGAAAAGACAGAAACTATGGGAAATGCACACCATCTGCTCAATCCAGAGGCAACAGCACATGCCTCTTATAGCCAAAGCTTTTTACCAGAAACGGAAGGAGATAAGATCTAATCCTCTCACAAAATATCCCACGAAGGTAGTTAGACATATTTGCATCACAAATAAATATAACACCCAAATCATTATTAGATGAGATCTTTTAAAAATCAGTCAAGACTTTTACCACTCAGTATACACTGATCAAACAGAATACTAAATCAGCATCAGAGAAAATGGGGTTGGATTCTATCACCTTTATTAAGCTATTCCTTAAAAAAAATCTTGCTTAAAACATCTTCATTCCCTGAATAGCAAGAACATTTTAGTCCAGTCGTCCTAGTTTTAAAAAGACACACTTTAATATTGTATATTTCAAGAAATGTGCATTTCCTTTCTTATAACAAAAGGTTAAAAATAAATATTCTTACCTTGAAATTGTGAACCTTTTCATATTTTGGAATTTGCTCGTTTTCTTTCAGAGTTGCTCTTCTAACAAGTGATGTCAACTGCGAATAAGCAAAGAGTTTCAGAGGTTGCCAGATTGTCACAGACGACTTTTGAGAACCCAGTTTCATTCCCAAGGCTGCTATCAATAAATCTTGCTGACGGCCCTCTTGTTTTGATTTGTGAACTGTAGCTCTATTAGTTTTCCTACCCGACCAAGACTCTTTGGATGGCATTTTGGAATTCACAGGAAATAAAGAAAACCTATATTGATCTATGTCTGTCGATGAACTCTATTCAGCTAACAAATGAGCATTCTGCCAGCCAGCATAGAACCCTACCCTACAGAGAGCTGCAGAGAAACATCACGGAGAGGTGGAGGAGGATGATGAAGCACTTCTTAAAAAGAGGTCGACTAACCAGAAAAATTCTTCTTTCTTCCTTTTTTTTTTTTAAAGGGCTCTATATTTAAGCTTCTGAAAACTTAAGAGTCTGAACAGAAATAGAGTCGATGCTAACATACAAAACATTCAGCATTTCTCTATCCTTTTTAAAAAGCCATGCAATTTTGACAAATGACACATTTCTAAAAGCTTTCTTTTCTAGTCAATATATTAATGTCCATTCTAAATGAAAGATGCCTACATACTGCCTGCAGTCAGTTTCTAGCAACTGACACCCTGTGAAGCCCCTGGCAGAGGATGGGGGAGGGGAGGGATTTGACAAGGAAGTCTGGATTAGACTGGTCACCGTTAAGAAAGGAGATAACCAATGAAAATCAAGCAACAGTATTTAAGTACTGTATTCCTCAACTCACTGTCTGTTTCTCCCTCCTCTCATGTAAGATTTTCTTGCTGGCTCAAGGCAAGAAAAAAAATATTAGCGGGAAGACAATGAACACTGAATGAGTCATGCATCATTACAAAATGGATTTTTTTTTAACCTATTAAAAGTAAAGGAAAATTAACACATACAACAGTAGGTTTTAAAAAGAATGCTTTAAAAAGAATGCACCACTGCCAGGTAAATTATGAAAGGATGATCTATAATCTACCTCTGTGCATATGGACTGAGGTTAGTTAACTAAAACCCCATTTTATTAAAGATGAGCAAAAGCTGATAAGTATTTTGATGAAAAAGAAAAGGAGTTTAACTAGTTATCATTCTATTTTCATGGAGAGCAAGAAGCATGTACATAATGCTGCCAACACCCTGGGGTGGTCAGTTCTGACTTCCTACCGTGAGTAGTTTTGTTGTGGATCTATGCTTAAATAGGTCCAACCACTATTTTCATTCTTAGTCTCAACATTCTTCATTCAAAGAGCTTCAAGCCAGGTCACAGTGCAAGCCGGCTGGGAATAATTCCTCATGTTCACAGGTCCCAGATGTAGTGTAACTGTGCTTGCTGGACCTTAGGTGTTTGTTTGCTGATGTAGAAAGGCGGGTGCAGGGCAAGAGACTCAAATCCAGCTTCATTTAAGAGCAATACCTATACAATACTTTTTTACTAAGGTGCTATATAAGCTTAAGTTTTCTCATATTGGTTCCTTAAACACCTCCCATCTGTTTCCTCATGCTATAGTAATTAAGTTTAACCCATTATGATTCTAAGGTTACACTGTATTTAAAGAATCTAAAACTCTATATTGAAATGAATTCAGTCTATTTGCGTAGATAATTGCAAAGATTTTATCTCAGATTTCATAATCTACAGGGGTTATGGGCCCAATGCAGATTCTCATTTAATCAGAGCATGAAGTGGTCCTTAAACCATGCTAGATATTGATGATACTGAATGACTGATTTTCTAAACACCCCCAAATATTTTGAGTATATAGTTCCAACTTTTAAAACGGTTTATTCTTTTAAAAACATTTCTAAGAAAACAGAAGTCAAAAGTTAATATATACATCTACAGATGTTTCATTTCCACAAATTTATATCCTAAAGTGATTAGTATGAGACAAAAAAATTCTTTTTTCCCAAGAAGAAATACGATGGAAAGAACTTTCCTTGCCTAACCTAAATTACTCTTCAGCTTAGACTTAGTTTAGTTTGTCAAATGATGACTAAAAATATAAAGGCCAGCCAACTCTTTAGTCACATATAACTTAAAGTGAAGTTTATCTGATTCTCAGTGGGCCCAGAAAAAAACAGATTCTGAAGGCAAATTTAACAGTAATTTTTTTCTCCACAACATTTAACACTGAATGTTAAAGTGACTAAGTTAAAGAAAACAATCACCCATGTAACCCAACTGACTTTTTTTTCCTGAGTATTTCTGATCAAGGTCCTTTATTATAGATCACCCCAGTCCTTCAGCTGTAGTAACTAAAATTCAACCAAAGCATAAAAATATTCATGGTAGATTTATCCAGAAAATTCATGGCTGAGTAAAAGTGAACATTTTGTCACTGAGAGGCCAGGTCTACTGCAGGCTCTGCAGAGTCATACTGTCTTTCCTGAGTAATTTTTCTACCTAAGCAAGAAATACTGGAATAATTACAACTTGGGCAACAATCTAGGGCACTAAGGAGACAGGAAACAATGGTTTAGGATGAAAAACTTCTTAGCTCCCCTCAGGTGGCTGGGGGTTTGGTCACTATTACGCCTTCCATAACTGCAGCTGCATTTCTGCATTAATTTTGAGGAGCTCTCAAGTCAGAACTGCTAACTCTCGAATTCAGAACCAGTATCAAAGTTCTGACGTTCCAGACAAATGTATACCACACTTCCTATATTTTTTCTGGCCATATCTATCTACTTAGATAGATACAGCATCTATTAATTATGCCTATCGTTCATTGATTATTAGGCACTTATGCTCTAAGCACCCAGCTAATCACTTCACATACAGAATCCCGTTAATTCCACAGAAAAATGTCTGTGAGGCATATACTATCCTCATTTTATAGCTGGAAGAACTGAGGCCTACAGAAGTTAACTTCCCAAAATTGTACAGCTGTTACATTAGGTGGTGGATAGGAGTTAGGCTCTTAAACACTATGCTATATCCACTCAAATGAGAAAATGAGAGGAAACCATGCAGTCTGAGGGTAGTCTGATTCTATTCAAGGTGGTTTCTCTAGTTATCTTCTCCTTTCATATTGAAGAGTAGCAATAGATAGTAAGACACAGTAAGCAATGAGTAACAATGGATGGTAAGAAAAAGTAACAAGCACTAAGATATCTAGATCTCAAGTTTACCACGCAGAACCTGCAGTAGGAAATGCAGCCCTCAGGCTCCATTCAGACACGCCCTCCTTCATGATGCCTTTGACCATTTGCGGCAATTAGACGTGACCTCATCCACCTGTGAACATCGGAGTCCTTCACTTGTTCATTGATTATGAGATGTATCACCTTCTACCTCATATCACAGTTGCCTGTGTAGCTGTTTATATAGAACTGGGTCTTATACATCTTAGTATAAAGCCTGAATCTAACACAGTAGCTTGTACAAATAAAGGTTCAATAAGTAAAAATAAAACCAAATGAAGGCAGCTATTTTTATTGGGGGGCAGTGTGTTATAATGAAAAGTGAGATTTGAAATCACAGACACTGAAATCTGAATCCTGACCTTGGGAGATTTGTTTGTTGCCTTGGTTATTACCTCATGTACATACTACGGACAATAACACTTATAGGTTACTACTGGGCAGTTTAGAGGGGATGATATGTAAAAGAGGAAAAGACAGTGGGCACTCAATAAATGATATTATTACAGGGCGCTGTATAGCTGCAGGTCACGCTGTGTAGTATAAGACATAGGCTCCTGTCCAAGGAGCTAGTAGACTAATCTGCTTTTGGTTTATACATACAAACATGCCTAGAAATGCCTGCCCTTCCCTTTATATTATGGTCTCTACCAAATTCCCCCAATTCTAGTTCAGATCCTATCTTTTAAAAGGCCTAGAATGACACCTAATGTTAGCTGAGGGAGCAGGGTCGGGACAGGGTGAAAAGGAAAGATTATCAGCATAGGAAACCAGAAACAATGTGCAATACTTCATATCGTTGTTCTATTTCTTGGTCATATATCCTGAGATGTGTTGTATAATGGACATTTTATAGACGAAGAAACACTCACAGAATGAATTGCTCAAGGTCCCAGTCAGGAAGTGGAAATTCTGTGGTCTGAATCCCTGTCTTTTGTCCCCAAAGCCTGGCAGCTCTTTCTGCTACCTTGTAATGAGAGTAGGAGATAAACCCGAGGTGTTACAGATAGAGCCCCCTTGTGTTCTGGTTCTATAAAAGAGAAGAAAACGGCTTCAGTGGGTGGGGGTCTGAACTGGCAGGGTACATGTCCCACGAGGTCATTCTAGCTAGAAACACCAGCAGTATTTAGCTTTTTATTCTGACTGGGAATCTTTGGCCTGTCTTGGACCTGACTCTTGCCATCCTCCATATAGGTATCACTTCTGTATTGTTTGCCTGGATGAGGGTTAACTGGCCTGGAAAAAGAGATGGGGAAGGAGCAGATTCCACAGCGCTCTCTGTTTCCACCTTCATCCATACCATCTGTAGTACAGAGAAGAGGACCGGGAAAATAATGGGGGGGAGGGGTGTCGTGTGAGGAATAAGGAAAAGAAGGGGGAAATAGGTGACCTTGGAAAGGAATGCATTTGCTGTTGTTCGAATAAAGAAGTATCCACCACTGACCCTACTACCCTGTTGTCTGTCTAGTAATAATACTGGATTTGTGCTGAGTTAGCCTCTCATTTTCACCATGTGTAGCACAACAGGATCATGGGCACCAGGGCCAGACAGAATCTAAAATCACATCCTATTGGCTGTGGTGTGTCCTTGGTCAAGCTACTAATTTGTGTGTTTCCTTATGTGTAAAACGGATTAGAAGTACTTACATTACAGAATTATTAAGAATTAAATAAGTATTTTGCATTATTCCCAGCACAGAAAGTAATCAATAAATAGAAGTTTCCCCTCCTTCCCTTCCAAGACCCCATCTTTCCAAGATCAGCGTTAGTATAACATGTGACAGTGATACACATTAAAGGCCCAAGGCCACTGTCCTAAGCGATGTGAGCTTCAGGTCAAATTGTAACTAGGTGGTTTAGGGACACACCATAGGCATCACCGTTCTGCAATTTTTAGCTTCCCCTGTCCTGGTAACCTAAACCCCTGGGCTCAAACTCTGAGTAATCCCTGTCCTCTCCTCCTTCCTGCCTCAAACCCTGCTTACAGGGAAGGGTCTTATTACCTCACTTACACTAAGGTGCAAATGACTGATTACACTTCCTTCTCCATGAATAACTGGTTTTTAATATGGGACCAAGACTTAAGTCAAAAGAATAAATCTCCAATTACTGAATGTCAGGACACACTAATAGTAAGAGTGTTCTCTAACTGGAGGGACGTCAGGCAAACAGCCACCTCCTTTGTACCATCATGATGACATCACAGACTCATGATCTCAATGCCCCAGTTAACTAAGCTAAATCAACATTCCATCCAAAAAGCACCATAAAGGATTGTTATAGCTGGCATGGCCCTGAGGCTCCGGGAGAAGAAGAGTAGCTGGATTTACTTACTACTGGGTGATCTGAGTCACTGGTTCAGGTTTAGCAAATCCTGCAATTTCCATAAAATGCTAAAATTGAGATATAAACCCAGCTCTTCCACTATCAAAATTTGTAGATCCAAGCAAATTCAGCTCACTCTAGATACACAGATTATTCATACATTTGTCCCCTGAATTATCATTTGTAACCTAGTTTCTCACCATTAGAGCCAAAAGTAGAATATATTCAAGGTACTTAACAACAATATGTCAGCTTACATTTATTAACTGACAACTACATGGCACTACACTAGTAAATGCTATACATGTATGATGTAGTTTAGTTGTTAAAACAATAGGGCAGGTGTCAGTTTATAGATAAAGAAACAAAAGCTCACAGAGATTAAGGTCACCTAACTAATACGTGGTGAGAATAGGAGTTGATCCCAGGTCTACGTGACTTCAAATTCTGTGTCTTTCCTCTAGACTCTCCTGCCCCTCATATTACCTATAGTTAACATGCAATTTTGAAAGGCTATCATTTGAATAAGTTTCTGTATCGTTTATATTCTAACACCTCTCTGATCACTAGCCAATTTAGTACTGCTTATATTTAATTTATAGCATCTTCCAGATTCATCACCTCCTCAAAATTTTCAAATGCATTTTAAGTCAAACATTAGAGATTTCTATACAGAACTCTATAAATTCCTTAAGTTAACATTGGGATAAATAACTTTTTATGTTGCATAGGAAACTCTTAAATCCGGCCAGCGCTCTAAATTTTTATGCTCCTGGCATCAGTCACATCATAATTCCTAACTCAGTCTTCATTACATAGCTGCCCTAGCCTTAACGTAACGTCTTTCTAAACAGGTAACAATAAGGCACATCAATGCATTCACTTCAGTGTATAATAAATTTAAATTACTCTATGTTAACACTCACACTACCAAACTCTGTACACTCTAACATGTTCCCTGACTTACATGCAATAATTATAAACAGAAAACATTTGAAAACACAATGCAAACAAAAAAGCACAGCCCCGCATTCCTTACCCTTTCAAGAAACAAAAGAAACGATCAACTTCTCCGAGCAACAGTTTGAGGAAGTGTTTTGCACACCAGGCCCAGAGAGGAGGGGGCAGAGTGGCACACAGCCCGGTTACCAAGCCTGGTTCTGACAGATACCAACGAAGTCACTGAACTTTTTGTAAGTCCCAGCTGGACTAAATGAACTCCATGGTCTTCTTTATATTTTTAACAGAAATTCAAAACAAAAAAAGAAGGTTCACACTCGTTTAGCACATAGGGATGTGAAGATGTGAGTGTGTCTAAGTAGGAGAGGCCAGCTTGGCTAGGAGTGAGTCCCTTCAAGGTAGCTCTGGCTAATTTACTACAGGCTTTTGTGTGGTACTCAGTTTTGCAGGCTCAGAAACTTAATTTGTCAGCAAGGAGGTCATGTCTATTTCTCAAGGGGAGAGAATGACATTATAATACCAAGCTCATGAAACTGATAAGTAAAAGCAGAATGATGGCTGTCTAGTTTATACTAAGATATGAGATATAATTATCATAAAGTGGGTGACCAACATGCCCTTTTTGGGGCAGCATATCTACACTGGAAACAAAAAATAATTAGGAAGCAGATGAGAATGGAATCAGACAAGTGGAGTGTGTTAGATGAACTGAATATTTAACGCATAGAATTAAGACATCCTTTGAGTCCTCTACAATTAGGATGGCCCTGCCACAGGACTAGAATGCTCCGTCCCCATTTAGTGAGAGGCACCTTCATTTTCAGTCACTGCTTAGATGGGCATAAGCAGCTCTGAGCTCTTTGAGTCTCCTTTTTCCAGGTGTCTCTTTATGATGATTTTGCATATCTCTGTCCAAATATCTCAGGTGGTGATCTTAAAGTTAACTCATAGGACACAGTCTTATTTTTTCATTTACAAGTTCTTAATGGATACTAGATTGTAGCCCTGGTGTACTGATAACAATTTATATAATAAGTGCTTTGGGACGATAAAATAAAATAAATGGCAGATGTTTTCCTGCCCTGAATCATCTAACAAGTTAATATATACATGTAATTATATATAAAATTACATAATAAGAGTAAAGTATTCTAGTCTAACACACTCCAGTATTTGGCCATTCGCAGTGATGGTTGTATGATCATGATCATAACATTCTTTCTCAGCTCTTCCGAATGAAAAGCTGAAACTGGCCCCCACAGGAACTTTTTCTCAATTTTCCCCCCTAAGTGAAGTTGAGGGCTAATTAGGGAAATATGTCATTACCTTTTGGTTTTTGTTTTACCCAAAATTTTGATACCTATTACTTGCACAACTTAAAGAAACACTTATTGTTCTGTAACAATAGAGGAGATGAGATTAAAGAAGCTCTAACACTATATCAACAATTAGAGACTTTAAATCCAGTGCAAAACTCTGGGATCAGAGATGTTTTCACTTGTTCAGAGAGCTTTTCACTGTAATATACATATGTATGTATATGTATACACATATGCATATATATACATATTGAAAAGCAGCTTCAGACTGACATTAGGAGTATTTTCAGATTTTAAACTGCCACTAGAGGTTATTTCAAGTTATTGCAGTTCAGTGAACATTTCACAATCACCAATTTAACAAAAGCAAGCCAGTGAATCAGAATAAAAGCCAGGCACTATATTTTCAGTTTTCTCATTCTACCACTGACTTCAACTGATTAGGATAAGATGAAGTCTGTGTGATGTGGTTATTTTAAAAAGGACCTGCTACCGAATTTCTTAAAACTTAAGTTATAAAAGCTATTTCCTATATGTGTAATTTGACTAGAATATTCCAAATGTAATTTATTTTAAGGCTCAATAAAGATAAACGTGGGCTCATGGTATAAAGTGTATTTGTGAAGTTCAACCATACTTTTGAAAGCCTATTTTTAATATTTGAAAATGGCAACGTGGGCTCACAGTATAAAGTGTACTTGTGAAGTTCAAACATACTTTTGAAAGCCTATTTTTAATGTTTGAAAATGGCAATAGTGGCCTGAAGGTAACAGATTTAACTTTCATAAATAATTTCCCTGAGAAGAAGTATAAGCATGAGAATTATTCATAGATGTGTTAATTGTTCACCTCACTGCCAAATATTGTCTTTTCTTTGTAATGACACTGCCACATGGAATGTTTTACATTAAGATAATGAGGTTGAAAAAGTAAAAATAGCCTGCATCTCGGCATTTTTCTAATATAAACTTTATATCGTGTCCATAGTATTTCATCTTATGAAATTCCTGTTAGTTCAAAGGTTCCTAATGAAATTGAAATTCCCCTAACTTGAACGTTCTTTTTCGTAGAAGAGATAATTAGATTCTTTCATATATATATCATACATATATATGATATATATGAAATCTATATATAATTAGATTCTTCCATATATATATACTGTGTTCCATTTGAACCTTGATATCTTATGAGTGATTTGAGGCATCTAGACCACCAGGCCCACAAATGATTAGCACATTAGAAAATAAGACACAGAAAGTCAGACTGCAATCAACTTCCTGTAAGAAGGAAGAAGGAAAGATTAAAGGATGATTTAACATCTATCTCTGAGTGACATTTTAATGTATTGAGAGGGATCTACTTTGCCATTTTCCTCCTCCACAAAGGATAGGTTAATGGGAGATAATTTAAGGAGCAATTGAAGATCTTCGGTTGATAAGGTCAAAAGTTATTTAAGGGGGCTTCCCTGGTGGCGCAGTGGTTGAGAGTCCGCCTGCCGATGCAGGGGACACGGGTTCGTGCCCCGGTCCGGGAAGATCCCACATGCCGTGGAGCGGCTGGGCCCATGAGCCATGGCCGCTGAGCCTGCGCGTCCAGAGCCTGTGCTCCGCAACGGGAGAGGCCACAACAGTGAGAGGCCCGCGTACCGCAAAAAAAAAAAAGTTATTTAAGGCTATCTGGCCAGCTTCAGCTAGTGCTTTACTACCCTTTCTACCAAAATGTCCCCAATAGCAACCAACAGTGAACAGGGGTGTGCAGGGATCCAGGGGTGGCTCTTCAAGCTCCCCTAAATGTGCCCATATAAAATGTTTAAAATAAAAATGTTTTCGATCAATGACCACTGAGTAAGATCAATGCTCTGGGAAGATGGGTCACAGTTAATCTTTAGGTTTAGCATGTCCCTGCCTATTAGCAGGAAATTATCATCTAGTTTCAGGAAAGCAGGTTTGGGTGACTGGGGGAGTCTTACAAAATCCCTTCCAGCAGCAGGCCTGATTCTGTCACCATGGTGCACAGCAAGAAGTAATCTGTGAGGTAAATGGCTTCATAATCCTGTTCCAGTCTTACTTTACAATAGTTTTAATTACTGTATTCTTCTACTTGTTTTGTTTAAAAAAAAAAAAAACCACCCAGGCCCAACTCTTTCACTGCCTCCAAATCAGGAGCACTTATTTAGTCAGAGTTTTAGATTCTACAAACTGCTTTGTCACATACACTATTTCACTGTATCCTCACATTCCCTTTTTTCAGAATGACGGTGCAAAGGTGTTAAGGTACTTGATCAGGGGCAGAAATCATTAAGCAAAGGAGCAATGGTGGGAACCCAGGCCTCCAGACTTCACACCTACTCCTCTGTCCACTCCACCTGCTTTCCTGGGACCTGGAAATAAGATTACTAGAAGTGTGAGGAAACTGACTCTTACTTTAGTAAGGCCCGGGGCTGCAAAGACCCAGGACCATCAGCAAGCAGAAATATTCGCAGCTGAAAATGACCTTCCCCAATTCAGTGCTAAACCTGACAAATGGTTTACAACATCCAGAGAAGT
The DNA here is from genome assembly GCF_949774975.1 of Lagenorhynchus albirostris. NCBI lineage: Eukaryota > Metazoa > Chordata > Mammalia > Artiodactyla > Delphinidae > Lagenorhynchus > Lagenorhynchus albirostris. The sequence goes on along the minus strand of NC_083100.1, from coordinate 57,964,960 downwards.
GAGGTCAGCCTTGGTGATTAATTTCTGGCATTTTAAAAGCCTTTTTAATTATTTTGAGGGTAGTGGGTAAAATGATATTATGCTCTTTCTTAGATACATGCAGCTCCTTCATCAAATGCCTACCAGGGCTTCAAGGAAAGTTACTGAGCAGCATGCCTGGTTTTGTTTTTGCATTGACTTTTCCTTTTATATATATTTTTTAATTAAAAACAAATCAACAAAACTATCCTCCAAACATGAATTGAGAGAGGGGTCTCTTGAGCAACTAATTAAGCTGTCTTTAGAAACAGGTAATTAAACTTTCCATTAAAATTCACCAGACAAACATAATTTACAAGGTGGAAAGCCATTCCAATCTCATGGGTAAACAATCAACTAAGCCTTGTATTTATAACAGAGATTCCAGAATGGCCAATGCAGTGAGTAACTACATAATTAAGATGCATTTTATCTTTAAAAGAATTTGAGGTTCTGGACATGTGGTCTGAAAAAGTGTAAATACTTCATATAGCCCACAAATTCATTCATATAAAGTACAGAGGGCTTCCCTGGTGGCGCAGTGGTTGAGAGTCCGCCTGCGATGCAGGGGACATGGGTTCGTGCCCTGGTCCGGGAAGATCCCACATGCCGCGGAGCGGCTGGGCCCGTGAGCCATGGCCACTGAGCCTGCGCATCCGGAGCCTGTGCTCCGCAATGGGAGAGGCCACAACAGTGAGAGGCCCGTGTACCGCAAAAAAAAAAAAAAAAAAAAAAAAAGAATAAAGTACAGAAATGGTCAATGCATACGTGTACATTACAGACTCTCAAAAAATTTTCATTCAATAAATATTTTATTGAGTATCTACTATGTTCCACACATTAGTGAAACTGGTGAACACCACAGAATAGGGCACTATGCTATTTTCAACAGGACCAGTTATTAAACAAATAGATATATATTATTGAATTAATAATAATTAAGTGGTGGATGGGTGATGTATTTTTAATCCTAACAATCACATTTTCTTACAAAGGTGGAATTAATTCATGAAATTTATGTCTATGCCCTCTTTCCAAGCTATTTCCTGCTCTCATGGTCCTTCTGAGACTCTAACTGGTGACTTCTACACTCTCCATCCCAGCTCTCTCTTGCTCTCCTTCCCCTATGGATGTGCCTTCCTAAGCCTTCTAATGCCCAAACCACAGGGAATTTTGCTGAACACCTCATATAGTCTTTTTTATCAGAAATAATGCACACAGAGAGCTGCCGTTCTGTTTACAATAGCCAAAACATAGAAGCAACCTAAATGTCCATTGACAGATAAATGGATCAAGAAGCTGTGGTATATATACACAATGGAATATTACTCAGCCATAAAAAAGAATGAAATAATGCCATTTGCTGCAACATGGATGGAACTGGAGATCATCATATTAAGTGAAGTCAGAAAGAGAAAGACAAATACCATATGATATCACTTATATGTGAAATCTAAAATATGACACAAATGAACTTATCTATGAAACAGAAACAGACTCACAGACATAGAAAACAAACTTATGGTTCCCTAAGGGGAGAGTGGTGGGGGAGGGATAAATTAGGAGGTTGGGATGAACATACGCACACTACTATATATAAAATAGATAACCAACAAGGACCTACTATGTAGCACAAGAATCTCAAGGAACTATACTTAATATTTTATAATAACATACAAGAGAAAAGAATCTGAAAAAGAATATATATATGTATCACTAAATCACTACGCTGTACACCCGAAACTAACACAACATTTTAAATCAACTATGCTTCAATAAAAAAATAAAAAAAGAGAGAGCTGTTGTTTATAAACTCTCCTCCTCAGTCTGCCTAATCACCCTTTCCATAAAGCCTTAAAACAATTAAAAAAACTTAAAGTTCATTGTTATCTATAGTTAGGTGGTTAAGAGCTTGTCTCCTCTGTAAAAGAATCTCAGCTTCGCTTACTAGTTCCAGGATCTAAGGAGAAGTCTCAGTTTCTTCATCTGTAAAACTGGAATGATAATAAAAACTACCTCATAGGGATGAGATAATGAATGGAATATATGTAAACCCCTATCCTGAGTACCCAGCATACAGAGAGCTCTCAAAGCTCTCAAAGACCAGGTGGTGGTAGTGATGTTGACACTGCTCACATCATTTGTTTTGCATCAGTCTTATCACCTAATACAATGCTTGGAACAAAGTAGGTGCTAAATGTTGAAGCAACCAGCTCACAAAGTCATGGCACATTTGCAAGCCTTGCTGAATTCTTCAGACTCATAGACAAATGCCTGTCTGAATGGCTCCAGCTTCCTGCTCTTATGATATGGTCAGAATAGATTTAATATCAATACAAAGAAAATGGCCACTTTTAAAAATGTCTTAATGGTTTTAAAAAAAGTAACGGCTGGCCAGAGGTGCAAGGAAGCAGTGCATCTTAAATATTGTTTCCTCATTTGATGGCCAAAATGTATGCAAATATGAACTGAAAACATGTTAAAGAGAAAATGTGTGACAACGTAGGCATCTTAGCAACATAGTGGACTAAAGGATGAGACTGAATTGAAAGCATTTGCTGTGTGAAGAGAACAGGTGCCACCTGAAATACAAAGGATGCTTGGGATTCATGAATTGCAGTTTCCAATTCTAAAGATTGTTGAATCGTGGTTTAAAATAATATGCAGGACCAAAACAACTATTATGGGAGGAATAGTGCAAAGTGCCATGAAAATTTATGGATGAATAAAAACTCTCTGTGTTGATGAGTTTCAAGAAAATGTTAGAAGGAAAAGGGAATTTGGTTATATCTACCATTTGTAAGCCTAAAGTTTGATTATTTTTCTTCCCATAAACTCAAACCATAACTTGCTGTAAAATTCCAAGATGAAACTATTTTCAAATGCATGAATTAATAAGGAAGACATTAAAATAAGAAGTATGATGTTAAAAAAATAACTTGCCTAAAATATCTCCTCCTGCAGGATCAGCTGTAGATCTTTTAAAGTGGATGCTCTGGTTGCATTTTTCAGTGTCAGAAATATTAAATCACATCATCAGTTGAACAGTGTTTCTCTGTTGTTTTCAGTTTCAAAAGAACCTGGTCTTTCAGATACTAAGTATAGAATCTAATGCATTATTTTATACCAGTGGTACTGCTTTTAATGAACAATGGCATATTAAATTAGCTACTGTGGGTCACATATTTAGACAGTTTTTTCCTAACTCTGTTTCCTCTGTTGTTTCTAATCTGGATTACATTTAGAGATGTGCACCTCCACATTTGAAAAACTCTCCAAAAGAGGAAGCGTTAGCGTCATACCAAATGATGTAAAAGACATCTGGGATCCTTGTGGGGATCGTTTTCTTTAGGAGAAGTATTGTTTGAGGTGAAAGCTGAGCTGGCGGCTTTTCCCATGGAATACCATTTTTTTTTCTTGGAAGAACAGCTAACATAAATTCTGGTTATTGAGACTGGGCATTTGCTCAAAAATGAACAAACTTGAGCCTGCCACCTGAAGGAAAATAACTGCCAGTGAGTGATAAAGTCCAAACTTTCACGTGAAAATAAGAATTTTGGAAATTCTGTATCTGCCACCCTGAACGCGACAGCTTCCCACTACTTAAATGAGTTTTCTGATGAAATTAATGATGATACTAACAAATGTGATTTTTTTCATCATTTACAGAAATGTTTCAATGTTTGAAAGACCTAAATAACTCACTGAACCAATATTTTCCAAATGACCAATGCATGATGTTACAGAATAATGCATAGTTGAAAGATCCATTCAGAGTTCAAGACAGACCAATGGATTTCAGTGTAACAGAATACGAAATGCTTATTTATAACATTTCAGATTCTACATTGCAAGTAGTATTTAAGAAACTACCACTTAACCAGTTTTGGTGTGATAGCAAAGAGAAATATCCAAATTATTTGTAAAGGGGCTTTCCTGGTGGCGCAGTGGTTGAGAGTCCGCCTGCCGATGCAGGGGACACGGGTTCGTGCCCCGGTCCAGGAAGATCCCACACGCCACGGAGCGGCTAGGCCCATGAGCCATGGCCGCTGAGCCTGCGCGTCTGGAGCCTGTGCTCCGCAATGGGAGAGGCCACAACAGTGAGAGGCCTGCATAACGCAAAAAAAAAAAAACCAAATTATCTGAAAAGTCTCTTAAGATACTCTTTACCAAATGTGTATTTGTATGAGGTCAGATTTTCTTCATATACTTCAACCAAAATAAGATACTACCAGAGATTGAATGCACACAAGCATTTACAAGAATCCAGTTTTCTTAATATTAAGACATACATTAAAGAGATTTACAGAAATGTATAAATGCCACCCTTCTATATATGTTTCATAAAATATGGTTACCTTAATAAAAATGTTAGTATGTTAACATGTAATGGGTTTATTATTGTTTTTAAAATGAATTAATAGGTATTTAAAAAAATCTTTTAATTTACAAGATAGTAAATATCACAGATATAACCCACATAAATAAAAATTCTTTTGAGATCGTCAACAATTTTTTTTTTCTGGTACGTGGGCCTCTCACTGTTGTGGCCTCTCCGGTTGCGGAGCACAGGCTCCGGATGCGCAGGCTCAGCGGCCATGGGTCACGGGCCCAGCCGCTCCATGGCATGTGGGATCTTCCCAGACCGGGGCACGAATCCGTGTCCCCTGCATCGGCAGGCGGACTCTCAACCACTGTGCCACCAGGGAAGCCCTCTTCAACAATTTTTAAAGTGTAAAGGGATCTAAGTCCAAAAAGTTTGAGAATCATGGATCTAATCCATTAGTTGTAACCTTTACAACAGGATCTCACACATACACACAGAAAGACAATTATAGTAATAGATGTCTGGGCCCTGTGTTGATTCTACTGAATCAAAATTTCTGCAGGTATCTCTATTGTATATAAAGCATAATTGGTGAGCACACTGATCTGACTTGGCCCTTTAATAAAAAAACTATTCATGGCTGCATATTTTATTATTTTTTAAACATCTTTATTGGAGTATAATTGCTTTATAATGGTGTGTTAGTTTCTGCTTTATAACAAAGTGAATCAGTTATACATATACATATGTTCCCATATCTCTTCTCTCTTGCATCTCCCTCCCTCCCACCCTCCCTATCCCACCCCTCTAGGTGGTCACAAAGCACAGAGCTGATCTCCCTGTGCTATGCGGCTGCTTCCCACTAGCTAGCTATTTTACGTTTGGTAGTGTATATACATCCATGCCGCTATGACTGCATATTTTAGAACTTTCCCAAAAGTTTATTTTACATTAAAGTTATTTTTAAAAATTTTCTTCATTATTTTATTTCTCAAAAGTACTAACATTAGTAATAGTATCTTTGATTTTTTCCTTTTATAGTTCTGAAGCAAATCTTTATTCATTGTTATTGGTTTCCCTACTTCTGAGAGATACCATGAAAAATGGTAAACTTGAATTGTGTTAAAAAGCTGAGAGGGTTTTTTGTTTATTTTTCATTTTGCCTCTAAATCATAATAAACTCTCTTCAGTAAGTTTTACATATAGTCTCTGGAGTACTGATTTGAAAGACACTTCAACTGCCTTCAAAATCTTGTTTATTTAGGAGATGACTGTCAACTCAGAGGTCTTTTGTCAGTTTCAAAGAGCTAAGTAAGCTTCAACTTTGACAATAAAATGCTAATAAGCACTCTGAAGACTGAAATGATGAAAACCTGAAGATGTCAACCTAAATTTAAGTCAACTATTGAAAATGTATTAAGTGTGCTGACATCTTAAATATAATTAATTTATATCATTATAAATGTTTTATATTATATACATATAAGCATATATATGCTTTATATTATAAATCTTAGTTACCATTATATATCATTAATACTTAGATAAATTATGTTAATCGTTTAATATGGTTCCATTGTAAAAACTTTAAAGAAATTAATCCAGATCTCATTCTATTAAGTGTACTGCGATTTAAAATACACATGGCTCAAGTCCATTCTCTACATCTGCGTCTTTATTCCTGTCCTGCCCCTAGGCATGGGGACAGGAGGACATGGTTGGGGGAAGGGTAAAATGGGATGAAGTGAGAGAGTAGCATGGACATATATACACCTCCAAATGTAAAATAGATAGCTAGTGGGAAGCAGCTGCATAGCACAGGGAGATCAGCTCGGTGCTTTGTGACCACCTAGAGGGGTGGGATAAGGGAGGGTGGGAGGGAGATGCAAGGGGGAGGGGATATGGGGATGTATGTATATGTATAGCTGATTCACTTTGTGATACAGTAGAAACTAACACACCATCGTAAAGCAATTATACTCCAATAAAGATGTTAAAAAATAAAATAAAATAATTATTCACCCACATAAAAAAATAAATAAAATAAAATACACATGCTGTGGGGCTGTCTGGTGGCACAGTGGTTAAGAAGCCGCCTGCCAGTGCAAGGGACACGGGTTCGAGCCCTGGTCTGGAAAGATCCCACATGCCGCGGAGCAACTAAGCCCGTGCGCCACAACTGCTGAGCCCACATGCCACAACTACCAAAGTCCACGCGCCTAGAGCCTGTTTTCCGCAACGAGAGGCCATCGCAATAAGAAGCCCATGCACCGTGACAAAGAGTAGCCCTTACTCGCCGCAACTAAAGAAAGCCCATACGCGGCAAGGAAGACCCAATGCAGCCAAAAATAAATAAATAAATTTTTATAAAGAAGCCTACAGATTAAAAAGAAAGAAAGAAAGAAAGAAAATATACATGCTAAATTATTGGCAGCTTTGCACATTTATGTATAATTTACACCATCGCATAAGTATAAATCCTTTCTTATTTATTTGTGTTGTTGTTGTCCCTATGAAAGGAACAAGACTATTTGGATTTGTACATTTCTGTGGTACTTAAAGAAGGGAGGGTAGCATTTGATACAAGCAACCATTAGAGAACTAAGCTACATTATAGGAAAAGATAGTTTGTTTTAGTTTTTTATATTTAAAATTTGAACATAGGCTTTCTTATTCTGTAATCTGGAAACTTCTTTTAATATTTGATAAGGGTTTATTTTAAACACTGAACATAAGAGTTGCAGTTCTAGAGTGGCATGCCTCAATGGGTGAAGGGCCCATCTGAACTATGCTGCAACTTCCTTTGGACAGATTCCAGGATGTTTTAACTTCTCTCTTTTGAGTAAGCCAATTACTCAAAATACAGTGATCCACTTAGTCTAAATACTAACACAGTCCAGTGTTCAGTCTCCACAATGACACCAAAGGGCATCTTGTGGAAGGGTCTGGTTGTCCTCCATGATTTCATATTTAAAAATAAAGGATGCACTATTAAAACACACCCATAGAATCCCTTGATAACTCACCATAAACCTATCATCCCCAAAGATACCCATGTTACTATAATACCTACTCTCAAAAGGATTGTTACAAAGATTAAAGGAGATAATCCGGTAAAGTACTTAGCTGACTTTCTCACATAAAGAGGCTCAATAAACGTTAGTTACTACTGTTATTATTCTTAGTTTTACAACTTTTAGAGGATCTATACTGAGGAGCAAGAGGAGACCTTCAATTTCTTGAGGCCAAAAAAAACTATATGACCAGCTCAAAGACTTAAAATCCTAGTCAGCAGCAGAGTCAAGCCTATACTTAAATGTGCATGTTTAAACTTAAAAGCTTTTGCACAGCAAAGGAAACCATAAACAAAATGAAAAGAAAACCCTCAGAATGGGATAAAATGTTTGCAAACGATGTGACCAACAAGGGATTAAATCCGAAATACACAAACAGCTCATGCAGAAAAAAAACAAACAACCCAGGCCTTCCACTGCCATCTTGAGCTGCAGTGTCAGGGCAGCGCTTCTGCACAGGGCTTGACCCACCGAGCTGAGGTGGCAGGGCAGCCATTTCTCACTAGGCACTCTAATGTGAACTGCTGGGTGCGAGGCCTCTGCATGAGGTACCCTGTGAACAAGTGAAACTAGACAAAGCACAAAGGAAAAGAAAAAAAACCAAGTTGTAAACCCTCTGAAAAAATGCCTATGTACCTCTAGCTCTTGAGGCGGTTGGTGTCTTCAGTGGAGTTTCCTATTGTAGGGGGACCTTCAAGATGGCGGAGGGGTAAGACATCACCTTCCTCCCCATAAATACATCAAAAATACATCTACATGTGGAACAACTCCTGCAGAAGACCTACTGAATGCTGGCAGAAGACCTCAGACTTCCCAAAAGGCAAGAAAATCCCCACGGACCTGGCGTGTGGCTGACAGGGTCTTGGTGCTCCGGCCTAGTGTCAGGCCTGAGCCTCCAAAGTGGAAGAGCCTAGTTCAGGACACTGAACTACCAGAGACCTCCTAGCCCCACATAATATCAATCGGCGAAAGCTCTCCCAGAGATCTGCGTCACAACACTAAGACACAGCTCCACCCAATGGCCAACAAACTCCAGTGCTGGATGCACCATGCCAAATAACTAGCAAGACAGGAACACAACCCCACCTATTAGCAGAGTGGCTGCCTAAAATCAGACTAAGTTCACAGACTCCCCAAAAAACACTGCTGGACACGGTCCTGCCCACCAGAAAGACAAGATCAAGACCCAACCACCAGAACACAGGCACCAGTCCCCACCACCAGGAAGCCTACACTAGCCACTGAACCAACCTCATCCACTGGGGGCAGACACCAAAAACAATGGGAATTACGAACCTGTGAAAAAGAGACCCCAAACACAGTAAGTTAAACAAAATGAGAAGACAGAAACATGTGTCAGATGAAGGAGCAAGGTAAAAACCCACCAGACCAAACAAATGAAGAGGAAATAGTCAGTCTACCTGGAAAAGAATTCAGAGTAATGATAGTAAAGATGATCCAAAATCTTGGAAATAGAATGGAGAAAATATAAGAAACAATTAACAAGGACCTACAAGAACTAAAGAATGAACAAACAATGATGAACAACACAATAAATGAAATTTAAAATTCTCTAGAAGGAATCAATAGCAGAATAACTAAGGCAGAAGAATGGAAAAGTGACCTGGAAGATAAAATAGTGGAAATAACTACCACAGAGAAGAATAAAGAAAAAAGAATGAAAAGAATTGAACAGTCTCAGAGACCTCTGGGACAACATTAAATGCACCAACATTCAAATCACAGGGGTCCCAGAAGAAGAGAAAAAGAAAGGGTCTGAGAAAATATTTAAAGAGATTATAGTTGAAAACTTCCCTAATATGGGAAAGGAAATAGTCAAGTCCAGGAAGCACAGAGAGTCCCATACAGGATAAATCCAAGGAGAAACACACAAAGACACATATTAATCAAACTATCAAAAATTAAATACAAAGAAAAAATATTAAACGCAGCAAGGGAAAAGCAACAAATAACATACAAGGGAATCCCCAAAATGTCAACAGCTAATGTTTCAGCAGAAACTCTGCAAGCCAGAAGGGAGAGGCAGGACATGTTGAAAGTGATGAAAGGGAAAAACCTACAACCAAGATTACTCTACCCAGCAAGGATCTCATTCAGATTTGACAGAGAAATTAAAACCTTTACAGACAAGCAAAAGCTAAGAGAATTCAGCACACCAAACCAGCTTTACAACAAACGCGAAAGGAACTTCTCTAACTGGGAAACACAAGTGAAGAAAAGGACCTACAAAAACAAACCCAAAACAATTAAGAAAATGGTAATAGGAACATACATATCAATAATTTCCTTAAATGTAAATGGATTAAATGCTCTAACCAAAGGACACAGACTGGCTGAATGGATACGAAAACAAGACCTGTACGTATGCCGTCTACAAAAGACCCACTTCAGATCTTGGGACACATACAGACTGAAAGGGAGCGGATGGAAAAAGATATTCCAAGCAAGTGGAAATCAAAAGAAAGCTGGAGTAGCAATTCTCATATTAGACAAAATAGACTTTAAAATAAAGACTATTACAAGAGACAAAAAAGGACACTACATAACGATCAAGGGATCAATCCAAGAAGAAGATATAACAATTGTAAATATTTATGCACCCAACACAGGAGCACCTCAATACATAAGGCAAATGCTAACAGCCTTAAAAGGGGAAATTGACAGTAACACAATAATAGTAGGGGACTTTAACACTCCACTTACACCAATGGACAGATCATCCAAAATGAAAATAAAAAAGGAAACACAAGCATTAAATGATACATTAAACAAGATGGACTTAATTGATATTTATAGCACATTCCATCCAAAAACGACAGAATACACTTTCTTCTCAAGTGCTCACAGAACACTCTCCGGGATAGATCATATCTTGGGTCACAAATCAAGCCTTGGTAAATTTAAGAAAACTGAAATCATATCAAGTATCTTTTCCAACCACAATGCTATGAGACTAGATGTCAATTACAGAAAAAAACTGTAAAAAATACAAACACATGGAGGCTAAACAATACACTACTAAATAACCAAGAGATCACTGAAGAAATCAAAGAGGAAATCAAAAAATACCTAGAAACAAATCACAATGAAAACACAACAAGCCAAAACCTATGGGATGCAGCAAAAGCAGTTCTAAGAGGGAAGTTTATAGCAATACAACCCTACCTCAAGAAACAAGAAACATCTCAAATAAACAACCTAAACTTACACCTAAAGCAGTTAGAGAAAGAAGAAAAAAAACCCCAAACTTCACAGAAGGAAGGAAATCATAAAGATCAGATCAGAAATAAATGAAAAAGAAATGAAGGAAACAACAGCAAAGATCAATAAAACTAAAAGCTGGTTCTTTGAGAAGAGAAACAAAATTGATAAACCATTAGCCATACTCATCAAGAAAAGAAGGGAGAAGATTCAAATCAATAGAATAAGAAATGAAAAAGGAGAAGAACAACTGACATTGCAGAAATACAAAGGATCATGAGAGATTATTACAAGCAACTATATGCTAATAAAATGGACAACCTTGAAGAAATGGACAAAATCTTAGAAAAGCACAACCTTCAAGACTGAACCAGGAAGAAACAGAAAATATAAGCAGACCAATCACAAGCACTGAAATTGAAACTGATTAAAAATCAGTTTTATCAGTGATTAAAAATCTTCCAACAAACAAAAGCTGAGGACCAGATGGCTTCACAGGTGAATTCTATCAAACATTTAGAGAATAGCTAACACCTATCCTTTTCAAACTCTTCCAAAATATAGCAGAGGGAGGAACACCCCCAAACTCATTCTACAAGGCCACCATCACCCTGATACCAAAACCAGACAAAGATGTCACAAAAAAAGAAAACTACAGACCAATATTACTGATGAACATAGATGCAAAAATCGTCAACAAATACTAGCAAACAGAATCCAACAGCACATTAAAAGGATCATACACCATGATCAAGCGGGGTTTATCCCAGGAATGCAAGGAACTTCTGTATATGCAAATCAATCAATGTGATACACCATATTAACAAACTGAAGAATAAAAACCGTATGATAATCTCAATAGATGCAGAAAAAACTTTCGACAAAATTCAACAAAACTCTCCAGAAAGTAGGCATAGAGTGAACCTACCTCTACATAATAAAGGCCATATATGACAAACCCACAGCCAACATCGCTGTCAATGGTGAAAAACTGAAACCGTTTCCTCTAAGATCAGGAACAAGACATGGTTGCCCACTCTCACCACTACTATTCAACGTAGTTTTGGAAGTTTTAGCCATGGCAATCAGAGAAGAAAAAGAAACAATAGGAATCCAAATTGGAAAAGAAGAAGTAAGACTGTCACTGTTTGCAGATGACATGATACTATACATAGAGAATCCTAAAGATGCTACCAGAAAACTACAGCTAATCAATGAATTTGGTAAAGTAGCAGGATACAAAATTAATGCACAGAAATCTCTTGCATTCCTATACACTAATGACAAAAAAATCTGAAGGAGAAATTAAGGAAACACTCCCATTTACCACTGCAACAAAAATAATAAAATACCTAGGAATAAACCTTCCTAAGGAGACAAACTATAAGACACTGATGAAAGAAATTAAAGATGATACAAACAGATGGAGAGATATACCATGTTCTTGGATTGGAAGAATCAACATTGTGAAAACGACTATACTACCCAAAGCAATCTACAGATTCACTGCAATCCCTATCAAACTACCAATGGCATTTTTCATAGAACTAGACAAAAAATTTCACAATTTGTATGGAAACACAAAAGACCCCGAATAGCCAAAGCAATCTTGAGAAAGAAAAACGGAGAAATATGTGTCAGATATATATTTCGTGACTTGAGACTATACTATATAGTCTAATAATCTATATAGTCTACTATATAGTCTATATAATAATCTATATAGTCTACTATAATATATATATATATTCCGTGACTTGAGACTATACTACAAAGCTACAGTAATCAAGACAGTATGGTACTGGCACAAAAACAGAAATATAGATCAATGGAACAAGATAACAAGCCCAGAGATAAACCCATGCACATATGGTCACCTTATCTTTGATAAAGGAGGCAAGAGTATACAATGGAGAAAAGACAGCCTCTTCAATAAGTGGTGCTGGGAAAACTGGACTGCTCCATGTAAAAGAATGAAATTACAACACTTCCTAACACCATACACAAAAATAAACTCAAAATGCATTCAAGACCCAAATGTAAGGCCAGACAATACAAAACTCTTAGAGGAAAACAAAGGCAGAACACTCTATGACATAAATCACAGCAAGATCCTTTTTGACCCACCTCCTAGAGAAATGGAAATAAACCCAAAAATAAACAAATGGGACCTAATGAAACTTAAAAGCTTTTTCACAGCAAAGGAAACCATAAACTAGACAAAAAGATAGCCCTCAGAGTGGTAGAAAAGATTTACAAACGAAGCAACTGACAAAGGATTAATCTCCAAAATATACAAGCAGTTCATGCAGCTCAATATCAAAAAAACCCCAAACAACCCAATACAAAAATGGGTAGAAAACCTAAATAGACATTTCTTGAAAGAAGATATACAGATTGCCAACAAACACATGAAAGGATGCTCAACATCACTAATCATTAGAGAAATGCAAATCAAAACTACAATGATGTATCACCTCACACCATTCAGAATGGCCATCATCAAAAAAAAAAATACAAACAATAAATTCTGGAGAGGGTGTCGAGAAAAGGGAACCCTCTTGCACTGTTAGTGGGTATGTAAACTGATACAGCCACTATGGCAAACAGCATGGAGGTTCCTTAAAAAACGAAAAATAGAACTACCATATGACCCAGCAATCCCACTACTGGGCATATACCCTGAGAAAACCATAATTCAAAAAGAGACATGCACCACAATGCTCATTGCAGCTCCATTTACAATAGCCAGGACATGGAAGCAACCTAAGTGTCCACTGACAGATGAATGGATAAAGAAGATGTGGCACATATATACAATGGAATATTACTCAGCCATAAAGAGAAACGAAATTGAACTATTTGTAGTGAGGTGGATGGACTTAGAGTCTGTCATACAGAGTGAAGTAAGTCAGAAAAACAAATACCGCATGCTAACACATATATATGGAATAAAAAAAAAAACAAACGGTTCTGATGAACCTAGGGGCAGGAATAAAGATGCAGACATAGAGAATGGACTTGAGGACTGGGAGTGGGAAGGGTAAGCTGGACGAAGTGAGAGAGTGGCATGGACATATATACACTACCAAATGTAAAATAGATAGCTAGTGGGAAGCAGCTACATAGCACAGGGAGATCAGCTCAGTGCTTTGTGACCACCTAGAGGGGTGGGATAGGGAGGGTGGGAGGGAGATACAAGAGGGAGGGCATATGGGGATATATGTATACATATAGCTGATTCACTTTGTTATCAGCAGAAACTAACACAACATTGAAAAGCAATTGTACTCCAATAAAGATGTTAAAAAAAAAAAGCAAATAACCCAATAGAAAAATTTGCAGATCTAAATAGACATTTCTCCAAAGAAGACATACAGATGGCCAAAACGCACGTGAAAAGATGCTCAACATTGATAATTATTAGAGAAATGCAAATCAAAACTACAATGAGGTATCACCTCACACCAGTCAGAATGTCCATAATCAAAAAGTCTACAAACAATAAATCCTGGAGAGGGTGTGGAGAAAAGGGAACCCTCCTACACTGTTGGTGGGAATGTAAATTGGTACAGTCACTATGGAGAACAGTATGGAGGTTCCTTAAAAAACTAAAAATAGAGTTACCATATGACCCAGCAATCCCACTTCTGGGCATATATCCGCAGAAAACCATACTTTTAAAAGATACACATACCCTAATGTTCATTACAGCACTATTTACAATAGCCAAGACATGGAAGCAACGTAAATGTCCATCAACAGATAAATGGATAAAGAAGATGTGGTATACACACACACACACACACACACACACACACACACACACACACACAAATGGAATATTAATCAGCCATAAAAAATGAAACAATGCCATTTGCAGCAACATGGATGGACCTAGAGGTTATTATACCTAGTGAAGTAAATCAGACAGAGAAAGACAAATATTATGATGTCACTTGTAATGTGGAATCTAAAAAATAATACAAATGAACTGATTTACAAACCAGAAATAGACTCACAGACTTAGAAAACAAACATGGTTACCAAAGGGTCAAGATGGGGGTAGGAATAAATTAGGAGGTTGGTATTAACATATGCACACTACTATATATAAAATAGATAATCAAGAAGGACCTAGTGTATAGCACAGCGAACTCTATTCAATACTCTGTAATAAACTATATGGGAAAAGAATCTGAAAAAGAATAGATATATGTGTAGGTATAACTAAATCACTTTGCTGTACACCTGAAACTAACACAACATTGTAAGTCAACCATACTATAATATAAAATAAAATTTTTTTAAAATCTGCATGTTTTCAGTCTGTTCTACTTCTTAAATAATAAGTTCTCAGAAGTACAGAATCTTAAGTCTGAGAAACCTCTTGAGGGTTAACGAAAATTTATGGGTGACAGCTAGAAGGGACCTGAATGACACATATGAAGCTGAGTCCTTCATTTCACAACTGAGGCTCAGAGAGGTTGATGACATGCTGAAAGTGACATCATTACTTAAAGTCATAAGATGAGGATCCTGATCTTTCCCAAGGAGATGCCCAATTAAAAAAAATTGTTTTGGGGGTGTGTGTGGGAATGACTGAATAAATAAGAGACAACATGTGATAATCAAAGCTCCTTTTGAAGTGCTTTTATTTGCGGAGTAAAGGTGGATCTTTGTGGAAAACAAATCTCAAAAAATAAGGAATTAAGAGAGAAAGGGAGTAGCCTAAAGAGAGCATTTGAACTAGATGCTGTGGACTGCTCCAAAGGAATGACCAAACACTAGCCCAGAGGGGTACAGAATTTCTTTTATGGGTTAAGACCAGATCAAATGTTAAAGATCCATTATTATTTACGCATTCTGTCCTAGAGCAAAAAAATTAATTTAGCTTAAAAGTTTAGAATATTTCTGTATGAAACTCAAAGTGAAAGATTAAAATCCTTTGTTTACAATCCAATATCACTATGAATTTAAAAATATGAAAAAAAAATCAGCCCCTTTGCAATAACTATGAACCCTGTTCCAAATAAAAGTATCTGTCATAATCGTTAATTAGGCAAACGCATTTTGGTGAGGGGGCTTTATCTAAAAGAAAACAATGGAAATTTACTATTCACACTGAAATAAGTGGTAATTAGAATGTTACGTCCACAAGATAGCAAAATATTTCTGGTTTAAATAATAATTCCAACTAAGTCCCTCTGTGTACGCTGCAGATGGAACTTATGGAAATCCTTTCCTCTCAAAAAGCTTTGTTAATTTAGAACTGGGTAACTGTAAATGATAAACAAGTTTGGTGTGCGCTCTCGCTTGCTCTCTCACGCGCGCACGCACGCGCGCGCGCACACACGCACACACACACACACACACACATACTCTAGAAGGATAAACAGCAGAATATTATTGGTTATGTTATCCGTCAATAGTAGGATTTGGTGGGATTTTTATGTTCTTATTGTTTTCCACTGTTTTCTCATTCACTCACATTCCAATAGGCTTTTTTGAGGGAGACAGGAGAAAAGTTATAACCATTTCTCCAGGAATTTTATACGACCCATAGTCCTCCCATGGGAGCTTGTTACACAGAGAATGTCCCTCTTCACCTGGGACTGGGCAGAGAACTCTGGTCTACGGGATTCCTGAGTGGCTTGCACCTGCATGCTTTCAAGGATTACAGGGAGAGAAATATAAATGCTTTAGTGGTCTCAATGAAGCTGAAAAAAAAATGCTTTAGTGGTGTTCCACAGGGAATTCTGGAATCATATCATTGCCACAAAGAATGCCTTTTTCCCTTGGAGTAGACTGGGAGGATGAAGCAGAAATGGTAGTTTTTCTCATTGTGATACCTGGTACCATGTAGTAACAGTTCACATTCAGAGAGCAGGGGACACCCTTCTTTTCCATCAACTTGACCGTGACTAACACCCTGCCATGGGACCTAGCCCAGGTCAGAGAGGAATGGCAAGGAGAACAGCCAGTGATTAAAGGAGGGCTGACTGAGTTCTTCTGGCTCAGGTCCAAGACCCCAGCAGATCTCTCTCCCTGCACCTAAGAACCCTCTTTCATTGTGCACCCAAATTTATTAAAGTCCTTAATACAGATTAAAAAGTGAGGAGTCCAGTGATAGGGCTTAACTTCAACAAGTTATAGTATTTTGCGAGCACTACTACATACCAACAATTCCTTTGTTGCTCATATTTCCCTAAAAATACATGACCTGAGAAATTTTACATCTAAAATCAGGGATAATGAAGATAGGTATTTAAAGATATTAAGATGATGTGTTTATAATAAATAAAAAGAAAAAAGATGGAGGTCAGAAGTGCTATAAATATAGAAAGTTAAAACATTAAATAGGATGTCACCTGTCATATCAACCATTAAACAAATTTCTTGTCAGATGGAAATCTAATCAGTAGTTGCCTTAGGCAGGGGGTAAGAGGTGGGATTTTCTACAAAGGGGCACTAGGGAACTTTCTGGAGTAATGAAATGTTTTATATTTGATTGTACGCGGTGGTTACACAGGTGCATACATTTGTCAAAGCTCATCAAACTGTACATGTAACTGTATACATTTTACTGTATGTAAATTATACTCAATAAATTTCACTTATAAAGAATTCTCGGAAAACAAACCTATAAACAGGTATGGGCTAATTTGTAGAGTTTTCCCCGCTATATAGAAAAACAGAACTTTCTCAAGGGATAGGGCACCAGTTTCTTCCTTACTATGAACTTGGGCAGCAGCCCAAAATCATTCTAAAGTTATGAAGCAAACTATATCCACAATCAGGGATCTCTTGCTGCTGAGTGGGCAAAAGGAAGGGAGGTGTAAATCTCTTAACAAGGTGCTAAACAATCTGCAGCTTATATAAAAGCTTCTGCTTTTGGAGGGAAATTTTACAGCAAAGGTGAACTTTTATCAAACACTGCTGGTAAATAAGTATAGTAACTTAGAAATTATCAAGGAAAATGTTTAAGCTGTATGAGATGTAAAATTTAATAATATAAAATAGGTCATCAGCAAACCTACAGCATCAGTGGATTTTCACTGGATGGTTTCAGAAGCTAAGGAAATAGAGGATAACAGGGCTGATTCATTCAAGTTACTGAACAAACCACAGTGAAAATAACGTAGCAGCACTAAACTTAAAAGGAGACATATAAATAAGGGTACAAATAGTAGCCACTAGAGATGTCTATAATTTCTTACTGAAAGAATCTAATTATTGCAATATAAAGTTCAGGTTTGAGCATTTTTGACCAGTTATAGTAACTTGAAGGAAACCCAAGAAGAGTTCAGGACTAACTTATGAGGCCAGATGAAACCATTAAGTTGGGCTTCCCTGGTGGCACATTGGTTGAGAGTCCGCCTGCTGATGCAGGGGACACGGGTTCGTGCCCCGATCCGGGAGGATCCCACATGCCGTGGAGCGGCTGGGCCCGTGAGCCATGGCTGCTGAGCCTGCGTGTCCGGAGCCTGTGCTCCATAACGGGAGAGGCCACAACAGTGAGAGGCCCGCGTACCGCAAAAAAAAAAGAAAAAAAAATACCATTAAGTTTTCATAACTTACAAAAAGGCTCAGGGCATGGCTTTGACTTATCAGTCTCTGAGAGATCTAAATATTAGGGGGAAAGAGAAATGACTCCAAATATAAGGGGGAAATATGGAGCAAAAAGCAGAAGATGAAAATTATAGATCCAAGTCATTAAGCATAAGATCTAGTGTAAGGATTTACTAAAACTAGAGAGCTGATTCTTTTAGAATTGCCCACAAAGTTAGTTTGTGAGCAACATGGAAGGCCAGATTATTGCTTGATAGTCTCTACTTGCTTGGGACCCCAAAATGCTATTACCATCATAAAGCCACTAGGGTTTATTTCTGTTTCACAAAGTTAATGGACGGGAATCTTGCCATCAATGATTATTTTCCCACCAAAATGCTAAAGGCTCTGAAATAGCAACTATGAAAGAATTTCTAACAGCTTCCTTTTCCAACCCTCAAACCAGTAAATTAAGAGTTATTTATTTAATTGGCTCATATACAGAAATCTTCCAAAACTGCGGCTGGCTTGGAAAATTACGATTTGGTCTTCCGTTGGCTTGGTTCTTTGGAGCTAAGGAACTGATGTTTATCTTCCATCTTCCTCTTTCCATCTGGTTTTCCCTAATGGCTTTCAATTACTAATCCTTTCTGTGGGTGATAAGATGGAAGGACAGCTGAGATTCATGCAAACAATTTCCTGGGCCCCATTTGAGTCTTCGTTAATCACTTCAAGTATGATTCTCTGATGGGGTCTAGGTTGTCCTGACACACGACTGACAATGTAAGTTTGGGGAGATGCCCTCTGCCACGTTGGCTTCTTTGAGCATATCCCTAAGGAGGATATGGTGGGCAGCTACCCACCACCCTTCACAGACTACTGCATATCACAAAGATAATTTCTCTGTAACTCAAATGGTATATCTGTGGAAAGAGGAATGGCCCTCCCTGCCTCACAGGGACATTCTAAAGATTCTTAGCTCTTAACGGGAAAAATATAGAGTATCAAGTTGAATTAGTATACTTTTCTTTCTCAGTCTTAGGACTGAATTATATTAGGGCCTTGGATTTGGCTGAATTCATAAAATGTAGTAATTTATTCATTTGTTCATTTAGTCAACAACTGTTTATGTAAAACTCAAGGTGCTGATTCAGAAGTGAAACAATATTGAGGGATTAAAGCCTTTGAAACCGGGGTAGATGCCAGAATGTCATATTAATTTCTGATTCATGATTCTGAAAAATTAGCATTCTTATCTACAAAAGTGTTTCCTGTGATCTGCTGGGCTATTATAGTAGCAAGCTCAAATCAGAGTAAGTCCAACTTAATATTTGATGAACACCTGTAATATTACATAGATTATACAGGTGGCCTGCCTCTTGCTATCAGGATGTCTGTGTTAAATAGGGTAGAAACAATGAAAACATTAAAATATAAGCTCTTTGAGGCAGGGCTTAAATCTTGTACATCTTTTCTTACTTCCAGAGCCTGACCTGTTTCCTTACAAATAGGAGGTTGAATTAAATGCAATTAATTTTGACTGGAGATGACTTAGTTCTTGGAAACCAAAGAAGAAATGGGGATGATATTCTGCTGTGCTCTTAACTTGCTTAAGTTCCAAGACAACTTTTGACTAACAGAATTTCTTTATATAGATAGCTCGTGAAAGACTACTTAGAAAATAAAGTGTGAAGACATTAAGGCAAAGGAAGGAGAGGGTTTACCCAGCTGGAGTTAAGAGAATAAACAGACTTAGAAGTTAGGGGAGATTTGAGAGATCCTAACAGTCTCACAAGGAGTGCAGGTTCAATAATAGTTCACTGACAGGAAGAGGACCAGAAGGCTTTACTTGTCTTACAATTAGGGGAAGTAGAGTTAAAATACTGGTCAATACTAAAATGTAAATATGACAGGCAAATAACATATTTTAGCCTTAAAAGTCATTAGCACATTATTGGGCAAAGACACATGCTTCTTAATTGGACACAATTAGAGGTATCACAGTCTTTGTTAAGAGAAACTCCACTTTTTGATGAAGCAAGTAGGAACCTTTTGATGTTATCTTGTGAACTCAGAGGGAAACTTAAGCACTGAAAAGACAGATCTTGAAGAGAAACCTGAATATGCTGTTTCTAGCAAAGGCGGGGGAACAGTACTGAGACCCACGAAGGGACATCTGGTTGGTGATCGCTCTGAGCCTAGAGTGCAATAATGCATCACATACAAGGAAGGCCACTTTACAAAATCTCATTAATACTCATAACCACCAGTGCAATGGAATCCATAGACCTTATTTTAGAGATGAGGCAAACTGAGACCCAGGGTGGCTAAGGGCTTGCTAAGAGCACACAGACTAATATATACTTATGTACTGACCATGTAGGCTTTTCTTTTTTTTTAAACTGTATTTGATTTCTTAAGAAGGACAGTTACAGAGGAGGACAAACCCACTATTAGAAGTTCTGTATGGAAGTTGTAGTCTCCTCATAAATTACTAAATTAATGTTTTAATACAAATAAGTGAATTTGGGCACATCTAGCAGTTCTCTAAGGGCCTGTTCACCCTGAACAACTGATCCTAACCTTGAGCAAGCCACAGAGGAGAGAGACTTGGGCATGTAAATCTGACGAAGGGCAAGAGGGATGGATGTGGATAAAGGCAGAGTTAAGGAGAACAAGAGGAGCACAGCTCGGGGAGGAACAAGGAAGGAGAAAAAAAAGGCCCAAAAGACTGGGAAAACACAAAATCCAGAAACCAAACACAGTTCTCTTCAGACTGCTTCATGCTACCCACTCCTCTGGTATTGTTATTTTTATAATGATTAAATTTAAGTATTTTTCTTGCTGATTTCTACATTGAGATGATACAGAAACAGAAAACGTGTTATATGTATTTTTAAGCAAAGTAAAAACATTTAGAAGAGTGGCTTTGTGGGAGACTAAGACAATTAGCAGACAGACAGCCCGTGCTCCTTTGACAGGGACGAAGACTCCTGTCATTTTATGGAGGTAACCAAAGAATTCCAGTAGTTATGGCAGTTTTTGGCAGGCCTTTCATTTCAACTTCAAGTTTCACAAGGCTTTTCAATACATACGCAATCTGGCGATCCCCAAAGAAGTCTTTGATGAAGGAAATTTAAATGTACAGGCAACTCCTTAAGAATAAATTAATATGAAAATATGCCAAGAATTGCATTCATTCCAAACTTCCAGGGAAACAAAACATATATACACACACACACAGACACACGTAGCTTATTTAGCTTGGTGAACTTCCATAAAACCAACAAGCTGATGTTGCTGCCCCTTGGCATCACAGGCCATTCTTACACGTGAGTCAGGTTTGGAGCTTGGAGGACTAAGTCTGAAAGTAAAGAGGTTTTGGCTAGAGTGAGAGTTCTGACTCACAGTATGGTTTCTGAAATGCAAATTATATATTTTATTTGACAGTTTATATTGCTAACAGTCACGTGAGACGTTTTCAAAAGCATGGTTTTGGCAGATTTAAAGTTACGTTACTAATAAGTGTAAAATTATCATAAAACCATTGCATCCTGCCATAGGTCCAGTATCCGTTGAAGCAAGTGTACTATATTCACTACTTGGAAGAAACTATTCAAATACAGTTCCAAGATAAATTTTTAAAAATTAACTAATAAAAGTTGGGCTCTTGGCCAATCTAGACTGCCAAAGGTAAGCTGTTCTAGAAGAGAAGGAAGTCTGGCTTTTCAACATGCTACAGCTTCATGATTAAAAAATATTTTCAAAAATGTTGAGAGACATTTAAAGTTCCTAATTGACTGTAAAGCAATTATACTCCAATAAAGATGTTAAAAAAAAAAAAAGAGAGGGCTTCCCTCGTGGCGCAGTGGTTGAGAGTCCGCCTGCCGATGCAGGGGACACGGGTTCGTGCCCCGGTCCAGGAAGATCCCACATGCCGCGGAGCGGCTAGGCCCGTGAGCCATGGCTGCTGAGCCTGCGCGTCCGGAGCCTGTGCTCCGCAACGGGAGAGGCCACAACAGTGAGAGGCCCACGTACCGCAAAAAAAGAAAAGAGAGAGAGGGATATCAAAGAAGGAATTTCAACATCAGAGGGTATGCTTAAATTGCTTCTGAAACATGGTAACCTTGAAGGCCCCTTCCAACTCCATGATTCTTTGATTTATGATTAGGAATCACAACAAATTTTATGAGTAAACAAGAGAAGAATGTTTTGAAAAAAGCGTTCACACACACACACACACACACAAGTTTCTAATTGATATTGAAGCTGAAGAAGCAACTTTAATAGTTAATGAGAGGGACTTCCCTGGCGGTCCAGTGGTTAAGACTTCGCTTTCCAATGCAGGGTGTGAAGGTTCGATCACTGGTTGGGGAGCTAAGATACCACGCCTCGTGGCCAAAAAACCAAAACATAAAACAGAAGCAGCAATATTGTAACAAATTCAATAAGACTTGAAAAAAAATGGTCCACATCAAAAAAAAATCTTAAAAAAATAGTTAATGAGAAAAATGATACAGATAACTCTTGGAAAAAAATTTTTTCTCCACACAACGGGCCACCAGATTTCCTAGGGACAACAAAGAGTCTTCAGGATTCACTTTCTGTGGCAAAAAAACTTTGTGGCCATAAAACCTGCCAACCTTCCACAAAAGCTCAGACACTCAACTTATACCTTAAGGACTGAAAAAAAAAATACGCGTAGAATTCTCATCCCTAGATTTTATAACAAGGAAAGACCTTAAGAGATCATCTGGTTCAAAATTTCCCAAAGTTGGTTTCGTGAAACATTATTTTCCCAAAATGTTCTGAATAGTGGCGAGGTGATTCAGATAAGTTTGGGAGCACTCTTGAGAGTCGTAATACACATTAGGCATTAGCAAAGCTGAGAAGCCTACAGAAAAGAAATGGTTAAGTTTTTTTAAAAAAACTTAATTTTTATCAAACCTATTTGAGCACAGAACCCTTTCTGCAGTAAGTATTTATTAAAATCCTGTAAAATTAATGTTTTGTAGAAACCCCTTGTCTTATATACAGAGGAAGTGAAGTCCAGACAGGCTAGGGGATTGTCCCAAGGTCATACACTTAGTAGATACGAAAAAACAGATCTCTCCTTTCTAGACCCCACCTCAGTGCTCTTCCTCGTGCTGTGTTCTCTCTCCTACAAAACCTGCATTCCCTGAAGGATCACAGACTATATAAACCAGACCTTGGATGTCATCTAGTCCAAAGCCCTCCTATTTAAAGGTGGGAAACAGTTTCCACAGAGAGACTGAAAAGTGACAGAGAAGGAAAAAAGAAAGTGACACAGAAAAATCAATGCCTGTAGTAGAACCCAGCTCTTAATTCCAATGCTACTACCCTTTCCACAACAGCATACTAGCTCCTGGAAAGCCAACACTTTTTGCCTCTGAGGAAAAGGACTGATGAATGAGAGGGGATTTAGCTATGCAGGACCCAGTAAAATATTTATTAAATATTTTTAATAAATGTCAGTAGGTATCTTAAATCAGTTAAACATGATTGTCTTTACTTACAAATGTCATCCACTGTGACAGGGAATCAATGTTTCAAGCTGTTGAACAGGTCATCATCCCTGTCCTGTTGGATGACACCTGTAAATAAAATAAATCTAGTTTTGAGTGAGTAGATTTTAAGCCAACTAGATTTAAGATGCATGCAGTTTAAAGCAAAGAGTAGTTTTTAAGAGATGATTCTTAATCAAGGCTTGCTGAAGAGAAACACTTTCTGGGCTAGCTACTTCACTCTATGTCACTGGCCTTCAGCACAAAAAAATCCAGGTAATTTAACGGGTAATGTTGCCAGAATACATAGGGCATCATGGATCCCAGAGTTAAAAGCGTCCTCTAGGCACTAGCTACCTCAGTCTCTTGCCTCTGTGAATATTTATTTTCATTTTGTAGGAGGGACAACTAAGCCCCTGTGAGGTTAAATGACTAGCCCAATGTTAAATAGCTAAATGTCTGTAGCTTGAGTCCCTTAACGTACAAAAATGTATACAGAACACATTAGCAAAGGTTATCATTAGGCTGATCAAATTTGAAAGACTCACAGGTACGTATTTAAAACAATATTTCACAGATGTTAACTTAGAATATTCAAGGCACATCTTCATAACATATAATATCAGTATTAGGTATTTAAATACAAGCATTACTGAAAAATGCCATGAATGAAAAATAACCGAAAGTGAGAAAATGGGAACTAGAGTGAAAAGAACAATATTAAATACAGCATGCATTTAGGACTCTAAATTCTGGTTACTTCCAAAAAAGATGTGTAGTTCCTAACAACTTTAAGTGGATGAAAAACTATTTGCTACAGACTATAGTTTAAAATGTTGGTTTCTCTGCAGCCACAAAATGCCACTCTAAGTAAGATCTGCCAGAAACTAAAATTTGAAATGGACAATGAACATCTGAAATTTCCATTCTGTACCTAAATACTCCAAGATAATGGGAAGTATTTTAGGATGCTACCATGAGGTAATATGACTGTCACAGTAACATTACCACCAAACTCATATTGAGTGCTTACTTTGTGCCAAGCCCTCTTTGATTATTTTATACATACTATCTCATTCAGTCAATCCTCAGAAGTTGATTGTTATTACAATTTTACAAATAAGAACATTAAAGCACAGAGTCTCTGTAACTTGATGAAGTCGCTCAGCTGGTAAAATGATAGAATTTGAGCACAAATCTATTTGGTGACAGAATCAAGCTCCAATGACTATATAATACTACATTTCTTTAATATGGCAACTTAAGATACTCGAGAATATAAGAATTAGCTAACACAATTACAATTAAAATACATAAAATTATCCCAACTAAATCCCACACGATATAAAACATGAGAAAATTCTCACTTTTTCTTGGGGGATGAAAGGGAGGCTCGGGACAATTTTCAAAGTAAAATTATCTTAATGCCAAGGAATTAAAACTTCTGATGTTAACCTTAAACACATTACAATTAAAATATGACAAATGAAAAACTTAAATTGTCTTTCATAATGAAAGAAAAGTATATCTTCCGGATTCAGTTACTTCATAAGTCCATAAAGAGATAAATTCTCCTGTTACTCAAGACTGACTGATTCTCAAAACAGTATAACAGTTATTGATAGACTGAATTCAATCATGTGTATTTGAGAATACATATTATCTATCAATTTGCTAAAGAACAGAACTTTCATAAAGTAAATTATCTTTAAGGGAAACAAAGTAAGTTTGATAGATAATGTGACCCCCTTAATTCTTTATGTAATATAGCTAGTGTAAGTTATGCTTCTGACCAAAACCCCTGAACTTCTTTACTAGGAGTCATTTTTCCAACAAATTTTTAAAACTGTGAAACTGATAAAATAGGAAATAATCAGGAGTACAAAGATATACCTGACATATTTTAACTTAACAAGAATTAGATATATCAAAGCTCAGCATCACAGAAACTAGACATTAAGGAAAATGCATATCCTTTCCAAAGCACTGTGGAGAAGTCAATTTCTTCTGGCAATAATGGTTTTCTTATAAGAACCCCAAACAGAAGAAGACAAAGTGTGGTTTCATGGTAGCTTACCCTTTTCTCTGATACCCCATCCTGGCCTGTAGAATCTTTCTCATCAAGTGTCTCTTTCGGGACTGGCATATGTTTTTGGTATGCTGGCTCTCTGTTTAAGGTTGTGTATCCTATGTGCTCATAAATTGGGTTTATCGTCATCTTGGCAATGTATTCTGCTGCCTTGGTTTCAATATAGAGAGTAATCAATCCATCAGTCACCAGATCGTGGATGGACTCAAAGCGCTTCTCCCCAACAAAGTGCTTTCCATCGTAGTAGAGCCTGAAGTTTCTGGTTTGACTTCCAAATCTGCCTCAATGAAATGGGAAAGATGTTTTTAAGAAAAGTAAGCAAGTGAATTCTTTCTGAAAAAATATTTAAAACTATTGCTTTGTGTGTGTCTTCTCTGTTTAAACAAACTGTGGCTAATCTCTATGAGTCGTCTGGAATATGGAAAATTACTCTTTTGAACACAAAGAATGAATCTGCAACAACTAGGGATAACTAGCCAAAAGCATGCCTACCCTAGAAGGAAAACCTTGCTCTTATTCATCTTTTTTAAGCCACTTCATTACGCCTGTAGGAAAAACACGGGAAAATAAACCTCATATACTATTAGAACACATTCAATAATCAACTGGTCAACTACATAATGTATGAAATTTCTATATTAGCATGTTCTCTCCAAGTTGATCAACAAAAGTATTCAATGTACTTCAGACCCCAACATTCATGTCTTTCAATGGGAAAGCTCCCTTTAGGGCTCACCTGAGTGTGATGCCAGCAATCATTTAAAGCAGAGCTGATTCCAGAACCTGAGTCATACAGTAGAGCAGGATGGCACACAAACACACTTTTGCTATTTCTAGCCATGGGTCAAGGACTTGCTCTTCCCTCTTACATAGTCATTCTTCTGTCTGCTTGTTGAGTTTGGGCAAGATATGCTTGCAATATATATAGGGCATATAAGTTATCAACTATTAAACTCTAGAAATTCTGTTCTCACTTTCGAGTCATCTTTCAGTGACATTTTTAAAAACCTGAAGAATGATTTACTTTTATGATAATTTCAGTATTTTGCTTCCTGTGGCAAACCTTGGAAATGGATCCAAGTTGGCATGACTAGCATCAGCGTCCTTCCAAGATGACAAAGACAAGAACATGCACTGACTTTAATAAAAGCTGATGCCAAAAGGCACCAAGGGCCAAGTCACAGTCTCTGGAAGCTAGCTCCGAGTGAGCTTAATTTAAAACTAAACAAATCAGACAGGATATATTTAATTTCACTGTTAAAAATACACAGAACAGAGATGAACTAAAATACTAAATTAATAGCTGTTTAAGTAAAGTGTTTAAATAGAACTGCAAACTTATGCAACAATACTATTCTGGTATAGGTTACATTTCAGGAGGACAGGAGTTAGAACCTTCTTAAGATTTCACTTTAAATGTGCCCTAAAAAAGGGAAACAAAAAAAATTTTTAATAGTGGCCTGAGGTATCTCTGTTGCTGTCGTTCAAATTAGACTTTAATAGTTATTTAATCTAGAACCCAATATTCTATCCATGCTGGTCCTTCTTCTAAAATAAAATTGATCTACCTTTTGGTTCTTTAAAAGCAATTAAATTTTGATTTATACTCAAGTGAATGATCCATATAATTCCACTTTCCCATTCTCATTTTCCTCTAATGTTAAAGACATATTTCTCCTAAGTAAATTTTCATTATAATGCAGATCTAAAAAGTTGGAAGGTAAAATTTCTACACCAAAGTTAAACAAACTTTTTGTCAGTTTAATATACTGCTATTTCCTTTTCACTAATTTTCATCATTTGTTATTGAGAAATAAACATAGCCACTTCATACATTCTATAAGGTTCATATAGCAATAAACACAACATTGTTTAACATTAAGTTCCTTTATATTTCAGTTGTATTCAGAGGCATTTCAGCAAGGGATTTAGACCATTTTACTCCTGCAGGGGCTTAAGATTTTACAATAAGCAGTTTCACAATGGGTATGGCACTTAAAATAAAGACTATCTAAGTAATGGTGGCAGGCATTTGTCACTCAACTGTCTTCTGAAATCTGAGAAGTATGGGAGCAGAGGGTGGAAGGGAAGATGGCTGAACTGGCCTACATGGGTTGGGATGGTTAATCAAAAGAGTGGAAATCTAAGGTTAGATTTCTTGGCACTTGACAATGGAGCTGTTTCTAAGCCATCCAAGAAGAGAGTTTCCTGGCTACCTCTAGGTTATTGGGCAAAAAAGTCTAAATAAGTTTGTCCGTTTCTCTTTCTCAACTCAGTGACTTTAAACAATTCCCAGTTCCTCTTCAGCCTGTACTTGAGCTCTAGACTTCCAGTCCAATCAAGCTTCCAGCCTTAAGGAAGCTGATCAGATAACTAAAATAACTCATAATATGGGTTGATTAAAACAATGTCAAAGGACAAGAAAATGAATTTCCATTTTGGAACTATGACAATTATGATTGAACTTTTAAGAAAAATTGCATTATTTTTACTAAAGGAACTGTAAGCTTTGTATGCCTACTCTGAACATCCCTCTCTTTTATTTTGGAAGCTACATAAAAAACAGCATCGCCCTACAGACTGACAGAGAGATTTCTCCCCTTCCTTGATCTGAAAAGGCATGACAGAGAATCTTTGAGCAAGGTGGGGAATGAGTGTGTCTATTCTACAAAAAGGAGCCATAAAAAGGAGATGCCAAATCTAAGGGCAAATAAAGAATCCTTCCTTATAAAACTTATCACTCACAGACTGTCATTTATACAACAAACATTTAACAAGACACCCAGGAACTCTTAAATGTTAGGTAGTTCATAATAAAGTTCCTGTTTCCTCGATAACCTCAATGGGAAATAAACAAACATAAAAACAAGTCAATACAAAGACAAGATGAAATTGCTGAATTTTAAAAAGTTCATCTTTAGATTGATTTCTAAAAAATGATTATAATAATGTGTATAGCCTTGTTCATATACAGAAAAGTTACATTTCTCTACAGTGATACACGAAACCAAGTAAATCCAGTATCTCCCTCACATTAAGAAAACCAAGAAACTCACTGTTTAACTAGATCTGACATATTACACTTAAGCCTACATAAGATCTCAGAGCTACTGTTTATGTCCCAGTACAAAAGACCTTTGCAGTCTTGAAATACGGTTTGGACAGGGACAGGCAAGTCCCGGGTCCTATGTGTTTAACAGAAAACCTCAGGCTTCAGCATCAGACAAATTAAGTTTAAATCCTGGATCTGCCACTTAGCTGCGTGATTTTGGGAATATTATTCTTCAGATTCTGCATCTAGAAAAGAGGAATAACATTACCCTATACAATAATAACATTACACGGCTGTGAAGATTACATAAGAATATTTAAGTTAAAGCTAAGTACAGCTGACCCTTGAACAACACAGGTTTGAATTGCACTGGTCCACTTAGAGACACGGGTTTTTTCAACAGTAAATCCTACAGCACTACACTATCTGTGGCTGGTTGAATCCACAGATCTGGAACCATGGATACAGAGGGCCAACTATAAGTGATATGCGGATTTTCCAGTGTGCAGAGGGTAGGTGCCCCTAACCACCATACTGTTCAAGGGTCAACTGTATATAGTACGTTCAACAGTAGTCCCCTTTCTCCTCTGTTAGCTTAGACCTCTGCAGAGAATTACAGAATGATTACCAAACAATAAAGTAAAACAAAAGATGTTCGATAAATATGCACTGAAGACAGCTGAATAAATAATTGGTAATGCTGGTTGTATAGGAACGTCTCTGCGCGGGCTGACTTTACAGTCAATGAAAGACAAGGAGTTCTTTGTGACTTTTTTTTACTCAGGATACCCCTGAGTATGTTTATACCATGTGGTTAACTGAGTGGAAATACAACAGAGTGCAAAGAGGGGAGGAGAGAAGCTGGGAGAGTCCTTCCACAGGAGCTTGGGAGTCAGGTTTCTGATTTCAAGGAAGAAAGGTCAGTAAATATACTTGTATTGAAAGCAGGACATATTAAATGGATCTAGTGACGACTACTGAACTCTTGAAGGCAGAGTACTGATTTGTAAAAACGGTTAATGCTAAACCATTTTCCCTGCATTTTTATAGGAAAATATTCTTTTCACTTTTTCTTATATTTATTTCCTGCTTCTGCCCTTTCTTTTACATATCTGTTCATTCTTTTGATGAATATGTTTGAAGCTGTATAGGTATAGGTCCAACCCTCACCTAGATAGAGTTCAACAAGATGAAAATTCATTTTCTCCAAAGTGGTACTGTAGCTAACAAATAGAAAGACTGGGATAATCTGCTCTGAACTGCTACTGTTGTATATAATTACCACTTTCTACAAAGAATGTCTTTTTCTCCAGTGATTCCAGGTTTTGGTTTTCATGTTTTAAAAAACTGTTTAATGCTGTGCCCAGCTGCATTCAAATGAATTTCAAAATACATAATTCTAACAGCTAGCTTTAAAAAGTGAACAAAACTCTTAATACCATCCTTTCTATTTTTTAGCAAGTAAATCGCACTCATAAATACTCAATCCAGAGGTACAAAGTGATGAAAATATATACAGAGAATAACCTTTGGGATCTTACTTTACTTTTTCTAAAACCAAGAATTAGTTCTGATTTGAGGCCAAAGTATTTGGAAGTATCTCCAAAGGAAAGCTGCAAGCTAACAGAGGTTTTCTGTTAACAAACTGAAAACAAAACATATACAACACACTTGTCTAAGTTAACAATACAATGTTAGAACTATTTCCAGAAACCAACACAGGAAAACAATTTTATTTATCACAAATATGTATTTGTGTATTGTTTAGCAGAATCAAAGAACCTAACCTAGTGGTGAAATAAAAATGTTTCATAAATTCTTCTAACCATAAACATACTCTCGGAACAAGGGTTAAAACACAGACAAGAATATGATGAGGCATTCACTTAAATACTAAAAAATGAATCTAGATTGACTAAGAAAGGCTAAGGGAGACAGAACTTAGCTATATACAATTTCACAATATTTTCTCCATCTAAAATTTTGTTAGGATACTACTTTTTTCTATCTTGCTGTGTAATTTTGGATGGCAAAATGGGGCAAAATATTAAAATATGTGAACTCATGATGATATTCCCTTGGCAAAATAAATCATCTTCAGGAAAGAAGCAAACCAATGTACCTAATTAAACGTTCAAAGGTGGCACCAGGCAGCTCTGCAAGGTGGAACTGATACGGAAGAAGAGTTGAAGAAAGTCTGTTTAAGAAACAGTTAGACATCCCCCCACACTCCCTAATCCTGTCGCCAGTGCAACCCCTTCCCCACTCTGGTGGAAGACTTGAGCTCTATTCTCTGGATAGTAAATCAAGGAGATTTTGAACTGAGGAATGCCAGACAGAGTAGAAGGCAGAGATACCATCCTGAAAACTAAGTGAAAGTTTTAAATACTGAAGATTGAGACTTCATCTCTCTACATCACCAGGTTAGAAGGCTTGTAGTACCTTTCCTTATAAGAGTGGAAGATTCTTCTCTGGGAAATCCTATCAGCTCAACTGAAAAGACAAGAATAGAGACATCGCCCTATAATTGGGAGGCTTCTCTCAAGCTCCCAGAACTACCAGTCAACTTTTTAGTTTTTATTTGCCTCAAGAAATTTTCTAATTTCCCTTGTGATTTCTTCTTTGATCCATTGGTTATTCAAGAGTGTATTGTTTAATTTCTATATATCTGTGAATTCTCCAGTTTTCCTACTGCTCTTGACTTCTAATTTTATTTTATTGTGATTGGTAAAGATATTTGATATGATTCAATCTTCTTAAATATATTAAGACTTGTTTTGTGACCAATGTGAATGCTCCCCTCTTCTCAATGCACACACACCATATGTGTGCTTGAGAAGAATGTATATTCTGGGGCTGTTGGGTGAGTGTTCTGTATATGTTTGTTAGGTCCAACTGACGTATAACATTGTTCAAGTCCTTCTTTTTCTTATTGATCTGTCTAGTTCTATCCATTTAGTGCCAAATAAACTTAAATATGAGCAAGCAGCTAAGGACCACCTGACATCTGAGGAAAATCTCTCTCATGAAGGACAAAGATAGATAAACAAACAGAATTAAACCAAGCTGAAGGAAACAAACCATGCAAAGACATGACAATATTTTTTTAAATTATCAATGTTTAAAGAAACAAAAATGGGATGTTTCCTATTTCTATTCTTGAATAGGATTCAGCAAGAAATGTTAGGATGCTATAAGAAAAGGAGTAAATATAGAATACATAGAAAAATAAGTTAAAAAAAGGAAATATAACATAAGTGAAAATGTTAATGAAGAAATGAAAGATAAAGTTGAGAAAATATTTAAGAAGAGCAAAAAGACGAAAAATAGAGGAAAAAAAAAAAAGATAGAGAATCGATCCAGGAAGTCCAACATCTAGATAATAGGAGGTCTGGAAAGAGAAAACAGAAGGGGAAGAAATCTAAAAGGTAATTCAAGAAAATTTATCACAATTGAAGACTATAAGTTTATACAATAGACAAAAATAGGCCCACACCAAGAGGGTAAACATGAAAAGATGCTCAAAGAGTAGTCCAGTAAATAGAAATTATATCTTTAGAATGATGAAATTTTACAAGTCTGACAATACCAAGAACTGGCAAGGATACAGAGCCACTAATATAACCAACACCAGGCATACTGTTTAACAAAATAGTTTTAAAATATCTAGTAAAATTTAATACATGCATACCTATGACATAGCAATCCTATTCCTAGATAATATTCCAGACAATATGAGTGATTATGTGGATAGATCACATCTTGGGTCACAAATCAAGCCTTGGTAAATTTAAGAAAACTGAAATCATATCAAGCACCTTTTCAGACCACAACGCTATGAAATTAGAGATCAATTACAGGAAAAAAACTGTTAAAAACACAAACACATGGAGGCTAAACAATATGTTACTGAACAATCAATGGATCACTGAAGAACTCAAAGAGGAAATCTAAACATATCTAAAGATAAATGACAATGAAAACACAACAATCCAAAACCTACAGGACGCAGCAAAAGCAGTTCTAAGAGGTAAGTTTATAGCAATACAATCCTACCTCAAGAAACAAGAAAAAACCTCAAACAACCTATCCTTACACCTAAAGCAACTAGAGAAAAAAGAACAAACAAAAACCCTGTTTCACTCTCAGACATCCTTCAGTTTCCAAATCAGACTCTATTTTTTCAGAATAGCCTTCCCTGACTGTGATTCCTTGGATTTAAATCAGATTCTCCTTTACACAGTGATAGCACCTGTGCTTTCCCTCCACAGTGCTCACCTCAGTTTTTTTTTTTTTTTTTTTTTTTTTTTTGCAGTACGCGGGCCTCTCACTGTTGTGGCCTCTCCCGCTGCAGAGCACAGGTTCCCGACGCGCAGGCTCAGCGGCCATGGCTCATGGGCCCACCCGCTCCACGGAACGTGGGATCTTCCCGCACCGGGGCACGAACCCGCGTCCCCTGCATGGGTAGGTGGACTCTCAACCACTGCGCCACCAGGGAAGCCCTCAGTTTTTAATTCTATATTTGTGGGACAATTTCGTTAAAGGCTAACCCTCTCACCATCTGACAGACTCTTTAAGGCCAGGGATCTTGACTGTCCTGTTCATCCTTGTATCTCCAGCACCCAGAAGAGTAACATTACAATTTTTTTTAGAAACAAAACAATAACAAAATACATTTTTTTAAATGCCAAAAATGTTATTTATTTTGGGGGCAGTGAGACTATAGGTAATATTTTTCTTTTCTTACTTTTCTGCATTTTACATATTTTCTGTAGCGCACATGTTAATAAAAAACAAAAGTTTATGATGGACCTAAATTTAAATAAACAAATATAACTAGTGAAAACCAGAGTTTTAAAAAATCAGGAGGTGAAACCAGACCTTATGAAGAATTAATTCAAATAACAAACTTCTGACATATTTATTGACATGGAAAATGTTCATGATATACAGCTAATTGAAAACATATGCCATAAAATAGTGTACTTGGTATGAAACCATTTCTATTCAACCCAGAAAAGTACTAGAATTTCATACACTTCAATTTTAACAGTGATTATCTCTGACTAGTGGGATTAGAGGTGATTTTTTGCTTTTCTTTCTGCTTTTCTGTTTTTTCCCAAATATCGTTTTCTGTATTATATATATATGTTAGGGAAAACTAATCTCTTTAAACAGCTATGCACTCTTGTGGATTTACAATACGGTTCAATTTGCAACCCATTTTTAGGACTACACCTATTTTCTTCAAGTAAGGGATGCTTTATATTAAACTACCCATTCCCTACTGTGCCATATCAATTACTTTCTATAATTTGTTTTATTAAAGCCTACTTGACCAGAGGGTCCTTGATAAGAATTACTACACCAATATTTTTTTAAAGCTTATGGCACTGACAACATGGTATTGCATTTTAAAGTAAATCATGCTATTGTTTTTATCAATTTTAATTTTCTGACATTGCAGGACTACTAAATTCTATGGTTGTTATGTGTTTTGTCACCTACTCTTATATTCAGAAAATGTCCCCAAAGTGATTCACAAGCTTAACGAAGAGAAGCAGAAAAGCATTTTCGAAAAATTATTCTGCGGAACACTATTTTCCACTTATTCCAAATAGCACAACAAAGAGGCTTGCAGGAAATGAAATGAAACCATGGTAACCAACTAAACCTATCATGAGCTACCAGATCAAGAGAACACATAGTACATTACACGTCAACGCCTACCAGAAGCATAATCTTTCCCCAGTTCCTTTTGATCCTTCTTCCTAAACATGAAAAAAGCTTTCAACTAATTTTCATATTTTAAAAATGTGAAAGCCCCTGTACCATGACTTTACCCAGGAATTCTTTGGCTGGGTTCACTTTAAAAGTCAACCTAATGATCTGAGATTCAATTAGAAATTGTTTTTTTCAATCATTAGCAAATTACATTTCCTACTTCATGGCATCTTATCATTTTCTAATACAGTAGCAATAGTTTCTTCATACTAAATCTCAGAGTTGTAAAGATTAAGTAACATTCTCTCAGGAATTCCTTAATAGAATCTTACCAGCATTCTAAACTCAAAGCCATAATAAATTAAATCACAAATGCATTTACATAATAGGAAGGAGCCCATTTTATCATCTTGTTGCCCATTCTACTACCAATCATCAACCCCTATCATAGAAACTGAAGCTAAACTCACAGAATATAGCTCAATGTGTTCTTAAACTACCAACCATCAGCTAAGACTAAATAAACAAGGTATTGATGGCTTTTATTACATAACTATACAGCCAGGCAGACAACAGGGCAAAACTTCTGGAAAGACTAGAGATGATCTTTGCTGCTATGGTTAGCCACTACCAAATAACTGTCACATATAATAAAATACAATGTACATACATGCCATAAAAATATATGTATATTTTATGCACAACCAATTTCTGGAAGGATAGACAAATAACTGTGAATGGCATTATCTCTATGGAGTGGAACTAGCAGTATGTGGAGGGAAAGTAATGTAATTTATCATTATATACAATTCTCTTATTTGAAAAAAATATTTTTTTACAACAGCCATGCATTGTTTTCATAGTCATAATAGAGATGTGGTAAATGACATGGATGCAAGTATACTATTATTTTTACAGATTATTATTGCTGTTTTTCTCTGAAAAGTTGTCCAAACTCACTACAAAATTATTTTTATAAGCACATATGATCACCAAATGATTTTATAATGTAATTTTAGCTTAAATAATTAAACTTTACATATACTTAATTTGGCTTTTCTCTTTTTGGAGAGAGAGGGGTAGAAAGTTAACCCTTGAGAATTAGTTGGAGGAAATTTCATCCTTAAAGGCTTTAAACAAAGGTTTATCTGCTTAAAAATGGTACTGTATTGATAACTTAAAAATCTTTATTAAAAACTTACTGACTTAAAAGCTACGGGTTTACTCTTGTGCCACACCCCTTTTCAACTTACATAGTGCTACATGTTTTATTATTATTTTGGATGTTGTTTTTAACAGGTTATATTTTCTGTTTCTTAGCTTTTTCTTCTTGAGCAAGTTAAGCCTCAGTTTTCTTGTAAAACGCAGAAAATATAGTATCTACTCCATGGGCTTATTTTGTAGATAAAACTGAGTTTTCCAACCTGTTTGTCAGGAACAGAGGTTAGAGGCTACACGATATCAAATCTGTCAGCCCTTTCAGAGGCCGGGATGGTCTAATGCAGCTCAAGTCCTGGCACTGGCCACATTTGGCCACAGTCAGCCCCCTGCATTTACTCTCAGTGTGCCACGTAACAGCATAATTTTCAATGGGTGCCACACAGGAAAAAGCATTAGAAAATACTGAAAGATAATCCACATAAGGTATTTACCACAGTGCATGACACAGTAAATATTCAGTAAACATTAACTATTATCATATGTATAAAACCAGTAGGCCCGGGCTTCCCTGGTGGCGCAGTGGTTGGGAGTCCGCCTGCCGATGCAGGGGATGCGGGTTCGTGCCCCGGTCCGGGGGGATCCCACATGCCGCGGAGCGGCTGGGCCCATGGGCCATGGCCGCTGGGCCTGCGCGTCCGGAGCCTGCGCTCCGCGGCGGGAGAGGCCACAGCGGTGAGAGGCCTGCATACCGCAAAAAAAAAAACCACACAAAAAAACCCCAGTAGGCCCGTTAATAAAATACGTGGGTACGCAACTCGTTCATAGGAAAGGAGGCACGTTATCAACACATTCTGGAGCTGTCTCTGGTTACCAAGAAATAGACCTTACATTAAAAGAACCTGGTATGTCTCCTACTGCACCTTAAAGTAGATAGATATACAAGTCAGATTCCAGTTTCTCTTTCAGAGTAGACAGCCAGAGTTGGAATTTTATCTCTTATATCAAAGTTCCTGTTGATTAGCCAGAAAATGTACTCGAAACTCAATTCCACCCTAAAAGAACTGCTTGGTGGAATCTGCCTTATGCTGTGCCTTAAAAATGCAAAACCCAAAAATATCTTGAAATCCGCTTTTTTGATTTCTCTACCTTCTGCTTTAAACCCATTGCTATAGATGCATACTTTTTGAGAGGGAACTGAAGTTTGAATAGAAAGAACATCAGTTAATAAAAACCATGCTGTGCATAAAATCTGAAAAATGAAGTAACATTTGAGAGTAAAGTGCAAATCAAAACCACAATGAGATACCACTTCACACCCACTAGGATGTCACACCCACTGTTTAAATCAAAGACATGATAACAGGTATTGGCAAGGAGTGGAGAAATTAGAACCCTCACACATTGCTGGTGGGATTATAAAATGGTAAAACCACTTTGGAAAAAAATTTGGCAGTTCCTCAAAATGTTAAACACAGAGTTACAATATGATCCGGCAATTTCACTCCTAGGTATATACCCATGAGAAATAAAAACATATGTACACACAAAGCCTTGTACACAGCATTATTCATAGTAGCATTATTCGTAATAGCCAAAAAGTGGAAACAACTCAAATGTCCATCAACTGATGAATGGATAAGCAAAATATGATATATATCCAAATACTGGAACAGTATTCAAGTATTTATTAATAAAAAGAAATAAAGTACTGATATGTGCAACAACATGGATGAACCTTGGAAATATGCTAAGGGAAAGAAGCCACTCACAAAAGAACACATATTATACACAATTCCACTGTTATGAAACATCCAGGATGTATAAATCTACAGAGATAAAAAAGTAGGTTAATGGTTACCTGAGGCTGGGAGGGTTGGGAGAAATGGGAAATGACTGTAAATGGGTATGCAGTTTCTTTTTAGGGTGATTAAATGTTCTAAGATTGATTATGTTGCATAACTTTGTGAATGCACTGAAAACCACTGATTTGTACACTTTAAATGGGTGAATTGGTATGTTATTTATAACTAAAAGAAGGGAAAAGTTAAAAAAAAAAGACTAAGATACAACACATGCAAAAGCCAAGCTTGGGAATAAAGTTAGAAAAAAAGAAAAAGGCTGAATTTTTGTTAATACATAGAAACAGTGCTTGGTTGCCATAAGTACATGTTTCAGGACACTCTTAGGATAGGAGGTAAACCTTTTTTGGTACAGGGGAAAGAATCAGAAAACAGGAAGAAAAAGAACTGGTGAGGTAACTACATCTTAAAATTTTTTTCCTCTATCAATTGAACACTTTAACAAGAAGTCTTTTAGGTTCATTTATCCAAAAGGGGTCTGAAAAAAAAATTTAAAAAAATGGGGAGGGTGTCTATCTGACTTACCAAACAGAAGAAACCTGGTAAATTTTTATCCTTCTTTTCTCCCCTTTAATCCCAACATTTAGTTCTGATTTATTAACTGAAAGTGAGAAATAACTCAAAGGCTCTTAAGAGTCAGCCTATACATTTTAAGTTTTTTCTCCCTGTAGATGAACCACATCAGAAGCCATTAATCAGAAAGTTACATTCTATGAGGCCACCATCACCGATACCAAAACCAGGCAAGGATACCACAAAAAGAGAAAATTACAGGCTAACATCACTGATGACTACAGACGTAAAAATCCTCAACAAAATACTAGCAAACCAACTCCAACAGTACATTAAAAGGATCATACATCATGATCAAGTGGGATTTATCCCAGGGATGCAAAGATTCTTCAATATCCACAAATCAATCAATGTGATACACCACATTAACAAATTGAAGAATAAAAACCATATGATCATCTCAAAAGATTATAAAAAGCTTTTGATAAAATTCAACATCCATTTATGATTAAAGAAAAACAAAACTCTTCAGAAAGTGGGCACACAGGAAATATACCTCAACATAATAAAGGCCATATATGACAAACCCATAGCTAACATCATAGTCAATTGTGAAAAGCTGAAAGCATTTCCTCTAAGATCAGAAACAAGATAAGGAGGCCCACTCTGGTCATTTATATTCAACATAGTTTTGGAAGTCCTAGCCACAGTGATCAGAGAGGAAAATGATATAAAAGGAATCCATATTGGAAAAGAAGAAGTAAAAACTGTCACTGTTCACAGATGACATGATGCTATACACAGAAAATCCTAAAGATGCTACCAGAAAACTACTAGAGCTCATCAGTGAATTCAGTAAAGTTGCTGGACACAAAATTAATATACAGAAATCCTGCATCTATACACTAATGACAAAATATAAGGAAGAGAAATTAAGGAAACAATCCCATTTACCACTGTATCAAAAAGAATAAAATACCTAGGAATAAACCTAGCTAAGGAAGCAAAAGACCTGTACTCTGAAAATTGTAAGATACAATGAAAGAAATTAAAAATGACACAAACAGGGCTTCCCTGGTGGCACAGTGGTTGAGAGTCCACCTGCCAATGCAGGGGACACGGGTTCATGCCCTGGTCCAGGAAAATCCCACATGCCACAGAGAGGCTAGGCCCGTGAGCCATGGCCACTGAGCCTGCGCGTCTGGAGCCTGTGCTCCGCAACGGGAGAGGCCACAACAGTGAGAGGTCTGTGTACCGCAAAAAAAAAAAAAAAAAAAAAAAAATGACATAACAGATGGAAAGGTATACCATGTTTTTGGATTAGAAGAATCAGCATTGTTAAAATGACCATACTACCCAAGGCAATCTACAGATTCAATACAATCCCTATCAAATTACCGATGGCATTTTTCACAGAACTAGAACAAAAAATTTTAAAATTTGTACAGAAACACAAAAGACCCCATATAGTCAAAGCAATCTTGAGAAAGAAGAATGGAGCTGTAGGAATCATGCTCCCTGACTTCAGACTATATTACAAAGCTACAGTAATTGAAACAGTATGGTACTGGCACAAAAACAGACATATAGATAATGGAACAGGATAGATTTGAAGTAAGTCATATAGAGAAAGACTAATATCATATGATATCACTTATATGTGGAATCTAAAAAAATGATACAAATGAAATTATCTGCAAAACAAAAATAGACTCACAGACATAGAAACAAACTTATGGTCACCAAAGGGGATAGTGGGGGCTATGGGGGGAGATAAATTAGGAGTTTGGGATTAACATATATGCACTACTATATATAAAACAGATAAACAACAAGGACCTACTGTATTGCACAGGGAACTATATTCAATATCATGTAATAATTTATAATGGAAAAGAATCTGAAAAGGAATATATGTATATATATAAAACTGACTCACTTTGCTGTCCACCTGAAACTAACACAACACTATAAATTAACTATACTTCAATTTTTAAAATAGTTTAAAAAGACCCTTAAAAAAAAAGAAAAGAAAAGAAGAGAAAAGAAAGTTACTTGGTGAACATGGAGTCCAGAGCAAGAGGAACTGAGTGAATCGAATGTTTAATAGACTATTTCTCAAAGAGTGTTTCACAGAGAGATTCCACAAAAAGAGGGTCTCATAATCAAATGAGTTTGGGAAATGCAGCATAGTTCTATTAAAAATGCTCACAGGCTCTGAGAAATACTGCATCAAAGAAACCCAACTGATTATGGTTAGTGGCAGGGAGACTCACACAGCTCCTTTATGAGCATCTCCATACTAGAGATAGCACTGCCAATGCTGGTCAAGACTCCCCTCTCCCACAGACCCTGGACTCTAGAACACACCTCTGTGACTTCCCTTTCTATTGCCCCCAAGGCTGTCCCTCTCCTTCTGATCAATGATTTAAATAAGGTGACACATTTCACTTGGAGTCATATCTTCAAAGACTTAGGAGGTACTGTCTTTCACTTTGACCCAAGGTTGCAGCTAGTGTCTTCAATTTTTCCCAAAATGAAAATAACCCTATTGATTTTTTTTGTCTGATTGTAAAAATGATACACATGGCATTGTGAAAAAAAAATCAGGCAACTCAGAAAGGTACAGAGAAGTAAAAATCACCTTTAAGTTCAAACTCGGAGACAACACTATGAACACTGGCAATCATTCTTTTAGACAGTTGTCTACTTACATATATACCCTATACATACAGACAGACAGACACACACACACGTATATTAAATAGTATGATACTCTACATACTGTCCTGTATAATGAATTTTATTTTGTAGATTAACATAGGGTATACTTCAGAACTTATCAAATAAGAAATATTGTTTAAAGAAAATATATGTCCAAACATCATGCTTTCTCAGTTTTTTAATTCTCATTTGTTTTCCAGTACCTAAAATTCTTCAAAATAATTCTTATCATTATGGTCAGCATAAAATCAACAGGAAGTGCCAAGCACTGTGGGTATGAAACATTCTCTGGAATATTTCCAAAATCTGTTCTGGAATATCTAGACACAGGACTTGGAGATTATCAAGACTCTTACACATGTGTCATCTTGCTCTTCTCCAAGTTTAGAGAAGCTAAAATGAGTCAGACTCAACAGAAATGTCCCTAGGGTTGCCAAATTTGGAGTTAACATTTCTCCTCAAAGGGAACCCTTTAAAATCTATAAGGTATCTAGAATCTCTTTTGAAGATCACTTTTCCATTGCCCAAGGAAAACTACTTACTAAATTAATTATCAAATAATTCTGGTAAAACTTAATTCCCACCACCCTATCCACTTATTCTTATTGCTCCCACAATGATCTTTTAAAATTACAAATGTTCAACCATTACTCTCTTCTATTAAAAGTCTTCAGTGACTCCCATTTCCTACAGATAAAGTCCAAATTCTTAAGCATGAAATACCAGCCTTTCCTGGCATACTTACTGCTAAAACTTCCTGCACCCCCGAGTCCTAGCAGCCTGCCATACACCAAATGTTCCATGCTGTTCTATATATTCCTTCCTTGGCTTTTTCTTCTTCCCCAAATGCTCGTTTTTTTATAATCACATCCTATCCTCTACCTGGCAAACCTATATTCTACCTTTATGAGGCAGCTTAAATGTCTTCCTTTTTGACCCACTGGATAATATCTGGCAGAATTCAAAAGCTCAACAAAAGCTCCTAAATTATCTTATTGATGTTTTCAATCTGTATGGGTTCTCTTTTATAACAGGTTCTCTTTTATTTGATTTTGCTATGGTTTCTACCATGTGAAGAAAATTCCTATTTTCATAGTTACAAAGTAAATATTTTGGGATGATGTGCTGTTGTTTTTGATGATGCTATACTGTGTAACTGGTATCCATTTTCCCTCCTCACTCCAACCTTCTTCCTTCTTTTAAAACAGGAAAAGAAAACCAGATTTTTATCTGATAAGAACCAGATTCTTATCAGGTACAGTGGTGGCAATGAGAAAACAGATACCAAATATTTAAAAGGTCATTTCACATGACCACTTACACTAGCTCTCCACTAGTCTTTTCATCTTCTTATTTCACTATTTCCAAGAATTCATGGGGTGCTTATGTAATTCTAACAGTTACTTATAGTGAACAACTGTTTTGATAGGTTATAGTTCAAGAATATACAGGAAAAGATGGAGAAAATGCAGGAAACGATTTCATCAGAGGATTAGAATCTTAAAAAAAAAAAGTAAATGGAAATTCTGGAACTAAATAACACAGTATATGAAATTAGGAACTCAATGAATGGATTTACAGCCGATCAAAAAGAGCAGAATAAAGGACTAGTGGACTGGAAGACAGGTCAATAGAAAATGTCCAAATTGAAGTTCAGAGAGATGAAAGTCAGGAAGTGAGAAGCTCAGAGGAAAAACAATTTGGAAAATTCAGGAAATAATTTATGATGAATAAACCTACAGTTATAGTATCATGATATTTAATAATTTTATATTTCTTATAACTATTCTTTTGTATACACTTAACATTTAATAAAAAGGATAATACAAAACATGCACAGTCCTCCGTATGTACAACACTGAACAATTTTTCCTTCTAGTGAGAAAAATTACAGAACGACATAAAAATTTTTTTAAAAAGAATTAGTTCTAAAACTATGAAAATCATACAAAGAGAAATGTTTTCTACAAAACTTCTTAAATTATTTTAGGTTACTTGCAGCTAAATTATTTTAGGTTACTTGCCATGATACCTCATTAAACTATAACTTATACAAATGTTGTCAAAATCAACATACAGAAAATCCCGAAGTCATAGGAAACACTTCATGCTTCATGAGGTATAATCTAGTGCCTGGGAGAGCATCTTATCTTCAACTGCACACTCCAACTATGTGGATGTCTGTCTAGTGTTTCATTGTATAAAAGACTTTGAGCAACAATCATTTTTTCTGAACCAAGGGGTCCACGTGGGCAAGGCAGAAAAGCAGGACAAGGCCTGGCCAGAAATTCAGGCTGAGATGGCGTGTAAGAAAAGATGATGGTGAAGAAGAAAGTGAGATGTCAACCACAGACGACCTTCCATGCCATGCAATGAAAATCTCCTTGCTGACTGCAAACAATTGATACTGTGACACCACATATACAATACATCCTTGCTGAACTGATACCTCACATTATACACAAAGATCATCAGTAAAGGTTAGGCTTCCCCAGGTATGGGGGAGATGCCAGTGACAGAGAGAGGTGTGGCCTTTGAAACCTTGTGTCCTACTCAACATTACGACTTTGCTGATCATTGCATCAGATTTTAAGATTGATCACTCATGATACCATGGAAGATACATTAGAGGGGATAAGGCTGGATACAGGTAACTTCCTCATGAAACTAATCCAGGAGGTGGCTTGATTGAAAAGAAGGGGAAAATTTTTTGTTGTTGTTGTTGTTGCGGTACGTGGGCCTCTCACTGTTGTGGCCTCTCCTGTTGTGGAGCACAGGCTCCGGACGCGCAGGCTCAGCGGCCATGGCTCACAGGCACAGCCACTCTGCGGCATGTGGGATCTTCCCAGACCGGGGCACGAACCTGTGTCCCCTGCATCGGCAGGTGGACTCTCAACCACTGCATCACCAGGGAAGCCCCAAGAAGGGGAAATTTTGAAAATTACTTAAGAAATAAAAGATTGTTGGGCTTGGCTGTGTGAGATGAGCAAGAAGAAAAAGTTCTTTTAACCATTAGATAATATAGGTACAGTACCTTGGGCTTTCCAGAGTCTATGAAAAGGTATAAAATATGAATAAAAAGGTGTGGCTCCAAAACATAAAAGGAAATCTAAAGTTAATTTCAAAAGCAATTTATATTTAAAAAAAACGAAGTTAACAGCAAAATATATGTATTTGATATGGGATATAGTGTTTGATACGGTGTAAGATGGAGGCCTCGAAATGAATAAGGCCAGGCCTACAAACATCTTAAA
Organism: Lagenorhynchus albirostris; assembly: GCF_949774975.1. Classification (NCBI taxonomy): domain Eukaryota; kingdom Metazoa; phylum Chordata; class Mammalia; order Artiodactyla; family Delphinidae; genus Lagenorhynchus; species Lagenorhynchus albirostris. The sequence continues at coordinate 57,920,867 of NC_083100.1, read as the reverse complement.
ACAGAACTGAGAGAAAAGAAAAATGATGTCTTGCTTTCGGTCTTGTGAACTGGCTAAATAACAGTGTCACCAGCTATTAAAGTGATACAGGTGTTTCAGCGTATCTGGGAGGAAAACTGATCGAGTTCGGTTTTGGACATATTGTGAGGTTGAGGTGACTATGGAACAACTTGAAATCAAGGACTTATTCCTAATTTTAGGGCCTTTGTTTAACACAGCAAATGCATAATAAACAATGATGGCTGTAAATTCAAACTGCCTCCCTACCGCAGTGGATCATGAATTCTGTTAAAAACAGACTGATGTTAACTGGGAGAATCGTTAGTTGAAATGGGGAATATCAGATAAGATTAAGAGATATATCAATACAACTTCTATCTCACATTCTGTTTAACACTTCCCTACCATACATCTAGTTCAAAACAAAGAAAATCATATTTCAGCATGTAAATTACTCACACATACTCACAAATTCCCTACCTCCACTACAAGCCCTTTTACTCACTATTTCTATTCCATGTAAAAACTTTCTGATGATTTTCAAAAACAAAAGGAAAGCTGCATGTTACCCCAGACCTATACATTAAAAGCACTGTCATCAATCCCATGTTGCTCTATTCTTCAATTCAATTCTAGGATTTCCTGGGCCAAAGTGGACAGTGAGTGATTATAAAGTCATGAGTAGCATGAGAGAGGGTGAGAGGGTGGGAATGAGGAAGAATTTGGAAGATCTGGGTGCTACTTTTCTCCACATTGAATCCTTGGCCCTAGGGCGTTTGCTGGTGTTATTCAGTAAAAAACAGCGTGATGACCACATTATGAGGCGATGTAGTATAATAGAAAGTACCTGAACTTTACAATGAGGCGAAACTGAGTTAAAATTCCAGTGATCTCAGAAGAAGGTGGGGAGACGGCAACAAAGGGAAAAGGAAGAGAGTATACAGATTGCTTTGTTTCCTTTCACCCCACCTCCTTCTTGCTTATCTTGGCCCACTAGCCTGTACATCAAGGCTTATCTACCCCAGACACTCAGATGACCATCTATTTGGATATGTGGAATTGTAGAATCCTAGAATTATAAAATGTTAGGAATAGAAAGATGAAGCAGCTGGCTTCAAGAATACCTGTGATTTGCTCCAAATTAGTCATCTAGCTCATTTAGTGGCAAAATGAATAGGTATTTAAGTTCTCAGCCCAGATTTTTTCCCCTATATACCAAAATTTAAACCTGAAAAAGCAACATAATTAAGTAACTGAAGGGGGATTTACGCTTTATAATTTTCCATAAAAGCAGATTTCCATGAACTGTTAACAAGCTCTATTGTCCAAGTATGCTATTGATTCAGAATTCAGCATGAAGAAATACTAAATTATACCATTCTTTTGCCAGGAAGATTAATAATAAATCTGGTGGATGGGAGTAAGAACAGTCCCTGCTCACTCACCCAGGCATAAGTGATTGGAGACGGAGTTGGACGTGGTCATATCAGAGTCCTAAGCAATAATATTACCTTTCTCTTCTCTCTCTGTGGCTACCAAAAGAAATGTTATTTCTTTGACCTCTTTCTTCAAAGTTTCTACTTTTAAATCTTTTCCAAACAATGCATAAATGAATGCATGAATTAACAAATGAAGGAATGAACAAAGACAATGGATAACTATTCCAAGACTCTAGAGAGGCAGCCATGTAGAGTGATTAAGAGCATAGACTCTGAAGCCAAATTGTCTGGGTTCAAATACCAGCTACACGAATTATTAAATGTATAACCTTGGCCAAGTTACTCAACCTCTAGGTCCTCTGTTTCCTTATCTGTAAAGTGGAGATAGAAATTGTACACACATCCTAGACCTGTTGTGAAGATTAAATGAGGTTAGAGTCCTGGAAGGAGGTTAGCCCAATGGATAAGCGTGCTATTGTATTATTGCTCTGTTATTATTGCAGGGTTAATGGAAATACTTGTTTCTGGCCACTGTGTTGTAAGCGAAGAACAGCCAAAATGCTAGGCAAAGTTCAGTAGATAGGAAAGAGCCAGGAGTTCCCAAGGAAAGCTGCTTGAACCAAAAGCCAACCCAAGAGAAATGACATCGGCTTTAATTTTACGAGTTACAAAGGTCTTTTCTCTTTAGTTCCTTTCCTTATTCAAGAAATAGATGGGAGCTGATACAGCAGGACAGATGGGAGGGAATGGGTAAGATGACATAGAAGAAAGCAGCTACAATAAAAATGCCTTAGAAGTTTTCAGTTCTTAATTACTGAGTCTACCATTCATGAGGAACTTTTTAAGAGTCTCAAAGCTATTAAAATGGTAATTAGGTCCCAAGAAAATAAGAACCAATTCAATTACATGCTGGATGCTTTTAAAATTGAAAGCCCTCTATTAAGAGGGTTTTAAATGAGGCACAGTTATAATTACAGGTCCATGACCAACCTTAAAGCCAAAGTGTAGGTTCCTGGCTGACGCTGGCTCTCCCGAATGAGGTAGCTCCCCTCAGCTACACTCAAGAGCTGGTCTGCTGCTTCTCGGGAGATCATGCCATGAAACCTAAGAAACAAAGTCAATTCAGAAACTGCATGCTTTCCACCTTTTTCAATAAAACAAGATAAAACAAAACCTCCCACCTTCTCTTGTTGATTTCTAGACAAAGTACTGCCATAAAATTGAAGGGGAGCAGTTGGGTTTAACTATGCTTGTGTTTCTCTGGGCCTGGCCCGGGGCCAGCTTCTCTGTGGTGACAAGAACAGCACCGAAGTAGCTCTCCAATCCATTTAACAATCACGGAATCAAAATTCACATCCATCTACCGAAGACCAACCACCTGTCTCAAGAGGACAATTCCCTTCTTATGTAGCTGCCTGACCATATGGACATGCTAAAAAACACTCAGCAATGTGTCCCACTTCCCTTCTTCACACCAGTGGCATTGCTCCAAAAATTTTGGCTCAGAGTCTAAGTTGGCAATTTTCCAGGTACCCTGGGTTGCCCTTAATTGGCATGATTGCTCAATAATGTGCATAATCTGCATCACTGCATACTCAAGCCAAAAGCAAACAACTGTAATACTTGCTTTCACTCCCTGCTAAAACCCTATTTTTGATTAACAGAGAAAAAAGGAGGAAGAAGAGTAAACAAAAATAACACACTCCTTATACAAACACAGTAGATTCAACCTATAACATTCTGACATAAAACACTGAAAAACTAAAAAACAGCCGTGGTAACTAATGATTAATATTAAAAATATAAAACCACCTTATATTCGTATGGTGATGTACATATAAAGAACTTACACAAATATTATGTCCTTTCATTAACTCAAAGAAAACTGAATTGAACAACTGCTCACATGAGACCGTAGCTTTTAAAGGTACAAAAAACCCAACAGTCCCTTGAATTTGGAATGATATTTTGAAAAGGCCCTGAAATAGCACCTTAATAATTTAAGAACTTTACGAGGGCTCAAGTGGCAACTTTTTGAAATTTTTCTCATGGGAAAGGTTCGGTCTTTCTCAATTTAAGTCTTAAAGCAGTTTGTAGTACATACGCTCAAATCATGACAATTAGAACAAGGAGGTTTAACAATGGGCTCCTAGAATTTCTTATCTCCTTAAATTCCTCAATCTTTCAAAACCAGGTCCACTCTGATTCTGTAGGAGTAAGAAGACAGTAACCTATCTGTGGTAATAACACATATATTAGATTAGCATATTGGTATATTATTTTAAGTTTACATGACATCAACTAATAAAGTTAGTAAAATTTAATATCTCCTTGTTTTTAAAAACCCAATTAATTCAGAAGAAAATCTCATTCAAGGAAACCAATTTTGGAACACAACTTGATGACGGTATTTAAAGACTCTTAAAACTATTCATACCAGCTGACCCAAAATTTCCGCCCCAGAAAAAGATTAATGCACTAAGGTATTTCTTACGGTGTTACTTTTAATACTATCGTTTAAAGTCAACCTATATGCCAAAAGCAGAGAAATGACTAAATTATGGTATAACCATAAAGAACACCAGTGGCTCCCCTCAACTCCTAAGCACCTAGGTTCTACTCATAAGAGTCCTGAAAACTTAAACAGAATTTTAGATAATTTAAAAATATTTGTTATATACATTATTGTTTATCTGATATGATCTTCAGCCATGAAAAACAAATGATTTTATTTGGGGAATGATGGGATTATAGGTGATTTTTATTCTTTTCCTCGAAGGGTTATATTTCTATTTTTCTTAAATAATCAGAAGAATTAAGGACTTTAAAAATTATTACATTTTTCATAAAATAGAAAAATGCTCATTATTAATATTAAATGGAAAAGTCAGGCTATAAAAAGTATATGTATAATAACTCAATTTTGTAAAAACCATTAAGAAAATAGATCTTCAGAAGATAATACTTCAACCTGTTAACATTAGTTATTTCTGGGTAGCATGAATTTACTTACAGAAAATTTGGAAAATAAAAGTATAAATGTAGAATAAACCACCATACCTTACTACATGCATACATGTATGTATATGTATCTATATGCTTAATAAACACATACAATCAAATATATACTTTTCCTCATATATATACATCTAGCATTATTTATTTACATATATGGCTTGCATCTTTAACATTATCACGTACACATTTTCCCATGCTATTTTCTTCTCTACACTTATCTTTATTTTCTATATTTTCACCAACTACAACAATTACATTTACAATCAGAAAAATAATTTAACTCATTCAAACTTGAATACCTCCTTCCTCTTGCTTTTATTTTTTTACTAAAAGCATCCATTTACCTGTCTCTCTTATACATTCCAATCTACAAAATGTTTTCTGATAATCCATACTTACTCTCTTCCGTAATACTTTGGTCTATTTTCTACCTATTGGGAAAGAGAAAAAAGGATATTTGTGAAAATGGAAATGTTCAGAACATAACTCAACATTCTGAATATGTGACAAACTAAAGCATATATTAAGAAAAAGAATTAGAATAAGATTAGAAAAATCAGAGTCTGGGGTTCCACTCCTATCAGCAGATTGACTGTGCCATTTGGACTGGTCACTTCATCTCTCAGACCTTTTTCTTATCTATAAAACACTGTGTGTGTAAAAAGAGTCAGACTAAATTATCTTTCATTTCTAGGATTTTATGAATCTGAAAAAATACTTACATCACTTTATCCAAAAGGTAAAATGAAACATCCAAAAACTTAATGCCACGATTGTGTCAGAACAGATTGTGGCTTTCTCTCCCATCCTCTCCCTTCCTGTTACACCATATTCTCCATTCTGTTAACATCTCCATATAATCTTGCCCTTCTGTTCTCCCACCAGCTCTTCCCTCACCACAGTTTATCTCCCCTAGCTTTTCATGGCTGGTGTGCTCATTGTACCTAAAGAAAGGTCCAGGAGAATAGATTCTAAGGAATTTTTACTAGGGTAGACTTAAAATATTTGCCCTGTTCATTCAAGAAACATTTATTTAGTGGCAAATAAGTGATAAGCATTGTCCTACCTGTAATATGACAAAAAGTCATTACTCTTTTGAGACTTTCTAATGATGACAGACAATAAATAAGTTTAAAGAAATAAAACAAACGAACACAAATAAGTGCTGTAATGAAAATAAGAATGAGTAACAGAAAAGTGAGGACTAACGAGGTATTTAAGTTGGATGGTCAGGAAAGACCTCTCTGAGACGACATTTAAACTGGGTCCTGACGGGAATGGAATAAGCTTTCCCGAGGAGGTACCTGGGTGACACCATGGACTACATTTATTGAGTTTGTGCTTTGTGCTATAATTACATTTGGAGATCACTTAATTCTCACAATGAGATGAATTATTCTACTGCATCCTCATTAAGATAGTATTATCATTCTCATTTTATTGATGAAGAAAACTGAGAATCAGAGAGGTTAGAGAACTTGTTCAAGGTTTCTTGGTAGAGCCTAGGGTAAAACTGGGATTCTTATTCAGGAATAGCAAGAAGGGCCCAAACCCTTTGTCTATTTGACACTGACTCATCTGAATTAGTTAAATATGGCAGTTCCCAAAGCTAAACTCAAAGTCTATCCTTTCAGTGACTGTCTTCCCTTCACCTCTACACAGAGCCTGACTACCAAGTCTAGGTTACCTATCCACAGGTCATCAAGGTCTGGTACTGCTTCAGCAAACGAGATATTTATTCGTCTTGAATAAATAAATTTTGTATTTCAATGAAATGCAGGATATATAGCATACACTGCTGGCTTATGTAGCCCAGATCATTGTCTTTGAGCTATTTTGGAACACACACACACACACACACACACACACACACACACACACACACACACACACACACACTTTTCCTGTGTGGTAGTGGTTTTACTGACTTCTTCCCTACCCCTTCTCAGGGGAAAAACAGGTTTTGTCTTTAACTACAATTCATCTCAACATTCCTTGAATTCCTATAAATATACGCTATTTTGCTTTTCCCTTTGAACTGATTATTAACATCTGTCTGGTTCCCTCATATCACATGAGAAAATACATTTTTATGGCGGGGGCGGCTGCGTCGAGTGTTCGTTGCAGCTCACGGGCTTCTCTCTTGTTGTGGTGAGAAAATACAGTTTTAACACATGTTCATCTTCATTTCTGTAGGAGAGACACGATTTTACCTCTTCCTGAACGTTATATTTAAATAATACTTTACCCTTCAGGAATCTTCTGTTGTCTGCTGAGGTTGTAGTCAGGTTATTTATATTCTCAAAGTAAATTCCACCTGATTTGGTCTTATTGCATAATTTCTCTGCTCATAAAACTCAGTGTACTAAAAATATACCAGTTGGTCCCTATAGCTACAGAGGATGGCTATTCTATTTTTAGGTCCAGAGCTTATTAGAGTAGGGTCATGCATCTACTTTTGTTTGAAAGCAAACTTTTGCTTTTGAGAAAAAAATTCAATGTTTATGTCTTAAATAATTAATTTACGGTTCTACAGTATTATATGGTGAAATGTTATCCAGAAGAACAATTTTGCAGTGTCTATTCAAACTAAAAATGTGCAAACCCTCAGTATTTACTGTACAGGAACACTCGCACATGTACACATGGAAACATATATAAGAATGTTCACTGAAGCACTGTTCACAGTCATTTTAAAAATGGAAGTAAATATATACCAATAGGGGAATAACTAAACTGCTTTATAGTATAAATAACATGCATGGTTTTAAGGAATGATGTAGAACTACAGGAACTAACATGAAGAGGTCACCAAGACAAACTATTGAATAGTATACTTATAAGCTATAAAATAAGTAATACAGTACGACACCACTTAGGAAAAGCACATGCACATGCAATAATATATATTTATAGCATAGAGAGATATCTGGAAAAATATATACCAAATTCAAATGGTACCTATAGGAAGCTGGGAGGTAACTGAACTGAGGGGCCCAAGGGAATAGTAAAAAAGGGACTTTAGTAGTGTCTGTCAAAAAATTTTTTTAATAAAGAACGTCACCTTTAAAAAAACAGAAATCAAGATTAACTTCCATACAACCTAACAGTGGAGTCTCAGACACATTAGAATGGGGGCCCCCAACATTTTGAGAAGACGAGATCATGGCCTTTCCGTCAAATCATGAGATCTTTGCAGGTGGTTGAAGGTAAAATACTTTATCAGGCCTATGTGACTGAGGTAAAAAGAAGAAAGTTCTTGAATACACTCTACTCATTGATGAAAATCCTGGACAAGTAGTGAAGGCTGAGGGGCTGGTGGTGGCCCCAAGTGGTGTGGCAGCCCAATGGTGTTGAAACTGAGCAGGGCCCTCCCAGGTACAAAAGCTTCTCCATAACCCCCATTTCTTGTTTGTAGAAAAAGGCTTCAGTCTCCCAGGCCCTTTCCTGAGTTCCAAGGAACAGACTCAAACAGTTACTAATTAGGGATGTGAAGAAATGCAGAGGAAAAGCAGTCAACAAACACAGTTCAGCAATAGAGTCCTAGTCCCTCCTTAAAGTATATACACAACAATCTGACATATATTTCTGAGTTGTTCTGCAGGAACTAAGACCCATACACAGATGGAGGATGGTGACTATGTGCTGACCACAAGCATGCACACCCTAGACTGACTGGAATCAGAGGATTGATGATTAAAATTCTTGAAACACCACCCCATGACCTCACCACCAGCCAATCAGAAGAAAGCCATGCACCCTGCAGCACTCACCCAAAATGCTGCCTTTAAAATCCTTTCCCTGAAAGCCATCAGCGAGTTTGGTTCTTTTGACCATGAGGTGCCCGTTCTATTTGCTTAGCCATGCAATAAACGTTGTACTTCTCTTTACCACAACCCAGTGTCAATAAGTTGGCTTTGCTATGTGGGTGAGTGGACCCAAGTTTGGTTCAGTAATAGTGTTACAACCCAAGACAAATACTGATTATTTATTTGATACTCCTGCATTAGTCCACAATATGTTTCCATTGATTACCTAAGTAATCATCTTGATGACATATTGATTTTGGCCTTATATTGCTGAATAATTATATTCCTTTACGTAAAAGAATCTTGAATTAAAAGAAATTAAGTAAACACTGTTGATTAATACAGCACTGTTACAATAAGCAGTAAGTCCAAAATAAAATTCACACACCAATTATATCTTTTCTGCATTTTTATAACGGGAATGTCAAATAAAACTCAAATTTAAAATCTTTTTTTCTCATATCTAGATAGTGAAGGGGATCAGAATATGCCACCCCAAGATATGCCTCTTTAGCATAAGGATTATTTTGAGCTGAAGGCAATTAAGAAAGAGCAAACACAGGAGGAGCAATCTGCCCTCCACATTTCGGCCTAAAAGTAGGGCATAGATTTAATTTCCCCTTGTAAAGGTGTCCTCCTCTCCCAAAGCAGAAGGAGGAGAACAGAAGGACTTGAGAGACACCCAAGATGACTTGAATCTGCATAATAACCCTTACTAAACAACCCTTATTTACTATACATTTCCTAATCACCTTCCCACAATTTACCACCTCCCTCAGAAGCCTAGACTCCCTTTTCCTTTGTCTCTTGTGCACACTTTAACACCCTTTATTAAAATGGCATAAAAGCCCCTGGGTGTAACTGCCTCTTTGGGGCTTTTATTTACCTGCTGTGAGCCCCTCCTTACCCAAATGCACATGAAATAAATCTTTCCTCCTGTTAATGTCTCTTTTGTAAGTTTAATTTGTAGGCCCCAGCCACTAAACTTAAGAGGGTGGAGAAGTTTCTCCTCCCCAACTACAGCATTTGGATGTCTTAGATATCATTATTTAAGAACTGACTTGGAATAGTCTTTTCAAAATCACAGACAGTGCAGCATTACACTAATAATCAAAATAAAGGATTAGTCAGTAATATAACTACCTTACAACCAATTTGAAATTGATTCAATTGAAATCATACAAATAATGATTATGAATTATCACAAACGAGTTTACCTGCAAATAGATCAAACTGGGAATTTAAATGTTATATGCAATAATAAAACTATGCTATGTGCATATAAACATTAATACGCTTATTTCTAAGTTTTTAAAGTGCATAATAACTGTCAATGAACTTTTTTCAGACTAAAACTGGTTGAAGTCAATATGACTAAGTAAGACATGATTTTACATTAGTACTTGTGCTGAATTATATGCTTTGCTTTCTCTAATTTTCTATATTTAGTAGGTAACATTTCTCTTATGATAGCCTATCATGGGTAGAAAAAATGGGAAATGAGGAGAACAAAAAAATTCCTAAATAAAAATAAAAGGTGACAAGCCTCTTAGATAGCCTCATCCACCAGAGGCAGACAGCAGAAGAAAGAAGAACTACAATCCTGCAGCCTGTGGAACAAAAACCACACTCACAGAAAGACAGACAAGATGAAAAGGCAGAGGGCTATGTACCAGATGAAGGAACAAGATAAAACCCCAGAAAAACAACTAAATGAAGTGGAGATAGGCAACCTTCCAGAAAAAGAAATCAGAATAATGATAGTGAACATGATCCAGGACCTCGGAAAAAGAATGGAGGCAAAGATCAAGGAGATGCAAGAAATGTTTAACAAGGACCTAGAAGAATTAAAGAACAAACAGAGAAGAACAATACAATAACTGAAATGAAAAATACATTAGAAGGAATCAATAGCAGAATAACTGAGGCAGAAGAACTGATAAGTACCTGGAAGACAGAATGGTGGAATTCGCTGCTGTGGAACAGAATAAAGAAAAAAGAATGAAAAGAAATGAAGACAGCCTAAGAGACCTCTGGGACAACATTAAACGCAAAAACATTCGCATTATACGGGTCCCAGAAGAAGAGAGAGAGAAAGGACCAGAGAAAATAATTGAAGAGATTATAGTCGAAAACTTCCCTAACATGGGAAAGGAAATAGCCACCCAAGTCCAGGAAGCGCAGAGAGTCCCATACAGGATAAACCCAAGGAGAAACACGCTGAGACACATAGTAATCAAATTGGCAAAAATTAAAGACAAAGAAAAATTATTGAAAGCAGCAAGGGAAAAATGACAAATAACATACAAGGGAACTCCCATAAGGTTAACAGCTGATTTCTCAGCAGAAACGCTACAAGCCAGAAGGGACTGGCATGATATACTTAAAGTGATGAAAGGGAAGAACCTACAACCAAGATAACGCTCCCTGGCAAGGATCTCATTTAGATCCGATGGAGAAATCAAAAGCTTTACAGACAAGCAAAAGCTAAGAGAATTCAGCACCACCAAACCAGCTCTACAACAAATGCTAAAGGAACTTCTCTAAGTGGGAAACACAAGAGAAGAAAAGGACCTACAAAAACAAACCCAAAACAATTAAGAAAATGGTCAAAGGAACATACATATCAATAAGTACCTTAAACGTGAATGGATTAAATGCTCCAACCAAAAGACACAGGCTTGCTGAATGGATACAAAAACAAGACCCATATATATGCTGTCTACAGGAGACCCACTTCAGACCTAGGGACACATACAGACTGAAAGTCCAGAGATGGAAAAAGATATTCCATGCAAATGGAAATCAAAAGAAAGCTGGAGTAGCAATACTCATATCAGATAAAATAAACTTTAAAATAAAGATTGTAAGGGCTTCCCTGGTGGCGCAGTGGTTGAGAGTCCACCTGCCGATGCAGGGGACACAGGTTTGTGCCCTGGTCCGGGAAGATCCCACATGCCACGGAGCGGCTGGGCCTGAGAGCCCTGACCGCTGAGCCTGTGTGTCCGGAGCCTATGCTCCGCAACGGGAGAGGCCACAACAGTGAAAGGCCCGCATACTGCAAAAAAATAATAATAAAAATAAAGGCTGTTACAAGAGACAAGGAAGGACACTGCATAATGATCAAGGGATCAATCCAAGAAGAAGATATAACAATTATAAATATATATGCACCCAACATAGGAGCACCTCAATACATAAGGCAACTGCTAACACCTATAAAAGAGGAAATCAACAGTAACAATAATAGTGGGGGACTTTAACACCTCACTTACACCAATGGACAGATCACCCAAAATGCAAATAAATAAGGAAACAGAAGCTTTAAACGACACAGTAGACCAGATAGATTTAATTGATATTTATAGGACATTACATCCAAAAACAGCAGATTACACTTTCTTCTCAAGTGCGCATGGAACATTCTCAAGGATAGATCACATCTTGGGTCACAAATCAAGCCTCAGTAAATTTAAGAAAATTGCAATCACATCAAGCATCCTTTCTGACCACAACGCTATAAGATTAGAAATGAATTAAAGGGAAAAAAACGTAAAAAACACAAACACATGGAGGTTAAACAATACGTTACTAAATAATCAAGAGATCACTGAAGAAACCAAAGAGGAAATCAAAAAATACCTAGACACAAATGACAATGAAAACACGACGATCCTAAACCTACGGGATGCAGCAAAAGCAGTTCTAGGGTGGGATAGGGAGGGTGGGATAGGGAAGGTGGGAGGGAGGGAGACGCAAGAGGGAAGAGATATGGGAACATATGTATATGTATAACTGATTCACTTTGTTATAAAGCAGAAACTAACACACCATTGTAAAGCAATTATACTCCAATAAAGATGTAAAAAAAAAAAACAGCAGTTCTAAGAGGGAAGTTTATAGCTATACAAGCCTACCTCAAGAAAGAAGAAAAACCTCAAATAAACAATCTAACCTTACACCTAAAGGAACTAGAGAAAGAAAAACAAACAAAACCCAAAGTTAGCAGAAGGAAAGAAATCATAAAGATCAGAGCAGAAATAAATCAAATAGAAACAAAGAAAACAACAGCAAAGATCAATGAAACTAAAAGCTGGTTCTTTGAGAAGATAAACAAAACTGCGAAACCATTAGCCAGACTCATCAAGAAAAAGAGGGAGAGGACTCAAATCAATAAAATTAGAAATGAAAAAGGAGAAGTTACAACAGACACCGCAGAAATACAAAGCATCTTAAGAGACTACTACAAGCAACTCTGTGCCAATAAAATGGACAACCTGGAAGAAATGGACAAATTCTTAGAAAGGCATAAGCTTCCAAGACTGAACCAAGAAGAAATAGAAAATATGAACAGACCAATCACGAGTAATGAAATTGAAACTGTGATTAAAAATCTTCCAACAAACAAAAGTCCAGGACCAGATGGCTTCACAGATGAATTCTATCAAACATTTAGAGAAGAGCTAACACCATCCTTCTCAAACTCTTCCAAAAAATTGCAGAGGAAGGAACACTCACAAACTCATTCTAGGAGGCCACCATCACCCTGATACCAAAACCAGACAAAGACACTACCAAAAAAGAAAATTACAGACCAATATCACTCATGAATATAGATGCAAAAATCCTCAACAAAATACCAGCAAACAGAATCCAACAACACATTAAAAGGATCATACACCATGATCAAGTGGGATTTATCCCAGGGATGCAAGGATTCTTCAATATACGCAAAGTCAATCAATGTGATACACGATATTTACAAATTGAAGAATAAAAACCATATGATCATCTCAATAGATGCAGAAAAAGCTTTTGACAAAATTCAACACCCATTTATGATAAAAACTCTCCAGAAAGTGGGCATAGAGGGAACCTACCTCAACATAATAAAGGCCATATACGGCGAACCCACAGCAAACATCATTCTCAATGGTGAAAAACTCTGTCCACTAATGTGGACACTCTCACCACTATTATTCAACATAGTTTTGGAAGTCATAGCCACAGCAGTCAGAGAAGAAAAAGAAATAAAAGGAATAAAAATTGGAAAAGAAAAAGTAAAACTGTCACTGTTTGAAGATGACATGATATTATACCTAGAGAATCTTAAAGATGCCACCAGAAAACTCCTAGAGCTAATCAATGAATTTGGTAAAGTTGCAGGATACAAAATTAATGCACAGAAATCTCTTGCATTCCTATACACTAATGATGAAAAATCTGAAAGAGAAATTAAGGAAACACTCCCATTTACCACTACAACAAAAAGAATAAAATACCTAGGAATAAACCTACCTAGGAAGACAAAAGATCTGTATGCAGAAAACTATAAGACACTGATGAAAGAAATCAAAGATGATACCAACAGATGGAGAGATATACCATGTTCTTGGATTGGAAGAATCAATATTGTGAAACTGACTACACTACGCAAAACAATCTACAGATTCAATGCAATCCCTATCAAATTACCAATGGCATTTTTTACAGAACTAGAACAAAAAATCTTAAAATTTGTACAGAGACACTAAAGACCCCGAATAGCCAAAGCAGTCTTGAGGGAAAAAAGACAGGGCTGGAGGAATCAGACTCCCTGACTTCAGACTATACTACAAAGCTACAGTAATCAAGATAATATGGTATTGGCACAAAAACAGAAACATACATCAATGGAACAAGATAGAAAGCTCAGAGATAAACCCACACACCTATGGTCAACTAATCTATGACAAAGGAGGCAAGGATATACAATGGAGAAAAGACAGCCTCTTCAATAAGTGATGCTTGGAAAACTGGACAGCTACATGTAAAAGAATGAAATTAGAACACTCCCTAACAACATACACTAAAATAAACTCAAAATGGATCGACATCTAAATGTAAGACCAGATACTATAAAACTCTTAGAGGAAACCATAGGAAGAACACTCTTTGACATAAATCACAGCAAGATCTGTTTTGATCCACCTCCTAGAGTAATGGAAATAAAAACAAAAATAAACAAATGGGACCTAATGAAACTTCAAAGCTTTTGCACAGCAAAGGAAACCATAAACAAGACGAAACGACAACCCTCAGAATGGGAGAAAATATTTGCAAAGGAATCAATGGATAGAAGATTAATCTCCAAAATACATAAACAGCTTATGTAGCTCAATATTAAAAAAAACAAACAACTCAATCCAAAAATGGGCAGAAGACCTAAATAGACATTTCTCCAAAGACATACAGATGGCCAAGAAGCATATGAAAAGCTGCTCAACATCACTAATTATTAGAGAAATGCAAATCAAAACTACAATAAGGTATCACCTCATACCAGTTAGAATGGGCATCATCAGAAAATCTACAAACAACAAATACTGGAGAGGGTGTGGAGAAAAGGGAACCCTCTTGCACTGTTGGTGGGAATGTAATTTGATACAGCCACTATGGAGAACAGTATGGAGGTTCCTTAAAAAAACTAAAAACAGAATTACCATATGATCCAGCAATCCCACTACTGGGCATATACCCAGAGAAAACCATAATTCAAAAAGACACATGCACCCCAATGGTCATTGCAGCACTACTTACAACAGCCAGGACATGAAAGCAACCTAAATGCCCATCGACAGATGAATGGATAAAGAAGATGTGGTACATATATACAATGGAATATTACTCAGCCATAAAAAGGAACGAAATTGGGTCATTTGTTGGGACATGGATAGATCTAGAGACTGTCATACAGAGTGAAGTAAGTCAGAAAGAGAAAAACAAATATCGTATATTAACGCATATATGCGGAACCTAGAAAAATGGTACAGATGAACCAGTTGGCAGGGCAGAAATTGAGACACAGATGTAGAGAACAAACGTATGGACACCAAGGGGGGAAAGCGGCAGGGGGGTGGGGGTGGGATGAATTGGGAGACTGGGATTAACACGTATACACTGATGTGTATAAAACTGATGACTAATAAGGACCTGCTGTATTTAAAAAAAAAGTGCCTTCTTGATAAAATGTTTAAAATAAAAAAAAATAAAAATAAAATTAGTAACATGAAACACTTTGTAATTACTGAGACGAGACTGCCTACAAAAGCCTTTAGATTCAGAAAGATCTTTGATTTAAGAGCATCTTGAAGTGAACACAGATAACTTTTAATACAGAAACAAGATAAGGCAGAGATTATTTTAATGATGTAGTTTCAGGATAGATTATCTTTCTGTAATACTAATCACAGAATTGCTTTAAAGCACTGCAACAGTTACGGATCTCCCCAAATGCTTGGCAGGATGCCTTTGTGCACTCATTTACTAAAGGTGGCTTTTGGACCTTAAAGCGTCCTTCAGAAATATTAATTTCTAGTTATTTTAAATAACTCTCTTAGAAGATTCTGCTGTCTTTCACCAGTATTCTTATCAAATAAAATAAAATGTAAAGTTAAGTTTATCTAAGAGGCCAGGAACAGAACAGAATTAAATGAACTGGCACTAGAAGAGGGGAAAGGAAACAGGAAAAGACACAGTTTCAGACAAGTGATTATGATTCAGGTCTTTGCCAACTCTCTCAATAACGTATTTGGTTGTGATTGGTATGTCTATTCTGGAAAACAATGCTTATGAGTAACTCATTTTGTAGCTTGAGAAGAGAAATTTAGGTGCAGCGTCAAGTTTCTGAAGGTTGAAGTTTAAGTTTCCTAAGGTTGTTATGTGGGGAAGGATTTGACTGATTCTGCAAAAGTCCAAGGACAAAACTAGAATTGAAACTAGAAGGTTCAGAGAGAGAGCATTTAATACAGCTAAAGAACAAACCTTCTTTCAGCTAGAGCTCTTTGAAGACAGAATGGCTACAACGAAGTCATTAATTCCCCTGGAAGGCACAAAGTTATCTCAGAGATACAGTACAGATGTTGGACTGGATGGTCTCTTAAAACATCCTATGATTCTACTGAAACAGGACCTTTGACAAACTATTGGTATTCAAGCTTCTAAACTTGTCCTATACAAATCATAGCCCTCAATACATGATAGTTGACAATTTTGACAGTTCTCTGAAACAGAGAAAATGGTGGATCATCATAGTGAACTAAGACATGATTAAGAAATGTAATGGAGGGCTTCCCTGGTGGCACAGTGGTTGAGAGTCCGCCTGCCGATGCAGGGGACATGGGTTCGTGTCCCGGTCCGGGAGGATCCCACATGCTGCGGAGCGGCTGGGCCCATGAGCCATGGCCGCTGAGCCTGCGCGTCCGGAGCCTGTGCTCCACAACGGGAGAGGCCACAACAGTGAGAGGCCCGCGTACCACAAAAACAAACAAACAAACAAAAAAGAAATGTAACGGAAAAACACGAGTCCATTTCTACTAATCGTCTCTCTTTATGCCCATGAATAAAGAGCTCATCTTAGTTCAAAGATGAATATTTGAGAGGATGAGTAAAGTGAAGTCATCAGAACCTGTACGGGTGGAAAATGACAAGCATTTCTAGCAGACAAGGATAAATGAAGAAGAAAAACTTCAATTTGCTAATAAGCAGATAAAGTAGTAGCACAAGTAACTACCTAAAGCAAAATCAGCAATGTAGAAGCTTAGTTGAACAATCTCCTCAGAAACTCCTTGGAACTTTCTTTTTAACTCTCTCAGGAATAACTCAAAAGTCAAATTTATTTGTCAAAACATCTTCAAGATGTTATTTTTTGCAATATCATAACTAAAGACTTGCAGTGCTAAACATATACCAGTCTCAGCAGCAGTGGGCAACACAGTAGAATCTTCAAAGATGAGTAAAGGGCCAAATGGAGTCTGGTCTCTGTGCTGCCTCAGTACCTAGCTGGTGATGACTCACCTGTGGGAAGGCTGAGTACTCCAGGTCTCCCTCCAGGAGATTACTCCATACCAGGGCATGCATGAAGTATCCTCTTTTTTCAAAGATTTTAAAGAAAAGTGTGCTGACTTAACATCTCTGTAGGTCAGAATCATTTGTGGGCTTCCTATACATACAGATTTCTGAGCTTCATTACCAAAGATCATACTTCAAAAGGTCTGAGAAGGGGTCTGAACATATGTATGTTTTTAAAGGATCTAGAGGTGATTCTGATGCCCTTCCAGGATTGAGAAGGAGTGGTTAAGGAGGTAGGTGCAGGGGTAGAAAAAAAAAAAGGTAATCTCGGGACTTCCCTGGTGGCGCAGTGGTTAAGAATCTGCCTGCCAATGCAGGGGACATGGGTTTGAGCACTGGTCCGGGATGATCCCACATGCCTCGGAGCAACTAAGCCCATGCGCCACAACTACTGAGCCCACATGCCACAACTACTGAGCCCTCGTGCTGAAACTACTGAAGCCTACGTGCCTAGAGCCCGTGCTTCACAACAAGAGAAGCCACCACAATGAGAAGTCCGCACACCGCGATGAAGAGTAGCCTCTCGCTCACTGCAACTAGAGAAAGCCTGTACGCAGCAACGAAGACCCAATGCAGCCAAAAATAAATAAATAAAAGGTAATCTCATGAAATCCCTGCCTAATTTTGTAAATTCATTCCTTTGTGACTAACTATGTGCTTTCAGAGTTATTTAATGTTTTTTTAAACCAGATGTCACAATAACAAAATCCATTTCAACATTTTTTTAAACAATGAAGACGCAATTCTTTTCAACAGTATATCATAAGAAAGTTACCACGACTTTATATTACCTAATATATAGTCCACATTCAAATTTCTCCAACTGTACCCAGAATGTGTAGCTTTAAAAAAAAAACATATATATATGTATAAAACCAGGACTCTATCGAGGTGCATGCATTGCATTTGGTTGGCATGCCTCTTTAGTCTCCTTTACTTTAGAATGGTCCCACACTGTTATTTCTTTTATGAAAATGAAATTATTTAAAAGCCCAGAACAGTTGTCTTACAGAATGTACCCATTCTGGATTGGTCTGACTTATACTTCATAAACAGATTTAAGTTAAACATTTTAGGCAGAAATACTACATAAATGACGTTGTGTATGTTTCATTGCATCATTTAGGAGACACATGTCAGTCTGTCCCATTGCAGGTAATGCTGAATTTGATCACCTGACTAAAGGTGTGACTGTTAGACTTCTCCACTATAAAGATGAAAATATTTTTCTCTTTGCAGTTCATAAATAATCAAGACCATGTGATTATTCTGTTTACCTACAACCTTTTATTCAATGTTTTAATGTCTAGTGGTGATCCTTGCCTGACTCAATTATCAGTGCAAATCATTATCATTCTTTCTACATTTTTAGGCACTAGTGCTGGAAAGAACAACTTTCTCCCCTTTCTCTTCCCTCTTTGTATTGGGATAGGTTTTTTTTGTAAGTATCATTATAGACTTACACATTCTTTTTTCATTCAATGTGTTGTAATTCATTACTATCATTATTCTTTTTGATGTCAAATGATCCCAAATTTTGCTTTTGGGAACTCTTCAAGTGGGCTCCTATGTGTTTTTGACACATCCTCATCCATTTTTGAGCCCTTCTTGCTTTCTGACATAAGATGTTCCTGGACCTCTCTGCCCCATATTCTACAATCAGGAATTTCTCTAAGGAGCACTGGCTCCTTTTAGTAGCAAACAGTATTTGGAAACTAAAATTTGGACACTGGGTTTATTCGTTCTTACTGGGGCATCACTGCTTCTAAGCCCTTTCCATAAACTGAGATGGAAAATACATTTTCAAAAATCTATGATGTCATAGGTATTTATTAATACCTCCAATTCAAATTCAATACCACAGTGTGCCTCTCAATTTCCCCTATTCCATATTAATATCTCCTAAAAACCTTGGTTCCCTAAAATCCAATATAATTACTTATTTGCTCTATCCTATAACAAAATAACTGCAGAATTTCTAAACAAGTACCACTAACAACAACAAATCTAATAACTATAGTTAAAAGATCTTTTTGTAGGTTATGGATCTTAGAATATTTCCCTCTGTATTTGTATAGCCAAAATAATATGTTTAAAAACTACTTAAATTAATTTTGAGTGATTATGTTATGAATTTGTTAGGTTCATTTGTTTCTATTTGTATTCAATTTTAGGGTTTTTAAAATCATTTTTATTTAATTTGGTTATTTGAATATGTGAAACACTTGCATAGTTCAAAAGTCAAAACTATATAAAAACACACCCTCAGAGGAATCTCACTTCCATCCTTATCCCCTCTACATTGATCCTCACCCACTCCTTATGGAAAACTATTTCACTCATATCTGGGTTAACTCTCCTGTGTTTCTCTTTTGCAAAAATAAGCTTTTTCTCTTATTTTCCCTTCTTTATTACTAAAAAGGGACCATAATTACTATATATACATTTTGCATATGGAAATCATTCCATATCAGCTCGTAGAAATCTTCCTTCTTCTTTTTAGTATTATAATTTATTCAATCAGTCGTCTATGAGCATTTAGATTTTTTCCAATATTCTGCTATTACAAATAATCCTACAATGAAAAACTTTGAGCGCATGCTATTCCATATTTGTACAGGCAATTCATCAGAGTAAATCTCTAGAATTTGGACTGGTAGGTCAAAGGGTAAATGCAGATGTTAGATATTCCAAAACTCTCATTAAGTTGTAGCATTTCACATTCCCATCAGCAATATATGCGTGCCTATTTCCTCACAGGTTTACCAGCTAAGGGGTATATTCTATGTTTTTGAACTTTTGCCAATCTGAAAAGTGAAAATTTTCACTGTGTATTTTAATTTGCATTTCTATTATTAATGAAGTTGAACATCCTTTCATATACTGTCATGTCATATATGTCATATCTCTTTTGGTGAACTGTCCATGATTTTGCTTTTGACTTTTTAAAATCATGATTTAGATCTTTTTTTAATGGAAAAATTACTTCAATAATGCTACAATGATGCCTTCAAACTGTTTTAAAAAGTAAAGAATAAAACACTAAAAAATGGATGAATGTAAAAATTCACTGAAAAGAATACTAACGTCACTTAAAACTATAATGTCTTATTCTATCCTGTGTTCCAAACAGTCCATTAAAAAGTGGTAGTTATTTCAAGTGAGAAGAATGTTAAGAAAAATGCATTCAAGTTACAATTTTATGATGCTAAGTAGCATCAAAAGTTAATCCCACAAATAACCATGTCACTGAGGAAGGTCAAAGTTTGGGAAACAAATGATTGAGAGACATTTCGTTGTAATGGTTTCATTACACCCACCTCATTAGTACAGGTAATTCTCCGAGGATGAGGGGCTTCTTGTTGCAGTTGATATACTGGGAAGTTAGAAAATAAAACATGTCAGTTTCCCTTATGTAGAGCATCTGAATATATTAGGAATCAAAACCTGCCTGCTTTTTTATGTTCATAAGAAAACTGTGGTACAGTCCTATTTGTTATTAAATTAAATTTTGCTATGAAGCAAAGAACGTAAACCAAACTAAATTTAGTGAAAGCCCAGGAGCAAACACAAATAAGAAAATCATAATCCACAGAAGTGTTATAACAAATCAGTATTGGATATCTGGCTCTGTTCTCCATAATCTGGTCATTTAGTTTCCCCAATTTTTGTGGATATATTACATAAAGCATGCCTCTGCTATAAACAAATACTAGTTGTATATTTTAAAAGTACATTATTAAGTGTCAAACTTGAAACTAAAATTAGGATTTATAGGCTAGATGTAACACATACACTGTTTTTCTCCCCTATTTATATTGTGAACATCTATCTTCAAAGATAATCTCCCCTAGAAACAAAATTTCTGAGCCAAAGTTACCACCACTTATTCAACTAGGGTAAATGCATCAAAAGAGAGAATTCAGACACTTAAATAGCTTGCCAGAGGATAATTTTTAGGGTATCTGAAAATGGATTGGTGAAAATTATACCAATACCATGTCCTTCTAAGACTCACTTCAGGCTTCTTGACTTAAAATAAAGAAAAAAATGAACAGAACGTGTAGTTATCAGAGAAAGTGTGTTTATGTAGGTCTGAGTTTATCTCTTGGACAAAATCTGTTTTCTATTTCTACACATATAATCACATATAATTGAATTTAATACTGTATTTAAATACATAGACATTTGGTCAATATAACATCAAACTACCCAGCATCTGGGGTTGTCAGACAATGTATGGCTCACATTTCAACTGTCATTATATAGACTCCACCTCTGATCATATTCATTCATATATAGTATAGGGACATATATAAACATATACAATTAGACTATGTATATGTATATGTGTATATACATACACTAAATATACTGAGAACATACATAGACACACATCACTGTTCTGTATTGCTATGTAATGGCAACAGAGTATTGCAGTTGCAAATCTGAATTCCTGAACCAGACCACCTGGGGTCTGAACACTGGGGCTCTTGCCTCTAACAATGCATACTGAGCCTCGGCTTTCATCATTTGAAAATGGGGATAAAAATAGTTTCTACTTCATAGATTACTGAAAGGATTAAATACTATATGTGAAAGACTTAAAATAGTCCCCAGCACATGGTAAACACTCAATAAAGACTAGCTATTCTTATATGTAGGTGACTGATACTAATACATAAAATTCTTTACAATAATATTTGGGTACCAGGATGCATCCACAGTTCATCACCAAAACATAACAACATGGTAATGCTATAATTTAAAAGGTGCTAAGAAGATACAGCTTTACTGTTTAAGAATCAAAAAATAAACAAAACACTTCTCATTTAATAATGTTTGGAATCTACTGAGAGAAATGTATTCCTTTGCCTTATCCTCCTGGTTGCAAAAATCCCTACAAGACGTAACATATTAAAATAGTTTTAGATACCCATATTTTACTGTGAGAGTTAGTTTTTCAAAAATACTACTGTGAATATATTTGTATGGATTAAAGAGATGATATGAAGGGAATAATTTTGAGATGGGGAAGGGAAGAAAGAAAGCACTGAAACTAAATTTGTCTGGCCCTGACAGTGAGAGCACATGTGTACCACTCAGAGATATTTGTAAATCTCCATCCTCCCAAGAGAACCAAATCGTGATATGCAAAAAGGTCCATGCTTCAGGTCCATTCCTCCCTGCTGGTAACTATAACTCTAAGATGTGAAAATTCAGTTCACATTTCTGTTTTGACCAGCAATTCTCAAAAGATCAATTGTTTCCCCTTGTCAAGCAAATGCTTTGGAAAGTAGGGTCACCTATAGAAACTGAATTACGAAAACTGAATGGTGGTCAAGAAGGACATTAAAAGTTACTACAGAAAGTAAAATGTTGATTTTGATTTAAAGCACAAATACTGTAGTATCTGGTTATCACCAATAATGTGTTTACCTATTCAGCAAGCAAATATTAAGATAAGCCAGTATGAAAAAAAGAGTGAAATATCATCACGTGAGAATTTCACCCTTTGTTTTAATCAGAGTTTCAACGAGTATAGTTCTATTTCATGGAGAGGAGTAATTTTTAGACAAATGCCTCCTTATTGGCTACCAATGGTTAGTCTATCTTTCAGACTCACTTTTAATAAAAATATATATAAAGGGAGGGCCTTTGGATATTGTATAACTGAATATAACATGAATTCAGGGAATACCCATCAAAAGGATCATTAAAAAATCATACATTGTAATAAAGAGTAATTAATTCAGGCCCTTCTCAATTTATAGTTTTTTTGTCATTTAAACCAGAACTCAGCTGAAAATTTAAATTGCACAATCATTAAATGATTCACCAAAAATTAATAGCTAACTTCAAGATGAGAAGACATATAATTAAAGTACTCAACATTTTTCAATCACCTTAGAAGTGTCAATGTTTATGCACTTATTAATGAAATTCTCAGCATCTAGAGACAATACATTGTTAATCAAGTTCAGAGATCACAAGTTGGTATCTTGAGGTCAAAACTGGCTCACATGTGTCATTTGGTTTGCTGTTTTCCAAATTCAAATTTGTTTTTAACATTTAAAAATTAAGAGATTTAACAACAACAACAAAAGCAAAAGAGAATTCCAGCTTCTCTTGAAAACTTAGAAGATGTGACAACACTGGACTCAGAGTGTTAGATACCCACAGTAAAGGGGAGCTAACTATGAGCTACTCCCTACGTACAGGGCATCCTCTCTCTGCTTTCTCACAGTCCCCACCTGCCTCACTTGCCTCATTTATTACATGTTTGGCCCCTGGTTTAATTCAAGCAATACATATTGAAAAGCAACAAAACTGTACTTGTCTTAAAAGAGTTCTCAACTTAGAATCTTGCTAATTCTATTTAATTATTGGTTTGAACTTGTAAGGTTTTAGAATTGTTTTCACAAGCTCAACTAAACCAAAATCAGAAAGCACAAGAGAGGCATGGGTAAAATAAGTTTCTTATAGAATCACAGTGAAAATAAGTTTCTCATAGAATCACACTGTGAAAAGCTGTTCAGACCCCAACAAGCTAAAGACAGAAAAAAAAAATCCTTAACATGCTGCAACTTTTGACATGAAAATGTAACTGTCCCCTTCAGTTTTACAGATGTAGTACAGAATAGAAGTGAACAATCAGAACATTCTGAATAGCTTTCATTCTGCTTGTATCTCCTTATGTGGACTGACATACCTGATTTTTTAAAAATCTCAATCCATTTAGATTTTATCACCGTTTTGAGGAGTATTTTAATTACAAAAATTTAAGTCACAATACAGAGAAGATGACGAATGCATTATGGTTTGTCAGTCCCAAAGACGATCAAACAGAATTTGTTAACTATCAACTCTGATCAAGGCATATATAGGAATTAAACAAAATGTCATGGCTCAATTATAGAGGGTACTGGGCAGGGCCTACTACTCCAGTAACTTAAAATTTCAGTCACTATTGATGAAATACGGGTGTCACAGGTTTGTCAGTTTAAAAATTTTTTCCTATTAAAACGTACAGACTCTGGGACAGATGAACTTCATTAATAAAGACGAATTTTATTAATAAATACCTTACTGGAGATTATTTACAGCTAGCTAGACATAAAACTATAAAACTAACTGAGTGGTAAAGGCAAAACAAACAAACAAAAAGAAAAAAGAATTCAACCTACATCCCAATTTTTTCTAGGATCAGAATTTTGACAAACACATTTACAATCTAAATGATCATCGCAACAATTATTTCAATGTGACAATGTAACTTTTACATGTTTTCTCGTTAGTTAAAATTTGCACGTATACAAATTCTTAGAAGACAACATCATGATTTCATAAGGAAATTTCACATGACCAGTTTTAAATATGGACCTTTCTGCGTGGCTTTAGCACAGTTTAATCATAAAATTTCACTGAACTGGAAGTTTTTGCATTTGATGGTCAGAAAATAAAGTCTATTCTAATAATTTCCTCCCTGTTTCTACTGTTAAAATGATGGGGGGGGGGGGTGGCAGTGTTCTTCAGGCACTGAAGTCACTAAAAGAAACTATAAAACTCAGTATTATCACCAAAAAAAAAAGAAATATGCCATTTTTAAGACAAATGGTAGCTACTATAAGACATAGGGAGATACAGAAAATACAAATTGCATACACCACATTTAGTAATCAATATTCTTCGGGGGAAAAATCACCACCATGATTCAATAACAGTCTGAGGTTTTATAAATGCTCTTACATTAAAATGTGCAAGGCACAAATCAGAGCAAAGAGAATAAAGGTAAACTGAAAACCAGAAAATGCAGAGAAGAATTTTAAACAGGCTTCTCGCCAATGAGGTTATGAGACAAAATCTTTGAGAGGTAAAGATCATCAGTCATTTTTATACATTCTTTGAACTATACTCCCCAGAATCAAAACAGAAGCAGCAGGGGTGGGGGAAAACGCATCTATGGCAATATTTTTAGAGACTGTTCATATTTTGCTTACTATAATTAGCCCCCAGTGGCAACCTATTACAATAAACTCTCTGTTGCTCTGGGAACATAAAACCGAGTAAGGATCTGAATTGCTGCTCTTTCAGTCAGCAAATTTCAGCAACTTACAAATATCAAAACTCAGAATAACTCAACATTTACAAAGATGCTAATAATCTGTATTTAAAGTACAGGTTTTTTAGGTTGCTTATTTGATTCTACAGACAACAAACAAAAGTTTACAGTACTGGTTTCTGCAACAGTGCATTCATGGATTTTTAAAAAACAACTCTGATTATATTAACCCTATTTCCATCTTTTAAAATTCTGAAGTAGCTTTTACTTGATGCAATAATATTCTCTAGGCAACAAGGAAGGGGAAATAAAGGACTAAGAACCTAGACTCTTCAGAAAAAATCTGTATTCTAATGCCAAGTTTAGAGAACAATATAGATACAGTGTCTCTCTTTTATATTTCGGAAGGCAATTCCTAAAAAAGAAGACCACTTTTTACTCATTCTTTCTAGCAAGATAGCCTCCTGACTTATCATTATTTATTTATTCCTTTTTTAATATAAAAAACAGGATCTAAGAATATTAAATTCCTTGCATTCTTAGTTAGCTTCTCCTTGCATTAGTTTTATCAGCCACTGTCAACAAGTGGTCTCAAGTTCCAGAATACGGAATTCCATGCGAGTTCAGAGGGATGAGATGCATTCCTGACATGCAAACCATGACAGACTTTGTGGAAATGCTCCTATTTCCCCAGTTTCTTTTTCTGTGCTATTCACAAATTCTGTTGTGAATTAATTTTTCAATAATGGACACAAAATGGAATGACTCTTCATATCTAATGTTCCTGATATTTTTATATTACTTATAAAGCACTATAACCCACCCAATTTATTTGTATACTTACAGTAAGATTTCCAAACAGGAGGTCTATATTCATCTGTATCTGAAAGAATAAACATCAAATTAACATTACTGAATAGTTATATTTTAAATGAGATATTTTAATCATTAATTCATTTAGTACATATTTGTTGACGTCTATTTGTTCTAGGCATCGTGCTAGGCACTAAAGGGCATTCAAAGGTTTTTTAATCTTGGTCCTCCCTTCCTTGGAGGACATTTTCACAAAGATGTTCAAAGAAAGTTACTGTATTTATTCAACTGCTTATCACATAAAAACGTCACGCTTAATTTTTACTGCTGTCACTGAGGTAATATCAACAAGGTCTTTGGGCTTAATTCTATGATCATTCTATTGAAAGATTCCTGTAATCATTGGAACTTTTCTATATTTCCCTCCATCACATTTGGGGGAGTCCAGTGAAACTTTTACTAACATCAAGAGAGAAGAACAGCTAGGTACAGACCTTAGTCCTCATACATCCTAGACAATCAAAACCAGGAAATGAGCAGCACTTCAATGTAGGACAGTGTATCTAGAGAGCCACAAAGAACATGAGGTGAACATGTGCTCTCCAGGTCCATTTCCCCTCACTCTGCTTGAATGTGAATTAGGAGACAGTGTGAAGAGGCAGTGGAGAGAGATGGAAATACAAGCACACGAGGGAGACGGGGGAAGTGGAGAAAGGAGAGGGGACAGCGTGGTCTGGCTTCTCATCTGTGAAGCACAGCTGAGGAATAATCTTGCCAGCACAAAGCCCTCCCTGCAAGGCCACGTAGCCAAACCAGCAGACACAGCATTTTGGTGTGGGGAGGTGTGGCCAGACACATCACCTGGCTCTGCTGGCATCCAACAGAAACCCACTGAGGAATCTGATCCTAAAAATCGTGGTCTCCAAGGAGGCAAGAAAACTTGGAAGTTTATTGAGGAGGGTGATTTCTTGTATAGGTAGCTCACATTAAAATGGTCACAGACTCGAAACATTCAGCCCCCAACTCCCAACCTTTAAAATGCAATCTCACACTTCATTTATGATGTGTTATCATAAACCACACAAATACTTTGAGTCAGAGGGCTACAGTAAGACTACTGATGATGGGCAAAAGAACATAAAAGGGAAATTCTAAGTCATGTAGAAATTGCTTGGCACCCAGGAGAAGTTTTCATATATGTTTTCTCAAAGAATGAATAAAAGATTACATGAATAAATGAATGAAGTAATGCAGCAAATACAGCTGACTCTCATTATTCACAGTAGTTATATTCTACAACGTCACCATAGACACTGAATTAACCAATACTGAACCACTGCACCTGGGGAAACACAAGTTAGGTTCCTGTGAGCCTCTGGTCACAACATTTTCATCAACCAATCAATACATAACTTTGTTTTCTGTGTATTTTTGTTTAAACACACCTTATTTAGTATATATTGTTGATTCATAAACATTGAACTCACAGCCAACTGTACTATAACTCATGCCTCAGTGAAACTTATCTGACACATGTATTTTCTCTCCAAGATACATTACTGTCTTCAAGATAACATTACTGTCTTCAAGATAACATTACTGTCTTCTTGCACTTAGAAGCACCAGACAGGATTTTGACACAATGCTTAGGGGCCATTTTAAAAAGTAAAATCACCAATAAAAAGTCAAAAAAATGCAAAAAATGTGGCACTAAATAGGCTATGAAAAGAACACCTGTTAACAGTATAAGAGCTAAAACAAAGAAGGCAGAGTGGCCTTGCTCAACCCCAGCCCGGAATATTCAGGTCATGCAACTCAATTTGCCACTCTATAAATGTTGGCGAATGACTATGAAAGTGTCACAGGTATTTATTTTAAAAGGGTTACAAATAAATGCTAGCAAGTAAGCAAATCTGCAAACACAAACAGAATCAAGAATAATGACTGTCGGTATATGAATGAGCAATTATTTAGGAAAACTACCAATTCAGGTAAACTCACATAGGAATGATATAACATTAGGATGAAATATGACCTCAGCACAGTGACATATAGATATATACATATTTACTTTGCTAGGGGGTGGGGTGGGGTGTGTGTATGTTTGGAGGGTTAATTACACTGACATTTATCTTAATAAGTTAATTGAATTATATATTTTTAATACGAGGAAAAATTTGCCTCTAAGCATTCAAGTCATTTAATGATTTCATTGATGCCATATGGATGCTGTTATATTGCCATTCAATCCTAGGACAGTTCCAGGTTTAACAGGAGAGTGGACGTTCACTCTCCTGGCACTCACCCATATTCACGTGTGTGTCTCAGCCTCCTTGCCAGCGTCCAAACAGCATAAGCTGCAGTGACCAGGCACCTCGCGACCCGCCACGCGGAAGATGGCACATGCGGCCAGGAAGAGGAAGGGCACTCAACAAGGCTGAGACCCCGTGTAGTAAAGAATTTAATCTTGCGCCCCAGAAGAGGTCTGACTTTTGCCTTCAGCTCCTAGGGGGTAATTTTCTTTGTCTGGGAGCCTTGGGCTAGCCAGAGTACCAATGTGACTTAGGGTGGGGTTTTGGGTCACAGTGTCAGTCAAGCTGGAGAATGAGATCAACCATGTGGGCCATCAATCATAAAGCCCTCATTAAAAACTCTGAACTCAGGACTGGGAGAGCTTCCTTGGTTGGAAGTATTCCATGTGTATCACCACGCATCAATGCCGGAAGAGTATGCGTCCTGACTCCACAGAGGATAAGAGAAGCTCTGCATTTTGTACTTCTCCCGGACCCTGTCTTATGTGCTTTTCCCTTTGGCTGATTTTAATCTGTATCCTTTCCCTGTAATAAATCATGACTCTCAGTATAACAGTGTTTAGTGAGTTCTGCGAGTCCTCCTAGAGAATCATCGAACCCAAGCGTGATTTGAGGGAACCCCTTCCAACTTGCAATTGGTGTCAGAAGTGAAAGAAGTGTATAGGACTGTGCCCTCTCCCTTTGCAGTTGGCCCTAACTCCTTGCAAACTCTGCGCAAAGCCTGCACCTATGAGCAGGAGGCCCTGGAGATTGCTTTCACTTTGGAGATGGTAAGAGAGTAAGAGGCTAATAATCAAAGTTCTTTCTCTGGGGGATTGTTCATCTAGTCCTAGATAGGGCTTTCTTAGGGGAACATCAACCTTTACTTGCTGTGTGACTTTAGGAAATTTACTACCTCTCTTTTCTTTATCTATAAAATAGAGTAACAATATCATCTAAAATGGGAATAGTAACACAGGTTTGTTGTGAGGATTATATTAGGTATCATACATTAAGCACCTTGCACTCAGGAGACCTTTAGTAAATGAGTGCCCTCTCCTGCCTTCACCAAAAGCAAATTTAAAAACACAATGAGGGACTTCCCTGGTGGCGCAGTGGTTAAAAATCTGCCTGCCAATGCAGGGGACACGGGTTCGAGCCCTAGTCTGGGAAGATCCCACATGCCGCGGAACAACTAAGCCTGTGTGCCACAACTACTGAGCCTGTTTGTCACAACTACTGAAGCCCACGCGCCTAGAGCCCGTGCTCCACAACAAGAGAAGCCACCACAATGAGAAGCCTGTGCACCACAGTGAAGAGTAGCCCCCGCTCGCCACAACTAGAGAAAGCCCACGCGCAGCAACGAAGACCCAACACAGCCATAAATAAATAAATAAATAACTGGCTGACTGACTGACTGACTGGCTGACATTATTTGAGATGCTACAGATCACAATTCTGTGGCCAAATAAAATGAGTATCTGGCAAATACCCAAGAAATATTAGGATTGAAGTTTGTGTTTCCTTTAATATTAAAACAATTCTAATTACCAGTGACATTTAACAACACAGTTTGGGTTTTAAAAGTCTTTTCCTAGCAATCTATTTTTTTCTGGTGGAAGTGTAAACTGGTGCAACCTCTCTAGAGAACAACTGGCAATACATACCATAAGCCTTAAAAGTGTGTAACAGGCATCTGTTAAGGCAGAGATTAAATGAGATGCTCTTTGAAAGGGAACGTTTAAAAATTATGACAGTCTCTCTTATGTTTAGGGGTGGAGACCCGAGGTCACCTTGGTATGGGCCATTCTGTTGAACAAGTTAGGCAAAGGGTAGGCACCACCGTCCTCAGGACTCAGGGAAAAGGGGCTCACTGGGAGGGGGAAGTTGCATGGCTTAGAAAAACATACCTTACACTCTTGATGTGCAAAATTAATTGCTAGAGTTGCTGAGACCAATTTTCCAGTACCCTAAATCCTTCTGGAAGGGAAGAAACATTACCCCAATCTTTGATT
This sequence comes from Lagenorhynchus albirostris, assembly GCF_949774975.1. Classification (NCBI taxonomy): domain Eukaryota; kingdom Metazoa; phylum Chordata; class Mammalia; order Artiodactyla; family Delphinidae; genus Lagenorhynchus; species Lagenorhynchus albirostris. Next base: position 57,890,531 of record NC_083100.1, on the reverse strand, counting down.
CCTCAGATTCAAATTTAAGGAGTTCTGTCATAGAAAAAACTTATAGCCCAAACCAAGTTCCACTGGCAAGAACAGGCAGAAACACTCCTGAAAGAAAATGACTTTGAAGATGGATTAATTGAAACTGGTGATCCAGGGTCATACAGAGGGCTTATGCGTTTACTAGGAAGGACAGATTCTGGCCCAGCATGAGGCAGAGGCCAGAAGCGTCTCTGACCTCAGCCTCCCTGGCACATGGAATCGTTGAGTATAAGTGTGTGAACTAATAAACTGCAATCTTAACCTCCAACTGGGGTCACTACTTTGACCTGGGCCAGGTCTGACCTAAACGAGTATCCTAGTAGCACTCAGACAAGCAACTATCGACAAAGGGCTGGTCCTCAACACTGACAGAAAGTGATAAAGAGAAGAAGGATAAACAGTGTACAATTATACTTACTGCACTTTTCTTCTGGGTAGTTGTAAGAGAATGGGACCACTCTGGGACTGAGTAAGTCTCCTGAAGTTCAAACTTGGAGGAGGAGACTGCCTGAAGAGGAAGGTACTAAATTTCCTGCTAACTGGGGCAGTGGTTAAGAGGAGAAAGTATGGGAGCATATTTGGCTCCTGCATTTATGTAACAGGTCTTCAGTTCCTTCTGCATACTTTTGACCCAGCAGCTCTATTTCTAGGAATTTATTGTAAAATAATTAAGGATATTAGAAAAATATTAATATAGAAGAATACCACTGAAATATTTCTTTTTAAACTAAAAAACTGGATTCAACCTAAATGCCTAACAATTAGAAACTGATAGAATCAATGATGATAGATTCCAGTTTGAAGACACCTTGACTACATCAAGAAGATTTCACCTTTTAATCTGTTAGAAAGTCTGACAGATATTTCAAATATTTTTAATCTTTTAAAACAGTGTCTCTCAAACTTTTTGGTTTCAAAAACATGGATTCTAAAGAGCTTTTAATTATCTACTGATATTAACCATATTAGAAGTTAAAACAGAAATTTTAATAGTATATATTTGTTAATTTATTAAATATAATAAACCGATTATATCTTAACATTTTTATGAAAAAATAACTTTAGCTTTCAAGACAAAACATTTGTTTTAAATTCTGTACATCTCTTTAATGTCCAGTATAAGTGAAGACAGCTGGATTTTCCTATCTGCTTCTGCATTCAATCTGTTGTGATATCACATGCCATGTACAGTCTGGAAGATCCAACTAGCCATTTGTGAGAGAATGAGAGTGAAAAAGGCAAATAATGTCTTATTACTATTACTTAAAATAGTTCTGACTTCGTGGAAGCTCTGAAAAAAACTTGGAGACTTCCAGGAGTCCCTAGAACATGCTGTGAGAACAACTGTTTCAACCCATGATTTCCTTGGCACATTTAGGGTATGGGTAAGGTGGGATAAGATACATTTCATCTAATAGAAGAAATACAAAAGTTAACTAAGACAGGAAAAGAGAGGAAGTCATGAATTCCTTTAGCAGAATGAAGTCCTTTCAGCTCGTTCAAAGGAAGTTAGCAAGAGCCTTCAGCTAGAGGTCTCAAGGACTCCCATCACTTCTTTTTGATTCTGTCAGAAAATCCACCCAACCCAAGCATATCAACATGACAGACTTCCATCTCTAGAGCATGACTGAGAACGACAGCCTGACAACCTATAACTCAGTGACAGCTAATTTTAAAACCAACTTAAATTCAGGGACAGCTGCTTAAAATAATCTTCACGTGGTATAGATGAGTGCTTACATTAAGTACATACCCACAAAATCCATTTTCTCCATTGCCTTTACGTGTCAGTAATACTTTTCATTCACTACACAAAAGAATTTTATATAAATATCAAAATTATGCTGCCATACAGAAACGTTAAAACAATCAGAAAGTTCCATTCATTCAATAAATATGTATTAAATACCTTCTATGGGTAAGAATGTCAGTTACAAGGTGGGTCCAGATGTAGTTTACGCCTTTAAGGGCGGTAAGAAAAATAAGGTGGATATGATTACTTACTAACAAGGTAATATAATAAGAGTAATACATACGAGTATAAGAGTAATACGTAATACTCTTCTACATAATGAGAGTTTCATAAACCATCATCTTGTCAAAATGCTTGACAAGAATAGGTCCCCAATAAGTATTTGCTGAGCTGATGAAAGAATGGAAGGGAAGAAGGAATCACTTTTGGCCAAAATGTCAAGAAAGACAAATCAGAGGTGATATCATCTGACAGTGGCTCTGAAAGACGGATGATTTTTTGTGTGTGTGTGGTACGCGGGTCTCTCACTGTTGTGGCCTCTCCCGTTGCAGTGGAGCACAGGCTCTGGACACGCAGGCTCAGCAGCCATGGCTCACGGGCCCAGCCGCTCCGCAGCATGTGGGATCTTCCCGGACCGGGTCATGAACCCGTGTCCCCTGCATCGGCAGGCGGACTCTCAACCACTGTGCCACCAGGGAAGCCCAGGACGGATGATTTTTAAAGTACAGGGGCCAAGGGAAGAAGACTGGAAATAAAAGAGAGAACAACTTTCTAAACAGAGGGAACACAGTGAATAGGACACAGGAACAAGAAAGTTCAGAATGTGTTTGAGGAACAGTAAAATGCAGAGTGGTTGAAATAGAAGACATGTTGAGGAAAGCTTGAGATTCAGGTCCTGGAGGGAACCTGGGCTGTGTTGTCCAGGAGGCATCCGTAAGTAATGCACCATGTGTTTTCCTCTGCTTTGTGTATTAAATACTCAGATGTCTGAGAGGAATACTATGTTAGGCCCAGGTCAATTCTCATGCGTCAGAGAAAACAAGCCAAGCAGCAGGAAGGCCAAAGGTAAGAGAAAAAATTGATGGAGCAAAGACTCAGAGGAGGAGAAGTAATGGACTCAAAAATCACAGGTGGTGGACAAGGCCTGGGAAGGTGGAGACATGGCTCTATGTCTAATCAACTGGGGAGGTAAAAAGGCGGGTTCTGTTTGAGACATTCTCTTCTGTGACTCTAAGTAAAAATCTAAACAAATAATTCAGGAAAACAAAAGAAAAAATGAGATTGTTAAACTATATGGAAAATAAATAAAGGCCTAGTTGATTAGCACATATAGTATAATCTCATTTTTTTAAACAAAAGATATAAATGTGTATGTGAATGTGTACATTGGGAGGGGCACAGAGACAAGGAGAGAGAATATGAAAGATTCAGAATGACATATGCTAATTTAAGTAATAGTAGTGATCTCTAGGTCGGCCCTCCTCACCCAGGCTCCTCACCTGAACCACAGAGCACATAAAATGTTTTGAGTGGTATTTTCTCAGTTCTCCCATGTATGGTAGATAACCAGAGTCTTTCTAGAAGCAGGAGAGAAGTTAACTTATTACATATAGTGGATGTGCTGGGCCACTGGGACATCATTCTCTCCCCAGAACCAGGAGAAAGCATTCTCTTGATGGTGATTTTTACTTTTCTTATATATCTGTGTATTTTTAAAAATTATATAATGCATATATTCATTTGTGCTAAGGAGGAAAAAACAACTACTAAAAACAAACAGTATGTAAACGAACCAATCAAAAGATCGGCAGAAGACCTAAATAGACATTTTTCCAAAGAAGACATACAGATGGCCAACAGACACATGAAAAGATGCTCAACATCACTAATTATTAGATAAATGCAAATCAAAACTACAATGAGATACCACCTCACACAGATCAGAATGGCCATTGTTAAAAAGTCTACAACTAACAAACGCAGGAGAGGGTGTGGAGAAAAGGGAACCCTCCTACACTGTTGGTGGGAATGTAAATTGGTGCAGCCACTATGGAAAACAGTATGGAGGTACCTTAAAAAACTAAAAATAGAATTACCATATGACCCAGCAATCCCACTCCTGGGCATATATCTGGAAAAGATGAAAACTCTAATTCAAAAAGATATAAGCACCCCAATGTTCATAGTAGCACTATTTACAACAGCCAAGACATGGAAGCAACCTAAGTGTCCTTCAACTTTATCCATGAATGGATAAAGAAGATGTGGTCACACATCTTCACACACACACACACACACACACACACACACACAGAGGAATCTTATTCAGCCATAAAAAAGAATGAAATATTGCCATTTGCAGCAACATGGATGGACCTAGAGATTATCAGATTAAGTGAAGTAAATCAGACAAAGACAAATATATGATATCACTTGTATGTAGAATCTTAAAAATGATACAAATGAACTTATTTGCAAAACAGAAACAGACATAGAAAAATAACTGTTACCAAAGGAGAAACGGGGGGGGGGATAAATTAGGAGTTTGGGATTAACAGATACACACTACTATATATAAAACAGATAAACCACAAGGACCTACTGTATAGCACAGGGAACTATACTCAGTATCTTGTAATAACCTATAATGGAAAAGAATCTGAAAAAGAATGTGTGTGTGTATAACTGAATCAATTTGCTGTACACCTGAAACTAACACAATATTGTAAATCACCTATAAATTTTTTAAAAACTATAAGTTAACTATTTATAAGAAGAGAAAAACATGGAAACTGATTCAGATAGAGAAAAGCACCGTTTAACAAACTCCACAGGAAATTATAATTGTTTTGAATGGGCTCTTGAAATAAATACCTTACCAGAGAAATAATATCCCCAGTCTGAGAAGCTTAGAAATCAACTACAAGCTTTGTGGCAAACATATAAATAACACCACTGCTTCTAAAGTCCTCGAATTCCCCCTGAGAACCTCTGTGGAGGTCTTCATTTACCTCTTCTCCCTGTTCTAAATGAATTTGCTGAATGGAAAAGAGAACAGCTTCTTAATTAAATGTTTTTCACTACTGGTTAACTGCAAGAATTATGAGCCAAGAATATCATCAAAAAATCTACAAACAATAAATGCTGGAGAGGGTGTGGAGAAAAAGGGAACCCTCTTGCACTGTTGGTGGGAATGTAAATTGATAGAGCCACTATGGAGAATAGTATGGAGGTTCCTTTAAAACTAAAAATAGAACTACCATATGACCCAGTAATCCCACTACTGGGCATATACCCTGAGAAAACCATAATTCAAAAAGAGTCATGTACCACAATGTTCATTGCAGCTCTATTTACAATAGCCAGGACAGGAAGCAACCTAAGTGTCCATCGACAGATGAATGGATAAAGAAGATGTGGCACATATATACAATGGAATATTACTCAGCCATAAAAAGAAACAAAATTGAGTTATTTGTAGTGAGGTGGATGGACCTAGAGTCTGTCATACAGAGTGAAGTAAGTCAGAGAGCGAAAAACAAATACCGTATGCTAACACATATATATGGAATCTAAAAAGAAATGGTTCTGAAGAACCTAGGGGCAGGACAGGAATAAAGACAGACGTAGAGAATGGACTTGAGGACACGGGGAGGGGAAGGGTAAGCTGGGACGAAGTGAGAGAGTGGCATGGACATATAAACACTACCAAATGTAAAATAGATAGCTAGTGGAACCAGCCACATAGCACAGGATCAGCTCGGTGCTTTGTGACCACCTGGAGGGGTGGGATAGGGAGGGTGGGAGGGAGATGTAAGAGGGAAGAGATAATGGGGATATATGTATATGTATAGCTGATTCACTTTGTTATACAGCAGAAACTAACATACCATTGTAAAGCAATTATACTCCAATAAAGATGTTAAAAAAAAGAATTATGAGCCGAGAAAATCTTAGTTTTACATATTTTATCATGTTTATGAAAATGATTTCAATTTTTTCTTGCTTTTTTTTAAACTCAGAGATAAAGATTTTAAGCAAGATTTAGTGTTAAACTTGTTTTTGCCTATAAGTTTCCCTTCTGCTACTTTTTTCTGTAAATACTAATATTTTCAGGACATTCATTTTTTCCTTGAATATTAAAAACTTCAAGACACTTATCTGTACCTTTAGGCAATGACTTTAAAAATCTTAGTAAAATATATCTAGGATAATATCTTAGATATGATAGATTATAATGTACACTATTAGGACTATTTGGGAGGTACTCAAAGCATTCACTTATTGATTCACAAGGTTAAATCTGCTCATAAATACCCTAATGTTCTGAATTTTTAGATTAACTTAAAACATTGTATGATTGAGTAAATGTTTACGCTTTCTCCAATTAGATCCTATTTAGGTCCAGTCTAGCTATGGATGTCACTGAAAACAAGTGACCTCTGAAAACAGAAAAAATTTTATTTCCTTCTTTCTATTATACAGTTTTGTGTATCATTATATAGTTATGTCTTACAAATTCTTTGATTAGCATAATATTCCACTGATGAAGTTTAAACCTGCTTAACTTTTTATTTTACAAAATAAATAGGGCTTCCCTAGTGGCGCAGTGGTTAAGAATCTGCCTGCCAATGCAGGGGACATTGGTTCAAGCCCTGGTCCGGGATGATCCCACATGGCGCGGAGCAACTAAGCCCATGCGCCACAACTACTGAGCCTGCACTCTAGAGCCCGCGAGCCACAACTACTGAGCCCGTGTGCCCAACTACTGAAGCCCGCACGCCTAGAGCCTGTGCTCCACAACAAGAGAAGCCACCACAGTGATAAGCCCGCACACCACAACGATGAGTAGCCCCTGCTCGCCACAACTAGAGAAAGCCCACACGCAGCAACGAAGACCCAACACAACCAAAAATAAATAAATAAATTTATATTTAAAAATAATAGAAATAAATAGTTCATTCTAGAACAGACAAGAATGTTAAATTTAAGCTGTTCATTGTTTTAGGCTCAAAACAAAAAGGCTTTTTACAACTTTTTAACAATATGATGAGTTTTCTTAAAAAGGATTATGTTGCATTTTAAATGAGGTTTAGACTAATGACATACTCACACTCAAAAACTATGTGATTAATGTTTTAAAGCATGTTTCAGATTGCCTTTGGTTTGAAAATTAACAATTTAGAATTCTGTAAAAAATTGACGTTTATTGATAAGAAAAAGCCATTTTTCCCTTGAAATGAAGACTCAACTTTCAACCTACTTGCATGAGATTCCCTGCCCTGCTTTAATCAGAAAATACAAGGCATTAATGATTAATCCCCACCTGTTGTGTACCAAATTTTGGCATACCAAAATAATGAGATGCTTGTGACCATAAAACTCTATTTTACTATAAAGTGATCTTCTAAAAGAACAAGGGCATAAAATTCACAATAAAAACCAAACAATTACTACAGTTAATATTTGCAAGAGTCATAAAGAAAACAAACCAACTTCTCACTCTAAAAAAAATACATTTCTTGGAAAACAAAAATTCACAGTAAAAATTAAAAGGCTCATAATAACATTCACAACTCTAAACTAAGGAGAAACCAAGTAAAAAAGAGCTTTGCTAGGTTTCTAGGTAACTCATATCTGTAAACTTCTTTCTTAGAAGATGCTCCAAAACACAGTGAATAAGCATTTTAACTAAGATAATTAATATTCACTCTGCAAAGTCATGGCCAAATCAGGTCAGTTAAGTTCAACCTTAGAAGAAACAAAGTCATTTAAAACTGCTCCAAGTTGAAAAGTGATGTGTCATGATACAATTCTGACAGAAATAAACTATTTTTAAAACCAAAGATAATTGTTTTTAATTCTTCAGAGAATAGTGACCCAGAACTGTTAATACATGGGAAAAAGAACTTCTGAGACTGTGCAACTAGAGTGCTCACATGTAACTTCATCAAAGATCTCCCAAAACAAATATTCTGCAAGTGCAGTGCTCAACTCTTCACCATGGACCCACAGCATAGGCCAACAAAGCCTCCTAAATTAAATGCGAGCCAAACTTGGAAATCTCTTCTTTCAAAAACTCAAGCTTGGCCTTTAATTAAAGACCTAAGCAATGGTTCCTCTAACCAACTTGGCAGACCCAGCAAACAGACTACACAAACAAAGCCTTCTGCTTACTCAAGTCTTTTCACAATACAGTACTCCTGGAACAAAAAGCTATACACAGGAACTGGGTCATTCAGCTCAATTCAAAGGTAAGGGCTGTCATTTTCCAACCTACTATTTCTCCTCTAGACAAGTCATATGTCTCTGAAGTTTTCTCTTTAAAAGGTTTGTTCATTTCTGATCATGTTTATCCTAACATGTTGGCATTTTTTTTAATAACTTTTATTTATTTATTTTTGGCTGCGTTGGGTCTTCGTTGCTGCGTGTGGGCTTTCTCTAGTTGCGGTGAGCTGGGGCTACTGTTCGTTGTGGTGCGCGGGCTTCTCATTGTGGTGGCTTCTCTTCCAGCAGAGCACAGGCTCTAGGCATGCGGGCTTCAGTAGTTGTGGCTCGCAGGCTCTAGAGCGCAGGCTCAGTAGTTGTGGTGCACGGGCTTTGTTGCTCCCCGGCATGTGGGATCTTCCTGGATCAGGGCTTGGGCATGTGTCCCCTGCACCGGCAGGCGGATTCTTAACCACTGCGCCACCAGGGAAGCCCAACATGTTGGCATATTAACAGAAAGTCCTCAGGCCCACTTAACACAAGGTTTCTAACAGAAAACTTCAAGAAGAGATTTAGCTCCTATAAAGCCTCTCAACATGCCCAAATGGCTCCCATTTGGATTTTGTTTAAGTAAAAATATTCAGCTTTACTAACATGATAGTTCCTAAAACCCTCTACCACAAAAAAACTAGAATACACAAAACTCAATGAATACAATAGAGTATAGACCCTTCTACTTGATTTCTCTGCATCTCACATATCTAAAATTAAACTGCAATAAATTAAGAAATCCTTGTAATTCTACATCCTTAAAAGAGTATATCATGTGGTATATACATTTTACCATACATAAAAAAAGAATACACCTGGGAAACACTTTTTCCAAATCCAAGAACTCCAGAGCACTTGAAATTACAGATATTAAAAATGTAACCATGAAAACTCTTCACAGCCAATTTTACTTTTTATAAATACAAGTTCTAGAAAATAATCAACTAAAACTACACTTTTAGTGGGAATCTTCTTAGTCAGTTATTTAAGAACTATAACTCAGTTGTCTCAAATGCCCTCACCTCCTTCAGTATCCTCCTTGTTCTTTTCTTAAAGGAAAAGTTGCAAACAATGTTTTTTCTCCTTGTTATTCATCCTTTGGGACAAATTATTCCTAATCCATACATTTCCCATTGCTACATAGTTTTATAGCAATGTCTCGCTTGGATCCTTGCCCTTGGAAAAGGAATCTCAGGCTTCAGAGTATACAGTAGAATGTGTTTATTAGAATGTACATTATTTTTTGACGCAGATTCATAGAATAATTAGGATTCCCCCATGCCAACAAGGAACCTTTCAAAGTCTTGCCTTACATCAGCGTTTTCAAGCTTTATCAAGAGGACAGCTACTCAGAAAATAGGATATACTAACCCTTACATTTAACTCTATGGGGAAAAGAGGGATAATGTTCCTATTACTAATACTTTGACATCACAGGTAAGTGAGACAGGAAAAGGTCACAACATTCCTTATCTTATCATGATAATTTCCAAATGTGCTTCTTTTAAACTGGACTTCTCTGGGAAAACCAATCAAAGTCTGTCTCTGTCTCTCTCTCTCTCTCACACACACAAGTAGATTCTGAAGAACACAAAAAAGTTTGCTTTAGATTACAAGATGTGGAGCCAAATGTGGAATAAGGCAGCTCTCAGCTGTAGGAAGAAAACAGAGTCAGATATGGAAGTAATATTGTATAAACCACAAATGAGCAGAGTTGGGATAATTCTAAGCACATGCTAACTGTCCCAAGGTATAATAAAACGCTCAGCATGTTTTAATTAACTGTGCTTTGACTGCGCACATGACAGTATGGACTGCCAAGAGGCAAAAACTCTTTGGAAATGAGAACTTGTGTTCCAAATTGATAGGTTACCTATGTTTCTTCCTTTGAGAGCAGAACCCAGGGCATGAAAGATCTGGGGCTGTGGTATCTCTTGCCAACAACTGCATCCAGCAATGCCTAAAATGAACATGTAATGGACTTCTTTGTTTTAAAGAAGTTCCTGCAGTGTGAGGACACAAGGAGCAACTAACTGAAAGTATAATAGCAACAAAGACCCACTTTTCTCAGTTCTCAAAATCTGAATGCTTTCAAGAGTAGAAGCATTTTTATAACTCATCTGGCAGCAAACTCTAGTCTGACCTGAACCTGAGAGTATCTTTATAGTTTTGTATAACTCGTTTGATGGTAAAAACCTCACCTTAATGGATGTGAGAATATTGAGTCCTTATTTATTATATGGAATGTGACTTCATTTCACTGAAGAAATATTAATGTGTGATTATAAAGTGATGTGTCTGTCACTGCTAGGGTGTTATACATATAAGTATATATGTATACATGAAACGTATTACCTTTCTAAAATCTGAAAAATTCTGAATTCTAACATACATTTGTTACCAAGGGTTTTGGATAAAGGATTCCAAACCCACTACTCATTAATATTATGGCTGATCATGTTACAACGTTAAGTCAGAACATAACAACACTCTCCTGCTAGATTCTCTCCAATGGCTTCCTATGTCACTCAGAATTAGAGCCAAGCTCTTTACAACAGTCTACAAAACTGCTATTCAAAGAGGACCACAACACTGACATCACCTGGTAATCATTAGAACTGCAGAACTGCAGGCCCCAACTCCCACCTGTGAATCAGAATCTGCAGTTGCACAAGATCCCCAGGTGATGTGCATGTACCTGATTTTCCAGAAGCACTGACCTCTAAGACCCTAGCTGATCTGTCCTTCTTACTTTGCTGAGTTCCTCCTACTTCTCTCCCCTTCACCCACTCTGCCAGTCTCTTTGGTTTCCTTGACATTCATGAGACACAAGAGAAACATTCTCACCTAGCTATTCCCTGGGACTGGAATGTTCTCCCCGCAAGAATCTCTGTTGACTTGCTCCTTTACCTGCTTCAGTTCTTTACTCAAAATGAGGCCTTCCCTGTCACCCGAACTAAAATGCTCAAAACCCCCTGACAATTCATATTCTCCTGTTTTCATTAGTTGTCATCGTATTCTTTCTCTTTAGTACATATCACTGTCTAAAATACTAACATTTTGCCAAACTATGTTGGTTTTTGTTTGTCTCTTTCCGCTAGGATGTGAACTTCACGAGGGCAGGGATTCTTTTGTCTGTTTTTCACATTGCTGTATCCCTTGGTGTGGTTTGTGAACCTCTGTGCCTCACTGAGGCTCTTTCAGGGGGGTACACAAGGTCAAGCCTATCTTCATAACTATACTAAGAAATCTGCCTTTTTCACTGCACTGACATTTGCTCTGGTAATCTCAAAGCTCTGGTGGGTAAAACTGCTGGTGCTTCAGCACAGAAAGATGCAGTGGCACCAAACTGTATTAACTGTCATTAGCCAACATACATTTATAGTTTTTTTAAAAAATTCAGTTTCACTTAGGAATGTCCTTGATGAAGCAATTTAAAAAGTATTAATTGTGTTCAATCTTTTTTTTTTTTTTTTTTTCTTTTGCGGTACGCGGGCCTCTCACTGTTGTGGCCTCTCCCATTGCGGAGCACAGGCTCTGGACGTGCAGGCTCAGCGGCCATGGCTCATGGGCCCAGCCGCTCCGCAGCATGTGGGATCCTCCCAGACTGGGGCACGAACCCGTTGTCCCCTGCATCGGCAGGCGGACTCTCAACCACTGCACCACCAGGGAAGCCCCTGAGCTTTCTTCTTTTAAGCTAGACATTAAAGAACTGTAAAAATGTAAAAGAATGCCACTCTTCTCATTACCTTAAAAAATAGTTATTTTTCATAAAATACATTATTTATGCTAACATGCAATGGTTTATTCTTATTTTTAAATCAACGGATAACTTTTTAATTTCTCAATTTTATTTTCAAATACAATAAACAGCAATATATATAACCCACATAAACAAGTGCTCCTTAGGTTCCTCAATAATGTTTAAGAGTGTAAATGGGTCCTGAGATTAAAAAAGTCTGAGAACTGGGCTTCCCTGGTGGCGCAGTGGTTGAGAGTCTGCCTGCCGATGCAGGGGACACGGGTTCGTGCCCTGGTCTGGGAGGATCCCACATGCCGCGGAGCGGCTGGGCCCGTGGGCTATGGCCGCTGGGCCTGCGCGTCCGGAGCCTGTGCTCTGCAACGGGAGAGGCCACAGCAGTGAGAGGCCCGCATACCGCAAAAAAAAAAAAAAGTCTGAGAACCACTGGCCTAAAACAATAACTAGTAAATAGTAGTAAATTTTGTCACCCTGAACACTTACCATGTGCTGGGCTCTTGTTAAATACTTTTACACTGATTTATGCCTCACAACAATCTTATAAAGTAAGTATTATTGCTATCACCATTTTACAGGTAAGGAAACTGGTACTTGAAAGAGATCAAGGCATTTGTTTAAAGTCACAAACAGCAGCTGAGATCAGGTGACTCCAGATCGCATGCTCTAACCACTACTGACACTGTGATAAAGGCATGCTGGGTTAGAAACAAGGCAAATGGTGCAAAGCCAGGTGACTATTTTAAAACTTTCAAGGCATAAGAAGGAGCCAAAATACAAAGCCAAATGGTGTGGGGATTGAAGAAAGGCAATCTAAGAAAGTTCATGTGAGCAGAAGAAAGACCAGAACAACTTCTCAGAGGCAGTATCAGATGTTTGAGGAAATATTTCAAGCACAGCTCACAAGGTTACAACAACTACCACTAGGCTGAAGAACAGACAATAAAAACCCTAAGATGTCTATTTAGCTTCAAGACCAGCTTCCAAGGATAGTAGAGGCAAGCTGATATCCCTTATGGTCAGGTTCATTCATGATGCTGTTAAAGTCTTCTTGCTGCTGTTGGTTTCCCTGTATCTCAAGCTTGAGTATAACCTTCAATGAAATTCTGCGGTTCCCATGTCCAAAGAGAGCTTCCGCCTCATTAAATCTACCCACTCTAAGAAGTGGCTCCTCTCTGGCCCACAGTAGGGTGATACCCTGAAGCTTCATCATCCTGACTGGATTAGTGACAAGAAGGGCATTAAGACATTAAGATGTCTGCATTTTACGAAGGAGTCCTATAAGGTCAAGAACAGTAATTCCTTTCCAATTTCAAATTTCCCTAAGCTAAAAATTCCTGCTAGAATATGCAGACATACCTCTCAAGCTTGAAGTTTCTACATCCTGTAATATTTAAACCATGACTCACTCTTGTTGTTAAGGATGATTTAAAAATGAGCGATATGGGACTGGGGAAAAAAAAGGAGATGAAGTGGGTGGCAGAGCAGTAATCCTAGTTTTAGCAATGCACCATTCAGACAAATAATGGAAGTTAGGGCAAAGGAAGTAAAGTGAGATCTTGGAACCGTTCTCCTCACGCTATTGAGAGGGAGGCCGTAACGTCAGGTTAGAGTGTTCACCTACGTGTAATGTGTTCAGTGCTGAGACCATGAGGAGTTAGGCTGTATAACCCTATCAGAGAAAAATTCTGACTCAGCTATGCATACAGAAGGTCAGAAATAGGAAAATATAACCTCTTGGTATGCATAATAACTGTGGCAATGGAAAAAATGAATTTGTAAGCACAGTCTCAAAACTTTGGATGAGGGAAATCCTGAAAAGATTCTAATACACAAGGAATGATAAATGATTACCGACATTCTCTTTCTCTAGTCTTCTGTCTTCTTTTTCTATCAGTGAATATAAAAAGAAAACTATAAGGGCTTTCATAGCTTCACTAGTGATCCAGGATTACCCTAACGCTATTTTTGCCTGGAACCCTTAAGTTGCTCAACCACAAGTTCTCCTACACGGGGTCATCGAAGTAAAAGTCTAGGTTTTAGAAAGAGAATGCTAGGTGAGGATTATTATGCTCACCGGTAGGTTCCAGAGCTGAGCAGGCTGTCATCCGATCAGCATGCCTCCTTCCCACCGCAGCCCGTGCTTTGACATATGGTATACTCATCTACAGTGACTCAACATTTTGCTAGATCATAAAATAGAAAACATGTATATGAAACACATTTATTTGTGTTTTAGGTTCCTCAGTGTCCTGGGGTCTTTCTGCATGACAGTAATGCACCAACTTAGACCACTCAAAGCCCGGAACACAATTTTCTTAAGAAGGGCAGAAACCTAGAGCAGAAGTTGACAATATATCCAACTGGGTCAAAAAAATTAATGATGGAAACAATGTTCTGGGATATGTCTCTGTAAACATATCAGACAAGTGAAAGAACAAGGAAAGAACGAGGATGCCCGAGTGCTTTACCCCTGGGTTCTTAGGAGGAAGATGAATGATACATTGTGTGCCAGGCTGGCATGAGTTTTAGGACTGACTGTGAGGACCTGCCCCACTCTGTACTACCAGCTTTGGCAGTGCAGGGTAGTGGTTACAAGCGTGGGCTCTGGGGGTTTGGATACCTGCCTCTAGCAGCACTTACTAATTGTGAGTCTCACCTTGGGCAAGTCAACTCACATAATAATCTGTTATTATTATTAGCAAAAAAATGTTTAACTTGATTCCTTAGGTACTTGACATTAAAGAAATTTCCAGGGAAAGAAATGTAGATATCACTAGTAAGACATTTCAAAGACATTCTTCAGAACATGTTATATGCCATAACCTAAGCCATTACAGAATAACATTCTTTTTTTGTCATTCCACAATGAGCATTTCCTATGCTACTAAGCATTTTCTGTAGAATGAATGGCAAACAGTTTAATAAAAGTGACTGATGTAGAGTCAAAGTTGTCTAATTTGATTCCAGCCAACATTTATCCCCCATGCACATAACAATTATATATAGATGACATATATATATATATATAAATACATGGCATATCTGACAATTTTACGTTTATGTATATACATATATATACACATATATATGTATAAAATATCAAGCATGGGATGGGGAACAGTGGGAAAAAAGGTACTGGTTAAAGCCTTATGAAGAAATATATGAATTAAAGCAGTACAAGAGATCTCTCACATGAACATAGCTAGAGCTCTATGAAGTCCGACCAGCTCTAACGGGAAGTGAGGACTACCATGTAAACAGAATACCTAGAAGTCTCTCAAGAGACCATACTTTAAAGAATGTTCCAAAATATCCTTATTTAAAAGACATCAATTATTTTTTTCCCCAATTCTACTTCAGTACTCAGAAAGAATGCTGTGCTAATGTCTAACATACTTCAGACATGAAATGTTACAGTCCAATAGTTCTACCAAAATAAAAAGGTAGATAATCAGTTTACTTAAGACATCTAAATGGAGTTTTCTTTTGTTTAACTCCAGACTTGATGCACCTTACTAATAAGCAATATTATTTGTTATTCAAAAAGCAGACTGAGTGATTTATGTCATGCAGCTGTGAACAAGCATTTTGTTTAAAGTACTGTCTGCATGCTTCACTGCACTAACACTGTTAGAATGCCCTCAAGGATGCTGAATACTACAATTGGAGAACAAAAGGTCATTGTCACTGGAAAATGAAAAAAGACTTATCAAATTCAAACCAGCATCGACCACAGAGAAATGACAGCAATGGAAAAACATTTTCCTGTGCCTTTATCAGTCAATAAGAGAGAATTATTTATCTCTAATCAGACTTAAAATTCTTATATATATCATAACAAAAATAAATGAATTTTTACAGTTCATGAGTAACAATTAGATCAAATTGTTTCCTCATAAATTTTTAAATATAGTGTACTCTTGAAAGTCAATGCAAATATGCTAGTAATAAATGTTTTCCCAGCAACCATGAAATGCCAAAAACAGAGGTAAAGTAATATAATTTCATTCATCATTAATACCTACACATACATGAGACAGGTTTCTTTCATGCATATAATATATATATGGGAAGTAAACAATTTCAGAAAACTTGAGTTCTCAGTACAAAACATATGCCTGCAATTTTAGATAAAATTCTCTTGATTTTCTATGTAAACAGGCCATAAGAAATGATAAAAATGACACAGAACATATTGACGCAATCTGGATCACCCACTGGGGTGAACTGTTCTAACAAACTTGCCTAATACATAACAAAAATAATTTCTGCATTTTATTGGTAAATGTAGTATTTTCTGAAAGCACGAGAAATTCTAAGAAAAGCCCTGGTGGCAAACAAATGCATATTATTAAATTCACCATTTTATTCCTTTATTGCTCAGCAGTAAAATGCTGATACAGTCAGAAGCAAGCTAAACTAACCATTAAAAAATATGTATTTATAGTATAAATGCAAGTGTCCCCTCTAAAAGGAAAGTGTATTAAGGGGAAAATGTTCTTTTTTTCACCTATTTGGAAGCCAAATTTTCATTTCTGTGATTTTTTTCTCTGTTTTTCTTATTTTGAAAATATCCAAACCTACAAAGAAGTTGAAAGAACAGTACAGGAACACCATTGTATCGTTAATCTAAACTGAATAATTGTTAACATTCTGCCCCTCTGTTACCTCCTTCTCCCTCGTCTCTCTATATACAGCCCCAAAACAATTTCAGAGTAAGTTGCAGGTATCACAAAACTTCACTCATAAGTAGTTCAGCATGTGTCTCCTAAAAATAAAAACATTCCCCTACCCAACCACAAGATCATTATCACACCTGAGAAATTAACTCTCTGTGAGCCAGGAAAAAAATCAACACCGTTTACTACCCAGGTCCATGAAACTTTATTTTTGTATATTTAAGTCACTGTATGAATAATTTATAGATGTAAGAATAAAAGGATGGTGGAAAAACAACATATTAGAAGTTTAATAAAAATTTAAATATGCAAGCCCAAATTTTATCCTGTATTTTTCTCTTTTGAAGATAATATGGCCAAAATAGGCAGCATTCTTTTGAATGCAACCAACTGCTCACCAACTGTCGTGCGTGAACCTGCGACATATCCATTTTGTGAGTACTGATTCCAGGTTTCAAAAACATCTCTAATGGATTCTAGCTTATCACTGCTCTGGTTCTTCTTGCACTTATACTGTCTAAGTGCAATAAATATTTCATATTTCAAAAACATTTTGTTAATGTCCTAGCTTATTGTTATTTCTGGTTTTTCGTCTTGCACTTGCTTCTTCAAAACATAACACTTGAAAACTTGGACGGCTCATACATTTTGTCAAAGAGAGGACAGCTATCTTCTTTGCTCCATAATTGCAAAACATTTTCATTTTTAGGTTTACAGAAACTAATTAAAATGGCCAAGCCAATAAATTTGTTCACTTCTACGTCACCTATTTCCTGCCTGTCACTTTTGTAAACATACCTGCCTTTGGCATTTGTCCACTTAAGAACTGTATCAGTCATATTTTGGTGCAAAAACATCATGAAAGATGGAAAAATAATGTCAATTATTTTAAAATTAGTAAAATAAGATGGTCCAGATTCTTGCTGCAAAATATGATGCCATGAAATCCTTCCTGTTGAATGACTAACTGAATTTAAATACATTATTCCCTTTTTTCCTTAGACATATTGTTCACTGTCAGCTTTTGAGGTTGAGAAACTTCACCTAAGACATTAGCTGGCAAAGTTTTTCTGTAAGGAGTCAGTAAGTATTTTACACTTTACAAGCCAAACCACCTTTCTCAACTAGTTACCTCTGCCATTATAGTGGGAAAGTAGACATAGACAATATGTACATGAGGGGGCATGGCTTTCAATAAAACTTCACTTATGAAAACAGGCGGTAAGCCAGCTCGCTGACCCTGTACCTATCATCATCTAATGATTTATATTGAGACTTCTTCTGTATGATAAATTTAACTGTCATCATTAGAGTCTAGAGTGCTGTTATCTGTTCATCTTCTGATTTATCTAATAATTGTGATACGTCTTCCTCTGGCAAAATAAAAAGATTTTGAAAAATCTTTGCCATTATAGGCTGAAAATAAAATATTCTAAACTTTCAACTGTGTTCAATGAAATGTGTGCAATGAAATTTTAATAAAACACAACTACAAAGATAGTGTCTCTGAGTTTCTTTTATACCTTCTTGAAGATGATGCAATACTGTTACCTAACTAAACTTGGGTCCACTCTCCTGCCACACAGCAAAGCCAGTCTACTGACACTGGGTCGTGGTGAAGGAAAGCACAGCGTTTATTGCAGGGCACCAAGCAAGGAGAACAGGCAGCTAGTGTTCAAAAGGCCTAAACTCCCCAGTGGCTTTCAGGGAAGGCTTTTTTTAAAGGCAATATTTGGGGTGAGGGCTGTTGCTTGTGGACTTTCTTCTGACTGGTTGGTGGTGAGGTTACAAGATGATGTTTCCAGAATCCTAATCATCAACCTCTGGTTCCAACCAGTCTGGGGTCTAGTGCTTGTGGTTAGCATGTAGTCACCATCCTCCACCTGGGTAGGAGTCTTAATCTATGCAGAACAACTCAAAGATATGTGTCAAGTTGTTGTGTATACCCTTTGAGAAGGAACTAGGACTCTGCTTTTCCTTTGTTCCTGCATTCCATCACTTCTCTAATTAGTAATTGCTTCAGTCTGCTCGTTGGAACTCTGGGAAGGCCTAGGAGACTAAAGCCTTTTTCTACAAATAAGAAATGGGGCACTGAGAGGGGCTTTTGTACCCAGGAGGGCCCTGCAGGGTCCTGCTCAGTTTCAATACTTTGGACAATGCAATAAGAAAACTGAAGGATGACAAAATAGAGATCATGTATTTCACAACTGCAGCATTCTTCTGTTTTCTTATTATTTTAGTTTTTTTCTTTTAGCATAATTGGGAATAACTGATAAGTAATAATGAAATAATTCCCAGAATGATGAAGTGGCAAAACGTTTCAAGATACAGGAAAAGTAAGAACATAAAAATCCCTTAATGTACCTTAGATTTATAACGAAACAAACTATATGATAATTGCAAGATATTGTTCTATTTAAAAACTTAGCTATCACAAATAGTTAAAACTGCTCAAAAAAGAAATTCAAAAATCAATAGCGAGTAAAAAAGGACCCTCATGGTATATCTAGGGTTAAACATGCTATCAAATATCCCCAATTATGTGGAAAATGTCCTTTTGTTTTGTTTTGTTTTGCTTTTTTGATGCAGGATGCAATTAAGGTTCATGCATCACGTTTGGTTGCCATCTCTCCTTAGTATTCTTTAACTGAGAACATTTCCTGCTCCTCTACCTTTTTAAAAAGCTTCCATGGGGGCTTCCCTGGTGGCGCAGTGGTTGGGAGTTCACCTGCTGATGCAGGGGACACGGGTCCGGGAGGATCCCACATGCCGCGGAGCAGCTAGGCCCATGAGCCATGGCCGCTGAGCCTGTGCGTCCGGAGCCTGTGCCCCACAACAGGAGAGGCCACAACAGTGAGAGGCCCGTGTACCGCAAAGAAAGAAAAGAAGAAAAAAAAAAAAAAGCTTCCATGACAATGACATTAAAAAAAAAATCAGGAGAATTTTTCTTACAGAATTTTGACATTCTGTATTTCTGTGATTATTTCCCCATGATTCAGGTCAGGACCTGCTACATAATTTTCAAGTCCCTTGTTAAAAAGTTATTAAGAATTTCAACATGGCAACAGCGGAACATTAAACTAAAAACAAGGTTTTTCTGACCGCAAATCCTGTGTGACCACATGGGTCACACCCCCATGAAGCCAGCCTTGATTCAGATTAAACATTTCTGCAAGCCTACTACATAGATGATGATTCATACTTCCCACTGCACCACATGAGGACACATATCATTTTGTAAATGCTAATTCCAGGCTTCAAATACATCTCTAATTAGTGCTAGTTTATCATTACCTCTGGTTCTTCTTGCATTTGCATTTGCCAAAATACAATAAAGAGTCTAGATTTCAAATATATCTCAAATAAATTCTAGCTAGTGGGAAATGTAGTTAATGATACACATTAATTCGAAACTGTTTCCAGAATAATATCTCCTATCCTTCCAGACTGGCTACAACAATAAAATGTTTTCAAAATACCCTGGAAATCAACATGGTATGTAAACTTTTAGTGACTCCAAAGATGAAAATCTATATTACCATCAGATAAAATCTCATCTATTCATCCACCCACCAAACATGTATCAAGTACCAACTATTGATGGGACCTTGGACTTCGTTATATAGAAATAAACAGGCGTAAGACACTGTCCCTGTACTTGAGAATTCCATAGTTGAGGGCTGAAGAAAGACATTACAAAAATCATAAAGCAGTATGAGAAATGCTAGAATAGAGTTGCTAATGGATACCAGGAGAGCCAATTTCAAGCCCAGACTTTGCCATTTACTAAATTTTATGAACACCCACAGCACATTTCACAGAGAATTCAGTGGAGTTACAATGAAAGAGAAAGAGCTTTGGAAACAAAATTATTAAGTGATGTAGAAAAATGAGAGGTATTATTATCAACCATAATAACTTGTTCCTGATACACACAGTAATTATTTCATTTGATAAAATACTCATGAGCAATGGGAGGTTTTGTGGATTATAAGCTAAGTATTTAAGTTAAAAGAAGGCAAGATCAACCTAATAATATCACTCAAGCCAGAATCTCAGTCTTCCATTCCTTTTTTCCTACAGTCAACCCAGGAAACCTGTCTAGTGGCAGGATCTGGCCAGCTGTAGCCCAAGGGGTACAAAGCAACACTTAGGATGCACACAGGATTAACATGGCGCATCCTTTCACAGCAATTTTATGCCAAGATTTAAAATTCTGGAATTTTTGTATTACCAGCTGACTCACACTTTTCTCTGGGATGGGGAAGTTATGAAAGCCCTAAGAGTAGAAATGCTTCTACTCAAAAAAATAAAAAACAAAACTGGAACTGTTGGCTGTTACTAGCATAACATAACTTTTATGTTATTAGGACATTATTCTTATTGTCAAGTCTAAATACACTTAATAAAAGTTAATGCTTTTTAGCTAATGCTCTGAGAAAAAGACAGGCTAGTAACACTGACCAACACAACTTCTGCAATCTTCATTTCACCCAGAAGGGAGAAACATCCAACATCAAGATTTAGAAGGAAAAAAAAACTTTCACCCTAGGAACAAATGTTTGGTTTGTTTGCTTATTTTCTTGATATGCAAAAAAAAAAAAGGCCACAACCCTCCACATATCAGTTAAATTTCCTGCTGTAGTTGTATTTGATCACATTTGTAAGCACTACATTTAGTTCTGTTTCCTCTGACATTATGAGTCTCCATAACATAAAAATACCTGATGTCGTGTTCTTTCCATGTGAAATTTTACAGCCTTTATTTATTATGATTTTAAAACTGTTTCCAAATGGGAGCATGCATCATTGGTTTAAAAGAAAAGGGTTGAATAATCAAGCTTAAAGTACACTGGAAAGTACAAATGATTTAAAAAAAAGAAATTCACATGAGGTATACCTGGTTTCCTAAAAGTGATTAGGATGCTGTTTTTCCTCAACCACAACTAATGAATCAGTAACAATTAGCAGTCATCATCCAAAAAGCATATCATGTA
Source organism: Lagenorhynchus albirostris (assembly GCF_949774975.1). NCBI lineage: Eukaryota > Metazoa > Chordata > Mammalia > Artiodactyla > Delphinidae > Lagenorhynchus > Lagenorhynchus albirostris. Next base: position 57,869,063 of record NC_083100.1, on the reverse strand, counting down.
CTAAAATAATTATTTTTTTAATGGGTTAACTGTTGTGAACTAGCAAATGAACCTAAGCCTTTATATATTTTTTTTCTTTTTTTTTTTTTTTTTGCGGTACGCGGGCCTCTCACTATTGTGGCCTTTCCCGTTGCAGAGCACAGGCTCCAGACGCGCAGGCTCAGCGGCCATGGCTCACGGGCCCAGCCGCTCCGCGGCATGTGGGATCTTCCCGGACCGGAGCACGAACCCGTGTCCCCTGCATCGGCAGGCGGACTCTCAACCACTGAGCCACCAGGGAAGCCCCTATATTTTTTATATAAGAAATACCTGTAATGAAATTATCACTCTTCCAGTGATTTGTATCATGTAAAATTTGAAGGAAAAGCCCCAAATATATTTTGCAACTAAAAAGAAGTCACGTCCTAGGTGGGAACAGTAAAGTAAGCAGCTCGACTTCAAACTAATTTGCAAACTGAAAAAAAGCTTAAAACTTCCATACAGGTTGGTTTGAGAATCACCTTGGAATGTGAAATTTGGCCAAATTTTGCACCTTGGATATAGGCTAATCCACATCCGGCAAGAGGAGGGACCCAATTGGAGAAAGGTGCCATCATCAAATGATGCCTCTTAATGTGCTCTAAGATCTGTTTAAGCAACTGGCTGAGGAAGCTAACCTGGCTCTTTAACTTCAAGTTGGATAAGAATTCTAATAATTTGGCCTTTGTTCATATATTTATAATAATAACATCTATGTAGACATGTCATTTTACAAAGTGATGATAAAGCAAGAGTTCTGAGATAAACTAAAAAATTCCACAGGTGGGGCTTCTCTGGTGGCGCAGTGGTTGAGAGTCCGCCTGCCGATGCAAGGGACACGGGTTCGTGCCCCGGTCCGGGAAGATCCCACATGCCGCGGAGCGGCTGTGCCCGTGAGCCATGGCCGCTGAGCCTGCATGTCCGGAGCCTGTGCTCTGCAACGGGAGAGGCCGCAACAGTGAGAGGCCTGCGTACTGCAAAAAAAAAAAAAAAAAAAAAAAAAAATTCCACAGGCATATATCCAAGAGACTGGGCTAAAAAGAAGACAGGTAAAATTATGTGAAGGTTCTCAGCATCAGGGCTATAAAGCACTGCAGAAGCTACTGTATCATTCACAGGACCATTATCTTTTGTCACTGAAAACGTCCCTTTAACAAATATTTTCATATGACAAAGCAATTTAACTTCTCAATAAGGTCACACCTACTGAAACTCCCACTAAGTGAAGTACAAAAACATTGCCCAGGCTATTCAGCATCCTTTCTATGACTGCCTGAACATATCTCCCAAAGTAATAAAAAAAAATTCTTCCCATTTGTGTTAAAGAATTTATGAGTCCGACACTCCTTAATTCAACGCAGTTTTCCAAAAGTGACATCTCAGTTCATCAGCACTCTGTCCATTAACTAAGGAAAGCAGTAATAATTTTTTCTCAGTTCGAAGAAATGTCACGCTTATGGTTATATCAGTTTATGACCCTCAAATGTCCCCCAGCAATCCCTAACCCCACCTATTTATTCTCCTCTGCCTTTGGCAGCAAGTGTGAAAAACAAATGTGAGGTTGTATTACTGTAGGTCCCTTTTTCTGCTGGCAACAGCACATACCTTCACCTGCCATTGACATCTTTCAGCAATTTAAAATAGATAGTGGGCTTCCCTGGTGGCGCAGTGGTTGGGAATCTCCCTGCCAATGCAGGGGACACGGGTTCGAGCCCTGGTCTGGGAGGATCCCACATGCCACGGAGCAACTAGGCCCGTGAGCCACAACTACTGAGCCTGCGCGTCTGGAGCCTGTGCTCCGCAACAAGAGAGGCCGCGACAGTGAGAGGCCCGCGCACCGCGATAAAGAGTGGCCCACGCTCGCCGCAACTGGAGAAAGCCCTCGTACAGAAATGAAGACCCAACACAGTCAAAAATAAATAAATAAATTTAAAATAGTTATATACCAGGAAATACCACGCTCATTTTTTAAATTTATAATTTAAAATGTATTTTAAAAATACAGTGTTTCCCCACATACACAATTCCCTCCCCTTCTATGAGATTCAGAAGCATTTTACCAGGTTGAATTGGACTCTACTAAAGACTCTAGTATGAAAAAGCATTTCATCCTCACCACCAAAAAGAAAAAATGCTGTTAAAAAAAAAAACAAAACAGGCAAAATTAAATCTATAGTGTTAGACATTGGAATAGTAATAAACTTTGGGGAGGCTGGAGGGGATAGTGATTAGGAAGGGTTCCAAAGGGGACTATCTAGGATGCTGGCAATGTTGTATTTCTTGACCTGAGTAGTCGTTACACAGGTATGTTCACTTTGTAATAATTCATCAAGCTTATGACATCTATATTTTACTATTTTTATTTATTGATATTTGTGTATTTTACTTAAATATGCTTATGTATTGTACATTTTTCTGTATGTATATGACACTTTAAAATGAAAAATAATCCTTAGGGAATAAATAAATATGGCTCCTTACAGTTCCACTGTTATTAGGATAACGTCAGTAGTTCTATTGATCAAGTACAGCTTGATCAGAGGGTGCACTAATTATCTCAAATAGTGTTTGTCATGGGCCAAAAAATCTCAGGGCCAAAAATCTCAAATTTAACAGGCCACTGTTAGAGATTAGAAGAAGAAATGAGTAAAATGTATCTAAGTCTAAATCAAGCTTTAGAACTCATGTGTTCTAGAAACAAAAAAAAAGTCAATCAGTCAACCAACTGAAAAGACAAATCCTTTCCTTGACAATTATATCCATGTCTACATTTTCTAAAGATGTGACGGGAAAGACCCACAAAGAACACATTTCAGTTTGAGCTATTTCATTTTCACTTGGTCTCAAATGTGGACTGTGAATTTAAAGACATAAAGAAAGGAATTTTATTGCTTGATTTTTTTTCAGAACTTTTTTAGAATTCTAGGAAAAAACGTGGAAACAGGCACACTTGAAAGCACAATCTTCATTTTATCAATGGAAAAACAATCTAAGCATTTTAAAAATGAAATCTTAAGATCTCAGCATTCAAAGATGCCAATGGATGAATCAGCCCTGTGCGCTATGTGTACATCCCCTACATCTGTTCCCGTGTTACATTTCCCTGACCAACGTTTCTCAGGAAGCCCCTTAGCTCAGAAACTAATTTAGCTTAGATTCAATGTTTACGTAAATTCAATGAAAACTACTGAATTTTAAAGAGATTGTGTTATATAAGCCTTTTTAAAGGAGATCCTGTGCAAAACAGTATGATATAAATGATGGCAACCTGAAACCGAACACTGAAGCCTTGATATAGGAAAGGGAAAGCTGACAAAGGAATGGTCTCAATGTGCAGCCTACCCACGGAACACATTCATTATGCAAGCTTAGCAGCCAGCACTTATGATAATTGTTTTTGAAAAGAAACCCTTAGTGATTCTTTCTCCATATATACAAGATTCTTTTTCCACAAACCTTCATAAGAATGGTGAAAAATGACTACTTTCCCAATCATCTAAAATATTTGATTGTAAGCTTTAATTTAGATTTTCCAAGTTTGACCTCGTTTTCAACAGAAAATTCCTTTTACTGTTCTTATTTCATGACAGGCCTTTGATCCTACTGACGACTCTTCTGATTCTATTGACTACTTTTATGATGAGGCTAAAAAAAAATCAGACTTATGCAATGCTACAGACCTAAACCTAATTTGCTCTAAATTTTACTGGATATACTTTCTTAAGTTTTTTATGAATATAGCTCTTTTCTTTGAAATTATGCACAGGATTTCACAAAACAATAAACAAATATAAAACTTCCCTTACCAACCCCAACATAATTTTAATACAATTCCCTTCCCTAACAATGTTAATGTAAACAGTAAACATGTAAAACAGTATTAATTAAATGCTAAAGGCACAAGAGTAAAAATGAAGCCTAATGTAATCCATATTATGACTGGGTGGATTCCTGTTACCCTTCATTACTGTTCCACTTATTAAATCTCATTCATAATTAGAAATTCTAAACTATATTCCAACTACACCTTCCTGTTTATTTTAGGACAATTACTACTGGCCAGGTCCTTATAAACATCAATCGCTTAAGATGTCTAGACTAGATGTCTCACAAATCACATATTAAAGAATCACATATTCTTTAAAAATAGGTGTGAATAAAAATAGAGGTGAACAGAGGCAGCCCTTGTATTATACAGATCCCAGTGTGTTTTCAAAATAAGCTTAAACTTTAGCAAAGACTCTTAGTTCCAATATTAGAAATGAGCACTTTTCAAAACGTTAAATTGAAGCTCATCAATTTTAAGGAGTCAAGCTTTCTGGAAATCTAAGCTTTAGCATTTAAAATACATTAATATTTAGATATTCCTTCTAAAATTGTTGCCAAATTTCCTTAAGATAAGGAAAAACCAAGGAAACAGGTTGGCAAGCGCCATCTTGTGGACTCCCTAGAAAATGTTTTCGCTCTATTCATCAGTACAGTTCCAGAAGCAAATCATTCTAATATTCAATACAATGTTCTCAATATTCAAAATGTTACTTTAATTTAAATCAAAGTATTCAGTTTTCCAGGGCCCAAATACCAATAACTGTAATGAAGTCCATTTGTGAATTTATGATCCTTCTTCTAAAGCACTTGGAATATTTATAGCCAAACCATCACATTTGATCTTAAGAGCATCCTCAGGAGTTAGGCTGGTAAGATATATTATGCAATTGTGAAGCCTGAGAATCTTATATACCAAAGGAATTTTACGAGCATTTAGTCAGTGGAGAAGTTAGAATAATTCTCCTAATTTTGTAATGTAGCAAATAGTCTTAGGATAGTACCTTGCAAAATAGAGGTCTTTTGTTGTTTATAAAAACTAAATCGCAAAAGTTAATAAGAATTCTAAAGTTTAGTGGAACTAATAAATAGATACATCCATAGATCCGCTGTGTGTGTGTCTTATAAGCAAAAGTTTACACGTTGAGTTAGGAGTTAAGGTACGTAGTATGTGAAGATGCCCCAGGGTCATGCTCATATGATCCTCTTTAGACTTTAGAAACAGCATCGTTTTATTTTTTCATATAATATTAAAGATGAAATATTAATATTCTAAATTTACATAGTGGCCTAGAGTTGCCTCACCACCAACCCCAAAATATGTTTTCTTTGGCCCACCACAATGACTTCTTTCTTATTAGAGTTTTATAAATGACTATTTACAACATAACTACCATAATATTTTAGTTGCCTTGTGACAATATGATAGATAACATTATTTCTACAGCAGCTTTCTCAGGAGCTATGCATCTTTTTATAATAAGGCACTGGGAAATAAAACGTGAAGACTATTAAATTTCATCTTTGGTTTGCTTTCTTTAGAAAAGAGTATGTAAAATGATAATACAGTGTTAAATATACCAGTTCATTCAAGTTTTCAGCATTAACAGTGTATTTTTATAATTAGGAAAAAGTTTCAGATGGATATAACTTAAGGAAATAGATCGGAAATATAGAACATGAGAGTTTAAAGTGGTAGACTTCACTCATTTCAGTTTATATTACCATTTCTAAGTCTGCCTTAAAATCATAACGTAAGTTTGAAAAAGTGCTGATTGAGAGAATTTATTATTAAAAGTGGCTGCATTTTCTCAATAAAAAAAATTTAGATATTATAAATTCTTGATCTCTCAATCTAGGGATTACTAATTAAATGGAGCTTAATTATATTTCCATAAGCCTTCTGTTTAAATTTTAAAATAAATAAAAATTGTACCTTGCCATCTAATTATGGCGGCTGAAAATACATAGTAAGCAACATATTAAAAGTGCCCGTTTTGAGCAGAGTTCCCTGTGCTATACAGTAGGTCCTTGTGGTTACCTATTTTAAATATAGCACTGTGTACATGTCAATCCCAAGCTCCCAATCTATCCCTCTGCTCAGTATTCTGTAATAACCTAAATGGGAAAATAATTTGAAAAAGAATAGATACATGTATATGTATAAGTGAATCACTCTGCTGTACACCTGGAACTAACACAACATTGTTAATCAACTAACTATACTTCAATATAAAATAAAATTTTTTAAAATTTATTTCATCAAAGAGTTGTACTTTACATTTGTTAAGATCTCTCTCATTTCCTGGTTAAAAAAAAAAAAGTGCCCATTTATTTTAAATGTAACCTTACTAATGAAAAAGACTACTTGGGACAGATCTTTTGCAAATTATCTAACATTAATACACGTAGCATACGTTAATGTTCCTTCTTCTCCTGGTAACGGAAAATAGCTTATTACAGGACCTGAAACGTTGGATATTTTCTGTAGAGACTTTTATTAACTTTTGATTAAGTGAAAATTACTTCAAAATATCATTTTTAAGTTTTCAAATGCCTCTGTTTTCCCTAAGGTCAATTATGATAACTGAAAAACAAGATGAAAGGAGAAAAGTTTTGATTAGAGGAGTGAAGTCAAAAGGCACCTGGAGCTGAATGAGGTCTCACCCCAGAGAAACAAGGGATCTGCGTGTGCAATCACTGCTCCTTCCCTCCCATCCTTCCCCAGGTTGTGTGAAAGATTGAGAAAAAAGAGAGAGCAAGAGCTCCTCTGTCTGGAGAGACGCAGAACAGCAGGTGGGGCAGGGGCAGCCCAAGAAAGAGGTTCTTGTCTCTCCAGAGAACTGCAGAGCCATCTGTCTGGAAAATTCAGGATGACAGGCCTCGAAGTATTGTGCAAGTCTCCCTACTGTAGAGCAACGTCTGTTTCCTCCTTTCTTTTTATTACTGTATAATTAATCCATCTTGTTCTTTTTTCTTGTTCTTTAGAAATAATTTATCCTTTTAAGTTCAACTAAAAGAGTGAACTGGCAAGTTGAGAATCATTTCTCATTCAAAGAATATAACTTAAAAGTCTCTGGTTCACTTTTCAACGTTATAATGAAGAAAAAACACACGAACTTTGCTTTTATGGCTCTCATCTTTAACTACATATTTTGCACACATATATAATGAGCATTTTTATAACATCTAAATCTGAGAATATTAACAAATGTCATCCAAAGACTTAAATAGGTAGGCTCACCAAAAGCAACTTATAGGAGTGGCAAAATCATTTTCATAAAAAAATTTTTCACAACTAAATGAAGTATTACTGTCAATACATGAAATGTTCTATAAACCACAGACTTCATCTTTCTTTTTGGGTTTCAGCACACTCTGAAAAACAATCACTAGCATTAGCTTTTTGGTCCACTGCTTAGTGACTTCTATTCAGCAACTTTAGAAACACTTCATAAGCCAGTTTCCAAATGGCGGACTAATATATAAATGTCCTATGAACTTGGCTAACCCACCGAGTCCTGAAAGGGAGCTTGAACAAGGCAGGGCTCTTCACCATCTCCTTGCTAATGGCCTGAGAAAGTCTAAAAGAGCAGAGAACGTGTATGAAATCAGGAGAACCCATCATTTCTCTTACTTTTAGCACGGTCTCTCCACAAGGAGGGAGAGTATTCTGTTTTCAGGTGAATACTGGACACAATGCAACATTAAAGGGACATGCAAAACAACCTAAATTAACAAGCCCTGAGTGTGTAGTATCTACTGTTTAGTGCCCCTTCTCCAGGATTAAGAGGATTTCTACAGAATAAAAAGCAGTATAAATTCAACCAGAATTTCACCAGAAACTTTTGGAAAAAGTCAAGCTAACAAAAGCAACCAATCACAAAGTAAATGACATATCTGCCCTTGACATGTATCAATACTGCAGGAATATATGCATTTCTTCCTTTAAAGACTGAAAATAAGATCATCAGACAACAAAAACAATATATGAGAGATTTTGAGATATGCTTACTATTGTTAACTTGTTTAAAGTATTATAAAGTTATAGAAAAAATTAGAGAATGCTTTATATTTCTACCCTGGAAACTGTTCAACTATGGAAGTACTGTGGTTTAATAACTCTTTTATTCACATAAATATTTTTTGAGCACCTGCTATATGTGAAGCACATGTGCCAAGTACAGAAATGAGAATGACTCTTCCCTTATAGGAACCATCAGCCTAGAAAACATATGATAAAGATACATTACTACTGTGAGAGGAACACATTGACAAATGTCACAGGAGATTCATGGATAAAATGATAAAGAATTCAGAAGATGAAGGGATTCCTTCTGAATGGGTGGCAGGAGGCGGAGGGTATGGATTGCGGTACTGAAACGAAAGGCAGAGCAAGAGCTGGAAATAAGAGAAAGGAACAGAACGGAAGCTATTGCAGAGATCAAGCTGCAAGAGTTAGCAGCTGACTGGGTACTAGAGGCAAGGGGAGGGAGGACAGAAGGACAAAAGCTAAGGATTTGGGGCTGGAAATGTGTGGAGTCAGAAATGTCCGCAGGAAATCCTGATAGCGATTTGGAGGGCATGGAAGGGCAGAGCTGGAGATGGAGACTTGGGAATCACCTACACAGTACTCACTGCTGAAGCCTATATATTCCCAAGTGAGAAAGGAAGGTCCATTCCTGAAAAGCAGTAACAGGGGAGCGAACAAGAGAGAACTGAGGAACAGTGAAAGGGAAGAAAATAGCTAGAGAATACAATGTCTGAAAGACGAGAAAAAAGTTTCAAGAAGAAAGAGGCAATCAAAAATAGCAAATAGTGCAAAAAGATCAAACATGACAACAATGGAGAAGCCACTGTCTACTGGCTATGAACTGATAAAGCACTTCCAAACAGAAGCAGAATGGAGGCTCTTCTTGACCAAACTTTAGTTAGGCTCCTCTAATCCCATTTCTAAAGGGCTCAACCTTGACCCCTGGCCTTGCCAGGCCTGCACTGCCCAGTTTTAGCAATTCTAAGTCACTTTAGAAAGAATCCCACACCTTTGATACCTGATCCCTCCTGATACCTAATCAAATTCCTCACCCCCCCCACCCCGGGACTTCCCTGGTGGCGCAGTGGTTAAGAATCTGCCTGCCAATGGAGGGGACACAGGTTCGAGCCCTGGTCCAGGAAAATCCCACATGCCACGGAGCAACTAAGCCCATGCACCACAACTACTGAGCCTGCACTCTAGAGCCCATGTTCCACAACTAGAGAAGCCACCATAATGAGAGTACCTCGCACCGCAACGCAAAGTAGCCTCCACTCAACACAAAGAGAGGGCTAGACTAGAGAAAGCCTATGCACAGTAACGAAGACCCAACACAGCCATAAATAAATTAATTAATTAATTTAAAAAAAAATCCTCACCCCCGGCCCTTGATATTTGACCACCTGGCCTGCCCTCAGCAAGAATCCTGTTAGGTCAGTTTAACAAGAACTCCCCCATCCTTGTCTCCTCTTAGTAATTTTCCATCCACTGATCACCCCCCCACCAATCTGCTCCTTGACTATAAATCCCCACTTGTTCTTATATTTGGAGTTAAGCCTGATCTCTCTCTCCTATTGTGATAGTCTTGACACCTATTGCAATAGTCTTGAAGAAAGTCTTCCTTGTTTCAACAAACGTCAGAAAAGTTTCTCCTTTCACAGTTGTCAATCTTTTTTTCACTAGAGATTAATGACATTCACAAATGTCTCATAACCAATAATGATAAAATATGGTGGCTGAGAAGAGAGAGTGTAGAGGAGGAGGGGGGGTGTATACAGAATGCCATTTCAACAAACCTCTGGTAAGAAGAGGGCCACTAATAACTCAGGATGGCATGAGAGGGTTCTAACGCCCTCATATAGAATAGGAAAGCATGGCTGTAATCAGAGGGAAACGATCCAGGATTCAGGGGAGAGGAAGGAACTAATGATACAAGACAGAGAAAAACGAATTCCCACGCTTAACTGTTTTTAATCCTCTTGCATTGTATCTTTTTGGAAACCACCTCAGATTCTTTCTGGAACAATGAGAGGTGTTAATAAGTAAAATTTTCCTTTTCTTTCCACTTAAAAATATGAATGCTGAAACTGTTGCTTATATCTGCTCTTCTAATGAATATACGAAAACTAATAGGAATGCTCATGTAGCACACAAATTTATTATTATGAGAGAAGGATTATATTGTTTTTATTTTCTGACCTCTAAAAGGTTAAGTTAGCCATTTGCATACTGAATTCCTATTCAATTTGATTACCTTCGCTACTGTGAGGGTAAAGCACAAACAAACCAAGCTAATTTATGTGCAATTCCTTTGTAATACTGAAATGAAAAGGAACAATAGTTTAGTGAAGCGGAATTTGTTATCTAATTATACCAAATAATTTAGAAACATCTGCGGGTGCTTAGTAATACTATATTTAAACCTCAAAGAATCTGCTCCCGTTTTATTCAAGCCTCTGCGAGCTTCCAGCTGGGGCTCCATATTAGAGCATGGAACCAAGGGATGGTATGATGGCACATTTACCAAAGTTTTTTAAAAATGAAGAAATGAACAAAAGAATTATGAAAAATAGAGAGTGTGTATCATATACCATACGGATTTGGGCCTTAAAATTAACTTCCAAATTTAAGGAATACAGTAGACTACTGTGACATCATACATTCATTGAAACCTTTATTGTTTAGCTCTTGAGTGGCTGCATCACAGTGGCAGTTGTTAAGGACAGAAAGAAATCCATAGCTTTCCCATTAAAGAACTTCACCTAATGGGGAAGATAGGACAATATAAACTAACCATTATATCACCACATGAAAAGTGGCAGGGCAGAGACATATATACAGCACTATGGATGCAGAAAAGGTGTAACTAACTCACAAAGACCACATAGGAGAGATGACTATTCAAGCTGAGTTTTGCAAGATGTGTAGAGGGGAGTGGGGCAAGGAAGGGCTTGAGCAATGATGCCAAAGCCACGTTGGGTACAGTCCCTTCTGGAGACTTCAAGTCCTTCAGCATGCCTGAAGCACAGCCTCTGAGGAGGGGATAAGATATGAGGCCAAATAAGTAGGTAAGCAGCAGTCCTACCTTTTTTTGTGGCCTCACTGAGTGGCTTGTGGTTGGGATTGAACGCAGGCCACCGCAGTGAAAGCCCGGAATCCTAACCACTAGGCCACCAGGGAACTCCCAGCAGCAGTCCTATCTTGACAGCCTTATATGCAAACTAGGGAATTTGGACTTAATCTTAATGGTGATGGGTACTCGCTGGAGGATTTCAGGTAGGGAAGTGAATTGCTAGACTAATAAATTTCTAAGAGGCAGGTTTGAGTTTCCAATTATGGACGCTAATACAATAAGCAAGAATAACCCAAAATAATAGAGGAAGAAAAAAGATAAGTGTTTAAACTGATTCAAGGTTGTTCACAGGATAAGTGTATAGAGTGACAGTCCACTGTCACATGTTTATTCTTCGCTCATTCACTTATTCACTCAATAAACTTGGATTGAGCACCTACTATGTGCCAGCCATTGAGCTCACAGTCCTTGATATACTTTAAGTGTCATGGGGGCTGGGGCTAGACCTGACTATATTCTGGATTACCTCCCAAGAGAGAAGTAAGCCTTGGCCAGTGTATTTTTTACATTTTCAGAGTGCACTAGAAAGTACCAAGTGCCCAGCACTATCAGAAATCTCTCTGCTCTTCCCTGTACCTCCCTGAACCAGATCTCTACCAGAGCATTCTCAGACAAAGTCTACAGTGGCACGTGACATATATTTAGCCACACATACAAACAGAAATATTGCAGAACCACTTTTTCAAGTGGGTCAACAGACTTGTGAAAAAAACAGAGAAACTCTGTTGGTATCTTGGATCTTTGCTAATAGTTATCATAATAATATTAGTAACAATATTAGCTACTATGTATCTTCAACCACCGTGTTAAGGGAATTAATAGCCCCTGTTTACAAATAAGGAAAATGAGACTAGGATTTAGAGCTGACACTTGGCAGAGAAAGGACTAAACGTAGCTCTCTTACTCCAAAATCGAAGCCCTTTCCTCTGCACTTCATGCTACGGAAGTATCCTCCACGAGCTTCCCATCTCACTCAGAGTAAAATCTGAAGTCCTTACCATGCTTTACGGACAGAGCCCTACATAATCTGTGACCCCAACACTCCTCCTCCCCCAGGTGTCTCTTTGCCTTCACCTCCTAGCACTTCCCCAGCTCACTCTGCTCCAGCCACGTTGCCCTTCTTCCTGTTTCTCAAAACTGTTGAGCACATCCCTGCCTTAAATCCTGTTCCACGAGGTGATTCCCCATTTTCACAGGACTCTTTCTCTTACTTCCTTCTAGTCTCTGCTCAAAATCCACCTTTGCTGTGAGGCCTTCCCTGACCACTCTGCTGCATAGCTAGCCCCATGCTCTTCACCCTGCTTCATTTTTCTTCACAGCATTAGCCCCCTGGCACATTATACATTTTTCTCTGTCACCATCCACTGCATATATAAGTTCCTTGAGGACAGGAACTAATATATACCTCGCACATATTAGGCTCTCGATTCATCAAACAGATGAGTAAATGAATCACTAAATAGGAAAACACACCCCAGGCTACACAGCTACTCCTTAGGAAAATTATGAAAGAGTAGGCTTCTTGTTTCTGCTTCCTTTTCCCACTCTATCATCCACTCTTTCGCCCTCACCCCAGATGTCCTGAGCTTTTATACTGCTTTGCTTATTACACCACCACCTACAACACAAGTCCCTCTCAGTAGTGCCCCACCCTCCAAACAAACACTTCCACCACTTTCTTTTCTCTTACAGTGTAGCTCCCTCGGTCAAATCACTTGTTTGTCTTACTACTTTAAGATCTTCAGTCCATAAATTAAAATCATTCTTCCATGCTATATGAAGATAAGTATCTATATTTAGCATGTTATTCTTTACAGGTAATAGGCTAAAAAAACATGCTTTAATTTTAATATAATGGTGTAAAATTCATTCGCCATAAAAGGCCTGCAGGGGAAATATTTCAGTCAGGCAGATGTTTACATAACCCTCAAATGCACATCTATCCACATACCTGTTGTCTGTCCCACCTATTACAAGCTACTTCGAATCCTAAAATCATCTCTGACAAAGTAATCTCACAGCCATTAAGGAGCTGAAAAACAACATTCTGTATAAAAAGTATATGACAGAAAGAATAAAGGCTGAAGCTATGTGTTAATCGCAGAAATGGGAAAATCAGGAAAGATTAGCAGTTTAAAGAGGACACATTCCGTTTCTGAAATGTCAAGTTTGTGGTCATAAAAATCTATTCCAGTGGAGATCATGTTTCTTGGACAACATCCTTTTTCTGCTTGCTTTACACCATGAAATATACAAGGTCCAATGAAATCCAAAGGTAAAAAGTCCCAGTGGAAAGGGAAAGGAACCACTTTCAGCACAGCTGGATGAAACACAATGAGGTGGTCCCACGCCACCAAGCTGCTGGCGGCAGGCCTGGCCTGACTCATCTTCCCTTCTTCCCCAAACTACTCCATTGTCTGGCAATAAGTCTTTCCAAGAAGTGCTTGCTTTTCTAAATTTAAAACAACCATTCAAAACAGGTAGGGGTATCTTAACGTATCAATTTTTAAGTTTGTTATTTGTTCCTTGGGGAATAAAAATAAAAAAAAAACTTTCTAAAAACATGGAGAGTTCTAAAGCTTCCTGTTGTAAAACCACTCTTTTAAAAATAGTATTTTCTGAATGAAGTTTTTTCTATTTGCAATCCATGGTGTCTGGCTCTTTTAATCTAACGGTTTGGCATCAGACATTATTTTATGGTTTTGAATATAATATAGAAAGTTACAAGAGAAGCATTAATTCAATTTGGCAAGTATCTTTTGACTGCCTAATGTGTGCAAGATTCTGTGCAAAAGAAGATGCTGGAACAAAAGTGATCACCTTATATCCTGAACAAATTAGCTGTTACTCAACAACAATAACAACAAATTAAAAATAAATAAAAATAGTATTTTCTGTTTTTACAGTTTAAGTGAAGTAAATTTTCCTTCTATTCAACCTGATTTCCTACCCTCCCCCATCATTTTATTAATACAATCTTATATTGAGATGAAACCACATACCATAAAATTCACCCTTTTAGAGTACACAAAGCAGTGGTTTTAGTATGTTCACAAAGTACTCATCCTGCTTTTTAAATATAAGGAGCTAAATTAGGAATGTATATTTGTAACTTTATTTTGACAGACATGATTCTTTTTTTAATATCAGTTTTCAGTATAAAATATGGTTACATCATTCTGCTTTCTTAGTTTCTCCTACTCTGTTTTTTAAGTACAGTAGGATTAATAAATAAAAAAATCAAAGTTTATGGGAATCATTTTCTATGTAAGAATGACTTATGACCGGTAATTGGTTGTTAAGGCCAGACTCGAGAATTTGTCTTTCATCGGGTTTGCAAAGCAAGTTCACTGACTTCTTTTAGATTATATATTGCAGATAAAAAGTTCTTTAAAGGTGCTGTTACTGATACTTTATAAGATTGAGAAAACATCAATTACCCATATCAAAGGATATTATCATTACTAGAGGGACTTTTGAGAAAAGCTGCACACAAACCCCAGCCTCAGCAAGGAACTCTGTGTCACGGCTGCTCTCAAGATGAACCAAACTGGGCTTCCATGGTGGCGCAGTGCTTGAGAGTCCGCCTGCCGATGCAGGGGACATGGGTTCGTGCCCGGGTCCGGGAAGATCCCACATGCCACGGAGCGGCTGGGCCCGTGAGCCATGGCCACTGAGCCTGTGCGTCCGGAGACTGTGTGTCCGGAGCCTGTGCTCCGCAACGGGAGAGGCCACAACAGTGAGAGGCCGTGTACCGCAAAAAAAAAAAAAAAAAAAAAAAAAAAAAAAAAAAAAAGATGGACCAAACTGCTAATACTGAAGTTAAATCAATCTGGTGAAAAACATATAGCTTACTGTCCTTAAGTCATTCCTTCAGAACTATTATTATATGACATATAAAGCACAACCAAACAGTATTTTTCTGCCTAACTATCTTATGATTGCTTTAGATTAGTCTAAAACATGTATTCTCAATGGGGGTAAGACTGCCCTCAAGGGAGCAAAACTTAGCTTCTGGGAACTTGACTCTTTTTATGCATAAAGCAGACAAACATACAGTCCATAAACAGAGTCTCATGGAGAGAACAATTAAGAAAAAATGTCTAAAAGGCTTCTTACAGTGGGTGATTTTAAAAAAAGGTTGAAAAACACTGATCTAAAAGAAACTGAAACTCTTCTTGACAACTGTGTCAAATGTTTGTAATTACACATATCACTATCTCCTATCTTCAAAGATCAGAATGCTTGGAGGATGGTTATTTGCAGGGGCAGATGTGCCTCAAAAGACTGCATAACCAACATTCCTCTTACACTGTACACAGATGGTGACTATCAGAGGTATAACAACCATAATTCTTTTATCTCTCTTACATAGTGCCAAGTCTGCAAACACTAAAAGAAAAAAAATTTAAGCTGAGATGTTAACTTTTTGACACCAGTTAAAGAAGGAATATGCACAAGTACTTAAATAAGGATGGTGATTTTAATGACAGCTGAAAAGATGAAACATTCTAAAAAAAAGTAGCTGGGCTCTCACCATCGGAGCACCCTGCTGCTTAGGTAACTCCCTCTCATATTCCTTGATGAGCAACGTCTGAAAAATTAAAATTTCAGCAGAGAGTGTATTCAAGTGGGAGTTCCCTATAAAATTAGCTTTTTGTCAAATAAATCATACTGAAAATATACAGCTGTCTTTTTAAAAATACATTTTAATGCCAGGACAGTAATGGAAATCAGAACATTTCCTAACTGTACCACAAAGAATACTCCATTCCCATTTAACTGCTCCCAAGGATCTCTGCCAAGATGCCCATAGGCAGGTGTGTCAGGATAGTGAAAGATGCCAAAAAGAGCAGCATAATGAAAGGTTTCCATGGCAGCAGAAAAGTGTGAGGAAAGAATGTAAGAAATTACAGTGTAATCCTAAATATTAGAAGTGATCTATGGCAGTGATGACGGTAAATAAATGGTAAGAAGAAAAAAAGGCAGGGAGCAGGGGCAATGTCAGAGCCAATTCTACCCAGGTGGAGAAGAGAGTTATTCAGGTTTAGCTAGCCTAGCTGAAGTGCAACTGAGTTCCCAATCTCATCAGTTGGCTGGGCTATAAACCAGAGCTCTGTTTAGCTATAAATGACAGAAACTCCTGCCAAGGGATGACCCGACAGGATGCTTTTTCCTCAGCTCTGGCAGTGGTTACTTTGGGGAGGCTTAGGTAGAAACTCTATGGAGCTCTGACCTTGATGGCTGAAAAGTCACACCTGTCTAGTTTCTTGTTCCTACCTTCTCTTCACCAGCTCTTAGAACTTTATTTCATTGTTCCTCGGTTCTAGGTTGGTTATTAAGAAGGGATATGAGGTACTTCTGACTAAGACCAATTAGTTAAATAGTAATATCTAAAATAAAATCTATTTCTTCTAGCAGTCCTTGGGGACTGCTCTTAACATATTCAAAAAGCTATTTTGAACTGGGCAAGTTTGAGCAAATCTAGTATTTATCATTAATATAATAGTCCTTAAACTTGAATGGGCCTTAGAATCACAGAGGAGTTCCTTTAAAATCCCCTTCCTCTAAAAATGCAGATTCGTGCTCACTTCAGCAGCACATATACTAAAATTGGAATGACACAGAGATGTTCATTGCTGCTCTATTTACAATAGCCAGGACATGGAAGCAACCTAAGTGTCCATCAACAGATGAATGGATAAAGAAGATGTGGCACATATATACAACAGAACATTACTCAGCCATAAAAAGAAACGAAATTGAATTATTTGTAGGGAGGTGGATGGACCTAGTGTCTGTCATACAGAGTGAAGTAAGTCAGAGAAAAACAAATACCGTATGCTAACATATATATATGGAATCTAAAAAAAAAGTTATGAAGAACCTAGGGGCAGGACAGGAATAAAGACGCAGACGTACAGAATGGACTTGAGGACACGGGGAGGGGGAAGGGTAAGCTGGGACGAAGTGAGAGAGTGGCATGGACATATATACATAGCTGCATAGCACAGGGTGATTAGCTCAGGGCCTTGTGACCACCTAGAGGGGTGGGACAGTGAGGGAGGGAGGGAGGGAGACGCAAGAGGGAAGAGATATGGGGATATATGTATATGTATAGCTGATTCACTTTGTTATACAGCAGAAACTAATACACCATTGTAAAGCAATTATATTCCAATAAAGATGTTAAAATAAATAAAAAATGAATAAAAATAATAAAAATAAAAATGCAGATTCCGTGGGTCTCTGGGCAAAGGAATCTACATTTTTAACCGACATCTCAGATGACTGATGACGGTGTGCAGCCACACTCTTGAGATCAACTGCTGCTCTATCATTACTGAGAAAATAGCCTCTGCACACAGATATACTTTGCTTTACAACAGAGGAATGTTCTTAAAAATTGTAACCAAATTGGATTTTGCAAACTAAATTCTATATTCCCACAAGATGACTTTAAAATTTTAAAGATATTTTATTCATCCTGAGGGGTGGGAGTGGTTTCTTATACCTTCTTCTAGAGGTCAAATTCCATGCTCTTCCATTCCTCACCTCTACCTCAGTAGTTAAAGATTTAATAATTTAGGAATCCATTTAAAAGAGCCTCATCACATACTCCATGTCTCCCCAATTTATCTGTTTTATTCATCGAGAATGTCAGTCTTTTAAAAGTCGTTGATTCGTAAATCTTATCTTTGAAAACAAACCTTGAAAATGCAGACTCTCTTTAGGAAGGAAAGTCAAAAACAGTTTTAAAGAGAATTTACTGCAGTAGATTTTACTACTATGTATTAGCTACAACAATGTAAGATAAATGCTTCTTCAAAAGAAAATATCAACCACTAGTAAAGCCATCATTTTTAACTTCTATACCAAAAAAGTCCACACTTAAGGAAATGCTTCTACTAAGTAATGCATATTTGATACAAGGTATTGAAAAACAAGAGATTTTTATTATTTCTTTCAGAGAAAGAAGAAACATTTTTAAAACACTCATGGAGAACCACCAAATAAGAAATGTCATTTCTAGTACTGTGGGTATTTGGGCCAAGTAAGCATAGTCCCAGACTGAAGATTGACAGACTATGTCCTAGGCTCAGTTTTGCCACAAAAGGGCCATGTGACCTTGGTAAATAACCTCTCTGGGTCTAAATTTAATTTGAAAAATAAGATTGTTAACTAAAAGTAATTCTTTAATTTCAGCAGATTAATTCACTGAAGTATTTACATCAAAAAGCATTGTGGTATGTGATGCCTGTAAAGTGCTTGATCAAATGACATTATTAAAATGTAACTGGAAACTTGATATTGTGAGTAACTCACTAAGACTGTCCTTGTAGCTATCAGGTACAGATCATTGGACTTTCCTCCTTTGAAAAACTGAATACTTTGATCATCTAAATTTTCACATATTGAGTTTTCTTAAAGCAAAGTACGTAAGTACCACAGTTTGTTTCTGTAAAAGAAAATGAAGTATTTTTTCAGTCCTTCTTTCCAACCCATTGTCATTACAGACTCTGGGGAAAAACAAAACAAAAAAACCTTTAAGTCTTAATCACTGAAATAATGTTACAGTAATTACACCACAGAAATAACACTTTCGTAAAATACTCAAAGATATTCACCTGAGACTACTTATTCACCTGAGACTACTTATCTTCAGTACCAACTTTCTTCTGTCTACTCTATTTGTTAGAGCAACATTTTCAATTTTAGCAAATATTAAAATAAATTCACCACTCATTCTTGTTTCCAAAGGAACATACCGAGTCCAAAAAATTCCCCCCAAATCCAACAGGAATCAACACAGGCATTTGACAATTCCAGGGAGGTTGGGATGCACAGACATCTTGTTCAAAATGAATAAACTTTCCAGGACCTTTATTTACAGACTTGAGAAACATAGGTTTGGAAACAACCAGCTAACTTCGCTCCCAAGTTGGCATCTTAGAGAATCTTCCGTTTACAAAACACCCAGGACCTGAGAGCCTCCCTGCCCAGAATTGGCAAGAGGAGCACACGCCCATCGGCCCTGCCAGGAGAGGAAACAATGGGAGAGGCGCGAGGGAGCGAGCCCGGCGCCCCGAGCGGCCCAAGTCCGCGGCCCCGGCCCGCGCCCGACACCGCCTGCGTCGTCCCCTCCCCAGGCGCCCCGGCCCCCGCCCTCGAGCCCCGCGGCGCGGCCCACCTGCGGCGGCGCGGCCAAAGGGCTGCACTTACCAAACAGGGTCAGGGCCATTGTAAAGGCGCTTGGCAACTGCTCGCCGCCGCCCGCCGGTCCACGCGCTCCTCCCAGGCCGGCCGGAGATCACCGCATCGGCCCGATGCGCTCACACCTCGGAGGGAGCGGGGAGTCGGAGGGGCGTGGTGGGGGCGCTGGCGCGCGAGGAGGCTGCAGGCCGGGAGGCAGGGCACCGCTGCAAGAAAAAGTTATTTACGCGTTATTGTCAGGCGCACCCGGACAAGGGGGGACCCGCTAGCCCTCGGCGAGCCGGCACTTGTCGCTACCATCTGTGCACTACGCGGAGCGCGCGCGGGCGCCGGTACCTGCGAGGCGGGGAAGCTTGGCCGCGGCGCAATGGCAGGAGGAGAGGCGGCGCCGCAGTGGCGGCGGCGGCGGCGGCGGCGGGGAGAGGAGCAGTCTCGCAGAGCGCCCGGCGGGTCGCGCTCACTCTGCATCCCGCGGCCTCGCAGACGCCATCTTGCGATAGCGTCTCCCACAGGATCTGCCGCCGCGCCACCTCCCGTCTCCCCCTAGGGCGGCGTAGCCCCGTGCGTTCCCATGGCAACGGGCGCGCGCGGGCGCCGGGGGCGCGCGCCCCTCCTGCCCCGTGCCGCTGGGAGCCGCCTGGGCCGCCCGGGAGGCGGCCTCCTGGAGGCAGGGAGGGGCGGGGCGGTGTGCGTTTTAGCCGAAATCCCCGGTTTTTTCTTGAATGGGATTTGTGGAGGCGCAGAGAGGAGCTGTTACTCGGAAGGAGAGTCACTGGAGGATGCTCCGTGAACACAAGGACCCAGCCAGGGTCATCTGGGGATCGGGTTCGTTTGAGGATATATCTCTCCCCTGGCGCCTCCGGGGTTAACGGAGAGTCTGGAGCCCTTGACGTGAAGCTATAGGACTCCGGGAAGGGAGCCTAGAGTCGAACAGAAGCACTGAATGTTGCTTTCCTCTCCATTTGGACTTAGGAGTCACTAAGAGTAGTTCTGGTCAGACTGTCGTCGGTTAAAAAGCATCTGAGAATACCTAAAATCATTTGTTTTAAGTGCTTAAACCTAATTTCCTTCTTTTTACTTTACACCTCTTTGATGTTGCCTCAGGGAAAAATCAACATTTCTCGCCGATTGGCACTTCTTTACCACAAAAGATTGTTCCCCTGAGCTTTTTGCATTTATCTGTTAATCACTGGCAGCATCCCTCTTTCTGTGATGTTCTCTGATCGCCTCTGTCCTTGCCTTAATTAAACGAGAAGCCATACAACGCCTTGAGATTATCAGGCAAAAGATGTTACTGAAAAGCTCGGTTATGATGGTTTTTGTCGTTTTCATTGAATGTATTCAAAAATTCAGTTTTCCCTAGTTGCTATGATTGTTTCCTGGGGGGTTTTGTTTTGCTTTTGTTTTTGTTTTTAACCCTCCTTTTTTCTTGTTTCTCTGCTTAGGGATTTGATACTATTTCAGCATCTAATCATGTAGATTTTCTCTTTGGTTCCCATTTCTTCCTGGCTGCATCTTTCCTCTTTCAGTTCCTCAGGTTCCCTAATGTCATTTTCCTCTTCTCTCTACTTTTC
Source organism: Lagenorhynchus albirostris (assembly GCF_949774975.1). NCBI lineage: Eukaryota > Metazoa > Chordata > Mammalia > Artiodactyla > Delphinidae > Lagenorhynchus > Lagenorhynchus albirostris. The sequence goes on along the minus strand of NC_083100.1, from coordinate 57,848,266 downwards.
AACTAATTCTTTTAAGAATATTATATCAATATCTTCTATTTAATTCATCTTGAGGATCAAAATCGTTATGAAAATGAAAATTACTACTTCAAATAGAACCACAGTTAATTCATCATCCTTTCACAGCAGACTCAAAGATCAGAAGAAAAAGAAAAGCAGGTTGGAAGGAGGAGCCAGCCTTTTGTTTCACGTCAGTTACCTCAAGAGAAAAAGAAATAGTAAAATAATTCAACATCAGTGGGCAAATATTTAAGATGCTATATGTCTGAAATTTTCTGATGTAGTAAAAGGGCTCTCCTTTAGCCACTAATATCAGAATAAATCTTGAAATCCCCAGAATTTTAAATCTTTAATGAAAAGGACTCGATTTTGAACAGGTTTTCTGCTCGTGAAAAATTACAAACACACAGCTCATGAAGATAAATGAGACACTCAAGAAGGCTTTGTGGGACAGATTTTAGAACCGTGTAAAGATTGCTGCTGATCTGCTCACAACTAGATAAAGCAAAAACTAAAAACACCATTTACTCTCTCAGTCAGAGGTCCCCAAACTTTTGGGTACCTAATTTTCCTTTGAGGGTCAATGAAAATACTGTCTCTCTTCCTAGAAAAATGTTTATGTGTATACATACAGCCACCAAACTTTTTTCACACAATTTCAGGGGGATTATAGACTATTCAGGGACCTTAGGTTAGCTTCCAGATATCCTTTTTAATCTAGGAAAGTTTTTGCCTTTATAATTAAATTTTTTAAAAATTCCCCTTTCATATAGAAGCATGGAATTTTGAACAGAAAGGGACCAAACCCCCCAATATACAGGTAAGGAATCTGAGGGTGCAGTGGTCAAAAGAGTTTCCCAGATGTGTACACCTATATAGTGGCAAAACTAATAGGAAAATCTTAGGCATCTGGTGTTCTCCCTGACCACCTCTCTCACTCTCCACCCCCCACCTATATACAGGGTACATGGTTTGAATTTTAAAAGAAAAATCTGTTTAGTATTAGAAGCAGAGTTGCAAGGGGGGTGTTTTTTCCTCAACCATTTTACATGTTTGGGTCTTCTTGTAGTTGGGGAAGTTGAATTTTGTCCAAAAGAATCTTTCTTCATGTGCTCTTCAACTCCCAACCATGTGCCCAATCAGGCTAAGAGACGCTTTTCTCCCTCTTTGTTAAGTTCTCTTTGAGAGGTAACAGAGCATCAGGGTTTTGATGCTACAGCTCAGCTTGTTGGTAATTCTCTCTATGCTTTGGAGAGATATCCTAGGGGTGAGTCAGAGGGAAATTAACAGTCCTGTGCTCAGACTTAGCCTCCCATTGTACAGCCAAGCTTTGGCTGGACCACCTTTGCACTCACTAGTTATGGCTGATCACAGCTGAATCCTAGTGACAGTCTCAGCTTGGGCTCACGTGGGGACCATCTTCCCCTCCCCTTCCTCTTTTCCATACAAGTCTTATCACCCCCACACCCAACACACACACACACACACACACACACACACACACACACACACACACCAAGATGTTTTTAGGATACTGTACTATTTAAAACAATACAGCTGAATGTTGCCGTGTTTCCCTTTTTAAGCATCTAGCTTTCCACAAGTCTTTCTTTCAATTGACTTCCTAATGGTTTTATCCTCTAACAAAATGCTTTCTATACTTGATCAAAGTGCTATGCCTTGAAAATAGTATTCATTTTTATAATATTGTATTATCCAATGAGGAATAGAGTGTGTTTCTTTTCTCACTTAGCTGGAAATTAAGGAGTAGGCTTTCTGCTACAGATTCAATGTAAGGAAGGGTGTTAACCACTTGGGGGTGATTATAATGGGTGGTGCCTTAGACTGTTTATTAACAGGGCAAAAAATGAATGGACTTTTCAAAACATTTATGTTTCCATTCAAAGATTTAATTTTGTGCTTAAAATGTAAGCATCTAGAAGGGCCAGATTTGTCTGCTCTGTTGCTAAATAGTTGTTCGATTTTCAGACCTATGTTATACTTTTCTTATCTTCCTCATTTGTAAAATAAAGGAATGGCACTTTTAGGTTTGGCTGTCATTCTATGACATTTTAAAAATATATAAATCAACTGGATTATGGATAAAACAGAAGAAGACTTTTTTATTTGAATATTCAACATATTTCAGTGTTGGTATATCTAGTGAATTTAAGCATCTTATGTTACAGTTTCATAAATACCTAGTATGACTAAGAAGTTATATTTTATTAAAACACTGATACTGTGATTTCATCTGCACTGTTATACTGATGTTATATTTATTGTATAGAGAGCAATTTTTTTTCAGGTTTAACAAGATTAAAATTAAAAAGATGCACCAAACAAGCCATTTCAAATCTACTAAAAACAGTTTCTCATTTTTATTTAAGTTTTGTTGACTAAACAGAACTTAGACAACCCTTGAAAATTTTTTTCTACATTTTAAACTAATGACTTACCACAAGTGTTTTGGGTTTTCTTTTTGTTACTCATTTAGCTTCATTCCCATTGGTAAACATTGATTTGTTCCTCAGTTTTGAATGAAACAGAAATTAATTAGGCAGTTTCTGCCTCACAATAACAAGTTAAAATTATAGCACTTTATCATGTCAACACAGCTTTAAGCACTAGGAATACCAGTGCTATTAGCACAGTTCCCAAAATAGTGCAGAAGGTTTGCTGTTGAAAAAATCAGAGTGTATTTCTGCTGTGATAGAACATTCTTCTATTCCTCCTCAGTTAGACTGATTAAGGTTTAAATTATTTATTTAAAATATTCACTATAGGGACTAACCTGGCGGTCCGGTGGTCAAGACTCCAAGCTTCCACTACAGGGGGTACGGGTTCCATCCTTGGTCAGGGAACTAAGATCCCACGTGCCATGAGCCACGGCCAAAAAATTTAAAAAATAAAAAATTCACAATATGTGACATTCTCTCCTATGTTTATGTTACCAGTTGAAGTATTTATTTCCATAGTGTGGATTCATTTAGAGTAGATTTGGTCTGGGTTTTTTTGTTTTGTTTTTTTGCGGTACGCAGGCCTCTCACTGTTGTGGCCTCTCCCGTTGCGGAGCACAGGCTCCGGACGCGCAGCCTCAGCGGCCATGGCTCACGGGCCCAGCCGCTCCGGCTTGCGAGATCTTCCCCGGACAGGGGCACGAACCCGTGTCCCCTGAGGCGGACTCTCAACCACTGCGCCACCAGGGAAGCCCTGGTCTGTTTTTAATAATGTTTTCCTTAAACACTTAATCTGGATGAACCCCTCCCCCGCTTTTATCTGAGGCTTACCTGATGTTTGCATGGAATTTCATGATTCATAAATAGCACTTTCACTGGGCAAGGCCATTTGCTTTGTAACAGAGGCAGCATTTACTCTGAATTTAAGGATTTAGACCATGAAGCTATTTAGGGGAAAAAAAAGAATATTTATGTCATAAGCTGTAAAATTGGCCTTCAAGCTTAGATAATTCAAATTAATGTTTACGAGAGTTAATTGTGTTCTACTGACCACCACAGGGTGTCTAAATTTTATCCATAAGAGTAATTTTGGATCTTAGAAATGAAGTAAAATTTGAAAAATACATAAGTTTCCTCACGAATTGAAAACTTTTTCAGTTCCCCTCCATAGTGCTTCTTATAGTAGCAGAAGATAATCCCACCAAAATTATGCTAAAAGGGGGAGGTGGCTATTGGCCGGTGGGGCACCAGTTTGGAATTGCATATTACCGAAGAGTTGCACATTACAGAACAGTGTTTGCTCAGTCTTCATTATATCACTTCCAATGTTGTAGAAGGGCCGTGTGTGTGTGTTTGTGTGTGTGTGTGTGTGTGTGTGTGTGTGTGTAAGGGTATGAAGAGAGGAAATTGAAATTCAAAAGCAGAATGAAAAGGTTTTCTATCCCTGACCCAGGGTGATGGATTTCTTGTTAATTGCTCAGCTTGAAGAGGAAATTTTAGTTCAGTAGGTGATACGACCACAGATATTACTGTGAACCCTAGGTTAGAATCTTCTGAAAGCCACTGGTCCTATTTTTTAAATTTTGTGGCAGAATTTATTTTGACAGATCAAAGTGACCACTGGTTTCAAGTGATCAGGAAAAAAGAAAGGGTAAAAGAGGTCTGTTTTTGTTTTGAAAACACGTTTAAAAGAATACTTATTTCCTGGTAAATAGTATAGCAGAGCTTTTGGAAATTTTTTTATGGGTTTAAAATCAAATACGTTTTCCAATACACACCAGATAAAAAGTACAGCAGTTATGGCTCCTCTCAAGTAAAAGTTTTTGTTCTGAACTATAATCATGTTATAGTACTTTAAGCCAGCATTTCCATTTGTGTGTATTTTTCGAGGTCACCAGGCATAACTAATGCACGGTGTAGCTAAAAGTCTATTTGACTTGAGCAGTTGGATTTCTGCCAAATTTTGTTTTCAAGGGGATTCGGCTACAAATCACATATCCCTAACATGGCCATGGTTTTTCGGGTTAATGTGGGTGTCCACAATAATATGACTTATTCAAGTTGATTACATTGTGAGTTATAAATCAGCAAAATAGCGATGAACTCTGGGTGAGAATTACATAATCTCTAATTGAATAACAGAGCTGAAAAAGAGGGAAGTGTATTTCCATGATTAAAAACACAGTGTGGGCTCAAACCTTGTCTACCCCAGTGATGGATTTTTCGCAAAGCTCCTTTGTATACTATTGTAAAATAGGACTTGTATTAAACATTTAAGACAATGTACTGATTGGAATTTATCCATCCATCCTTCATCCAATCAACAAATATTTACCGAGTACTTGTGATATACCAGGCATTATGCTAGATCCTGGCAAAGGAGTCAACAATGTATCAAACATGTATCCAGATCTTTAAAAATTTGCAGCCCCTGGGGATGAGTCGTAAATGGGACAATGACAGGGCCACAAGAGGTGTACAGATAAAATATCATGGGAGTTCAGAAGAGAGAAAGATTATTTCCAGCTGATGTGATAGATGAAGTCTTCGTGAGGAATGAAGCTTTGAGGTATGGACAGGAATTAGGCAACCAGAAGAAAGAAAGGGAGAGGTGAGGTTTAGATAAGAGGAAAGAGGTAGGCAATCATAAGAGAAGAATGGCAGGCAGGACAGTTTAGCTGTAGCAAGGACTCACGGGAGAAGAGGCTAGGGACATATGTAGAAGGCCAAGCTGTTGCACTGATGCTTATTATGTTATCTGAACCCTGCCAGCTTTTTACAAGAACTTGAGGCAACAAGAAGTTTAAATGCATTATGTAACACTCTGGTCTCAATTTTTTTTTTTTTTTTACACTTTTTGGGCGCTGCATGGCATGTGGGATCAGAATCTTAATTCCCCGACCAGGGATGGAACCCGTGTCCCCTGCAGTGGAAGCATGGAATCTTAACCGCTGGACCATCAGGGAAGTCCCTGGTCTCAAATTTTTTATTGCCTTATTTTCCAGTAACAAATTGAGTACCCACCAATGTGTGTGTGTGTGTGTGTGTGTGTGTGTGTGTGATATTGCTGTAAGCTTACAACGTAAGGCGTAATAGCACCATATACTCTTAAGGTGAGGTTTATCATTAATGATATAAATCCATATTTTAAAGTCTTTTTGAGGGACTTCCCTGGTGGCGCAGTGGTTAAGAATCCCCCTGCCAGTGCAGGGGACACAGGTTTGAACCCTGGTCCAGGAGGATCCCACATGCCACAGAGCAACTAAGCCCGTGTGCCACAACTACTGAGCCTGCACTCTAGAGCCCACGAGCCAGAACTACTGGGCCTATGCTCTGAAACTACTGAATCCTGTGTGCTCTAGGGCCCGCGTGCCACAACTACTGAGCCCATGCACCAAGACTACTGAAGCTCACGCGCCTAGACCCCGTGCTCTGCAGCAAGAGAAGCCACTGCAATGAGAAGCCCGCTCAACGCAACAAAGAGTAGCCCCCGTTCGCCGCAACTAGAGAAAGCCCGCACGCAGCAATGAAGACCCAATGCAGCCAAAAATAAAAATTAAAAATAAATAAAGTCTTTTTGATAATTTCTGATTTTTTGGTCAACTTCCAGTGAGATCTTACTATGTCATCATTATTTTACTTCTGGCTGACAAAGGGCTTGCACCAAGTATAGGAGTCATGCATGTTCTGCTGTTTATTTTATGTTTACTTGTTCTAGTATTGTTAGTATGATTTTCAGAGCATGGTTTCTTTGAAAGGGTTTTTTAAGACAGCTGTCCACTTGGTAAAGATTAGTTAAAAAGCATATAACAAACCCATAAATCCAATTAACTTGGTCACGTAAATAGTAGTAAGTTGCAATGAGCCAAATGAGAAAAGATGAGTCAACTGCATTGTCAACCCCACCTCATCATGGAACTCCCTTTCCTCCCTCAGGATAACTTGCACATAATGCATGTGATATGGGGTTTTCCAGCATACAAACTGAGTAAGGGAATCTGTGTTACTCTGTACATAAAATACTAATAAAGCTTAATTTTCTCCTCATTTAGAAAAATAATACCTATACATAGAAGTCCTACTTTTTCTTTCCATGAGACAGTGGAAGTCTTGCATATCCCTTGGGGTATGCACACTCTACCTTGGAGATTGCTCGTATAGATACTGGGAAACCAGGGCAAATATCTGTGCAGTGCTATGGTCAGTGCTGACCTTCAGAAGGATGAATCTGAGATCTGTGTGTAGAATAGGTTGAAGACAGAGAGAGGAGAGTGGCTCCTAGTTCAAGCTCTACCCACCTGATATTGCAATTGTCAATTTCTGGTCTCAACTTTGAGCGAGCCTAGCTTTCAACAAGTTCCAGGAGATATCACTCAAAACCCCTAATATCCAGGGGAAATGAGGCTAAACTTTAGAGAGTTAGGCCTCAGAGAGAGGCCTTAGAGAATAGAGAGAGAACACTAGCCTTAAAAAGAAGAAAGACTAGCACTAGAGTGGACCCTTCCACAGCTAAGGAACTAAGCATGGTAGAAGAAAGTGTTTTTTAAATATTTTGTTTACTCTTGATAATGAGTGGAAGCATAGCCTTATAAAACACATAGCTGTTTAATATGTATTTGGGGCAGACCAAATAAAAGAAATTTTTTTTTTTTTTTTTTTTTTTTTTTTTTGCGGTACGCGGGCCTCTCACTGTTGTGGCCTCTCCCATTGGCTCCGGACGCGCAGGCCCAGCGGCCACGGCCCACGGGCCCAGCCGCTCCGCGGCACGCGGGACCCCCCGGACCGGGACACAAACCCGCGTCCGCCGCATCGGCAGGCGGACCCTCAACCACCGCGCCACCAGGGAAGCCCAAGAAATATTATTGAATTAGAGTGGGGTTTAATTTTTTAAATGCTGGAGGTGGGTGAACTTGTAGTTCTTGCCATCAAATCTCTATGGGGAGACAGCTGGCTAAGCAGGAGAGAGAGGAAGAGGAAGGGGAAAAGGTCCTTAGAACTTTCCTGTCATGGGACCAATCAGTGCCACCACAGTGCCCAGACACTGCTCGCCCAGGAATTGCAAGGGGTCGAAATATAATAGGTTCTTCAGAAGATGAGTGCCAGGAAGAAATTTATTTTACTGACAAGATTTTAAAATTGCAACCTGAGGTAGAATAATCAACTTCCTGTTGAGTATTGATTGTAGCGATGAGTGACTTCGTTAATACTCCTTATTTTCTGGGCTTGTGTTAGCCTGATTCCTAGGCTTTAAAAACATTGGAAGTGCCCAGTACCTTTTAAGCTGTTAAGGGAAACCAGCTGTCTTAGGGTATGTCTTCCTGTGTTTCCTGTGTTTCTTCTGAGGAACAATGCATATTGGAGAATGATAACCTCCAGAGACAGGGTGAAATAAAGTGCTAGTCCTAACAAAGAGAAGAAAACATCCAGAATGAGAAAAAGCTCTCATGCCCGGTCTTCACTCAGCTTGACCCTGCCTCTGTGTTCTCCACCCCTTTCCAGTCTCAGAGCACTAAGGTAAATTTGTCCCTCCAATTTCAACCGAAGTCTCCCAAAGTCCAAAAAGCCTTTTCCCCAAAAACTATAATGGGAAACATTCGGCTTTCTACCATTCAACATACATTTTAATACCATTACTTAATGTCACAAAATGACTAATTGACTTCTCCAGCTGCTTTTTCCTTTTTTTAACAATATAATCTCCTTCAGGGAAGGAGTGGTGTTTGCTCGCCTTACTGCAATCAGGGTCAGACTCAGGCACCTCTTAGAGTGAGGGGGTCGGGCTGCACTGCATGTACATTCTATGGTCCTTCCCGGCCATCCAGACCTTCAGGGCCTTGAAACTGCACGCGTCCTTTTCCTCCCCCAAAATTGGGAGTTAGAGATTCATTTAACTGAACATATTTAATACCAGTTCTTCTTTAGGGCCTCCTATTAGTTTTCAAGTGTGTGTAGCCCATGGCAGTATAGGGATACGCTAATACGGATGCTTGGTGAAAGCAAAACCTGTGTGTGTGTGTGTGTGTGTGTGTGTGTGTATATATATAAATATTAAATTATATAATGATACATTAAATACAATAATAATATATATATAATACTACTATATATATATATATATATATATAAAATGAAATTATTCAGCTGAGGTCTCAAAACAATCATTTAAACTGAAATTCTCTATGAAGTCATCCCAACCAGAAGTAACAGTCCTTACTTCCAGAGAACTCTGTGCTTTAAGTTCAAGTGTGGGTCTAAAATCACTTTACATTTTATTATAATTATTTGAATATATATATGCAAATATATAAAATATGTACTTGTGAATATATATTTGAGAATAATACACACACACACACATATTCTACCTTTCTACCCATTGGATCCTTAGTTCATTAAGAGTAGGGTTCTGTTGTGTTTTTCTTTATATTTCCCAGCACATAGATACTCAGCAAACGTCAGTTGCATATATTAATGTAAATATAAAAGCTAGTACAATGATTTCAAATAGGCTTCCTCCATGCTGGACCTCTTGGTGGGGAGCATGCTAGGATATTGATGACATTCTGGTCAATGATATACATTGCCCTGCTCCACGCTGTATCTTGGCAAAAGCAAATGGACGGTTTTGTTTAAAGTTTGCACTTACAGCATAGACTCATGATGGAGAATTAAGGAGCACCAGAAGGTAAGAAGGTTAATTGTAACTGCTGAATATTTGGCTTTTCCATGTTTCATTTGTTTGCAGTTCAGTGGAATAAGCTTTGCAAAGTCAAGCCAGATTTTCTTCATACCAGTTCTTGGAAAATCTTACTTTATATGAGGTCTTTCTATACCCTACACCTAGTGGCCTTTTTTGTACAGAGGGCCAGAGACAGGTGCCTACTTTTTCCTTTTAAAAAATATTTCAGTTACAAAAATATTGTTTTTCTACATATAACAATTACAAAGATATATATGCAAAAAGAAAAAGAGGAAAGAGAAACCATTGTTAATTCCACTAGCAAAAAATAGCCACTAACATTTTAGTTTATATTCTTTGAAAATGTTTTTCTGTGACTTTATAGATGCGGCACGTGCAAGCATGGATTTGCACCATTCTCTGCCTCCTGGAATGCAAATGGTTACAACATGTTAGTACCGTGTGACTTTACCCTTTACCATAGCTGTTTGGTAGGTCTATGGATGAACACCAACCCAAGCTGGGTCATTCAGAATTACCCTCTCTCTGAGGATGAAGTTAAAATGTTTAAATTAGGGGCTGCTGGAAATAATCTTTGACTGTGTAGAATAAGAAACAGAAAACAGTACAGCATTTAAGAGTTGCATTAAAAAAAAAAAGATAAGAGAGATCCTGACAGCATCCACGTGTCTGGTTCCAATTATTCTAAGTCTTGGAAGAACATAAACTTTCTTTAAATTCTGTAGGTAGAGTAGATGCTGTGGTGTGCTGACCAGATCCTTCCCATCAGGAGTGCAGTACCCATTCCCTCAGATGCCAGGAATGTCTGTTGCTGATGGCTCAGAGCTGAGTCAATCCCAGGACCTGTCCTTGGACTAAAAGAGCTGCTTGGACCAAGGTCACACACCTTCTCCACACAGGGGCAGCCTACATCCAATGATTGGTTGATATGTGGGTATAAAGGCCTGGGCTCCTTGCCTCAATATGGGACAACTCCAGAGCTCTCATGGCATTGACTGTGGCATTGATTATAACTTCACAGTTCAACTTTGCCCTCTGCCCAATCCTCCTTTCCTCACTCCCTTACAGGTATTGATTCAAAGAGCACCCTCTGCTGAACTTTCTGCATGCAAAGCCCTATCTCCATCTGTTTCCTGGGGAGCCTAACTTAAGACAGTGGGTGTGGCAGAGATGTCTAAACATTCCACATAACACATTCTCCCTTTCATCCTTGTAATAAATCACTCCATCATTATTATTTGACCTAGAAGTGGTTTCTTGGTTTTTGTAGCCAAAGGGTTCTAACTAATATATTATTTCTTTATAATAAATTTCTAGAAGTAAAGTTAATGTTACACAAGAGATACACATTTTTAAGACTTTTGATCCCTATTGCCACATCATTCTTCAGAAACATTGCACCATTTACAGTTTCATCGATAGTATATGGAAGCAATCATTTCCCAGACTCTGCACAACCTGATATTCTTTTTATTCATTTATTCAACAGATGTTTATTGAGTGCCTGCTATGTGCCCTGCTATGTACTGAGGGCTGAGGATAAATCCCTCATGAAGCTTACATTTAGGTATGAAAAGATAGGCAATTAACAAAATAAGTGAGTAAGTTGTATTGTATACCAGAAAGTGGTTAGGTGCTACAGAGACATAGAAAACAGGGGAAAGGGGAAGACAGTGCAGGGGGTAAGGTTGTCCATTTCAAGTACAGTGGTCAGGGAAGTCATCCACTGAGATGGTGACTTTTCAGCAAAGACTTGGAGGCGGTGAAGAAACAAGGCATGGGGATATCTGGGGGAAGAGCATTTTTGGCAGAGGGAACAGCAAGTTCTGGTGGTTGGATAATACTTGTATGTTCAAACAACCAGGTCAGAGGCTGGAGCAGGGAAGGTGGGAGGGGCAAAGAGGAGAGTGAGAGGAGGTGTGGTTAATGAGGTAATGGGAGCTGCTATGTGGTCCTAGGGATTGTGGCTTCCTCTAGACAAGATGGAGAGCCACTGGAGAGATTGGAGGACAGGAGTGACACATTTCAACGTATGATTCAAAAGGCGCCCTCTGGCTGCTGTGCAAAGAAAAGACTACAGTTCCCCGCCCCCCGCCGGCCCCCCTTCCCGGCCAACCATCCTCAGGGGATATGGTCCAGGACCCGCAGTGAATACCTGAAACTGCGGATAGTACTGAACCCTATATATACTGGGTTTTCTCCTATACATACATACATACCTAGGATAAAGTTTTATAAATTATGCACATTCAGAGATTAACAATAACCAATAATAAAATAGAACAATTATAACAATATACTGTAATAAAAGTTATGTGAATGTAGTCTCTCTCTTAAAATATCTTATGGTATGAATTTAATGCTTTTTCCATCTTATCTTAGCACCGATCATACACTGTGGCTGTAACTTTGCAGTCTGAGGTGCAACAGCAAAACTAGCATAAATTTCTTTTTTTCCCTCTTACCATAGATATTAGCAACCTCAGCATATGATTCTTTTTCTTTATTAAGTTGAGAACGTCTACCTTTTCACTTAAAGGAAGCATTTTATGGCTTCTCTTTGACATATCCAAATTGCCAGCATCCTTTGCACTTTGGGACCTTATTAAGGAAGATAAGGGAGACCTGGACACAAGCACTGCGATATCCCAACAGTTGATCTGATAAGTGAGCCAGCTCCTGAGTGACTAACAGGTGGGATATGCTGGACAAAGGGATGATTCCTGTCCCAGGCAGGACTGAGCAGCACGGAGCAGGATGGCAGAGATTTCATCACAATACACAGAAAGGCATGTATCTTCTCCAGACCTTGGTGGGGAAACAGTTGAATTCAGAAAGGCAGTCAAATGACTGCCACATCTTTCCCATGCTTTTTTTCTGTGAAATGGAGTGTCTCTAGATTGGATAAATCACAGATTATTGAAGAAGCAGAAACCAGCCAAACAAATGAAAACATCTGGCAAGATTAATGTTAGTATTTATTTTGAGGGGGATTATCATTTGCCCAGTAAGATAAATTTTAAATTAATTAATTGTATCATGATTTTTTAAACTAGACAAATAACTAAAGGCAAATTCTTTCTTCGAATCTGAATTTTTTCACTTACTAAACGTCACAGTTGAACTAGATGATTTCTAATGTTCCTACAAATCTAAAAATTCTGATTTACTAATTTACTAGTTTCCTGTGTACAAATGTATTGGGCTGTATGAAACCATTAATAAAATGCTGTATTCCCCCAAGGCATTTCGCATCCACTATAACCAACACCGCCAAAGACTAACTTACCAAAGACACGTTAAGAAATTAGCGTACATTTAATAATTTATCCAATAGTGGTGATTGGGAGAGGAGGGGAATTATCATCTCTTTTCCAATCTTTAGTGGAGACTTTGTAGAGAACGTTGTTAACAGCTTTTTTGAGGTCTAATTAACATATGACAAACTGTACAGATTTAAAATGTATAGTTTGCTACATTTAGACACAGGTATATACCTGTGAAACCACCACAATCAAGATAATAAACATATCCATCATCCTCAAAAAGTTTTCTTCTTCTCCTTTGTAATTTCTTCTTCTAGCTCCTCCCTCTGGAAAACTACTGATATCCTTTCTGTCACTATAAATTTGTTTGCATTTTTTTAGAATTTTATATAAATTGACTAATACACAGTGTAACCCTTTTTGACTGCCTCCTTTTTTCAGCATAATTATTTTAGATTTATCCATGTCGCGTGTATCAACAGCTTGTTCCTTTTTATTGCTGAGTAGCATCCATCGTATGAATACTCCAGTTTGTTTATCCATTCACTTTTTGATGGGTTTTGGGGTTGTTTCCAGTTTGGGGTGATTATGAACAAAGTTCTAGGAACATTTGTATACAAGTCTTAGTAGACACACATGCTTCCATTTCTCTTGGGTAAATGCCTAGGAGTGGAGTGGTTGGATCAGATGATAGATGCCTGTTTAACTTTTTAAAGAAATAACCAGACTCTTAGGGCTTCCCTGGTGACGCAGTGGTTAAGATTCTACCTGCCAATGCAGGGGACGTGGGTTCGAGCCCTGGTCCAGGAAGATCCCACATGCTGGGGAGCAACTAAGCCCGTGCGCCACAACTACTGAGCCCGCGCTCTAGAGCCACAACTACTGAAGCTCACGGGCCTAGAGCCCGAGCTCCGCAGCAAGAGAAGCCACCGCAGTGAGAAGCCCGCACTCCAGAACGAAGAGCAGCCCCCGCTCGCCGCAACTAGAGAAAGCCCGCACGCAGCAACGAAGACCCAACACAGTCAAAAATAAAAAGAATTAGGGCTTCCCTGGTGGCGCAGTGGTTGGGAGTCCGCCTGCCGATGCAGGGGAGACGGGTTCGTGCCCCGGTCCGGGAAGATCCCACATGCCGTGGAGCGGCTGGGCCCGTGAGCCATGGCCGCTGAGCCTGCGCGTCTGGAGCCTGTGCTCCGCAACCTGAGAGGCCACAGCAGTGAGAGGCCCGCGTACCGCAAAAACAAAACAAAACAAAAAAACCAAGCTCTTTTGCAAAGTGGTTGTGCAATCTTACACTCCCACTAATAATGTATGAGAGTTCCTATCCCTCCACATGCTTATCAACACGTGGTACAATCTTCAATTTTAGTCACTGGTGTGCAGAGGTATCTCATTAATCTCATTAATCTTGGGTGGAGAGACATGAAGGGAAAAAAAAAGATTGGTGCAGATTCATCGAGGGAAGATGCGTGTCAGTTAATCTCATGCTACTGGGATCCCTCGAGCTGCCCTAGTTCTTGTTCGTGGTGAGCCTGGATCTTCAGTTGATTTTATAATTTTAAAAGCTACCCCATGCCTTCTAAGACTTCCTTTGCCTTTGAGGTAGCTAGAATAGGCCTCTGTTGCCTGTAACCAAAGACCTCCATCTGCTACAGGTGGCTCTTGTTTACTTCTGCCTGGTTGGCTGCTTCTCATCTTCTATTGGGAACAAATCCTACCCGTCCTCTAACCACTTTGCCTCTAGATTCTATCACCTGTAAACCAAGATCTACTCCTCTTACACTTTGGATTTATGAGCCAATAGACCCTCCTTTTCGGCTGGCCTGAGCCAGCTTTCTCTTACTTAGGACTGAAATCACCCTGTGCCCAACCTCCCCTTTGTCTGTTCTGTATATGCGTATCAAGTGCCAAGCATGAAGCCTGGGAGTCAGCAAGTGCTGAGTAAATAAATTACTACATTCTTAAAATCCAAGACATTTTTATAAATCTGTAGATGACAGAAAAGTGGAAATGTTTCTTTGCACAGCACAGTGGTTAAGCACACCTCTCCTGAAGCCAGACTGCCTGAATGTGAATCCCAGCTCTGCCACGTATCAACTCTGTGACCTTGGGCAAGTTATTAATTTCTCTGTGTCTCAGCTTTTTCATCCATAAAACGTGGATGATAATAGGACCTATCTCATAAAGTGGTTATGAGGATTGAATTAGTTAATTTACAAAAAGCGTTTAAACAATGCCTGATACATGCAAGTGTTTTAAAACATTTTTGTTTTGTTTTGATGCTGACAGTCTTTTGAATGATACAGTCAGGAATGAAAAAGATGTTGATGTGCTCTCAAGGAATAATATGCTAACACCTCAGTTACTAGTTGGAATCTTAGATGAAATGGCTACTTTCCCTGAGAAGCCGTTTTTAACTATTTAACCAGGCATATAGAAAGTCCCTTACTCTGGCTCAAATAATTAAACACAGGTGGTTTAACAGAAGTTCATATAATACACACCCTGAGTTTGGGGAGTGGCATGGGGTTAGCTGACCACAAGCTCATTTTGAGCTAGAAGAAAGGCAAGGCTGTCATAAAACTTTCAAAGATTAGACAGCCTTGCTATCAGCAGTGTCAATTAAGGAAGTACAATGTTTGGGTCTTCATTCAGCGTTCAAGTAGGAGTACAGATTCAGCACTTGAACAGGCTGGAGAGCGTCTGGTGGAGAGCGAGCCCGAAGTGAGGCATGTAGCAACCCGAGAATTTGAAGGACAGTTGAGAGCCTTCAAAATGCTTGTTCTGAAAAACAGGAGACTCAGAGAAAGTGAAATAACAGAGACTTGAAGTGCTGTCCTGTGGCGGAGGGATGGGAGGGATGGGATTTCATCCGGCGTGCTCCGAAAGCCTGGGGGGCTGGGGAAGGCACTGGTGGCAGACCCCAGCTCAGAGTGAGTACGCGCTCTTTACCCAGGAGAGCTGTCTAGTGATGGAGAGCGCCGCCTTGCAAAGCTACAAGCCCCTGACCCTGAGAGGAGCCGGGCGAACATGAGTTTAGGGACACATTAACAAAGAACCCAAGGAGGGATGGGTCATCCATAACTACGCTATTTCATTTCACATTCTGAAAAAACATGCCTCTTTTTTTAAGTTTATTTTTTAGATTTAAAGGAGATCAAACACTCGACCGATGAGTTGCGACTTTGGAAAAGTAGAAGCAGCTGCATACATTGGTTGCCTTTTGCCCTAATGGGAGTGGGAAGAGCCACGCCTGCCCCCCACGGCAGATTGCCCCCAGCTGGTCCTGTCTTCAGGACCATGACGTGTGGTTAGCAAGGAGTCTGCTTTCCCCGCCGCTGACGCTTGTGGCCACAGCCTCGGAAGGACCCAGAGGAAGCCCCGCCCCAGTGTGATGTTAAGGTGAGGACTTGCGAATCCATCTGAGTGTAGTTTCTCACTTTGGTCACTTCCTTTTCAGCCCTGGAGGCCCGGAAGACAGGGTTGATTGTGCAGATCCTGTCTGCAAGTGCATTTCTTTCTAAAGAAAAAGTTGCCAGAATGCTTGCTCACAGAACAACTACTGGCTGAAGCAGAGCCCACACTAAGTAAACACAGGGGATTAAAATGAATCAGGGGGACCAGAATTACTCCACAGTGAAAGCGGTGGTTTACTTTTTCTTTAAAAAAAAAACACCAAAACTTTCATTCTATATCTAAACACTGCTCTACCTCCATGCTGCTTTTTCAAAAAGAAAAATCTATAGAAAGATAGTATATTAAAAGACTAATCAACTCGGTGCTTTGTGACCACCTAGAGGGGTGGGATAGGGAGGGTGGGAGGGAGGCTCAAGAGGGAGGGGATATAGGGATGTATGTACACATATAGCTGATTCACTCTGTTATACAGCAGAAACTAACACACCATTGTAAAGCAATTATACTCCAGTAAAGGTGTATTTTAAAAAACGACTATTGTTTAAAAACCTATTTCTTCTACATCGTAGATTCAAATAGCACTGAGAAACAGCCCGTGGACACTTTCATATATATGTGTTTGTAGGAAGAAAAGTAAATGTCTTGTAACACAGAAATTCTTAAATACAGCTGTTTATCCAAATAGAGGCAGCAAGAGGTGTCAGTCAGCGAATCATTTAAACTGCTGGGATCTCTATTGTTGCTTTCCCTGGAAATTTTTTATCTGGGGGTGATGAAATGAAATTTATATTTTAAGGCAGGACAAGAAAAAAATTAAACATAAAATTCTCTCTGTGTGTTTGTTTGGGCCTCCTCTCTCCGTAATGTGCCGTGTGCATCTGCCTTACTCATTAACCAGAGCTCCTCAAAGATGGGAGTGTCTGCTCAACCATAAAGATCAATTTTTGTTCTTTGTTCTGAGGCTAGCAGTGTAACTTCTTAAAAGAATAGTGTTCTTTCCCAGCTCTGTAGGGGGTCATGGTGACTTGCTGCTCACTTTTCACAAGCTTACCTGGACTATGTACCCTTGGTGACCTTTGTGTAAGGTATCAGTGTGTCATTTTGATGTACGATCCTTTGTCTCAAAAATGTATATGACTATGCCTTTGACTTCTAACAGGTGGAACAGTTTTCAGAGATTTCTGAGAATGTTTTCCAAGTTATAATTCTCAGTTTGGCTTGAACAAAATTCCCTTTTTTCTTCTTTATAGTTAATTGAATTTTTGTTGACAGGGGTTTGTTTTTTTCTGATTATAAAAGCAATATATAATCATTGTTTAAAAATCTGGAACATATGGAAAGTCCTGAAAAACTTTCTAGGTTCAGAAAAATGATAATGAAAACAAAGAAATGTGCATTTTAGGTGGTTGGTGTCACATTTATTAAATGTGCTTGAGCTGTCCTTAATCACACTTTTTTTCAAATATTTTTTTAAGTTATTTATTTTTGGCTGCGTTGGGTCCTCGTTGCTGTGTGTGGGCTTTCTCCAGCTGCAGTGAGCGGGGGCTACTCCTCGTTGTGGCGTGAGGGCTTCTCATTGCGGTGGCCTCCCCCGTTGCAAAGCACGGGCTCTAGGCGTGCAGGCCTCAGGAGTTGTGGCTCATGGGCTCTAGAGCTCACGCTCAGTAGTTGTGGCGCACGGGCTTAGTTTCTCTGCGGCATGTGGGATCTCCCCAGAGCAGGGCTCGAACCCATGTCCCCTGCACTGGCAGGTGTATTCTTAACCACTGTGCCACCAGGGAAGCCTAATCACAACAGTTCTGACACCAGATGTGTTGGATGTTTCTCTACACCAATCTAGTCTTCTGCTCTCCAGACACCAACTGGGTTACCTACAATTCAATTCAGTTCTGACCCCTAACTATTCAGAGTTAGCATGCAGACCCTATAGGACTGCCCAGGCAAAATCCCAGACTATCTGTCACCTGTACTTTTGACTAACCATCTGGCTATTAATAGGGGATTCTCATGATACCCCCTCCTCAGGTTCAATAATTTGGCAGAATGGCTCACAGAATTCAGGAAAGCACTTTACTTACTATTATTGGTTTATTATAAGGATACAACTCAAGAACACCCAAATGGAAGAGATGCATAGGGCAAAATCTTGCACAGAGCTTCCATGCCTTCTCTTTAGGTCACCCTCCCAGCACCTCAATGTTCTCATCAACCAAGAAGCTCTCCAAACCCCTGGTTTAGGGGTTTTTATGGAAGTTTAACTATGTAGGCATGATTGGTGAAATCACTGGCCACTGGTGAATGAATTCCATCTCCAGCCCCTCTCCAGTCATGGGTGGGGAGGTTGGTGGAACTAAAAGTTCCAACCCTCTACTCATGCCTTGGAGTTCCATCCAGAAGCCATCTAGGGGCCTCCAGGTACCAGTCATCTCATGGGCATACAAAAGATACTTATCCCTCTCCAGAGTTTCCAAGGGTTTTAGGAACTGTGTGTCAGGAAATGGGGACGAAGACCAAATATTGATATATATTTCTTATTATGCCACAGTGCTCCTTTAAAAAATGTTTTAAATGCCCTAACAGTAGGTACTGACTGGTTAATCTCCTTCTAAGGATCTCAGAGCAATTTGTCAATACCCTTTCTCTGACTGTAAAAGGGTATAGTGAATCTTCTAGATTTTAAAAGCATATGATCCGGGCTTCCCTGGTGGTGCAGTAGTTAAGAATCTGCCTGCCAATGCAGGGGACATGGGTTCGAGCCCTGATCTGGGAAGATCCCACATGCCGTGGAGCAACTAACTCGTGCACCACCACTACTAAGCCTGCACTCTAGAGCCCGTTAGCCACAGCTACTGAGCCCACATGCCACTACTACTGAAGCCCACGTGCCTAGAGCCTGTGCTCCACAACAAGAGAAACCACCACAATGAGAAGCCTCCGCACCACAAAGAAGAATAGCCCCTGCTCGCTGCAACTAGAGAAAGCCTGTGTGCAGCAACAAAGACCCAATGCAGCCAAAAATAAATAAATAAAATAAATTAAAAAAAAAGAAAAAGCATACGATCCTTTGAGCTCTTTGGACTGATTAATTCCCTGGTAAGTAGTCTCAAGAGGTAATGTGCTGATGCAATCTATGCTTATAACTTTGGTGACCCCTTTGCTGGAAACAAAGATTGGATCAAAGTGTTCTGGGCCAGACAACTGAATGCCAGAATTTAAAAACCACCTGCTAAGCACCTGGCTGATTCATTTTAATCAAAATTATTCTGCTAATGGACTTTCCTTCTTTGTATGGTTAACTAACACTTACTGGCAATCCTTGATCCTGACTTGGGGTGGTGTTCTCTAAGTGTGGCCTTGAAGAACGGCATTGGCATCTTCTGGGAACTTGTTAGAGGTGCAGATTCTCGGCCCACCTCACACCTGCTGAATCAGAAACTCTGGGGTGGGGCCCAGCAATCCGTGTTATAACAAGTCTTCCAGGTGATTCTGATGCATGTTAAAGTTTAAGAACCACTGCCTTAGGCGGCCCCATCCCCCGATGGGAATTGGCTCTGACTCACCCTCTCAAGTCCAATCACATGTGTATCTGGAGCTGGGTGGCAGTTACACAGGGACATAAATTCATAAAAACTCTCCTGTACACTTAAGATTTGTGGATTTAATTAGGCCTAGATTTTTTTTTTTCTTTTAACTCACAGCCAAACTGTATTTCTAAGAAGGCTGGTTGGGGCTGGGCTTGTCCCCATAAATGAGGGTGTCAGACCCAGGGACCGTGGCCACAGGAGCACTGTTCTCTAACCAGTGATCCCTAGATGGTACCCACAGCCAAGGAGGCCTGTTCACAGCAACCCCAAAGGGACTTATTGACATTGCTTAGCAGTGAATTAGTCCCCAGGCAACAATCTAAACTTGTTCCGTATCACCCTGTGTATGTCTCCGAGATGTGTGGCACAGACACAGGAAGCCCTAACGTGACACCTGGCAGCAGGTGGGAGGAAGTTCTGGTCTTTCAAGCTGGAGAAGGGAAGCAGGGGAAATCTAGGAAGCAGTGATAAAACTCAGCTGATCCGGGCTACATGTATATACAAGTCTTGGGCAAGAGAGAAGACATGGCCAAAAAGCCATGAGTCACACAAGTGGCGAGAACAGACCTGCTGAGAACAGCCTCTCTTCTGCTGACAGATGCTGGAGGAGCGTGAGAAAGGGGGAGGAAGAAGATGGGCCAGGAAGGGCCCTGCAGGGCCACAGCGTCTAGCAGGCATCTGTCCCCTGTCCTGGCCATCGGGGTAAGGGGCAGACTCCTGAGAGCCACAGTGTCAGCTCTGCACCCAGTCTCAGGACCACAGAAATTCTCTGCTTCAGCCCTGAGGTGTCTTGTGCATCCTGAAATGAAAAAACACCCAGCTTCCAGTCCCCATCCCGACCCACCAAGAACTGCGTTCTTGATTAACCACCCCTTCTCCACTCTTATTTGGGGAACCCACGCTAGACTTTGCAGCTGGGCCCACTTTTACTAACCCCCGGGCTGCTGGGCACTGTGAGCCCTGCACACTGAAGGCTCAGCGAAAGGGAAGTTGGAGAAAATCCGCGCCAGCAGGGGGACCCCGAGTCCACGCCCCGCGGTACGCATGCGCACAGCCGCCTGCCCCTTTCCGGGTCGCGGGAGTTCTGAGAGCTGCGTCTGCTGTCCGGGGCCTTGGGAGCGTTGCCAAACCTGAAGTTTTTCATTCAAGTGCTCCCTACAAGGTATTGTTCAGTCCGCCCTTGCCCAGTGAAATGGAAACAAATTTACAGTCATTCCTATCTAAATCAATGAAGTTTCCCTTCATTTCCCAGACCATTTCAGCTGAGAAGCAGACCTCCGCATTTCTGGTTCCAGCTCCTACTCGGTTTTGTTTCTGATGCTTCCATTGCGTAGTTTCACTGTGGGGGCTGCTTGTTAGTTCCTCTGCCCACTCAGCATCCAAACTTTATTTCTATGTTGGGTGAGTCTTCCACTGCATAAGGCTGGGTGGGAAAAGGCCTCCCTCCCACGACAGAACCGGGAGCCGACAGGTAACCTCTCTCTCTCTCCATCCCTCAGGAGTTAGCATGGGCATCTGGGGACCTGGGCTCAGCCAGTCAGATGCTGCCACCTGCGGCTTTAACTCTTGTGCAATAATTCAAAGATGAAGGGACCACTGAGAAATTATTTACTGGGACAACAGTGCAGTGTTAAATGTCCAGGGGTAGCAGAACCAGTGGCAGCTTCCTAGCCCCATTGTCCTAAAGTGTGATGTTGTCAGCTAACTAGCCAGGGCTAGTTTCTGTTCTTGGTCTCCTCTGGCCAGTTTAGTGCTTTCTGTCCACTTTCCCCTTCTGTGAGACTTGGGCTCCTTTCCCCGGGTCCCAGGGACAGCAGTCATCACTGCTACAGCAGGCTCTGCACCCAGCACGTCGATCCTGCTGTGGGTGGCTGAGCCTGGTTGTGCAGGAGCTGGCTTTCCTGGTGACTCCTGCATGTCTGCTGAGAGTCAGCGTTCAGCTTACTTTTTGGCGATTTTATCGCAGGTATGACAGTTTTCAGCCAATTCAGAGGAGCTTCTGTTTGTGTGAATGCAGTGCTTTTGGCCACACAGGTTGTGCGATAGGGCTGGCATAACAAATTACTACAGACTGGGTGGTTTAAAACACAGAAATGTCTTCTGTCACTGTTCTGGTGGCCAGAACTGAAACAAGGTATGAGCAGAGTTGCTTCCTTCTGGAGGCTCTGAGGGGGGAATCTGTTCCGTGCCTTTCTCCTGCCTTCTGGGGTTACTGCAGTCTTTGGCATTCTTTGACTTGTAGCTGCAACACTCCACTCTGGCTCGGCTTCACATGGCCTCCCTCTCTGTTATCTCTATGTCTTCTCTTATAAAAAGGGAACATGTGGACACAGAGAAACACACAGAGGGAAGACAACGTGAAGACACAGGGAGAAAGCCATGTGAACATGAAGACGGCCATCTACAAGCCAAGGAGAGAAGCCTGGAACAGATTGTCCCTCACAGCCCCAGGAAGGAACCAGACCTGCCGACATCTTGATTTCAGACTTCCAGCCTCCAGAACTGTGAGACAATATATTTTGTTACTTAAGCCACCCAGTCTGTGGTAATTTGTTACACCAGCCCTGGCCAATGAATAGATGCCCTTCCCAAGCTCTCCCAGGACCTACTTAGCAGCCATTGCTTTCTGTATTATTGGAAAGAATTTAGTCCATCACTACACTAATCACTGGCAAGAGGCCTGGGACTATAGGGATTGATTTAGCTAGGGACCAGAGTTCCCTGAAGCACACGTACGCGTGATTCCTGAACAAAGTCAGGACTGAAGGGACCAAGAAGAGGGTTGGAATGCGAGTGGGGAGAAAACCTTGGTGTCTGCTGCACCGCCTGAGGGGTCTGTTCCTTATGACTTGTTCAGTATACTGGTTCCTGTGTTGTTCTCATCACTCAGGTTCCACTGGGTCTTGAGGAATGCACACACACACAGATTACACACATTAATGAAAAATTTGGTGAGGGTACCCCAGAACATAACTAGAAGAGAAACTTCGTGTTTTAGGGAAGAACTACATGGGCACCGAGAGCAGGAGCCTGTCCCTTCTGCTTTATCCTGAGTTGTTTGATTATATCCAGAAATATTCAGCAAAGACAAACTCTCACAACCATGGTTTCAAATTAATTAGCTTTTAAACTTTATTTCTTACTACTCCCCAAAGTATTTTTGACCCCCCAATCTGCCAAACGAATAAAATGAGGAAAAAAGCAAAAATAATATGAGCAGCAGTGATGAGAGTCCCATTCCAGCTACGTCCAGGCCGGTGGGCCACCAGGCTTGCTGTGACCAGTCACTCCAAGGGACAAAGCAGAAAAGCAGAGACAACTCCAGGGGACATGTGACATGGGGAACTTTTCCATGACTTGACAGTTCTGTGCCTAGACTCTCACCTCACTCTTTCCTAAATTCCTCTCTCCTAAGCCCCAGTCTCCGCTAAGTTTACTATGTTTCTTTGGTGTGAGTATTCCATCTTTCAGGGGATGTGCCTGCTTCCGTTCTGTTCTTCCCCAGTGACATTTTGGCTCAGAGGGAACCTCAAATTACATAATAGCAGTGAGGCAGGGTGGCCCAGGCCCCAAGCTGTCATTCTGTCTTTGCGGGTATCCCTTGAAGTCTAGTCCCTCTAGTGGGCTAGAGCCACCTGGATTTTGATCACTGTACACAGGCTTCGCTGCTGAGGTTGGTGAGTCTTGCCTCCAGCTTTTTTGAGACCCCATTGCCTGACCCTATATCTCTTCCAGGCTCCCAAGTCTCTCAGCACTTCTGTGCCCCTCCTTTGGAGTCCAGGATCTCTTAGCTGCATTCCCTGTCCCCTTCTGGAGGGTCCAGGCCTCTGTGAAGCTATCCTGGGACACATCCATCTAAACAGCTCTCACATCCACTGCTAATCCAGCTCCTGGGGTCGTGTTATTCTGGCACCATTCCAACACAGGACATCTCTGGGAGAATTGCAGACTTTCTTTGCCGTGTACTAAAAAGCAGGAAACAAGCCCATCTGCTTTGAATTTCCCCACACCTGTCTCCTGGACATCATCACTCCCTTATATCAGAATGTTGGCCCCAAAGTGGGGTTCAAGGAACAGGCTCTCACATGTCTTAAGTACTCATCCCCCCAAATCTTCCCAAGTTCCTCCCCAACTCAGGAAGCATGACCTGTATGTCACATTCTGCAGTTTCTCTTCTCGGTGGTTCTTGGTACCTCCTGTAAATTTCCAAGCTTAATTCTCAGTGTTTGGAGGTATAGCAAGAATCCTTGTCTCATTCAAATGCTTAGTTCTTACAGTAGAAAGCCAGGCCTCTCATTACTTTTTTTTTCTACCACAGGCTTTAGAAATGTCTGTTTTGATAGGCAAAATTGAGTTATAACTTCTTGGTTCTAGACTGTTTCCATAGGTCATGCACCTAGAAAACAATGACTGCTTCATGGTTGGGGTGAGAGGAGTAGGGTAAAGAAATAAAAATTGTATAATTTAATATTAAAACGTTACCCCATTGTAGAATCCTAGTTCTATTACTTTCTAACTGTATGACCTTGGAAAAATTATTTATCTGCTCAGAGCCTTGGTGTTTTAATTTGCAAAATAGATGAAAGAAGTAGAACCTGATTCATGAGTTTGCTGTGAGAATTAGATGAGATAAATCATTTAAAGTTGTTGGGCATAATACATAGCACATAGTTCTTGCTTTTATAGACACATAGTTACACTTCAATTCTATTTTGCAACAAGGCAGAGTATAAATGAACAATGAAAAGAAGGTACTAAATACTTTGAACAACAATGAGGTAGGTGTTTGGGTGGCAGACTCCTTCAGTCCACCAGAAAATTAAGCCAAGGGAGTGGGTTAAACACCCAGAGCCGAAGGCCATCCCCAGGGCACACCAACGTTTGAAGGGCAAGCAGATGAAGAGGAAAGTGGGAGGTGAGGGTGGAGGGGAAACCAGGACAGTGCCATAGAAGCCAAGGGACAAAAATCACTTCAGTGAGGAAGGAATGGCCACTGGAGGTCAATGCTGCAGAGAAGCCTTAAGTGCCCAGATTCCATCTGGTTAAGGAACAAATGGCAGATAAAGAATTGGGGACAGCAAAGGCAGATAACCTGTAAAGAAGGAAAATAGGACTAAAGGTAGAGGCAGTCACTGAATAAGTTTGAGGTTTGTCTGCTTATAGGATGGGAGAGACAGCTCATTGTAACGAAGCTGGGCATGAGTCAGCAGGGAGGGACCTGGACACGGCAGGAGGGAAGTGTGTAGCTTCAGTGGCAGGAAGTTGAGTGAGTTCGCGTGTGACAACTCCCCTTTTCTCTGTGAAGTCGTAGGCACGACTCTGTGAAGAGGTGGGCACATGGATAAAAGTTTTGAGAAGAGTGGAGGTGACTCTTGGGGCTACACAGAGAAGGGACACTGCAGGGCTCATTGGTACGTCCAGTGAAGCAAATTATCATCGCCTGCTAGTTTTGAAAATGAAAAATTTGAAATGTGGGGAGGGTATTTTTCTGGGCTTCCAAGCAGAGACTGTGTCCCATTGCCTGTGTATACTGCACTAGAACACATGCATTAAGAAAGGAGTATTCAGGGATATTTGGGTGCAACAGGAATTTATCTGCCCAACATTTGACAGTTATAGCCCCCCCAAAACCCGAATTATGTAAGCCCTTTTTAAATATGTAACTAAAGTTACCTGGTAAAATAAGCTGATAGTGAATTGAATCCAAATTTTCTACAAGGAACTTATGTTCTCTTCACTTTTAAAATATTTTTGACTGCCCCTAGGTGGTGTTTTGTTCAATTCATGCAAAAGTAAAATTCTTTTGATTCACCTTTTCAGAAGGAAATGTACTGTAAGGTAAACATGCTACCAGCTGCAGTTCAGTCCTAATATTTGCTTTCCAACTCATTCTAATTCTCTAGACCAGCTATGGTATAAAATGAAAACTTTGCTTTTCTTGAGTGTTACATAATGTCCTGCTTGTCCTGGAACGAAATGGAGATGAGTAGGTCTTTCTTTTCTTCCCCTCAAAAGGACCTGGGGAAGGTAGTGATGCAGGAAGCAGGTCCTATGCGCGAGAGAAGTATGAATGTTTGCCTGAGAAGTCACTTTGTATTTGCAATTCTTGCACCTTTTTTAAAAAAATTAAAATTTCATATTTAAAAAATAATCAAATTCCCCTTTAAACTAAAGGTGCTTACTAGCCTTTTTTAGTCCCATTTAATAGTGCCTATCACTCCTATGCTAGACATACCAGGTCTTCTGCAAATTCATTACTAAAAACACTCTGTTAACAACCGAAATTATCAATCTCTTATGATACTCCAAGCTAATAGAACAGCTATTTAAGTAAAATAAATACATTTTTTCTTTCTCATTAGAAGCGGTAAGATAGGATTTTAGGTATCAACCCAAAGCCTTCCTTTCACTCTCTGTGCATCTTGGGTTTGAACACTAATCCTGCTACTGATCACCTCTGTGACCTTGGGCACACCTCTTGACCTCTCTGAACGTTGGCTTTCTCACCTGTAATACCAGTATCTGCCCCCCACCCCTACCCCGAGGGTTGTTATGGCAAACAGAACATTTTTTTTTTTAATGTTGTGAAGTTTTTGGTACAGAATGCTTGATAAATAGCAGAAATTAAGTACAAGTGCATTCTTTCAAGTTCATTGCTATTTCTGTTAGAAAACTAAATACCATACAGGAGTTGTGCAGGACATCTGCTGTTGGCTCTCCCTCCCCCAGCCCAGGTCCAATGTCCACCTTGTCTCCATCTTGTCTCCATCTTGGTTTGTGCCCCGGGGGGTTGACTTGTGTAGATTGGATGGACAGTTTCCTTTGTCCTCTGGCTTCCGTTTGAGTCTGGGCAGTGGACAGGAGATTGGAGGGAGGTGGAAAAAGAGGCTGGGATATTTGTTCATCCAGGTCCCTTCCTGTGGGGTCACTGGGGGCTGGCTGCAGCTCTCAACTGAATTTCCCAGGATCTGTCAGGCAGCCCTCACCACACAGCTCTCTCCCTTTCTCTGGGTTTCAGTAACTACTCACTGTCTTTGCCCTCGCAGTGACTAGCCCCAGTCACTGAACTTGCAGAACCTCCATGCCCTGCTCTTTGTATATAATTCCTTTATTAAATGCTCCTCACATTACGTAATTTAAGTGTGTCTTTTTCCTGCTGGGTCTCTGTGATCCAGGACCTCTGCTAATTTGGAGGCCACTACAAGAAATATCCTTAGACTCTTCATTGCTTGAGGCCTCTGTGTTTCTCCAGAAATCTTGATGAAACTTGGACCGAACCCAAATTCGAGAAACTATGAGTACTTGAAAGCCTCCCCACTACTTCCACTATGTTCTCCTGCTGCTTTCTGTGCTCGTGAGTCCAGCTCTCCTTGGTTCAGGTGTGGATCAGACCCACACGTGAAGCTCCAGCCCTCTGCATTGTCCTAAGGACTCCAAAAACGTTCAATATTGTGTGATGCTCTTTGACTTTGCTGAAGAGTGAGGGTGACACAGCAGGGACCCCATAGCATGCCACCCAGATTTCAGCCATCTGTACTGCCTCCCAACACCTGTCCTGCTCCCAAATGAGCCCCCATTAACTCTCATCTCACGTCATCCACCTCACCTGCTCCCAGTGTTTCTCTGATTGGAGCACCCATCACAGCTCAAAATCATCTCATCTTGTGACCCGTGGGAAAACAAACAGGCTCAACAAAGTCCTGAAATCACCCAGTGGGCTCCACATTTAGGCCAACTCCTTACCTAACCCCACTGACAGTTATCTCCCTAAGATCCCACAGCAGACATTGGAGCAGGGGGCAATTTGGGATCAGTTGGCAAGAAACAAACCAAAGAACCTTGGGAACCAAGTGTTTAACCTAGGACTCTACTTGATGACCACAGCTTGGTGGTCTTGGGGCTTTCCCTCCTGTGAACCCAGCAGCCACTTTTACACAGTTTAAAGAGCTCCTCCAAATCAATGATTAAAGATTACCCTCCCCCACCTCCCCACAATATAAGCAAAGAACAAAATCTGGCTATAGGAGGAGCCCCAGCCCAGGACTGTGGGTACTTAGCCTGGGGGCCCTTCCTCTTGGAGTAGGAGGTGGGCTGGTAATGAGGTCCTGGACCTGGAGCCTCGTTGGCCAGGGTGATGGCAGGCAACTGCAGACCCAGGGTACACAGGCCCAGCCAGCTGCCAGTGGCAACCACATCTGGTTAAGGAGCCCAAAGAGTGCTGAGGTGGTGTGGGAACCGAGAGGCTGAACGACACTCTGATGGTCACTGGCCACCAGCCTGCTGTGCTGGACTGTGCTCTCAGGCTGCTGATCTCCCTGCACCAGCTTTGCCTCAATCACCCACAGTGAAAGCTGAGGTCAGGGGGAACATTTAAAAAGACTCCAGACGGTCCCAAAGGCCCACAGGGATCATGGAAAAAGTACCATACAGAAAGAAAAAAGCACAAAGGAACAACAACAACAACTTCTAAATAGGCCAGATCTTCCCAGGGTCCCTAACCTGCTTCACTCTCAGACCACCTGAGCAAGGAGTAGCTCACACCAGGCATCTCCACACCCCAGATCACGGCCTCCTCTCTCCAACCCAAAGCCTTGTCTCTGCGTGGGCTGAGCTGTTCCCAGAATGACTGGCAGTGAAAATATCCATCCGATCAAGGCAAAACCCAGTCTCCTCACAGAGGCTTCATAGACTCAAATGAATAATTACCCGATAATTATGAATACATTTCTCAAATTCTGGACTGTTTTATCTAATATAAGAGTATGTTTGGAACATCAAAAGCTGAATTGAATTTGGGTTGTGTGACAACCTAAATCCAATTCCTTTGCAGTCTCTCTTCAAGAATTAAAAAATTCTTGGGATCCAGTTTATCCATGGTTCACTTTGCTACAACATATTTTGGTGATGTGTTGCTCAGAATAGAAGGCTTATTTATAGTTTTGATAAATTTTTACTATTTTAAATGTTTTTGTCTCATTTAATACTTTAGACTTTGAACATTCCCCAACCCCCAATTTTATTAGTTTGCTTTTCCCTAGCATACCTTTTTTTTCATGTCTTTATTGTCAACCTTCTCTCTTTTTGTTTTATATGCATCTCTTGTACAGAGAATAAAGTTGGAGGTTGGTTGCTATTTCACCCAACTTTCTGTCTATTATGTAGTATTGTTTTTTTCCCTTTTCACTCAATTTCACGATTTCTGCTGAATTAATATTTTTTTGCATTAATGTACTATGGCTCTGTGATTTCAGGGACTCAGACCCTTTTAATTTATTACTCCACCACCTGTAAGTTGTTAACCTCATCTGCATGGTCATCATGGCTCACCTCCATGTGAACATCGCAGCCAGGGAAAAGGGAAAAAAGGAAGGGCATGACCAAACAAATGCACATGTGATTTCCATTCATTCAGTGAACCAGAACGTCCTCACCTGCCCGCCCCAGTAGCAAGGGAGGCTGGGAAAAGCAATTGTGCGGCTATTGAATGCTTGTCTCTCAGATCCATTTCCACCCTTCTAAATTCTGGAGTTTTACCGGACGCGCAGGCCCAGCGGCCATGACTCACGGGCCCAGCCGCTCCGCGGCACGTGGGATCCTCCCAGACCGGGGCACGAACCCGTGTCCCCTGCATCAGCAGGCGGACTCTCAACCACTGCGCCACCACGGAGGCCCCTGGGGTTTTTGTTTTGTTTTGTTTTGTTTTGTTTTGCGGTACGCGGGCCTCTCACGGCTGTGGCCTCTCCCGTTGCAGAGCACAGGCTCCGGACGCGCAGGCTCAGCGGCCATGGCTCACGGGCCCAGCCGCTCCGCGGCATGTGGGATCTTCCCGGACCGGGGCACAAACCCGTGTCCCCTGCATCAGCAGGCGGACTCTCAACCACTGCGCCACCAGGGAAGCCCTAAATTCTGGTTTTTGATGCTGGGATTGGGACTCTGCACACTACGTTTCTTCTTTGTCAGCTGACTTTGTGATAAGTTCCACCAAGAGGATGCCGTGCAGGGACGCTGGAAGGTAGGAGAAGGGGAGAGGGGAGTGTTTCTTCCTTATTTGCTGGCTATCCTTTTCATGTCACCCTGGGAATGGTCATGTACCCCAGTAGCACCAATTGGCTCTAATCTCCAACTTCGTTTGCCACTCCCAGAACCAGCCTCATCGCCCTCACCTCAGAGGTCTGAGTCACAGCTCCAGGGGACCCTTTCTCTGAACGTTTAGGTTCTACAACTTCAATTTCTTCTCTTTGTTCCTCCAGCCCAAGGACTTGTAGCTGCTTCCTGGAGTTATTACCTCTGTTTTACTGCCACATTCCCTCTTTGACTTTCCAGTCTTCCAACATCTGTTAAACTAATTCCCTATATTAAATTCTCTTTGTTTAAATACCTAGTATGGTTTCAGCTTTCCTGAATGGACCCTGCCTGATATATTAATCTGTAGCTTAATGGCCAAATGCCATTAAAAATTCTAATGCTATTTAAGTCGGGGAGAATGGATATTGGGGAGAACTATCAGTCTTCAGAACAAAACAAGAATTTTAGTACAATTTCATTCTTGTGGGTGCATAACCCCACCGTAGCTTTCAAGATTTGTTGAAACCATGTTGAGCTTTTGTTCCAGTTGATTAATTTTTTTTGTAGTTTATGCCTATAACATTTAAAGACTTCTTTAAACAGTTCTACTTAAATTCACAGACATAGTATCAATATTTGGACTTAACACATTTTATTGGTTTTATTTTTCATAACTCTTTTTGATATAACAGATCTTCGTGTTTTGTAAGTTATTTATTCTGATTCTTTTTCCTTCCCTAGGTAATATTTTTTTAGAAAAAAATGTATGTGTGTAGCATACATTCTGGATTCCTGGGTATTCAAAAATGTGTCTTATAGTGAATGGGTCCACATGTCACTAGTGTCATGTAATATAGATTTAAGATTATTTTATTGAGAAAAACTTACAGAGAAGTAGCACAGGGCACCAGTGCCCTGAGCACTCATTACTCCACAGAAGGGTGATTACTCCACAGAAAGGTGGACTGCATGCATATGGACCAGTTTTCAGGAGGGGAGGCCTCAAAGTACTTTGTATATTTATAGGGAAGATGGGAGGAAGTGAGGAACACTTAATGGGTATAACAGTGGGGTTTCCTGGTTGAGGAGGCTGATTAAAAGCCTCCAGAGCTCAGCCTTTGGTTTTAACTTGTTCTTCTACTGGGCTCACTTAAGCCTGCTGAAGAGACTTTTTTTTAAATTATTTTTTAATTTTATTTTTTTACACAGCAGGTTCTTATTAGTTATCTATTTTATACATATTAGTGTGTATATGTCAATCCTAGTCTCCCAATTCATCCCACTACCACCCCCGCCACTTTCCCCCCTTGGCGTCCATACGTTTGTTCTCTACATTTGTGTCTCAGTTTCTGCCCTACAAATCAGTTCATCCGTACCATTTTTCTAGGTTCCACATATATGCGTTAATATATGATATTTGTTTTTCTCTTTCTGACTTACTTCACTGTGTATGACAGTCTCTAGATCCATCCATGTCTCTACAGATGACTCAATTTTGTTCCTTTTTATGGCTGAGTAATATTCCATTGTATATATGTGCCACATCTTCTTTATCCATTCGTCTGTCGATAGGCATTTAGGTTGCTTCCATGTCCTGGCTATTGTAAATAATGCTGCAGTGAACATTGGGGTGCATGTGTCTTTTTGAATTATGGTTTTCTCTGGGTATATGCCCAGTAGTGGGATTTTTGGGTCATATGGTAGTTCTATTTTTAGTTTTTAAAGGAACCTCTATACTGTTCTCCATAGTGACTATATCAATTTACATTCCCACCAACAGTGCAAGAGGGTTCCCTTTTCTCCACACCCTCTCCAGCATTTGTTGTTTGTAGATTTTCTGATGATGCCCATTCTAACTGGTGTGAGATGATACCTCATTGTAGTTTAGATTTGCATTTCTCTAATAATTAGTGATGTTGAGCAGCTTTTCATGTGCTTCTTGGCTATCTGTATGTCTTCTTTGGAGAAATGTCTATTTAGGTCTTCTGCCCATTTTTGGATTGGGTTGTTTGTTTTTTAAAATTGAGCTGCATGAGCTGTTTTTGTATTTTGGAGATTAATCCTTTGTCCATTCATTCGTTTGCAAATATTTTCTCCCATTCTGAAGGTTGTCTTTTCGTCTTGTTTGTAGTTTCCGTTGCTG
Organism: Lagenorhynchus albirostris; assembly: GCF_949774975.1. NCBI lineage: Eukaryota > Metazoa > Chordata > Mammalia > Artiodactyla > Delphinidae > Lagenorhynchus > Lagenorhynchus albirostris. The sequence goes on along the minus strand of NC_083100.1, from coordinate 57,816,635 downwards.
TGGAAAAACTTTTAAGTTTCATTAGGTCCCATCTGTTTATTTTTGTTTTTATTTCCATTACTTTAGGAGGTGGATCAAAAAAGATCTTGCTGTGATTTATGTCAAAGCGTGTTCTTCCTGTGTTTTCCTCTAAGAGTTTTATAGTGTCTGGTCTTGCATTTAGGTCTCTAATCCATTTTGAGTTTATTTTTGTGTATGGTGTTAGGGAGTGTTCTAATTTCATTCTTTTACATGTAGCTGTCCAGTTTTCCCAGCACCACTTACTGAAGAGACTGTCTTTTCTCGATTGTATATCCTTGCCTCCTTTGTCATAGATTAGTTGACCATAGGTGCATGGGTTTACCTCTGGGCTTTCTGTCCTGTCCCATTGATCTATATTTCCGTTTTTGTGCCAGTACCATATTGTCCTGATTACTGTAGCTTTGTAGTACAGTCTGGAGTCAGGGAGTCTGATTCCTCCAGCTCAGTTTTTTTCCCTCAAGACTGCTTTGGCTATTTGGGGTCTTTTGCATCTCCTTACAAATTATAAAATTTTTTTGTTCTAGTTCTGTAAAAAATGCCATTGGTACTTTAACAGGGATTGCATTGAATCTGTAGATTGCTTTGGGTAGTATAGTCATTTTCACAATATTGATTCTTCCAATCCAAGAACATGGTATATCTTTCCATCTGTTGGTATCATCTTTAATTTCTTTTATCACTGTCTTGTAGTTTTCTGCATACAGGTTTTTTGTCTCCCTAGGTAGGTTTATTCCTAGGTATTTTATTCTGTTTGTTGCAATGGTAAATGGGAGTGTTTCCTTAATTTCTCTTTCAGATTTTTAATCATTAGTATATAGGAATGCAAGAGATTTCTGTGCATTAATTTTGTATCCTGCAACTTTACCAAATTCATTGATTAGCTCTAGGAGTTTTCTGGTGGCATCTTTGAGATTCTCTAGGTATAGTATCATGTCATCTTCAAACAGTGACACTTTTACTTCTTTTCCAATTTTTATTCCTTTTATTTCTTTTTCTTCTCTGATTGCCATGGCTAGGACTTCCAAAACTTTGTTGAATAATAGTGGTGAGAGTGGACATCCTTGTCTTTTTCCTGATCTTAGAGGAAATGCTTTCAGTTTTTCACCATTGAGAATGATGTTTGCTGTGGGTTCGCCATATATGGCCTTTATTATGTTGAGGTAGGTTCCCTCTGTGCCCACTTTCTAGAGAATTTTTATCATAAATGGGTGTTGAATTTTGTCAAAAGCTTTTTCTGTGTCTATTAAGATGATCATATGGTTTTTATTCTTCAGTTTGTTAATATGGTGTATCACATTGATTGACTTTGCGTATATTGAAGAATCTTGCATCCCTGGGATAAATCCCACTTGATCGTGGTGTATGATCCTTTTAATGTGTTGTTGAATTCTGTTTGCTAGTATTTTGTTGAGGATTTTTGCATCTATATTCATCAGTGATATTGGTCTGTAATTTTCTTTTTTGTAGTATCTTTGTCTGGTTTTGGTATCAGGGTGATGGTGGCCTCATAGAATGAGTTTGGGAGTGCTCCTCTGTAATTTTTTGGAAGAGTTTGAGAAGGATGGGTGTTAGCTCTTCTCTAAATATTTGATAGAATTCACCTGTGAAGCCGTCTGGTCCTGGACTTTTGTTTGTTGGAAGATATTTAATCACAGTTTCAGTTTCATTACTTGTGATTGGTCTGTTCATATTTTCTATTTCTTCCTGGTTCAGTCTTGGAAGCTTATACCTTTCTAAGAATTTGTCCATTTCTTCCAGGTTGTCCATTTTATTGGCACAGAGTTGCTTGTAGTAGTCTCTTAGGATGCTTTGTATTTCTGTGATGTCTGTTGTAACTTCTCCTTTTTCATTTCTAATTTTATTGATTTGAGTCCTCTCCCTCTTTTTCTTAATAGTCTGGCTAATGGTTTATCAATTTTGTTTATCTTCTCAAAGAACCAGATTTTAGTTTTATTGATCTTTGCTATTGTTTTCTTTGTTCCTATTTCATTTATTTCTGCTCTGATCTTTATGATTTCTTTCCTTCTAATAACTTTGGGTTTTGTTTGTTCTTCTTTCTCTAGTTCCTTTAGGTGTGAGGTTAGATTGTTTATTTGAGATGTTTGTTGTTTTTTGAGATAGTATTGTATTGCTATAAACTTCCATCTTAGAACTGCTTTTGCTGCATCCCATAGGTTTTGGATCATCGTGTTTTCATTGTCATTTATCTCTAGGTATTTTTTGATTTCCTCTTTGATTTCTTCAGTGTTCTCTTGGTTATTTAGTAGTGTATTGTTTAGCCTCCATGTGTTTGTGTTTTTTACTTTTTTTTCCCTGTAACTGATTTCTAATTCCATAGCATTGTGGTCAGAAAGGATGCTTGATACGATTTCAGTTGTCTTAAATTTACTGAGGCTTGATTTGTGACCCAAGATATGATCTATCCTGGACAATGTTCCGTGTGCACTCGAGAAGAAAGTGTAATCTGCTGTTTTTGGATGGGATGTCCTATAAATATCAATTAAATCTATCTGGTCTATTGTGTCATTTAAAGCTTGTGTTTCCTTATTAATTTTCTGTTTGGATGATCTGTCCTTTGGTGTGAGTGAGGTGTTAAAATCCCCCACTATTACTGTGTTACTGTTGATTTCCTCTTTTATAGTTGTTAGCAGTTGCCTTATGTATTCAGGTGCTCCTATGTTGGATGCATATATATTTATAATTGTTATCTTCTTCTTGGATTGATCCCTTGATCATTATGTAGTGTCCTTCCTTGTCTCTTGTAACATTCTTTATTTTAAAGTCTATTTTATCTGATATGAGTATTGTACTCCAGTTTTCTTTTGATTTCCATTTGCATGGAATATCTTTTTCCATTCCCTCACTTTCAGTCTGTATGTGTCCCTAGGTCTGAAGTGGGTCTCCTGTAGACAGCATATATATGGTGTATTTTTTATTCATTCAGCAATCCTGTGTCTTTTAGTTGGAGCATTTAATCCATTCACGCTTAAGGTAATTATTGATGTATGTTCCTATTACCATTTTTTAAATTGTTATGGGTTTGTTTTGGTAGGTCTTTTTCTTCTCTTGTGTTTCCCACTTAGAGAAGTTCCTTTAGCATTTGTTGTAGAGCTGGTTTGGTGGTGCTGAATTCTCTTAGCTTTTGCTTGTCTGTAAAGCTTTTGATTTCTCCATCAAATGTAAATGAGATCCTTGCCAGGTAGAGTAATCTTGGTTGTAGGTTCTTCCCTTTCATCACTTTAAATATGTCATTCCACTCCCTTCTGGCTTGTAGAATTTCTGCTGAGAAATCAGCTGTTAACCTTATGGGAGTTCCCTTGTATGTTATTTGTCATTTTTCCCTTGCTGCTTTCAATAATTTTTCTTTGTCTTTAATTTTTGCCAATTTGATTACTATGTGTCTCAGCGTGTTTCTCCTTGGGTTTATCCTGTATGGGACTCTGTGCTTCCTGGACTTGGGTGGCTATTTCCTTTTCCATGTTAGGGAAGTTTTCTACTATAATTTCTTCAAATATTTTCTCTGGTCCTTTCTCTGTCTCTTCTCTTTCTGGGACCCCTGTAATGTGAATGTTGGCGTGTTTAATGTTGTCCCAGAGGTCTTTTAGGCTGTCTTCATTTCTTTTCATTCTTTTTTCTTTATTCTGTTCCGCAGCAGTGAATTCCACCATTCTGTCTTCCAGGTCACTTATCCGTTCTTCTGCCTCCGTTATTCTGCTATTGATTCCTTCTACTGTAGTTTTCCTTTCAGTTATTGTATTGTTCATCTCTGTTTGTTTGTTCTTTAATTCTTCTAGGTGTTTGTCAAACATTTCTTGCACCTTTTCGGTCTTTGCCTCCATTCTTTTTCCGAGGTCCTGGATCATGTTCACTATCATTATTCTGATTTCTTTTTCTGGAAGGTTGCCTATCTCCACTTCATTTAGTTGTTTTTCTGTGGTTTTATCTTGTTTCTTCATCTGGTACATAGCCCTCTGCCTTTTCATCTTGTCTATCTTTCTGTGAATGTGGTTTTTGTTCCATGCAGGATTGTAGTTCTTCTTGCTTCTGCTGTCTGCCCTCTGGTGGATGAGGCTATCTAAGAGGCTTGTGCAATTTTCTTGATGGGAGGGACTGGTGCTGGGTAGAGCTGGCTGTTGCTCTGGTGGGCAAAGCTCAGTAAAACTTTAATCTGCTTGTCTGCTGATGGGTGGGGCTGAGTTCCCTCCCTGTTGGTTGTTTGGCCTGAGACGACCCAACACTGGAGCCTACCTGGGCTCTTTGGTGGGGATAATTGTGGACTCTGGGAGGGCTCACGCCAAGGAGTATTTCCTGGAACTTCTGCTGCCAGTGTCCTCGTTCTCACAGTGAGACACAGCCACCCCCCACCGCCTCTGCAGGAGACCCTGCAACACTAGCAGGTAGGTCTGGTTCAGTCTCCTGTGGGGTCACTGCTCCTTCCCCTGGGTCCTGATGCACACACTACTTTGTGTGTGCCCTCCAAGAGTGGAGTCTATGTTTCCCCCACTCCTGTCGAAGTCCTGCAATCAAATCCCGCTAGCCTTCAAAGTCTGATTCTCTAGGAATTCTTCCTCCTGTTGCCGGATCCCCAGGTTAGGAAGCCTGACATGGGGCTCAGAACCTTCACTCCAGTGGGTAGACTTCTGTGGTGTAAGTGTTCTCCAGTTTGTGAGTCACCCACCCAGCAGTTATGGGATTTGATTTTATTGTGATTGCGCCCCTCCTACCGTCTTATTGTGGCTTCTCCTTTGTCTTTGGATGTGGGGTATCTTTTTTGGTGAGTTCGAGTGTCTTCCTGCCAATGATTGTTCAGCAGTTAGTTGTGATTCCAGTGCTCTTGTAGGAGGGAGTGAGAGCACATCCTTCTACTCCGCCATCTTGAACCAATGTGATGGTGAGTTTTTTATGGTAAATTTGGCTAGGCTGTGGTGCCCAGTTGTTTGGTCAAACACCAGTCTAGATGTTGCTGCTGTGAAGGTACTTTGTAGATGTGATTACCGTTTGAATGGACTTCTTGTTAAGCTACTGGGAGAGGTGAGGGAATGAACCTCCAGAGCCCTTGGATGTTTCTCTTCTTGGTAATGTTGGCACTAACACCTATAAAAGATAATTTGGCTGGGTGTGCAGTTCTAGGGTGAGAATACTCTTAGATATCAGCTAGGGTTTCTTGCGTCCTTGAGATCAACTTGAACCCTGATTTCACATCTTGTGCGTGTCCAGAGCAGTACCCAAGATTTCTTCAGATTCCCAGGGGATTCATGTCGTGTTTAAGAGAACAGGCTCACGACCTAAACTGCCTGTGTTTAAATTCTGACTCTGTTGCTTGTGTAACCGTGTGACCTTGGATTCTTAAACTTTCATTGCCTCATCTGTAAAATGGGAAAATAACACATCAGTTGTGCTGACCACATCTTTCCAGTTCTCCAGCTTTGGTCCCCTTGTGCCTGGGTTAAGCTAGGTGACTAGTTCTTGGTTGTGAGTAGAAATGACATTTGTGATATCTGGAATTGCTGGTTTGAGACCCTCAAGAGTTCTCTCCCCCGACCTCCCCACTTTGGCATGGTGATAAACAATGTATAAGATGATAAGAGTTGTCCAGTTTGCACACACAAATGAAAGGGAATAAAAAGCATCTGAAACTTGAGGCCTTGTGGGTAGGCCTGCCCATAACATTTCTGAGGTCTGGAGCCAGAGCACAAAGGAGGTGTGTATACAGTTGTCTAGATATTTGAAAGTTATAAACTGAGATAAAATATTAAATAAAATCTGTTCTACCCTCCTGCCTTGACAAATATATTTCCATAACAAAAAAATTAAAATAATGTAAAGCTGTTTTTATGACTGAGAATCAACAAAATATCACAGATGACTGTATTAATAATTACTGCACATATTTTAGGTGGTCTTTGGTGGGTCAGTAATATTTACATGAGTAAGAAAATTAAGAAACAAAATTTACGACATTTGATATAATTTTATTTTAATGAAATCACTAATTATGTGAATATAAGAATTTACATTATTTCTGTTCTCTTGATAGTGATATTAAGTGTTAAAAGCAAAGTAATTATTCAAAGTATACAAAATTTAAATAGAATTTTATCAAAATGGAAAATTTTATAGATGCAAAATCAAAAATTTAAATTATTTTATTTTCAGAAAACATTTTCTCCCATAATAGTAAAATTATCTGTGAAAAGGTAAAATAAAATTATAATTAATGAATATCAAACTTATACATCAAAATTAAGTAAGCATAAATTTAATATTTTAAAACTTTAATATTATTGATACTTTATACTTTTTATTGCAATTTTAGTGTTCAGTTTCCATCTAGTTGCCAATGTAAAGGATATTGGTATCACTTTATACATGCATCTAGACCTTATATTTACAAATTCAAGAGTAATATGAATTATTAATATTGTAAAATGTTTCTCTGACAGTATGTGCAACTTTTGACAATACTACAAATTGGAACAGGAAAAGAAAATGGGCATTTGACATTACTGGGAAATGATACTTTGTTGTGCAAGAATCTACTGCATTCATGTTGAGAGAAAAGATTTGACAAATTAGTCTTTTTTCTTTCACTTCAATTACTCCAGTCTTCCATCCACTACAAACTAGTGTTCATCTCTGACATCAGCAGTGACAGCCCGTGGGCTATGAAGGTACATTACACTCCAATGTAGTTACTTTGTTCTTCTGTTGGTTGGTTTGTTTTGGCTGCGCTGCACAGCTGCGGGATCTTAGTTCCCTGGCCAGGAATTGAACCCAGGCCCTCGGCAGTGAAAATGTGGAGTCCTAACCACTGGATTGCCGGGGAGTTCCCTAGTTATTTTGTTTTGATGACATATGAAAGAGATATAGAGGAGTGTATTCCTGGGGCCTGAATGGTGTAAGATATGAGAGCAGCTGTTTGTGTTGTGCCAGGGCTGAGTATCAGGTCTTGAGTGACACAGAGGCTCTCTAAAATATGGAGCTAAGGGCAGTAGCTCCTCCTGTCTAGGTCTGGGGGAACTAGAGTGGCAGAGTTGGAGAAGCCACCTGCTCCTAAACTTTAAAGAGTAAGAGACATTAAGAAAAGGTTTGAATATCAAAGGCCAATCAGTAATAAACCCAGCAATAAAGGATTGAGTTCTTCTCATTTAAGTCTGATGGCTTCAAACTGCCAGTGATTAGAGAGAGAGGCCTGGGAATGAGACATTAATATAGTAAACTAGACTTGATGTCTTTGGAAAGGTATGAATAGTAATGAAAGTTGAGTGTGCCTCCTGGCTCATGACACTAAAGAAGCAAATAGATCATAAGCCAATTGAGATTTTGAGAAAGTTATATTGCAGAAGAATCCGTGAGCCTAGGCTAAAATGCTTTTAACAGGTTGAAACAGTCTCTGGCCCCCAAACTTTCATAGGCAGGAAGTAGGCTGTGAAATCTTGAGGCTCCCAAGGAGGACGTAATCTCTAACACACACCATAATGTGGCCAAGGAGGATAACGGACGTGGAAGAACCTCCAGAAAGGTGATGCAGGGGCCACAAAGAATCGAGAAATTCTTCAACAAGTGGAATCAGGTCTAATCAAGGAAATTCCCCAACTGGCAGAAAAGAGAATCCTCATAATGCCTGTCCCTTCAGATTTCATAATTGCTACAGACCAATGATTGCTGTGTGTCCTCCATCAGGCCTTCTTCTGGAGGGAAGTTTCTGTCATAATTATCCTCTCCCTGATCTGCAGTGGTACAGTGGGAGTGTTAGGGGTCTGAGGGAAGATAGCATGTCCATTAGTTCATGTGTTGTGAGGTCCCACAGAGGCACATCCAGATCTAAAGAGGTCTGTGCCTCATCAGCCCTGGACTTTGAACTGGATGCAGTAACTTGATGGGACTTTGGTTTTTCTTCCTTTGGGAGATGACAGCATGTTCAGTGTGGGAAGGAGAGTATGCCCAATATCTGGTAGCCAAAGGGGTGGACTGCTGTAGAGATGGCCACCTCCCATTGAAAATTGTGCTCTATCTCCATAGTGTAGAGATATTCCTGGAAAGACGTAGGATCAGTTCTTCTGCCAGGCATGAGTTTTACTGGGGTTATGCTTTCCTGGCTCTGGCTTTATAAGAGAAGCCCAGGGCAGCCTCTCACTGCCAAGGAAATCTAACTTCAAATCCAACTGTGCTGTGGGCGTCCTCTTTATTTATGGCACTCCTCTTGCTTTATACCTCAGCTATATATTAAAATATTTCAAATATTATGTATAGCATTTTTATGTGTTTGGAGGAGGTAGGGTTGCATTCCACATTAGCTCTGTCTGCCATCCTGAAGTTCTCCCAAACAACAGCAAACATCCAAAAAATAAATTCCAAAGTTCCAAAAATGTTGAATTAAATCATTGAGGAAGCAGAAGCATTAATTTTATTTATTATTCTTTAAAATATACTTATTTCACCTTATCCTATGCATCTCTTTACATTGTTGTAATTACCGTATAAATCATGATCTTAGTGTTTGCATAACATTCATTAGGTTCCATACAATATTTTTGTAGTGAATTTCTTAGTGGCCTCTGCTTGCTATTCATCAAGTAGAACATAAATATAATACACTAATTTACCGTCAGATACATCTGATGGTAAGATCTTAAAAAAAATTGTAAAAATTCTTAACTATGACTTTTCTTCTAAATACAATTTTCTTAATAGACTTTCCATTTGGGAAGATACAATATTTGTTCTTTTAGTTTCAGAAAGAGGTTCTGGTATATATTGAAGATGAATTGCTTAAATTGGGTCCATTTTGGTTTGTCTTGAAGGAGTATATCAATATCTTTTCTCTATCCAAAAGAGTATTTCACACAAATGTATGACCTAGAATCTCAGAAGCATAATGGATATGCGGAAAACTGGTCAGTAGTGGCATTTTAGGGTATAAATCACTGGCTACTTGTTTCAAATACTGGTCAACTAAATCTGCTCTTGGTGTAAATATTTGCCTATATTTAAGATTCTGAATAGCCTCAAAGAAGTAACACACAGGGACTGGGATTTGATCATGGTGTTTTAAAAAGCAGGTTGTTATGAGAAAAACTGGCAATGAGCTACTCCAAAAAATTCAGTGCAATTTTAGTAAAATTGTTTTTATGTAATATTTTATTTACATTATGAAACATTTATAGAAAATTAGACAAGAGAAGTGAAATTGCTGAGCAGTAGGATGTCAGCTTTGTAAAGTGTTATCAAGGGCTTCCCTGGTGAGTGGTTGAGAGTCTGCCTGCCGATGCAGGGGACACGGGTTCGTGCCCCGGTCTGGGAAGATCCCACATGCTGCGGTGCTGCTGGGCCCGTGAGCCATGGCTGCTGAGCCTGCGCATCCGGAGCCTGTGCTCCGCAACGGGAGAGGCCACAACAGCGAGAGACCCGCATACCAGCCCCCCACCAAAAAAAAAAAAAAAAAGTGTTATCAAATTGCTCTTCAAAAGTCATGGTACCAATTATGCTTCCACCAGCAATGTGTGGGGGTTCCAGTGTTCTCACATGCTCCCTCAATACTTGGTCACATCTGATTTATTTTTATATCATTGTTTTTATTTAATTTCCCTGGTTATTATTGGGTTGAATCTTTTAAAACATACTGTATTTGTTTGCTGTTTGGATTTCCTTTTGTTTGTCTTTTTTTGTCCTTGTCTACTTTTTGTTGTAACATTTGTTTTTTCCTATTAATTTATAGTTTATAGAAGTTATTTAAAGAGGATTTTACACATTTTTTTTAGTAGTTGCCCTAGGATTTATAACATTTGTCTTTATGTAATCACACTGTATCTTTAAACAGTGTCATCCTACTTCATATACAGTATAAGAACCTTACAACGTATTATTTCAATTTCTCCTTCCATCTTTTGTGCTGTTGCGGTCATATATATTATTTTTGCATATGCTATAAACCTACAATACATTGCTATTATTTTTGCTTTAGACAGCCAATGATCTTTTAGAGTGATTAGACATAAGAAAAAAATGTCTTTTATATTTACCTTCATTTTAACCGTTTCTGGAAAACGTTTCTTTTTGTTAATACAAGTTTCTGTCTGTCATCATATTTCTTCTTCTTGAAGGACTTCCTTTGACATTTCTTGCAGTGCAATTCTGAAGTTAATAAATTCTCTCAGTACTTGCTTGTCTAAAAGAGTCTTTATTTTTCCTCCAACTTTGAAAAATATTTTCATTGAATATAGAAATCTAGATTCATCAGTTTTCTCTGCAGCAGGTTAAGGAGACACTAAGGAGGCTTGTTTAGTTGTGGACAAGAAGTCTGCTGTGATTCTTATCATTTTCCTCTGTATGAAATTTTTCAATTGAATTTGTTTGCTTGTTTTTTGCTGTTGAATTGTATGAGTTCTTTATATAGTTTGAATATTAATCTCCTATCAGATATATGATTTGCAGATATCTTCTCCACTTGGTATGTTGCCTTTTCATTTTGTTGTGCAGAACCTTTGTAGTTTGATGTAGTCTCACTTGTTTATTTTTGCTTTTGTTGCCTTTACTTTTGGTATCAAATTCAAAAAATTGTTGGCAAGACCAATTTCAAGGAGTTTACCACCTATGTTTTCTTCTAGGAGTTTTATGGTTTCAGGTCTTATGTTCAAGTCTTTAAACTAGTTTGAGTTAATTTTTGTGTATGTTATAAGATGGTGGTCCAGTTTCATTCTTTTGCATGTGGCTATCTAGTTTTCCAATGCTGTTTACTGAAGAGACTATCCTTTCTCCATTATATGTTCTTGTTTAAAAAAATTTTTTATTGGCATATAGTTGATTTACAATGTTGTGTTAGTTTCAGGTGTACAGTAAAGTGAATCAGTTATACACATGCATGTATCTGTTCTTTTTTAGATTCTTTTCCCATATAGGTTATTACAGAATATTGAGTAGAGTTCCCTGTACTATACAGTAGGTCCTTATCTATTTTATTTACAGTTAATCCCAATCTCCTAATTTATCCCTCCCCCCCTTCACCTTTGGTAATCATAACTTTGTTTTCTACATCTGTGACTCTATTTCTGTTCTGTAAATAAGTTCATTTGTACCATTATTTTAGATTCCACATCTAAGCGATACCATATAATATTTGTCCTTCTCTGACAGTATGATAATCTCTAGGTCCATCCATGTTGCTGCAATTGGCATTATTTCATTCTTTTTTATGGCTAAGTAAGTTCCATTGTATATATGTACCACATCTTCTTTATCCACTCCTCTGTTGATGGACATTTAGGTTGCTTCCATTTCCTCTCTTTTGTAAACAGTGCTGCAGTGAACATAGGGGTGCATGTATCTTTTCAAATTATGGTTTCCTCCAGATATATGCCCAGGAGTGGGATTGCTGGATCATATGGTAGCTCTATTTTTAGTTTTTTTAAGAAACCTCTGTACTGTTCTCCATAGTTCCACATAGTGGCTGTACCAATTTACACTCCCATCAACAGTGTTGGAGGTTTCTCTTTTCTCCACACTCTCTCCAGCATTTATTGTCTATAGATTTTTTGATGATGGCCATCCTGACCAGTGTGAGGAGATACCTCATTGTAGTTTTTTTTTTTAAATTTTATCGGAGTATAATTCATTTACAATGTTGTGTTAGTTTCAAGTGTACAGCAAAGTGAATCTGTTATAGAAATACATATATCCACTTTTTAAGACTCTTTTCTCATATAGGCCATTACAGAGTATTGAGTAGAGTTCCCTGTGCTATACAGTAGGTCCTTATTAGTTATTTATTTTATATATAGTAGTGTGTATGTGTCAATCGCAATCTTCCAATTTATCCCTCCCCACTTTACTCCCTGGTAACCATAAGTTTATTTTCTACATCTGTAACTCTATTTCATGTAGATAAGTTCATTTGTAGGCTTTTTTTTAGATTCCACATATAAGTGATGTATGATATTTGTCTTTCTCTGTCTGACTTACTTCACTCAGTATGAGAATCTCTGGGTCCATCCATGTTGCTGCAAATGCATTATTTTGTTCTTTTTTATGGCTGAGTAATACTCCATTGTATATATGTACCACATCTTCTTTATCCATTCCTCTGTTGATGGGCATTTAGGTTGCTTCCATGTTCTGGCTATTGTGAATAATGCTGCAATGAACATTGGGGTACACGTATTTTTTCAGATTATGGTTTTTTTTCTGAATATATGCCCAGGAGTGGGATTGCTGGATCATATCGTAGCTCTATTTTCAGTTTTTTAAGGAACCTCCATACTGTTCTCCATACTGGCTGTACCAGTTTGCATTCCCACCAACAGTGTAGGAGGGTTCTCATTTCTCCACACCCTCTCCAGCATTTACTGTTTGTAGATTTTTTGATGATACCCATTCTGACTGGTGTGAGGTGATACCTCATTCTAGTCTTGATTTGCATTTCTCTAATAATTAGTCATGTTGAGCATCTTTTCATGTGCTTTTTAACCATCTGTTATGTCTTCTTTGGAAAAATGTCTATTTAGATCTTCTGCCTTTTTTGATTGGGTTTTTATTTCTTTGATATTAAGCTGTATGAGCTGTTTGTATATTTTGGAGATTAATCCCTTGTCAGTTGCTTCGTTTGCAAATATTTTCTCCCATTCTGAGGGTTGTCTTTTCATTTTGTTTATGGTTTCCTTTGCTGTGCGAGAACTTTTAAGTTTAATTGGGTCCCAGTTGTTTATTTTTGTTTATATTTTCATTACTCTAGGGGGTGGATTGAAAAAGATCTTGCTGTGATTTATGTCAAAGAATGTTCTGCCTATGTTTTCCTCTAAGAGTTTTATAGTATCCAGCCTTACATTTAGGTCTTAAATCCGTTTTGAGTTTTTGTGTGTGGGTATAGTGTTAGGGAGTGTTCTAATTTCATTTGTTTACATGTAGCTGTCCAGTTTTCCCAGCACCACTTATTGAAGAGACTGTCTTTTCTCCATCATATATTTTTGCCTCCTTTGTCATAGATTAGGTGACCACAGGTGTGTGGGTTTATCTCTGGGCTTTCTATCTTGTTCCATTGAGCTATATTTCTGTTTTTGTGCCAGCACCATACTGTTTTTTTAAAATAAATTTATTTATTTTATTTTTGGATGCGTTGAGTCTTTGTTGCTGCATGTGGGGTCTCTCGTTGCAGTGAGCAGGGGCTACTCTTCAATGCAGTGCGCAGGCTTCTCATTGCGGAGCATGGGCTGTACAGGCATGGGCTTCAGTAGTTGTAGCACGTGGGCTCAGTAGTTGTGGCTCGTGGACTCCAGAGTGCAGGATCAGTAGTTGTGGTGCACGGGCTTAGTTGCTCTGCAGGATATGGGATCTTCCCGGACCAGGGCTTGAATCCGTGTCCCCTGCATTGGCAGATAGATTCTTAACCACTGCGTCACCAGAAAAGGCCATACCATACTGTTTTGATTACTGTAGCTTTGTAATATAGTCTGAAGTCAGGGAGCCTGATTCCTCCAGCTCCGTTTTTCTTTCTCAAGATTGCTTTGGCTATTCAGGGTCTTTTGTGTTTCCCTACAAATTGTAAATATTTTTGTTCTAATTCTGTGAAAAATGCCATTGGTAATTTGACAGGGGTTGCACTGAATCTGTAGATTGCTTTGGGTAGTATAGTCATTTTCACAATATTGATTCTTCCAATCCAAGAACATGGTATATCTCTCCATCTGTTTGTGTCATCATCTTTTATTTCTTTCATCAGTTATCTTATAGTTTTCTTTTTTTTTTTTTTGTGGTACGCGGGCCTCTCACTGTGGTGTCCTCTCCTGTTGCGGAGCACAGGCTCCGGACGCGCAGGCTCAGCGGCCACGGCTCACGGGCCCAGCCGCTCCATGGCATGTGGGATCTTCTTGGACTGGGGCACGAACCCGTGTCCCCTGCATCGGCACGCGGACTCTCAACCACTGCGCCACCAGGGAAGCCCATCTTATAGTTTTCTGAGTACAGGTCTTTTGCCTCCTTAGGTAGGTTTATTCCTAGGTATTTTATTCTTTTTGACGTGATGGTAAATGGGATTGTTTCCTTAATTTCTCTCTCTGATCTTTCATTGTTAGTGTATAGGAATGCAAGAGATTTCTGTGTATTAATTTTGTATCCTGCAGCTTTACCAAATTCATTGATGAGCTCTAGTAGTTTTCTGGTAGCATCTTTAGGATTTTCTATGTGTAGTAGCATGTCATCTGCAAACAGTGACAGTTTTACTTCTTTTCCAATTTGGATTCTCTTTATATCATTTTCTTCTCGGACTGCTGTGGCTAGGAGTTCCAAAACTATGTCTTGTTCCTGATCTTAGAGGAAATGCTTTCAGTTTTTCTCCATTGAGAATGATGTTAGCTGTGGGTTTGTCATATGTGGCCTTTATTATGTTGAGGTATGTTCCCTTTATGCCCACTTTCTGAAGAGTTTTTATCATAAATGGGTGTTGAATTTTGTCAAAAGCTTTTTCTGCATCTATTGAAGTGATTTTAAAAAATTAATTTATTAATTTATTTTATTTTTGGCTGTGTTGGGTCTTCATTGCTGGGTGTGGGCTTTCTCTAGTTGTGGTGAGTGGGGGCTACTCTTTGTTGCAGTGAACGGGCTTCTCATTGCAGTGGCTTCTCTTGTTGTGGAGCATGGTCTCTAGGTGCGTGGGCTTCAGTAGTTGTGGCTTGCAGGCTTCAGTAGTTGTGGCTCACGGGCTCTACAGCACAGGCTCAGTAGTTGTGGTGCATGGCTTAGTTGCTCTGTGGCATGTGGGATCTTCCTGGACCAGGGCTTGAACCCGTGTCCCCTGCATTGGCAGGCGGACTCTTAATCACTGTACCACCAGGGAAGTCCCTGCATCTGTTGAGATGATCATGTGGTTTTTACTCTTCAATTTGTTACTGTAGTGTATCACATTGATTGATTTGCAGATATTGAAGAATCCTTGCATCCCTGGCATAAATCCCACTGGATCATAGTGGATGATCCTTTTAATGTGCTGTTGGATTTGGTTTGCTAGCATTTTGTTGAGGATTTTTGTGTCTATGTTCATGTGATATTGACCTGTAATTTTCTTTTTTTTTTGTGGTATCTTTGTCTGGTTTTGGTATCAGGGTGATGGTGGCCTTGTAGAATAAGCTTGGGAGTGTTCGTTCCTATGTAATTTTTTGGAATAGTTTCAGAGGATAGGTGTTAACTCTTCTCAAAATGTTTAATATAATTCGCCTGTGAAGCCATCTGGTCCTGAACTGTTGTTTGTTGGAAGTTTTAAAACCACAGTTTCAATTTCAATACTTGTGATTGGTCTGTTCATATTTTCTGTTTCTTCCTGGTTCAGTCATGGAAGCTTGTACCTTTCTAAGAATTTGTCCATTTCTTCTACATTGTGCAGTTTATTGGTGTATAGTTGCTTGTAGTAGTCTCTTATGATCCTTTGTATTTCTGTGGTGTCACTTGTAACTTCTTTTTCGTTTCTGATTTTATTGATTTGAGCCCTTTCCCTTTTTTCTTGATGAGCCTGGCTAAAGGTTTTTCAAATTTGGTTATCTTTTCAAAGAACCAACTTTTAGTTTCATTGGTCTTTTCTATTGTTTTCTTCATCTCTGTATCATTTATTTCTGCTCTGATCTTTATGATTCTTTTTACTTCTACTAACTTTGGGTCTTGTTTGTTCTTTCTCTAGCTGCTTTAGGTGTAAGGTTAGGTTGTTTATTTGAGATTTTTCTTGTTTCCTGAGATAAGATTGTACTGCTATAACTTCCCTCTTAGAACTGCTTTTGCTGCATCTCATAGGTTTTGGATCGTCATGTTTTCATTGTTATTTCTCTCTAGGTATTTTTTGATTTCCTCTTTGATTTCTTCAGTGATCCATTGGTTGTTTAGTAACATATTGTTTAGCCTCCATGTGCATGTGGGCCCCCCACCGGCATCTGCTCCTGATGCTGTCCCAGAGCACGAGCCTGCCCAAGCAGGAGGGGGCAGATGTGGTGACCTAGGGTACGTGAACCCTCTCTGGTGGAAGCCCCTCATAGGGCCCACAGAGGCAGGGGACAGCACGTGGGGAAAGAGGCTGCAATGGCAGCCCCACCTCTCACGTGTCACTCAACAATGGTGCTTCACTTCTATGGCACCCCGTGCTTCTTCAACAACTATTTCTGGTTGCGGAGCTCCTCATTCCTGTCCCTTCAGGCTGTCTCCTCACAGCCAACAGCAGTGCTTTTCCCAGGTCTACTCTCCAAACCTCATGTTCCAGCACCCAGCCCCCATGCACACCAGCAGACACATGTCTCAGGCTGGGGCGTGCAGGACTGTGGCACAGACTATCTGTGTAGGTGTCACTCTGTGCTACCTGCCACAGACTTGTTGCTGTGCTCTCCTCTGGGCCCCCGAAGCTCCCCTTCTGTCCCAGCTGATCTCCCTGCTGGTGAGGGGGCTTCCCTGGATGCAGGAACCTCTCCTGTCCTTCACCTCCCCACCCCCAGGGGCACAGGTCCCATCCTGCTTCCTCCTTTCTTTTTTTTCCTTTCTTTCATCCTACCCAGTTACGTGGCAATCTTTCTTGTCCTTTTAGGTGTCTGAGGTACTATGCTATTGTTCAGCAGGTGCTCTGTGAGAATTGTTCCATTTGTAGATGTATTCTTTTTTAAAAAATTTTATTTATTTGTGGCTGCATTGGATCTTCGTTGCTGTGCACAGGCTTTCTCTAGTTGCGGCGAGCAGGGACTACTCTTAGTTGCAATGCGTGGGCTTCTCATCGTGGTGGCTTCTCTTGTTGTGGAGCATGGGCTCTAGGCTTGCAGTCTTCGTAGTTGTGGCAAACAGGCTCAGTAGTTGTGGCTCGTGGGCTCTAGAGTGCAGGCTCAGTAGTTGTGGCACACGGGCTTAGTTGCTCCATGGCATGTGGGATCTTCCTGGACCAGGGCTTGAACCCGTGTCCCCTGCATTTTCAGGCGGATTCTTAACCACTGCGCCACCAGGGAAATCCCTGTAGATGTATTCTTGATGTATTTGTGGGGAGAGGTGAACTCCACGTCCTCCTACTCTGCCATCTTGACTCCTCCCCCTCCATTATATGTTCTTGACTCCTTTGTTGTAAATTAATTGATCACACATGCATGAGTCTATTTCTGGGTTCCTTATTCTGTTCCATTGATCTATATGTCTATTTTTATGCCAATACCATACTCTTTTGATTACTATAGCTTTGTAGTATACGGTTGACCCTTGATCAAACTGGGGTTAGGGGCAGTGACCCTCTGTGCAGTCAAAAATTCACATATAACTTACAGTTGGCCATATGTATCCAGGGTCCCTCATATCCATAGTTCTGCACCTGTGGATTCAACCAACTGCAGATCATTTAGTAGCACAGTTTTTACTACTGAAAAAAATCCGTGTATAAGTGGACCCATGAATTTCAAGTTTGTGTTGTTCAAGAGTTAAGTGTAGTTTGAAATCAGGGATTGTGATGGCCTCCAGCTTTGTTCTTGTTTCTCAAGAGTGCCTTGGCTATCTGGTGCCTTTTGTGGTTCCATACAAATTATAGGATTGTTTGTTCCATTTCTGTGAAAAATGCCATTGGAATTTTGATTGGAATTGCAATGACTCTTGTTGATTTCTTTGGGTAGTACGTACATTTTAACATTAATTTTTCTAATTCATGAGCATGAAACTTCTTTCCATTTATTTGTATCTTCAACTTCTTTCATAAGTGTCTTATAGTTTCCAGTATACAAGTCTTTCACCTCCTTGGTTAAGTTTATTTCTAGGTATTTTATTCTTTTCGATGCAACTGTAAATGGGATTGTTTTCTTAAGTTCTCTTTCTGATAGTATATAATTAGTATATAGAAATGCAACAGATTTTTGTATACTGGTTTTGTATCCTGCAACTTTACTGAGTTCATTTATTCTAACAATTTTTTTGTGGAGTCTTCAGGGTTTTCTATATGTAATATCATGCTATCTGCAAATAGTGACATTACTTTTTCCTTTCCAATTTGGAGGCCTTTTATTTCTTTTTCTGGCCTAATTGCTCTGGCTAGGACTTCCAATACTATATTGAATAAAAGTGGCAAGAGTGGGCATCATTGTTTTGTTCCTGATCTTAAAGGAAAAGCTTTCAGCTTTTCACCACTGAATATGATGTTAGCTGTGGGCCTATCATATATTACCTTTATTATGTTGAGGTATGTTCCTTCTATACCCACCTTTGTTGACAGTTTTAATTACAAATGGATGTCGAATTTTGTTAAATGTTTTTTTCTGCAGCTATTGAGATAATCATATGATTTTTATCCATCATTTTGTTAATGTGGCATAATATATTTATTGATTTGCAGATGTTGAACCATCCATCCCTGGAATGTCTCACTTGATCAAGATATATGATCCTTTTAATGTATTGATGAATTCAGTTTGCTAGTATTTTGTTGAGGATTTTTGCAGCTGTGCTCATCAGGGATATTGGACTGTAATTTTTTTTTTTTTCTTGTGGTGTCCTTGTCTGGTTTTGGTATCAGGGTAATGTTGGCCTTGTAAAATGAGTATGGAAGTAGTCCCTCCTCCTCTATTTTTTGGAAGAGTTTGAGAAAGATTGGTATTAATTCTTCTTTAAATACTTGGTTGAATCTACCAGTGAAGCCATCTGGTCGTAAATTTTTGTTTGTTAGGAGGTTTTAGATTACTGATTCAATCTCCTTACTAGTAAACAGTCTCTTCAGATTTTAAGTTTCTTCATGATTCAGTCTTGGTAGGTTGTATGTTTCTAGGAACGTATCCATTCCTTACAGATTGTGAAATTTTTTGGCATATAATTATTCATATAGTCTCTTATGATCCTTTGTATTACTGTGGTATCAGTATTAACATATCCTCTTTCATTTCTGATTTTGGGTCCTCTCTTTCCTTGGTGAGTCTAGTTAAAGTTTTTTCAATTTTGTTTATCTTTTCAGAGAGCCAGCTCTTTCTTTCACTGATTTATTTTATTTTTAGTATGTATTTTGCTCTGATCTTTGTTATTTCCTTTCTTCTACTAATGTTGGGCTTCTTTTGTTCTTGTTTTTCTAGTTCCTTGAGGTATAAAGTTAGGTTGAGATTTTTCTTGTTTCTTGATGTAGGCATTTATCACTGTGATCTTCCTTCTTAGAACTGCTTTTGCTGTATCTCATAAATTTTGGTGTGCTGCATTTCCATTTTGTCTCAAGGTTTTTTGTGTTGTTGTTTGTTCATTTCCTTTAGATTTCTTCTTTGACCTGCTATTTTTTCTGTAGCGTGTTGTTTAATTTCCACATATTTGTGTATTTTGATGTTCATTCTCTAAAAATTCTCTTTTTATCAAGTTTTAAGTTAGTACTGTGAAGTTGGTATTCTACTATGTCTCTGTTGAATTTAATCCCCCTTCCTGTTTATTTGTGCTTTTTTGGTTATAATTTTAAAACTTTATTGAAATATTATATACAGAAAATCATGCTGACCATATCCCTTCTTTTTAATTTTTAAATCATTCGTCCCTCAGGAGCTTGTCTTTTCCTCTCTCCCTCTCTTCCTCCCTCCGTTCCTTCTTCAAAGCCAAATTTGGGGTGTTATTGCTCCTCTCTCCTGTCCTTTTTAAATATTAATTTCTATGTGTATTTGCCTTTTTCTAATCTTCTATTATCTTGGTTTTTTGTTATTGTTTTTATAACTTTTTGAGTTACTTAGCTCATTTTCAGCCTTTCTTCCTTTCCTATTTAAGTTTATGAAATTCCCTCTGTACATGTTTTGACATGTCAGGTTTTTATTTTATTTTTTAAAGTTTATTTATTATTTATTTATTTAAAAAATTTTTGGCTGCACCAGGTCTTAGTTGCAGCACATTGGATCTTTTGTTGTGGCACACAGGCTTTGCTCTAGTTGTGGCGTGCGGGTTTTCTCTAGCTGTGGTGTGCACGCTCCAGGGCACATGGGCTCTGTAGTTGTGGCATGCAGGTTCCAGAGCGCGTGGGCTCTGCAGTTTGCGGCATGCAGGCTCTCTAGTTGAGATGCACGAGCTTGGTAGTTGTGGCACTTGGGCTTAGTTGCCCTGCGGCATGTGGGATCTTAGTTCCCTGACCAGGGATTGAACCCGCGTCCCCTGCATTGTAAGGCGTATTCTTTACCACTGGACCACCTGGGAAGTCCTGTGACATGTCAGGTTTTTAATCTCTTGTCTTTGTCTCACTGTTAAACAACAGTTAAATAACAGAATTCTGGATTGACTGTCAGTTTTCCCTGAGTGATTTTAAAGGTTTTTAATATACACTCTTTTGGGGGAAATTTTCAAAAAACACTAAGTAGAGAAAATAATGCAGGGTTAACAATTATCAATATTTCTTTAGCATTGTTTGGTTTTTTTTGGGGAGGGTGGGGGATGCAGGGTTCTTAGTCCTTTGTGTATTAGTATCTTTTCTCTGCTTTTGAGATTTTCTCTGTCTTTGAAGTTCTACAGTATTCACATGATGTGTTCAGGTAGAGATTTAGTTTTATGTAAACTGTTTCTTGAATCTGACAATTCATGTTTTTCATTTATTTTAGATAATTTTCAATTATTATTTTTTAATACAATCTCTCCCATTTTAAAAAGTCCTTCCTTCTGCAATTCCTGTTAAACACATGTAGGAGCTTCTTATTCTACTGTCTCTTAATTTTTCTCTTATATTTCCTTCTTTGTCTCTCCTTCCTACATTCTGTGTAATTTCTTCAGGTCTAATTTGAGTTTACTATTCTCTATGGTTCTAGTCTACAATTAACATATTAATTGACCTTTCAATTTCAATGTGTGTTATTTTTCACTTGTAAGTTCTGTTGATTATTTTTCAAATCTCCCTGTTCATATTTCACAGTACAGTCATCCCTTGGAGTCCAGTCCACAGTATTGGTTCTAGGGCCCCTCCTGAATACCAAAATCCATGGATGCTCAAGTCCCTTAAATAAAATGCCATAGCATAGTCAGGCCTCTGTATCCACAAATGCAGAACCTGCAAATATGGAGGGCCAGCTGTATCTTATTCTTTCCTTAGGGTTTTGATTTCTTCTTTTATTTGTTAATCATTTCAACATACTTATATATTTTTTCTGATTGTTTTATTAGCTCAAGTTCCTGGTGCTCTAATCCTCCTGTTTGTTAATCCTGGTTTATGATAGTTTTTTTTTTAAACATATACTCATTTTTAGTGGGATAAACTTTTTTCCTGTGACATTTAAGTATGACCTGGATTGTGGGAATGTTTGCTTGTAGAGACTCTGCATTTGTGCCCCAAAGCTATCCCATTCATTTTTCAGCTTGGATTCCTAGATCATGTGGATAATGCACGTTAAAACATTGCAACCAGGGACTTCTCTGGTGGCACAGTGGCTAAGAATCCTCCTGCCAATGCAAGGGACATGGGTTCGAGCCCTGGTCTGGGAAGATCCCACATGCTGCGGAGCGACTAAGCCCGTGCACCACCACTACTGAGCCTGTGCTCTAGAGCCCGTGAGCCACAACTACTGAGCCCACGTGCCACAACTAATGAAGCCTGCGTGCCTAGAGGCCATGCTCAGCAACAAGAGAAGCCACCAGCCCCTGCTTGCTGCAACTAGAGAAAGCTCGTGTGCAGTAACGAAGACCCAACACAGCCAAATATAAAAAGATAAATTATTTTAAAAACCCAACACATTGCAACTGAACTGCACAGGGCAGGAGGGTTCCAATTTTTTTAATATATATATGTGTATATATATATATGTGTGTGTGCGTGTATATTTACATATTTTTATTTATTCATTCATTCATTCATTCAGGCTGCACCAGGTCTTAGTTGTGACACATGGGCTCTTTGTTGTGGCATGTGGGATCTTTTAGTTGCGGCATACGGGATCTTTTTTTTTAGTTGCGTCATGAGGACTTCTTAGTTGCAGCATGCATGCAGGATCTAGTTTCCCTGACCAGGGATCGAACCTGGGCACCCCCTGCATTGGGAGTGTGAAGTCTTACCCACTGGACCACCACGGAAGTCCCAGGAGGGTTCCACTTTTCAGGGGAGATTTTTTTTAACTCAGAACTTAGGCAGAAACAAACAAGCTTCCTTTTGTATTTCTTTGTGGGTACAATCCCACTTTAATGTAGGGGTCTAGCTCCAGAAATCAGAGAGCCCAAGACTTTCCTCCTATCCCCAGATGAGAAATAAAATCCAAGTGCCTATACAGGTTATTGTCACTTACCTCAATCATTGTACTGAAAATGTTCCCAAAGGTCATGAAAGACCTTTATATTGCCAGATTAAGTGGCATTTTAAATCTTTACACCCCTTGACATTTTTGTTGCATGTAAACCACTTCTCTTTTAAATTTTGCTTTTCTTGTTTGTGGTGTACACAACACATTCATTTGGGTTAGGAGATGGGTGTGCATGTTGCTGCCACTTACTGGTTGTGTGACTTTGGTCAAATAACTTTTGAGTTTGATTTCTTATCTAAAATAGGGATAATGCCATCTTCATAGCATTCAGAGGTTCTAATAAGTTAATATCTATAAAAGCACTTAATAAATTATAGACCACTATAGAAATTATCATACGATCTTGGTTCTCTTCTGACCATTATGCCTTTTTTATTATAATCATTTGGTATGATTCAAGACGTGATTTTCTGCCTGTCTCCCATTACATCTCCTTTCAAATAATTCAGTCTCATGACTTTAATGACCAACTTCTAAATCTTTCATCATTTCTTTCTTCTTACTAAAACAATGCTACTATCATAGGTTGTGATGATGATTAAATAAATGCAGGCAACTTAGTAAATAATACATACTCAATAGAGGCTGTTATTACATTTTTATGTGCTTCTTGGACATTTGCATTTATCTTCGAAATATGGATCATCTTTCCTTCCCAAACTGGCTTCCTTTCCCAGCTTCCTTGTTCTTACAAGTGATAGCCACTATTCCCCAGTCTGTCAAGCCTGAAAAATGGAGTCTTCTGACCTTTTTGCTTTTCATCATCTTCCTTACTAGTCTATAAATTCTACAGATATTTCTTAAAAGACATTCCTTCCACCTATTCCTTTTGCTCCTAATTGGCTCTCCTTCCTTAGTGCTGGTTACAACTCATACTTGGATTAGTGCAATTTGTAGGCTGGTTTCCATGTGGGCCAGCCTTCCTATTGTTGCACTTTTTTTTTTTTTTTGCACAGTACGCGGGCCTCTCACTGTTGTGGCCTCTCCCGTTGCAGAGCACAGGCTCCAGACGCCCAGGCTCAGCAGCCATGGCTCACGGGCCCAGCCACTCCGCGGCATGTGGGATCTTCCTGGACCGGGACACGAACCTGTGTCCCCTGCATCGGCAGGCAGACTCTCAACCACTGCGCCACCAGGGAAGCCCTGCTGCACATTTTTAAAGCCACTCTCATGTCCCTCTTGTGAAAGTCAGTAGTTTCCCGTTTCCTAGTCTAAATCAACTTTTAGGACCCTGTATAATCTAGCCCTGTTCTAGCTATGCAATTTTTCTCATTCCTAACCCTCTTCTTCCCGTCTTTCCACTGTCTTATGAACGTAATACATTTGTTTACTAATCTTTTGTCTTTACCTTTGTTTCCTTTCTATCCCAATCTCATTCATAATTTAAGGTGAAGTTCAAATATGTGGTTTGTCTCCTTTGGTGAACTTATAAAACCTGTTTCAGAAGTTGTAGATTGTGATTATTTCCTGTCACAGGTATAACAAGTATTTTGTCTTTCCAAATGGATCCTACTTGAGGGTAAGATCCTGGTCTTTTTATTTTTACTGTGGTCCCTACAGTCCAACACCTCAGCACAAAGTAGGTGCTTACTATGTACTTACTAACCAAATTCTCATCCATGGCCTGTCATTTTAGTGGGCCAATACTCCTAAGTACTTTCACCAGCAAGAGACACCTAAATTAATTCTTTTATGTTAGGAATTCTGATAAAAAATTGGGGGAAAACTTTAAGCATGAGATTAAAGTATTTTTAAATTATAAATAATTTAAAATTATACATAATTTTATGTACTACTAGTTACAGCAACAAATACCTTTTATGCAAGTTCTTAAATTATAGATCAATAATATTTTCAATAGCTCACTACTTTTGAGGCACTTATAACAGCTTCTACAGATAAATAGGACACATTAATGAAAATGACAGTGGAAGCAAATCTTATTTTCAAAATTGTTATCTAGTGTTACCTTGTCACAAACTCTAGTCCATAGAAAAGAACTGCAATCAGTTTTATTTGAATTGGTCTTCAGTGTCATGAAAAAGATCTGAAGATCTTTGCTTGCAATATGTTAACGTAGGCTATATTAACATGATTGTTGATAATTTAGCAGATTGCCTCACAGTGCTGGAAGTCAATTACCTCAGAAAACATTAGCTGAGTCAAATAAATTAAGATGTAATGTTGGAAGTATTTTTCTAAAAATTTAATAACTGGGGAAAGTCAATAATTATCTGTTGAATAATTTTTAAATGTTCAAATTAATTATGCTAGGATAGTTGTATTACCTAACTCATTTTATTTTTCACTGATGTTATTAGACCCTATAACAAAGAATTTTAACAAGCACACCTCCCCAAAATAGAGGAACTTAGCTACATGTTTAATTACACAGAGATAAAAAAGTTATTGTTGAGAAGAAAATAAACAAAATTGATTATCCATTTAATACTGTATTGTGCAAAAGGGTTTATTTTTGAGGATAATGGTATTCACAGATTTTCTCATTTCCTCAAACATCACATAATGCATTTCTTCCCAGTTATGAGAAGCTCATTATAGACAACTCTTTCATCTTAAATTCTGCTAAGTAAATGCTATTAAATATTTTTTGTGTCAAGTTATAGAAAATAGCATTTCTTAATTTACATGCTTTTAAAAAATTATTAAAGCAAAAATAATTTTAAGAGCTCCTTTGAGGGAACATTCTCTCCTACTTTCATAGAAAGCAAAATCTACTGTAAAACTAAGTGAATAAAGTAAACCTACCTTTATTTGACTTAACTGATAGTTAAAAATGAAATTCATAATGAGAAATACTTTCTCAAATAATTGAGGTAACACATGATAAAACCATGGTTCAAAAAATTCTAGCTCAATGAATTATTTAAATGTAAAATCTAATGCAAAATGAGGCAAGGAAGGCACTGTGACCACGACAAGAGTGTACTAATGACATCCTCTTGTCATAAAGCCATTGGAAAAATTTGCATGTGCATTTGAGGAAAAAGATACAACTCACTGGCCCATTGTTGAATAGCAGAATCCTCCTAGTCTGAGTACTGTGACATATTTGATAATTTTACAATTAACATTTGGTGCTTTGGATTGCTACAGTAGAATGGAACTATGCATAGTTTTTATTGTAAGTTCCAATGTCGCATGGCCTTGGTTATTTCAGAACTAATAAATCCTTTAGTTTTAGAAACATTTTCACTGATTGTACTTCTTCTATGGCAATGTATAATTGGCAACTCACCATTTACTTAAATGGTAGGGCTATTTATTTCTCCAGAAAAATCTTTATTCTACATTTTGTGATTTTTTTTTTCCCACACAGAAGGATCTTAATACTTTGCTTCAGTGAAAACCCGTCTCAATCTACAGTTACACATAGCCAGAAAGACCCGCACTTAAAAAAAAAAAAAAAGTATGAGAGAATTACAGAAAAAATTTATTTGTATTTATTGATAGTTTAAAGAAATGATTTTTCATAATTATATCAGACATAAAATGGTAATAAAATTTTAATTGCTTCAAAAGTATTATCTTGTGGTCAAGGTAATCTATTTAGAAATGTCAGATTAAAATTTTCTTCTAAATGTCTTTATTTTAGAATTGCTTTGATAACTCTGTGTTCTTTAGGTATTTTGTGTGTGTCTGTGTGATTGTACATGTGTATATTTTTATAAGATGAAGTCCCAGCAGTTAATAGGATTCTCCCATAATTAGTCTCACAAATAAATTATTAATGTCAAGCATCAAACTCTATAGTTTCAGAGATGGAGAATTAGCAAAACTACACTTAACGGTAAGTACATGCCATAGACAAGAGTTTATCTTTCCTGTCCTCTGCAATAAGTCAAAGCAGATGTGGTCTTTCAGTGTATCATTAGTCAAACTTTGTTACAGAAACACATCAGTTTGTCGTCATGAAATCTTTTATCTAATATCATGTAAGTTAGATTAAGCACATTTGTTGAAATGTATACCTTAAAATAAAAAATAACCATGTGATTCTTTACATCTTTTCAGTTTGGTTCTATCTATCTGAGAGAGAAGACTGAAACATCACTCCAGTGCTCTCCACAACTGGTATGTCTGTTTCTTTACTTAACACTTCTTATCGTTTCTAACATAGTAAGATGTACTTATTTACTGTGTTAATTGTGTTTCCCAGCACCCCCCCTTCCCCACTTAGAATGTAAGATTCACAAAGGCAGGGGTTTTTGTCTTTTGGCTATTGGTGTATTCCAAGTGCCTAGAACAAAAACTGACACCTAGTAGTGCTCAAATATTCACTGAATAAAACAACGTGATTGATAGAAGATGAAGTCAGAGATATGGATGGGGGAACAGATCATCTTGTAGGCCACTGTAATGACTCCAGCTCTGAATGCAATGAGGAGCCACTCTAGAATTTGGAGCAGAGGAGTGCCATAACCTGATACGTGTTTGAAAAGCTTCACTCTAGCTGCTGTGTTGAGGATGGGCTGTAGTAGGCAGGGTGGAAGAAAGGAGATGGATCTGGGTGAGGAACGATGAGGGCACAGATCAGGGTGACAGCCCTGGAAATGGTGAGGAGTGGCTGAATTCTGTATTACTCTGAAGGTAAAGCAAACAGTATTTCCCGATGTCTTGGACGCGGGTTGTGAGAAAAGAGAGGAATCAAGGTGGTTCTGATTTAAGCAACTGGAAGGACAGAGTTGTAATCAACTGATTTATGAAACATTATGGGAGCAGTGTGTTTGAAGGTAGGGTGAGGGAAGATTAGAGTTCAGTATTGAAGATACTCTGTGTTTTGTCAGGCAGTCACTAAGATAAACCAAAGGCTGGTGCATCCGTGTGTGGCTCAGGCAATATTCTGGGCTGGAGACATAGATTAAAGGTTCATTTTGTATGAACGAGGCTTAAAGTGAATTCAGAGAAGAGGAGAGGCCTGAACACCCTTGCAGCTGAAAGGTCTTCTTTGAGAAGGAATGAATTTTATCACAGAAATAAAAAGAATATCAGGTTCTTCTCAGGTAATAAACACCCTGAAGGAGAAAAACATCATTATCAGGTGATGTTACCTTATGAAGGATAGGTAAGAACAGGCAAATTATGAACATAATTTAAAGATAAAATTTATTCTCTGATGGTTTACTCATGCAAACTGCACATAAAAGAAAATAGTACAGTTTGGGTAACATTGCAAATATAAGGACTCAAAATGCTAGGTACAGAAGTAGTGTGACATCCTGAAAGTCAAAATGGAATTTGTGTTTATACAACTAATAATGACTTTTATTTGCTGAGTACAGACTGATTTACAATGAAAGTTTTGCTAACCTTGGTAATAAGCTCATTAACTGTTTACATGACTTCTTACATCTATGTAGTTTTATTTTACAGTTGCAAGAATTCCTGTTACCAAAGAACTTTTAACTTGCATAAATAATAAAATTTAAGAAAAATGCACTGAATGACCCAGGAGAGTGAAAAACAGAGGCTTTTCCTAATCCATCCAAACTACAATAAAAAACAGCCTTTGAGATATATTTTCATATTTTGTGCCTTTGAGATCAACTCCTTAGCATAACTATGGCAAAATCATGATTAGAAATTGATTACTGGAAAATTATAAAATCAGTTAAAAATAAAAAAATTTTAGAAGTAGAATTATCAACCCAAAATGGTATTTTTAATAAGCCAAACAATAAAATTCCTATTATCTTCATAATTAAAAGTCCTGAAATGTCATTTGTATAATCTGAACGTTTCCCAGTTTGGAACTTAGGCAGGTGGAATATTTCCTTGAATTACCAAGGATATTCCATACCGGTTTTTAAAATGTCAGTCTCATTAGGAGATGGCACTGAGACTTTAGCAAACAGTGTAGTATGGATGCAGAACAAACTACACAACTTATTATAAATGCATGACAGATATTTACATAATGGATCCTGCTCGAATGCCAGAAGTTGCTACTGGGGAGGACTCATAACTATTTTACAAAGTTTTCTTACACACGTCTACTACATTTTTATTTTTTAACAATTTTGTCTATTTTAAAATATTGTACTGTATTTTGAACATAACTGCAGAATAAAAATAGATAATGGCACATTAGAAAACTCAGTATCCCACAGATGACTGGATAATGAGAAAAGTGTACCTACAATCATCTCATCAGAAACAAACTACATCATGGAATGTTAGTTATCCAAGCCTGCACAGTAATGACATCTTAAATTGCAATCATCTATTGGCCAGCATCACACTGAAGGCATCGTTAAACATTCAAGCAAAGACTGCTGGCATGAACTATTGAAAGACACACACACACACGCACACACACACACACACACGCCACACACACACACACACACACTCTCTCTCACTCACTCGTTTCCCATATTATAATTACATTGTTCTAAAGATAGATACTGATTTTTTTCCCACGAGAAACGTTATCAAAATTTGCTACTAAAAGATGACAGTGCTTTCACAAGAATAAGTACAAGTTAACTTGCAAGTACAAGACAATGGGGGTAAACAGTCTTAAATTTTCTAAGTAGTAATTTTTAGGCTTTTCTGGCAACCATACCTTACTTGATTATGCATAAACTTCTCAGTTTGAAACCTGAAATCTGCAAAACAAAACAAAACAGAACAAAGCAAAAAACTAATTTCAAAAAATTATTAGATATCTGATAACCCTGTATTGTACATTATATAATTTCATATTTTGTTAGTCTCAAAACATAGAGTTTAAAATACTGAATTTAAGCCTTAAAAAAGTCATTTTTGAAATGATAAAGGATTCCAAAATTCATGCCTACTTGAAATCTTAAAAAAAAGGAAACGCACTGTTACTGATCTTCATTTAGTTTAAGTGTGCATAAAAGCACTGTATGTCTTTTACCATGTTTCACTCACTTAAAAAGTGTTCGATAATGTTCTTCCTTTTGCATAATGTGCAAAATAAAAGGCAAAAAGATTAAAAGCAAATTTCTATATTTTTCTTGCTAGTGCTTTATGACCTTGTTAACACTACAAAGTCAATAGGGACTATGCAGAACTTTGGTATAAATGATATAACAATACTACCATCACAGTTGAGGGTTAAGAGGTGGTCAAAAGAAACGGAAGTGGGAAGAGAGATTCAGTAACACCCCCATTTATTAAAACACCACAAAATTAAAAGTGAAATAAACCACAATGAATTATTATACAATTTACACATTGAGCACAGAAAAATGAATAAATCTAACAATATTTATAAAAAAAGCAAAATCAGTCTTTTTCCAGAGACTAAAAACTGTTGTTGTTCAGTCTGATCATCAACTGCTGCTACACCAACTTTAGAGCCAAATTTAATTTCAAGTAAAAAAAAAAATTTACAACCACAGACTTCGCATAAATGGAAATTGGTCTTTCCTTGATTTCCCTTTGAAGTCACTAATGAGTATCTAAAACTGCTGCACTGAGGTTTTTAATCAACTTCCTGAGGGCTGTGACTGGGAGGAAGGAGCCATGACAATCTGTGAAAGCGCAGGCTCTGAACTCTGGTCCGCCATCTGCGTGAGGACTGAAGTGGCTACAGCTTCTGCCTTGGAAGTTGAACTGACTCCATTGGATGTGCTGACAGAACTATGCTGTATAGCTTCAGTATGTGGACTACTCGGCACTGACAGGTCTTCTGAACTATCATCTTTATCAGCAGCTGAGTGGAAAAAAGGAAACTACTCAGTTTCTTAAAATAGTTGTAAGAATTTATCAGGTTGAGTCAATGCACAGAATAAAAAGTTAGATGGCATTTTACAGAATCAGTTTAGAGAAGTTGGTATGACTGGAATTGAGTAACTGAAAGGTGGCTAGAAGTCATGAAGTAGGCAATTTTGTCTGTACAGGCTAAACAAGGCACAAGCATGCACATGGAAACACCTCAATGCCCAGTGCCACATAAAAGAGAGCTGAAGAATTATTTGCTAAATAGTGTTAAGGAAGAAAATTGGGTGGGAATTTGGGAGATAGGTCTCTTATAGATATAATCAAACACTTACCCCAGCAACACATTTAACAAAACCAGTCTGTTTGCCTACATGCCATTCTTATTAAAAGATTAAAAAATTTATAACCATATGCATAAACAAAATGAATGCTAACATACAAATTATATCTTCAAATAATTCCCTCTGCAGAACTATTTTTATTCTGGCTGACTTTCCATCTAAGGCAGCGATGGATGATTATAACACCTGATTCTAATGATGCATACACTTGAGAATAAGCAATATTTAGAATCTAAATGCCACCAGCTGTTATAGTTGCATGAATTAATTGAGATTCAAATAAAAATCCATATAAAACTCAAGATACTGTAATTGAAAAGACATTCAGGAAAGGGCATTCTAAATATTTATGAAAATATATCTACCATTGTTTAGGCTTTAACAACAAATCTTCAACTTTCTTATTAATCCAATAATTTCATTTAGTGAAAAATCTGATAAGTACAACACACACAAATAATTATAGTGTATGCAAGTTATGAGACACAATGATAGCATGAACACCTGTGAACCCAGCCCCCAACTTAAAGAGAAAATTGCTAGTAACACTCGTGCTCCTTGGAGGCTCCTCTCTTCACCAAAGGCAATCACCATTCTGATACGTATTTCTTTTACCATTCCCTTGTTTTTTCTTTGAAGTTTTACCAAATAGGTATATATCCCTAAACAGTACTGTTTAGCTTTGTTTCTTTCTGAACACTCTAAAATAATTTTTATTTAGTGTTTAGAAGTATAATAAGCTGGCTTCCTATCAAATCTGACAATACATACTGGCCTGCTTACTGATGGCCAGGTGCTCATTCTGAAAGTCAACTATTAAAAGACTGTGGACCCCATGAAGTAGGACTTACCCCATGATTTGTAATGTAGAAGATAGAGGGGGAGGATTCTGGCAAGTACAACTCTAGTTCAAATAAAATGCTTCATTTTGAGGGTTTTCTGAAATATAGTAGCTCTTACAGAATTTTAATGTGATAGAATCTCACCCTCTCTATAAATCTGCTTTAAATGCAAAACTACACCACTGGATAAAAATCTGACCTCAAGATGCAGTTAAAAAAAAAAAAACACAATCAGTAATCCTTTTTAAAATTATATAAAGCAGAAAGGATACTGTTCTGATCAAGCAATAATGAATGTTATAAAATATTTACAATTCAGTTATATAGCCAATACAATTGTTATACATTCACAGAAAACACTGGCAAATGACAGTTTAACTAGAGAGAACAGTAAAAAGCCCTCTATTTCACCACTCTTCAACATGACAACAAAATGTCCTTTCAATGTTACATTCTAGGGATATAACAGCTTTCAGAAATAAAGAGGCTGATCTGTGATGAGTGGTATAAGGAAATGTAAATATATTGTGGAGGCGATGACTCAAAATGAAACAGTTAAGTTGTAAGGGACAAGTGCTTATCTACCTCCAGGCTTTCAGAATTTGGTAAAACAAATCTTTAGGCTGTACAAAGAAGCAGGTACTCACTTATAAATTATGTAATTATAAATTTTATGTATAAAATACCTTTATAATGTGATATAGCTGCACCTATGTCCAGTTCTAGATGGTAAGGGGAGAAAAATTACTAATACAATCACAAGCTCGAGAAAGATACAAGAGATCTTACTGCACTCACAGAGTCATTTTTGGCCCTACTTAAAAGAAACCAGCTGTTTGACAATTCACTCTCTCTGAAGTTCCACCAATGTTTATACATATTTTCATTAATGAAAATATAAGCTCACAATTTTGGGCCCAATAAGCTTTTCTTCCCATTTAGGATTACAGCAACAACTATAATACAATGTTAATTATGCCCAGAGATTTACAGAATATGAATTAACGGCAATAAGATTACTCTTATGTTTTACTCTTCAAGGAACCCAAACATTAAAAATGTTTTCATATTTTCATTCTCATTTTATATACTACTTGACCCTTAAGGTCAACAACTGTCACGGTTTTCCCATGACTGAGGGGTTTCCTAGGACGTGGGACTTCCCAGTGTTAAAAAAGAGACCCTATGACTGTGTGACTTTATACTGTCACCTTTACCTGCAAGATTTTGTAAGATTCCTTAATTTCTACTAAACCTTAGTTTTCTATATACAGTGTTTTGAGTTAACTAGTATTATAGCTCACCACTATTAGCAACTGCTATGTGCTACAATGTGATGAATAGTGTTAGGTATTTGTGAATGTCTCCACATTTTCTCCAAGATTTAAACATTTACTTAAACAATCTTTGTATTTACCTTGACTATTAAACAACAGAGAAGTCAGATTTTTCCCAAAGACTTCAAATTTGAAAATAAAAAATTGTCTTGCATTTGCTGAGCATATACTGCCTGGATAACAGGGATAAAACTGTTGGGGTTATCCAATAAATTAACTAAGATTAAAAAACTGAAGATAATTTAAAACTGAATGCAATTTAAGAGTTAATTTTCCTTCTAATTTTATAGAATCACTTGTATATTTCTTTCTGAACTATCAAAATTCAAGAGAGCTCTCTTGTTAAGAAAATCATGTATGCATAATGCTGAACTCAGTAACTTCTAAAGGAAATTATGTTGTTAAGTCAGATGGGAGCCATAATGGCCTCATCCCTGCAGCAATCATTGTTAATACAAACCCCAAACATATTTCTATATGGTTTCAATTTACTCCACAATGTGTTTCACAATCCTGTCAAAATGACTAGATATCAAAGGACTGAGATTTATTTGCTCAAAACTGACAAAAATCAATGTTCTAAATATATATGGCAACAGAGAGTTGCTCAATCTACTGAATCTTTTAAATTAAAAAATATTGCCCATTCTGATGAAACTGCTTACAATGACTACAAGTAAAGATGGTGGCCATTAAGTTTTATCGTGAGCACCTGAGGAACTGTTTGCATCCAATACAAAATGTTTCTTTCTTTTGAATTACTGACACTGGCAAATTAAAACGAAGTGGATACATATGGTTGAAACAATTTTCACATTTACAAATATCCTGAAATATCACTAAATCATAAAAATGAAAGCTGTGGGTTATATATTATGAATGTTGCCTAATGCATTCCCAGCTCTGTTATTTGTTACAAATTTGTGTACGATGGACAGAATTGGCCATTTATTCAAGAGTAACAGCTGGTTCCAACATTGTGCACCTTATCAAAAAAGGACATTACAAGAAGGAAAAGCACAATTAACTTCTAAAATGCTGAAAACAGAAGAATCTCATTTTGAAGGTAAATATTTAAAAGGAAACTTAAAAGCAAATAATTTAAATACTGTTCTATTTTAGCATTTTTATGACTAACTAGAAGACTCAATCTAAAGATTCAGAACAATAAAATTGCACAGTGCTGATATCTAAGAAAGAACAATAGGATGTGCTACAGATTAAGTGAAGACAAAAAAATTACTAAACGGAGGCTAGAAGTGTTTCACTATGTCAGTCCAAGAAAAGTATTACTCTGAGAATATAAACAAAGTATCATCAGTACTTACACTATACTTTAAATTATTAACCAACCCATTTTATAGTAATCTCTAGAAAAAAGCTAGAAGTAGGAAAATTTTAAAACTCTAGATTCTAAGAAGTATATCCCCCATTGCATAATAAACTTGCAGAACTTCTGATATTTAACATTAAATATCAGAACTGCAGTCTCCACTTTTTTAATGGTAGCTTGGTTCACTCTGGCAGTATTTCACTGATGTAGCCTAAGGCTATAGGTAATGGAACATTACTCACTATGATAGCCAGATTTCTTCTGCATGGCGGTTACAGGGCAATCTTTATGAGCCAGAAGAAGCTGTTTCAGCTGTGCCACTTCATTTCTCAGCAGGGTGACTTCACTCTGGGGAAGAAACAACTTATGTACCTTACCAGCCTCAGACTAACAATTTTTACTGTTTAACAAGTGAAGATTAAGATATGAAAATTGGACATCTTTAAAAGAACACCAAGGAATAAACAAAATATGCTGTTTAAATGTTTAATCATTATACATTAGCTTTTATATTTTAGCATTTATATAGACCCTGAAACGTACATAAAAATTTAACACCACAACTGGATAGCATATTTCAAAGTTACTTTTTACATTATCATTTGCCTTGTGACTGCTTATATACTACAGGTTACCTATCAAAGGTATTTTTTACACGTTACATGCTCTTTTTTTTCTGTTTCTTTCTTTTTTTTTTTTTTTTTTGCAGTACGTGGGCCTCTCACTGTTGCGGCCTCTCCCGTTGCAGAGCACAGGCTCCGGACACGCAGGCTCAGTGGCCATGGCTCACGGGCCCAGCCACTCAGCGGCATGTGGGATCTTCCCGGACTGTCAACCACTGTGCCACCAGGGAAGCCCACATGCTCTTCTTGATTATTTGAACAATTAGAAGTGTCAGGGGAGTCAGGATAAAATTTCACTGACTCTATTCACTTGGAAGTAAAAATTTTGTCCTGGAAACTAAGTTAAGCAGTTTTCTAGAAACTAGGAAAAGCTCCATAGGGGAAAACACAAACAACCAAAGAATCATGGATACCTAAAATGCATCGCAAGGCATTGTGTTGGACACGGAACCAGTGAAAGCAGATGTAATGTTGAAATGGCTTAACTGCCTTTGACCTAGGCCATTTGTACACATCTAAATTTAAATCTGATAAATCAATGGTGATCTATCCTACTGCTTATCACAGAATGAGCAGTTCAGTCTTTGTTTTGGATGCATTAATCTGATAGATTCTATGTAAAAGTTCCAAATTGAGAGAGTCCAATTAATTCCTTTGGGTCACCCCCAAATATTAACACATAAATTAGTGATAATTACCAATACTCAAGAGTTAGAAATAATATGAATTTAATAAATTGGTAACATTAAAAGATCTTAACTTACAAACACCTCTACTTATTTGGACTTACATTAACCATTCACATTTTATCCATGAACCCAAAACTAAATGAAATACAGCAAAAAAGGTGTACATAAAAGCTCAAGCACTTCTTTTTCCATCCCTCAGTCTCTTAACCAGAAAGCTGAAGGTAAAATACTTTAGTAGATTAGCCTCATTACGCCTCCTTAAGTGATTAATGACAGAAACACACAAATCAAAAGAATAAAAGTTAAGCAATCCAAAGGCAAGTCTGTCGGGTCAAATAGTTCCTCACACCCCAATAACAATAAACTGTAACACTGTATTAAAGCACAGAACAAATGCTTGTTCTTGATGCTTACAAGAACTCTGAACCATTCATAAAAAGGTTAAATTATGTTTAGAATATTGTATTTGAGACAAAAATGGGTGTACAGTGATTAAAGTACAAAAAGAAAAGGTTAAAAGTTTGCTTTAAAAAACAAGCTGTTATTTAGAAAACTAATTTCTATGGAATACTGAACTCGTCATTAGTGTCAATACCGCTAATTACAGCTTATTAATGACACTATTTATGGGAACCCATATTATGAATAATCCAACGTATATTATCCAAAAATAGTTTCTCTCTCTGCTGTGTCAGCTTGATTTTGAGACTCACATCTACAAGTTTCACTCATTAATTTTTATAATATGAAATAGGGCTGGATATGTATTTTTAGTCAAGAATACACAATCTTTTATAATCTGGTACCTGTGACCACCCTTCTCACTAGTTTGAACCTAATAATCAATATTTAATCATTTTGACCTATAAAAATAGAAATTTCATATGGCTAACTAAATATATACTGTTGCTTCCATCTAGAAAACCTTTTTGCCTTGCTAATTATTTCACTCATCTTTAAGCGTCAACTCAGTACAAATATGCATAGGAAAAGTTAGGTGTCAATTTCTGTGCTCCCACAGCCGTATATACATGTATGTATTGTATGTGTGTTTGTATGTGTGTATTTACATAGTACTTATCTCACTGGATTGTAATTTTTAGTTTACTTATTTGCCACCTCTGCCAGATTGAGGTTTCTCAAGGGCAGGGATTATCTTGCTTTTTGTATCCCCAGAGCATAGCCCACAGCCTGGCACAGACTGAGTACACAGAATTACCATGGTCTTCTCTAAAATCTATTTTCAGGGAGTAAAAAACACCAAAGAAGGTGAAATGAAATAGCTTGAATAATATAAAACTGGTCAGGGGTCCTAATTTCATTATTTATTGCCAACAACGTCACCAACATAGTCACACTGTTAATTTTCTCAGTCAGAAAATGAAAATTGGCGTGTTTAATAGCATCACCTCAATTACAGAATTTTAAAAATCACAAATGCCTTCTCAACTAAATACTCTATATGGACATTCATTGTAAACCATATTATGAAACAAAATGCTGTATTAGATAAAATTCCTGAGCAGTTACAAGTTGATAATCTGATACAAAATAGTTGATTTAAATAATTCTGGGGATTAACCAATAAAACAATATTCCTATGCACTCAAAATTAAATATATACATTCAAAATCTCTCTTTAAATGACAGGTTTGAAACTGATGGAATGGAATATCAGTTTCTATATTCAAACTTAACAGTTGGTGGTGTTTTGGTTGTTCATCTAATTAGACTTCCTGGTCCATTGACAAGTGAAGAAACTAAAGATGCCACTAGCTAACAATGGGTAATGAACATTAAGGACTTCAGAGGTAAGGTATTTGATTCCTGTTACAACAACTTACTTATATTTGTGTTAACTGAATTTAATTGGAGTCACACTTAACAGAGCAAACAACTTGGGGAAGGAAAAAAACTGGAAGAGAGGAGGAAATTGAAAATAAAACCGTTTGAACATTATAATTATATTAACAGTACACAAATTATTACTGTTAATTATAATTATAATTAATTATACTGTTATTATAATAACAGTACACAAATATGCTAGTCTTCATCCAAAATTCAAAAACCCAATTTTCCCCCTACACCTTTTAAATGACAGAAATTGTAAGAAAAAAAACCCCAACAAACTCAAGCTATGCTCAATACAAATTTAGTCTAATTTTTTACATCATCCTGATCTAAAATGTTTTACAATGGTAAGAGATTTTCCTAATGGTAATCCTGAAGCTCAAGTGATTTTTGATTGAAAGGTTAAATTAAATCAATAGTTAGTATTATTATTGTATCCTAATATTCAATTTCTTTAAAAACTGGTATCAAGCACTAGACTGAAAGCAGCAAATGGGACATGGTTGCTAGCAAAGAATTGGGACTGTGAGAAATACTGCAAAGCACACAGGTAGAGTGCTGATTAGGAATAAGAGAAGGCCAAACCTTGAAGGAAGTGGATTTAGTTGAGCTGTAGAGCCCTAAGTGTGAGCATAAGCTTGTGGTCAAGATCAGGTCAAGCAGAGGTTGAAAACAGGAGGCTCATTATGGTATATAACCTTTACATTAGGCAGAATTGTAGGAGTTTGCCAAAGCCCGGCCAGCATTTTTAAAATCGTTTGATAAAATGTAGCAAAATTCAACAAATTAATCCAAACATTCAAGAATTATAGTCTCATACCCATATGTATAAAGGAAAGGACTTAAACATAAATATAGACAATATTTAGATAAGGTAGTTACATAAATCATGACTTTAACTCTGAAATGTTTTGACAAAGAAAGATCGGAAGACAGGTAGAATCAGAGACAAAAGCCTCCATACATATAATAAGAGTCCTGAAGATTCTATGGAGAGAGCTCAGAATGAAAAAAAAAAAGCAAGCCGTAACAGACCATATCTATCTATCTATCTATCTATCTATATTTGTATTTATATAAATATATAAAACCAGTTTGCTTAAGCCAAAGTGAATCTGGAGGGGATACATGTTAAGCCATAAACAGAATTAATATTAAATGAAAAAAGAAATATTTATACCTCTACTATCTGAGGATTATTTTAGATTGGATTATAATTGGATTTAGCCTCCAAAGCCTTTCTGGTTAGTTTGTTATTTAGTATATTTGCAGAATATGTTAACTGTCTTCCCGGATCATTCTGAAGATAAAGTGAAATAAGAGACACGGAAACATTTGGAAAACATTAAAGTCCCATTCAAATGTGAGCAATTACTGATATTTTTGTCAAAGAAAAGTGTATTTGGTAAGATAAAGTAGATGCTGAAGAAAATGATTATTATGGTCTAAAAGAAAATGTAATTATTTTGGCACTGTCTATACCATTGCTCTACTCTATTTGTATCTAGTCAAAGGTTAATTACATACTGATGAACAAATAATATATTTTTTTAACAGTCTGTCTGAAGCACATCAGCCTGATGAAATAATGACAGGATAGCTAATTGACTAATCAGTCAAAATTTTTCACTGATACTTGGCCACAGATTGATGACCAGGTACTCCATAAATTCATGATCTTTGACTTTCTAGTTCAGCTACTACCCCCCAAATTAAAGAAATAATATTGGATAGTTTCTTCTTTGGGGAATTTCTCATTGCTAAAGATAAGCCAGTCTTCACAAAAATCAATGATTAAGTATCT
The DNA here is from genome assembly GCF_949774975.1 of Lagenorhynchus albirostris. Classification (NCBI taxonomy): domain Eukaryota; kingdom Metazoa; phylum Chordata; class Mammalia; order Artiodactyla; family Delphinidae; genus Lagenorhynchus; species Lagenorhynchus albirostris. The sequence goes on along the minus strand of NC_083100.1, from coordinate 57,777,864 downwards.
TAACTTCCCACCACAAGTTTTAAGGGTTGTCATGGATGCAAAACCTTATACTTGAAAACAAAATAGTTCTTTAATTTTTATTTTCAACAACAGAAAAAAAGATGACAGGGTTCATAATATTTTGCAAATATTCTGCCAAATTAATGGGAATGACTCTTTTCCTATTCTCATACTTTAATTACTTGTTTCACATCTGTCTTCTCTGCCAGACCACAAATTCTGCAAGTGTTAAGGACAATGTCTTTTTTCACTGTTCTATCCCGTGTCTAATAACATGCCCTGCACACAATAGATGCTTAATGACAGAATGAATGATAAATAATTAGCATTTGCACAGTGTAGTTACAACATCCTTTTCTATTACCTCTCTCATTTGATCTTCAAAAATAGTACTTATTCTATGAGTTTGACAGATGGGGAAGTAAAGGCTTGGGAAGATTTTAGTAAAGGCTAGTAAAAAGAAGTACTCAGAATAAAATGCATGAGGTAGAGGTGGCATCACTATTACCCTTTCCCCCTCTAGAATATAGTGAAAAACTCAGGGGGGAAAAGGAAAACAGTTCTATTTTTTTTCAGGAATTAAACAGATATTGTATACCATCTCCCAACTTCTGCCATTCCTTTCTATTTCGGGTGATAAATACTAAAGTTAAATATCGTTTAGGTACCAGGAACAAAATATTTGATCCCATTCCCCTTAAGTCAATGGACCAATAAGCAAAACCTTTTCCATATTATCTTATGAATAAAAACTCCTCACATATCCTGCTATCAAAGAATGCTTCCATTAATTTACTGAGCTTCCACTCCACACACATTTTGCAATACCTAAGTTTTAAAAGCAAAATCCACAACAAACTCTCCAAGTTTTATCCACAGATTGTTAAGGAGCTCCTATTAGTAAAGAGAAGAGTCAGCCTTTTGTTCATAAAGGAAACGCTGAAATTCTAAACTGAAAACTAACCCCCAAGATGAGTATAGCTGAAAGACAAAGACATAACGAGGTTAAAACCATTTCAAGTAAAAGACAAAAATCATATATTACCTTTAAAAATATAATAGTTTATAACCAACAGTATCCAATTCTTGGTCTAGATGACCACAAATGTATCTAATACAATTTGATAAAATTGCTCTTTTAAAGCAATGACTCTAGAAAGCTAAAATATAACTAAATTCAGTGAGTGGGGCAATAAGGTTGAATAATTAGTATTTTCTTTGAAACCTAATATATATTTGGTAAAAATATGAAGAGTCACACCTCAACACTCATTAAACCTTTTATTATATATAATATGTAAGCAACCATGGGTCATTACTGCCCACTACACTGATCAGCTAAGCCTGTATGTCATGTGAAGGATTATTAAGGAAATGTAGAATTGATGAATGTTTTCACATAGAGTTTAATTATTTCTTTGACATTCAATTTTCTTTACAAGTCATTCTGTTCTTCACAGTTAACGGTTTTGCTGTTGGCGAACCAAATGAAATTTTTCTCCAGAATCTATTATAAGCACATTAACTCTTCATACTCTGAAAACTAGAATGTGTCACTTACTCTTTAAGAACTGTTTTTATTTTATTTGACAAATAACTACCAACCAAAAAAATCATATATCCACTTGAAACAATAAAGTCATAATTGAGGTACCCTTTCTTCCCAAACCACCCATGCTTTCCAACTCCCTCTTCCTCACTGTTACAAGCTGGTACATGTCATTCTTAAAATTTTACTTCTATTTAAAGAATCATTTCTATACTGACTTCCATACCTACACATTTATCCATCTAACTATAAACCTTTCATTAATGAAAAAGAATTATGTTACACATTTTAGTATGCAACTTTAATTTATTGAGGTGAAATTTCCATAATATAGAATTAACCATTTTAAAGTGAACGGTTCAGTAGCATTTAGTACATCTGCAATGTTGGGTTACTACCACCCTCTATCTGTCCATTCAAAGTAAAACCCCTTATCCATTAACCAGTTTCTGCCTATTTCCTCCTCCCCACCAGTCTCTGGAAACTACATTTGCATTTTGTCTCTATGGATTCATTTGTTCTAGATATTTCATATAAATGGAGTCATATAATTCATGACTTTGTGTGTGGCTTCTTTCACTTAAGCATAACATTTTGAGGTTCATCCACATTGTACTTTCACTGCTTTTTATGGCTGAAAAATATTCCATTGGATGTATATGCCACAATTTATCTATTGATGGACATTGGACGGTTTCCAGCAACTTTCTTTTTGCCCATAATAATATATTACAGACATTTTTCCAGGTTAATACATGCAGAAGGACCTTATTCTCTTTCTTTTTTGCACAAGTATTTTTTTTAAAAAATCCCTGATAACACATCATTTCACCTATCTTCATATTTTGGTATGCATTTCTAAAACTAAGAACACTTTCTTATCTAACCATGATGCCATCATCACTCAATTATTAATGATTAAAAATACTGATTTTTATGCTTAGTGACATAAATTAGAGAAAGACAAATACTGTAGGATATCACCTATATCTGGAATCTAAAAAACAAAACTAGTAAATATAACAAAAAAGAAACAGATATTGAGAAAAACAGAGCTTACCAGTGGGGAGAGAGAAGAGGGGAGGGGCGAGAGAGGGGTACGGGATTGAGAGGTAAAAACTACTATATATAAAATAAATAAGCTACAAGGATATATTGTACAGCACAAGGAATATAGTCAATATTTTATATAAGTGTAAATGAAGTATAACCTTTAACAATTGTGAATCACGATGTGTACACCAAAACTTATATAAGTGTATATTATACATCAACTATACCTCAATTTAAAACATATACTGACTTTACTGGTTCTGTTTGTAATTTGAGGTATTAACTAAAGTTATGTTCAACTGTAGAGTTTATGTTCAACTGTAGAGTTTAACTTAGTGACTTCTTGAAGTTGACTTCCATTTAAAAATTTTGGGACTTCCCTGGTGGTCCAGTGGTTAAGAATCCGCCTTCCAATGCAGGGGACGCAAGTTCAATCCCTGTTCAGGTAACTAAAATCCCACATGCCACGGGGCAACTAAGCTCTAGAGACTGCGCGCCACAACTAGAGAGCCTGTGTGCTGCAACTACTGAGCCTGCATGCTCTGGAGCCCACATGCCACGACTAGAAAAGTCCGTGTGCTGCAAGGAAAGATCCCGCGTACCGCAACGAATATCCCACATGCCACAACTAAGACTCGACACAGCCAAATAAATAAATAAATAATGTCTTAAAAAAAAAAAAAAAAAAAGTAAAAGTTTCACACTTGCTTCAAAACTAAAGTGTTAGGTAACTTTTACCTAGGTGATAAATCTTGCCTTTATTCCTCTAATCAAGAAATTTCTACCCAAATTAGGAAATATAAAAATGTAACACAATTTACAATAATGATATTTTAATCAGTTTGGATGGTAGAAAAAGCAAGAGATCAATGAAGTAAATTTTACATTTATTTTGAATGCTGAATTTTCCAAGGTTTTCTGAAATAATAAAGCACTGCTGCTATTCATAATGGTGACCAGTGCTGCAGTATAATTAAAGAAATAGCAATGTCTAATTAAAAGCTGTTAACACTGCTATGCCTTGGGTCAAAACAGAAACTGGCCCAACCTAAATAAAGTCCAATACCATGAAAATAATACCATATACTTATATACCGCTTTATAGTTTTCAAACATTTTTACTTCTTAAAAAGGCACAATAAGCCAAATTACTAAAATACTGATACATTTATCCTATTAAAATCAATATATTTAAAAATATCTGCAAACATTCTAATTCCACTGATGTATGTAACAACCCACAGCAGTAGGACCAGCAAGTATTATTATCTCTATTCTATGGATAAGATAACTGAGGCTAACAAAAATATCTTTAACATCACGTAACTGTAAAATAGCCGAGTCATTCAGAAGAATGATTTTGTTAGTTAAGAACAGAAAAGAAAAAAATAGGTCCTCCTAAATCACTTTGTTAATGTAATATGAACATTTAAAAATTTAAATGATGATAGTTAATATTCTAACAGAGAAATCTGGTAAATAATAGACATATTTATAGTATATAAATAAATTGGTATCTATAATCTGTTTCACTTTAAGAAGAAAAATTCAAGTTTTTTTTCTTAAACATTATGAAAACAGTTCTTGAATAAGAATTCATTTGTCAGATAATATATTATTTCTTAACATATCCTAGTATACAAGTACATATCTGAAGTTTCTGTGATATGGTAAATCATGTTTAATTTTGTTCTAAATGGTTAAAAGTAAATTTTGTGAAATAATTATATTTGTCCTAAAGCTAACATGTCAATATTCAAAGCACAGCAGTTTTTTTTTAAATTTATTTTTGGCTGCATTAGGTCTTTGTTGCTGCACGTGGGCTTACTTTAGTTGCCTTGAGCGGGGGCTACTCTTTGTTGCGGTGCACGGGCTTCTCATTGCAGTGGCTTCTCTTGTTGCAGAGCACGGCTCTAGGCACTCAGGCTTCAGTAGTTGTGGCTCTTGGGCTCTAGAGCGCAGGCTTGGGTAGTTGTGGCGCACGGGCTTAGCTGCTCCGCGGTATGTGGGATCTTCCCAGACCAGGGCTTGAACCCATGTCCCCTGCATTGGCAGGCGGATTCTTAACCACTGAGCCACCACGGAAGCCCCCAACATAGAGTTTAAAAGATGTCAGCCTCACGTATGAAAAAATTTTGTTATAAAATTTACATTAGATTAAATGCTACACCTGGTGCTAAAAAGCTTCTTCCTAAGCATTTAACAAGACACTTATATTGGTGACATCTTTAAAGATATAAGAAGAGAGCAGGTCTCATCATCAATTCTGATTACACAGAAGATTCATTTTTAACTAGGAATGGATAGCTCAGAAGGTTGACCAATAACAACTACAGTTCATTAACATCAATTTTCTAGTTGATGCTCATCAGTTGGTATTTTAGAAGATTTTACTTGAGAATATTCACAACATTAACAACAACAATAAAAAAGGAAGAAAAAACAGAAGGAAGGAAACAGACTTAGTGCTGCCCAATACCATCATTGCAAATCTTACCAAAGACTGAACAGGAAGGAGCCTTAAACCTTTATACCCCATAAGGTTCCTAAGAAATGTATCTGAGGCACACTGGCAGGGCAGTTATGAAATGATTTTTATTGCCACTGGCCACATTGTACCTGTTCTGTGGATAATTAGAGTCCTTCAGTTTCCAAAGCTGTCAATCTGGCACCTTTCACGAGCACTACATTCACTTTAAATAAAACAAACAAAACAAAATTTATAATTCAAAGAACAAAAGAACTAAAAACAGAAACTACAAATTGCAGCAACTTTATAGTTGTGATATAAACCAACAAATAAGGAAAGTAAAATACCAGTAATATCTTACATTTTGAGATTCTTTGTTTGAACGCTATATCACAACTTTATAAAGTTTAAGCCAGACAGTTTAGGTACTTTTGTACTATACAAGTAAACACTTATATTTAAAAATTTCTTCACTGTATCAGTGTTGAAAATTTTATATTACTTCATCTCAGTATTCAAATAGGTTTATAAATCTGCGCTTTACTATAGATTCCATACACACCCAATATTGTGTCCTAAAATGCCTGGATGGCTAACTAGGAAAAAATAGGGAAAATGTGTGTTCATAATTATTAAAAATAAATAAATAAATAAAACAATTTACATATATGCACCATACCTGCAGTTGACCATTTAATGAACTCAAGTCTTCTGCTTTCTTTTCTAAAGATTGAACCCAGACTTTTCTTTTTTGTCTGCATCTTGAAGCTGCTGCTCTATTTCTTTCCAGAAACTTCCTTCTTTTTTCATCAGGATCTTCATTAGCTGCTCTTCTTCGACGACCAGTTGTATTTTGGGTCTGTGGAGTTGTGTGAGCTGGAGAAGCCTATAATAGACACAAATGAAAGTTTTTTATATTTGTACCTAGTGATTAAATTAACACAGGCAGTAAAGGGTGGCAAAGGTGAGAGCCACTAATTTTATTTTCTAAGTCTCACTGTATACATCAATATTGTAGAGCAATGTGAAAATCACCCTGTGGTTTAACAAATTCCTTGAAATAAATGAGCATTGCTAAAACACGATTCTCACTAATTAACTATCACAGTGAATGTATTCTTTAAAGTTTGTATAGTATTTTCATTTTTATAGAAATAATACAAAGAAATTTAAAATGCAATACAAATGATCATGTACAGATCTTGTAGTTTTCCATCTTGTATTTTTCCAAGTGTACTTTTAAGCAAACATTGTGGTATTATTCAATCCTTTGATAATTATTAAGGTACTAAAATAAAAATAACTTCCTATTTAAATTCATTATGAGAAACCATGTTTTCTATGATATTTTTGAAATAAAAAATAGCATTAAATCTCTAAATTTTCTTTAAAAATTGGTTTCTCTAAAATTAAGGAGTTGAAAGTACATACATATTTTAGTGTATTCAGCTCTTCTTCAGTTTTTGAAATTTGGGATCAGTCTTTTTCTAAGGGTCAGGTTCATATAATTATTAATGCTCATTTTCCTGGTGGGTAGAATCCCAGAGTCTAGATTTTCATTTTAATTGGTCCCCCTGCCCTGCCAGATCAGCCAGAGACAGGAATCTTCAGTCACTAGTGATACAGTCCAGTGTGTAGGACTACAGAATAACATCTTCAAGCTTCTCACAAATCCCAAAATTGTGCCACACAACACTTGAATACAGGAGACAGTATATGAACCCTTAGAAATAGTGCAAAAGAAACAGCACTTTGTGGCCACAGACACATGATCCAAAGAAGCAGCCTGAAAAACCTCTACTTAATGGTATTTTAAAACGATGTGAACAAAAACTTCTATCTTCTCTTAATCTATACAATAAACAAAAATCTTAAAAACTTAAGATAAGTTCTGCAGGGAAATAACCTGAATTAGTTCTCACTCTACAAACTCCAAAAATCAAAGTTATCATTCCTTTTCCAAGTAACTAGCATTAAATATTGTGAGGGTTATTTCATTTATACTGTATTTTAATTGTAATTAAGATCAAGAATTAAATCAGATGCTTTTACCTATATAATTGCAATTTAATCTTTTAGAAAAATCTTTCTATGGCTGGCTTCAAGAATGGTAACTTTGAAATATATTCTTTTATCCTCTTAACTTACTAATAGGTTTTAAAATTTTACTGAATAGGGGAGAACAGTTTTTGTTTTTAATTGACAACTTGGTTACTACAGCAAAGGCTAATCACAGGTATTGTAAGCAGAAACTATTACAGAGTTATATTTGTATATCATTACCCCTAACAAGGATTTGAGGCTACTTAGAAGCATATATTTCTCCTTCTCTCCCTCCTTCCAGTGATTCATTCATTCCACTTCATTGAAAAAAATACAGGAGCTATGCTAGTGATACAGCAGTGAACAAACAGATAAAAGTCCTGCCCTCATGGAGCTTCATTCCAATACAATAAAATATAAGGCTATAGATGAAAACTAGATCCAGGGAAACTACAGTTAGTATAAGAAAACAAATTATATTCATTTATTTTCTTTTAAATAAACATTTAAAGATGTAAAAGCCATACTAAGCTTACAGGCCGTACAAAGAAATAGCCATAAGCTGCATTCGGCTCACGAGCTAGTTTGCTAACCCCTGAATTATGACATGAGAACATACTCACTTTTCCCCTCTCTTGGCCCCTAAGTAAAGTTGCTTAGTGGATGACAACCACAACTACATTCCACTTTATCTTAAGTTTCACAAAGATAAAATACAGTAATCTAAATACCTATGCTTAGTAGGCAGTCTAAAACTTGCTGTGTAACTGTGTTTCTTTAATTGGAAAGTTTTACTTTTAAATGTGAATATTCTTTAAGTAGAGAAGATAAAAGGTATAAATAGAGCTCTGAAACATTTAACAGAAATATAGTAATGCTTACTGTAGAAATATACTGCAGACATATAGAAATATCAATCATCTAATGGGTGGTAACAAATTAAAGATAAGTGAAAAGGGCCTCTGGTATAAATAGCTGCCATTAAGCCTATCTGCTCCTTTGGTGTATTTCACAAATGTTAATTCAAGAATCGTTTGACTTATATTAGTAATATAATACCTATATACATTTCTTGTTGAATACAATCAACAGAAAAAAGTTTTCTTTAAAAAGTATTGATGGACATTATGCCATGTCAAACCAACATACAGACACTCACAGAAACATTTACAGGGTGCCATGAGCAGTAACAATTGCTTGATTATTTTTACTTATTTATTTTTTGTATCAATACTTTTACATTGAACTACCTTTTCCTAAGGCTTTTTATACACTTTTGGAATAAAATTTTACCAGAAAATTTTTTTCAAAACATATAGTCATTTAAGTTACACTGTGTTTGTTTGTTTGTTTTTAAGGATAACTGAACACTGAATGATAAAAACAACACACATACCGGAGTTTCTGTAGTGGATGTGGCTGGCTGTTGTAATGACTGTGGTCGAGATTCCTCTGATTGAGTCCTAACCAGTCCGCTACCATGACCTTTGACAGTATCGCCATTGGTAACTGGAGGATGTTGCTGGGTCAAAGCAGCTTTTAATCTCTGAAATGCAAACACCAATTTAAAAAAAACGTTTCCTGCTTTCCACCCAAATCCAACTCCCAGCATACTCTTTGGTTAACCAAAAGAAATTATTTGTTAAGGAATACATAAATACATTCGGCTTTAATATTAGTTTTGATTTATCATATTCCACTGCATTCCTAAATATCAGTAAGACGAACAGGACCTTTGGAAAGTTTGCCTGAGTCTTTTTTGTCTAGTACTACTAGAGGGTTCTATACTTTGCTATTCCTAATTAATCAATTTTGAGAAAAGAGTGAAAACTAAAAACACTGTTGACTGAAAATAACTAGATTTGTTCAACTAAAATAAGCAAAACAAGTTAATTATGCATGTTTCACCTATTTTCTCCTACCCCATTCCTATATCCCATATCCCAGTCTTTTCAGGCTCTGCCTAGATTCTTAGACCTAAATATCTTCTTTTTCAGATTTGAGTCCATTTGATCTCTGCTTGCAGGTTTGATGTCACTGCTTACTTGGACAATGACCTGATGTTGCATTTTTTAGGCCATTGTACTGACTGTCAGACTGAACCTCCTCCTAGAACCCACAGCTGGGTTTGCCTCCCTTAGGTCTTCCCTGTCACCAGTAAGCAGACCTAGCTCCAAGTCTATCCCTTCTACTATGTTCCATTTTGCCAGTGAACTGCACCCAACTCACTGTCAGAGTATGGCAGATCTAGCGTTATAATGAAGCTCTAGACATTTATGGCTACTTCTTTAAAACAAAACAAAAAAAACACCATTTGAGTAAGGCTTATTATTCTATCAGCAAAAATATATGAGTATCCTATCTCCCCAACCAAACAGTAAGCTCTTTAAGAGTAGAGATTGCCTTTTATTTCTTTGCATCCCTTTTAGCAACTGGTACATTGATTTGCTACATAGATGGACAACAAATATATTTGCTAATGGACAGAAATTGGTTTTTTTGAAAATGGCACATGGGATCTTTGGGGTGGTTTTATTGTTACGCTCTATAAATATGAAATAATTAGCACAAAATAGTCATATTATAGTATCTTAGCAATGAAAGGGATCTCAGGGATCTGAGAGACCTGGGACTATTATTGATGATATTGTTCTTAATAACTCAGAAGTAGCCCTTGAGCTCAAAATATAGTTTTATAACAAAATCTGGTGAAGAGATATGTCATTACATTTTCCTAAGATCCACACTCAGGTGCACATGTGGCAGGGAGGGAGGTTACAAATACTGATATAAGAACTATGCTGCAGTCTACCCAGTGCTTCCCACACTTCCTAGAAGTCAATTAACTGCCTTGGTATCACATGCTAAAAACAGATTCTTGGCAACCTTTCCTCTCTTCTTTCCCTGGAAATAGCATAAAGGGGTAGATAATAGAGAAGAGCTTTAGAAAAAGTCTCCCAAATGATTCTACTACAATTGTTTTCATTTATTCCAACTAAGAACAATTTAGAAAATTTGTAATTTCTTTATTTTCACCTATACATATCTTCTTACCATCTATAATTGATCCAGATCCCTTAAAAACTGAAGCACAGGACTTCCCTGGTGGCACAGTGATTAAGAATCCACCTGCCAATACAGGGGACACGGGTTCAATCCCTGGTCCGGGAAGATCCCACACGCTGCAGAGCAACTAAGCCTGTGCACCACAACTACTGAGCCTGTGCTCTAGAACCCGCAAGCCACAACTACTGAGCTCACAAGCCACAACTATCGAAGCCCACGTGCCCTAGAGCCCTTACACTGCAACTACTGAGCCCACGTGCTGCAACCACTGAAGCCCGCATGTCTAGAGCCTGTGCTCCGCAACAAGCGAAGCCCCGCTTGCTGCAAACAGAGAAAGTGACGCGTGGCAATTAAGACCCAACACAGCCAAAAAATAATAATTAAAAAAAAAAGCATATATGAAAAGATCAAAATTTCCAATGAAGCAGTAATTCTAACTAGACAAGTGTTAATGGACATTTTCTACTGCTAATCATTGTAGATTCTGGGTATGATTTTAAAAACAACGTCAGTAGTATAAAAAATATTTTGTTGAGGTATAAGTTACATACAGTAAAATGAACTCTTTTTAGTGTACAGTTCTGTGAGTTTCAACAAGCACATACAGTCGTGCAACCACCCTCTACAATCAGGATACAGAACAGTTCTATTACCCCCCCCCAACTTTCCTCATGCTTCTTTCCTGTCACTCTCCTCCCACCCACAGCCCCTGGAAACCACTAGTCTGTTTTTTGATCCCCAAAGTTTTGCCTTTTCCAGAATATCATATAAATGGAATCATACAGTGTATATAGCCTTTTGAATCTGGCTTTTTTCCTTTAGCATAATGCACTTGAGATCCATCCCTGTTGTTGCATTATCAGTAGTTTTTCAATGAGTTTCTAATAAACTATTCCAATTTTACAGATTAGGACACGAGATCATTTGCCCAAGGTCACACAGCCGTTAAGCTAGTTAAAATCCTACATTTGAACATGGATCTCCTTAATTTCAAAGTGCACAGTTTTTCCATGGCATCATGTTACATATGTTATCCTACAAAAAAAAAAAAAAAGGAAAAATCAAGAAAGAAAAAGGAAGAAATTAAGGAAGATTAAAAATTAAGGAAGATAAGGAAATTAAGGCTGGATGGCTTGATTATTCAGAAGACAACCACAAGGGAATTCCCTGGCAGTCCAGTGGCTAGGACTCCATGCTTTCACTGCCATGGGCCCAGGTTCAATCCCTGGTCCGGGAACTAAGATCTCGCAAGCCACGCGGCATGAAAGACAATCACAAAGGATTAGGAATGCCAAGTCTGATACTGCAACTGCTGAAGTCCTGTCACTCCAGGATCAGGTATGTTTTTTCCATCTTTTCTGACTGAATACTTCTTTATGAATTGTAAATAGCACCACAATAGGTTAGTATATGTAATGTATACTGTGTACATATTAGCATACATAATGTATACAGCTGAGAAGACACTTTATTGTTTAGAATTTAACTCTGCCTCAAACAATCTGTGTGACTCTGAACAAATCATTTCAATCTCTGAGTCTGTGTTTCCTTGTCTGTAAAATTGGGAACAATGGTAATTTCCTTGCAGGGATGAGGTAAAGATTAAATATAATATGCAAAATTACCTGATTCATAAAAGGATTTCTTAAGTATCAACTTCCTTACTTTTTTCTTTTTTAAACAATTATTTATTTTTGGCTGAACTGGGTCTTTGTTGCGGCACACAGGATCTTTTGTTGTTGTGTGTAGGCTTCTCTCTAGTTGTGGCATGCGGGTTTTCTCTTCTCTAGTTGTGGCACACAGGCTCCAGGGTGCGTAGGCTCTGTAGTGATGTGTGGGTTCCAGAGTGCGTGGGCTCTGTAGTTTGCGGCACGCGGGCTCTAATGGAGGCACATGAGCTCAGTAGTTGTGGCGTGAGGGCTTAGTTGCCCTGAGGCATGATGTGGGATCTTAGTTCCCTGACCAGGGATCAAACCCGTGTCCCCTGCATTGTAAGACGGATTCTTTACCACTGGACCACCAGGGAAGTCCCTTCCTTACTTTTTTCAAAAACAGCTATTGAGGCCTCTGTTTTTTTAGCACAGGTGTCAGGGTGAGGACACCAAAGAATCAGGAAAGTTCCTATACTTTTGTATTTTCAAAATATACTTAGAGGGAAAAAAAGTACTTAGGGGTTCATCTTAAGGACTGGTTTAGCTTCAGACATATTTTATTATGGAAAATATATTCTCAAGACCATGTGACACACTGCATCTTTCAGAATTCAGGTCAGATTCCTTCCTGGTTGCTTTTTTTCTTCCTTCTTTTTTAAACAAGCAGAAATGACCACATTAGCAGCTAAGATCCAGGAAATTGGGACACTCATAACTGATGGGCTAATGTGGAAGTGGATGGATTAAAAATTAGGTAGGTGACCAAAGCAGTAGTTGGCTGTAATCAGGTAGGAATACTTAGGCTAAATGGTCAAAGAACTTAAAGTAAAAAGACAGGAGTCTGAAGGTATGGGTCACATAAACAGGAGGAGGATCTGAGTGTGCATACTTAAATCTTTTAAAAGCCAATCTATATGGGGCTTCCCTGGTGGTGCAGTGGTTGAGAGTCTGCCTGCCGATGCAGGGGACATGGGTTCGTGCCCCGGTCCGGGAAGATCCCACATGCCGCGGAGCGGCTGGGCCCGTGAGCCATGGCCGCTGAGCCTGCGCATCCGGAGCCTTCGCGTCCGGAGCCTGTGCTCCACAACGGGAGAGGCCACAACAGTGAGAGGCCCACGTACCGGAAAAAAACAAAACAAAACAAAACAAAACCCACCAATCTATAGCGTTAGGTGGGCTTCCATTTCTGGATATAAAATGTACATAAATATACATATTGGTTGAGATGTGAAGCTTGGTAAATTATGTGTTGGTAAAACATTTTTAAGTCCTTAGGTAGAAAACAAAGAAGAGCATTTAAAGTTTTATAGTGAAGAGCTTAACTCTTAGAATTAATGAAATACAGTAACTGCACATAGGGGAGTCTGAAGTACATAAACATCACTCTCTTGAATAATCTTTAGTAGGGCAAGTTACTACCTTATAGAGCACTTAAAAGCAGCATTCATTATCCTCTCTTGACTGCCCTAGGGTATACAGTACTCATCCAGGGAGGAAGCTCTAATGTTTACTCCATGCTGTTACATTGATTACGATGGGTCTAACTTGGAAAAGTGTGCCACTGGGTACAAAATGTAAGAAAAAGATTTTCAAGGGTTAATTAACACTGCTCTGAACTGCAGATTTTTTTTTTAAACAGCAACAAAAACACACATACACTAAAAGAAATTACAGTGGGTTAGGTGAAGGAAGTTGTCATTATTCATATACATTTTACAATAAGGATATCTACAATCCACCCACATATATGTTAGAGATTTTTTTTTTTTTTTTTTGCGAGTTAGAGATATTTTAAAGAAGGGCAACTATTTGGTCCTCCCCCAAATTAATGAAAACATATAAATATAATATTTATTTTACAGTAGAAATTTGGAGCTAATCAGTTAGTCCAATTACCATCTTACAGATAAAGAAACTAAGGCCCAAAGAGTGAAGTTACTTCCCAGAAGCACAGAGGGAGTTATAAAAGAAACAGAGCTAGGACCAGAAATTCTGTCTGTTGACTCTTACTTCACTGAACAAACATATTTTAAATAAAAGTTTTTCCAAACTAGAGCTTTTGTCTAATATTAAGTATTCTAAGTATATTTTAATAATCATTAAGAAGAGTATCAGACATTGGTCAGTCCATTACTAAGATCAAAATTTCTATCAATAGAGAAATCTAGTTAAGTAAATAAAGATTGAATACTCAGAGAAAGTAAGATTTAACAAGTCTATATTCTCTAACATGTACAATAAAAGCTAGGCATAATTTTAATTTTAAACTAAAGGTATACAGTGCAAGAAAACTAAAATCTTTATTACTACATTTCTAAGCAGACTTAGTGCTTTAATGTTTAGAGTTAAAATTTTAGTGTTGTAAAATTCAACTACTATGTTGAAAACTTTTTTCTTAGAGATTGTGTCAATTAAAGAGTAAATAGTCTGTTGTGCTGACCAATCTGACACTCATCTTAAGAGGTAATCTGCTAAAAATAATTTGTTATTCAAATTCTATGTTATATGTTGTACCCCTGAAAACAAATTTTATCACATCTGTCAGAACTTGGTAGGAAGAAACTACTCTATCATAGTTCAAAGAAAAAACACAATGTTCTCTAGAAGCAATGTATGAAAAAGTCAGATCCATATTTCATATGTGCCACAAAAGCTCATCAGAGTAATAACCCTCCTTCTCTGGGGTGTTATCCTACCATCTGCTGCTCTATTACTTATCTTTATTTTGCAACTAATTAACAGCATAATCTTCTAAATTCAGCAAGTTAATTATCATTATTGTAGTCTTTGCAGCATCATCAGTCCTCGTGAAATCTTGTCTCCCCACCCCCAGAGAACATATGAAAATGAAGTACGTTGGGAGAGAGTCTGTTTCTTTGGAGTGGGCTCGTTAGGTGTTTGCTGATTAGCTTGGCGTGCAGAGGCAGGTCAGAAGAATTCTGCTGAACATGAGGTTCCATGCAGGGCCCAACTAAGTTAATGTAGGTTTCTGAACATTTGCCAAGATGCCCTCTGTCAGCTCTCAGTAGAAACCCCCTGCAGAAACCCTACTGGCTACCCACTGTGTGCAAAGATCTCTCTCAGTTTGTCACGCAAGTCTTAAAGGAATGATTCTGGGGAATACTACTCAAATACTTTACTAAATCTTCTTAAACAAAACTCCTGGATGGTTAACATTTTCTTATTTAGAAGTTACTTTTTTTTTTTTTTTTTTGCAGTACGCGGGCTTCTCACTGTGTGGCCTCTCCCGCTGCAGAGCGCAGGCTCCGGACGCACAGGCTCAGCGGCCATGGCTCACGGGCCCAGCCGTTCCACGGCATGTGGGATCTTCCCGGACTGGGGCACGAACTCGTATCCCCTGCACCGGCAGGCAGACTCTGAACTACTGTGCCACCAGGGAAGCCCCAGAAGTTACTTTTTGATTACAAATATTACATAGGAAATTTGTTTTATTAGAAGAGTAACACAGATAGCAAATATCTGTGGTTTAATGTGCTTAATGACCAACAAAACCCCTAAACCTAAATCTGGTGAGATCCAGTGAAATTTTGTGAAAATAGTAGATAATAGGAATTTACCTAGAGTATTAAAAAATACTAGGTAATCTTGTATTTGTGGACCACCATATATATATATTTTTAAAAACTACGTGCTTACTTTTCCAAAGACTTAACGTTTTTAAAAAACAAAACATAACAAACACAACTTGTCCTGAAGAAATTTCTTTAGCAAAAAAGAAGGATCTTATTTAAATATTTATAGTAGACACAAACACAATGCATATAAATCTTCCTGTGAGCACTGGGCATCTGAAAATCAGGGCACCACAAAAGCATCCTTGGCTATCTTAGGATACAAATAAGTTTCTCTTCAGCTGTAGTGCGCTACTCATTCTTATGTGTTCCAATGCTGCCATTTCTCAAACATTATTTTTTAACCACATTTTAGCACAATCACCATTGCTGCACTATTTAGCATGTCGTTAACAGACTGTGACCACAAAAGTCAAACAAATCCTTAACAGAAATGCAGAATCAAGCAGGGAGGATATTTAAAATATTTTCAAAGAGTTGAAAACAACAAAGCAAAATCCACTTGAAGCAGTGAAAGAAGAAATTATAAGTTTTGCTGGGGTGCTACAGACTGGTAAACAGTCAGAAAAATTATTTAATGTGTAATGTGAATCTAGGGGATGTGAGCTGGGAACCATTCATTTGGAGAGCATGGAACTGGAATTCTATCACTGATAGAGAAAGAATTAAGTCCCATGATCGTTTATCTGATCATTAAGAAACCTCTGTGCAATGGGATATGAACCTAGTCTCAACTTTCTCCAGTTAGAATTATACAATTATTTATTTAGTAAATCTTTTTTTTAGCCCTTTGATGTTTAATTAAGTAATCAATGACACTGACATTTTAATCTAAATTTAGAAACAATCTGTAACTATTTTGTATTTTATGTTACAAATGTATCTAAAATAACTTGCCACATAGAGTAAGAGACTGCCCTTGGATTTTAGTTTTAAATATTTGAGATTGATTTAGTCCTGTGATTTTAGTTGGAAGAACTAAGATAATCTTACTAAGCCTCTTAATAATACAGGAATATTGAAGAGAACCAAACCCTCATTGTATCTATAATTTAATTATTTAAGTTATTGAAGTACTTGGGGAAGTTTGTTAGACAATGAGGTACCTATAGAGAAAACAGGATATATTAAGTTTAAAATGAAGTTTAGTATGTTTAATTTTATTTTAAGCCCTTTAAAAGTGATCGCTGTACAACTCGATTTATAAATTGGCCTTGAGAACTTAGGGAAGAAATAAGTTTTTGAATTTGTAACTTTATTTTTAAAAAGGAGACTCTCAATAATGGTTTTTGTGCACAAAAGTCACCATCAAGGGTATCAAAAAACTGAAAACAAGAGCCAAACACCTCATTGATACAATATAATCCTAACTGCCATACCTGTTGGGAAAAAAAAATCAATAATGGCATATTAAAAAGATAAGAAGACTTTTTTTTACTCTCTTGATGATCATTGGAAACATTTGCAAGAAAAATCTCAAAACTTAAGATCACGTCTGCTGAATTTCTTAGTACCCAAGAAATGTTTGTTAAATAAACAGCAATCATTAGAAATAACTGTTAAATGAGGCTGATGCAAAATAAATGAACATGAATTAAACTACAAAACCCAAACTATTTCCGGGTTATTCCCAAAGGTTGGTAGATTTGTTTTGTACTTATACCAATATATAAGTATACTTGATAATGATGATAATGAAATTCAAGCACTGAAAATTCTTCAATCAAACTGATTCACTGGACAATCAAATATACTAAAGGTGGTACATTACCAAACCACAATGTAATTTAATTAATATAGAAATCAATAAGAAACAGATAAAAAGCCCTGAAATATTTGGAAATTATATACTACACTTTTAAATAACCCACAGTTCAAGGAAGAAATCACAAGGGAAATTAGAAAATAAATAATAAAAGTACAGCATATCAAAATTTGTGCGCAAGTTATAGCGTTAAATGCCTATATGAGAAAGGTAAAAAGATTTAAATCAATAATCTAAGCTTCTACTTTAAGAAGCTAAAAAAAGATAAGCAAATTAAACCCAATTAAGTAGACAAAGAAAATATTAAAGATAAAAGTAGCAATCAACGGTAATACAGTATACCATTAAGAAAAATAAAGGCAAGCTACAGACTGAGAAAATATTCGTGATATATATATATACATATCTATATACAAATTTGTATCTAGAATATATATAAAGAATTCCTATAACACAATAGTAAAAGACAAGTAACCAAATTTAAAGAATGAGCAAAAAATATCACAAATAATGTCTGGCTGATTGGAAATGTAAATTGAAACCAAGAGATGCTGCCACAATCTCCTAGAATGTCTACAATGAAAACAATAGATAAAACCAAATGTCCGCAAAAATGTGGGAACAACTGGAATTCCCATACACTGCTGGTAGGAATGTAAACCTTTGGCAAAAGGTCTGGCAATTTATTATAAAGTTATATGTATACCTACTCTCTGACTCAGCAATTCCACTCTTAGGTAGATAAACTTAATGAAAATATACATCTACAAAGGGAGTTATACAAGAATGTGCATATGAGCTTTATTCACAACAGCTAAATACTAAAAACCATTCAAGTGTCCACCAACAGGAGAATGGATAAAGAAATTGTGGTATACTCACACAATGGAAAACTACTCAGCAATAAAAAGAAACAAACTTTGATACACGCAACAACATGGATAAATCACATAGACATATGCTTAGCTGAACACAAGAGTATATATTGATTCCATTTACATTGCTGGTGACAAATACAAGAACAGTTGGGGGAGGTGGACTGATTGGGAAGGGAAATAAAGAAACTTGATGGGTAGATGTTAATGTTCTATACATAATAAGGGTGTGAGTTACATGAATGCATTTAAACTGTACAGATAAAATCGGTCCATTTCAATCTATGTAAATTTTACATTAAGAAAGCCTTATGGGCTTCCCTGGTGGTGCAGTGGTTGAGAGTCCGCCTGCCGATGCAGGGGACACGGGTTCGTGCCCCGGTCTGGGAAGATCCCACATGCTGTGGAGCGACTAGGCCCGTGAGCCATGGCCGCTGAGCCTGCGCGTCCAGAGCCTGTGCTCCGCAACGGGAGAGGCCACAACAGTGAGAGGCCCGCGTACAGCAAAAAAAAAAAAAAAAAAAAAAAAAAATTGAGTGAGGGTAGGGAGTGGTCTGAGGTACAGATAAAACAAGAATGGCAGTTATATTGCTAATAATTGAAGCTGGATGATGGGTACATGGGGGTTCATTATAGAAACCTATTTATTTTGTATGTGTTTGAATTCTTCCATAACAAAAAGCTTAAAAAAAAAAGGAAATGGACTAATTTCTGAGTCTTTTTAAATTAAAAACAGGACAATCTTATTTACTATCCCAGTTAAAATAGGCAATCACCTAAATATGGCTATTTTATATGTTAACAATATTCTAATAAGAAATTTAATTGGACTGTTAAATTCAAGTGGGGCAATCTGTGACTCCCCATGCTATTTTGGGGCTTTCAACCAGTAACTGTTTTTCATATATAAATTTATGAAATATAGCTTTGGTATTTTTTTTAATATACAAGCATACAAAACACTTTTATTCTTATTAAATTTCTTAGTGATTAAAAGAAAAAGTTATTCAGGGAAGTTTACTAGTTTCTACAAATATGGCCTAATCTCTTATAGCCAAAAGTATTTCTTTAAATCTGATTTTTTCCATTGGAATTAATTTGTGGGAAAAAAAAGTCCACTGAATATGTAAAAATATTTTTAGATACAGTGTACAACAACAGGATCTCTTTAACTTCTATTTCTACTCTACTCAGTTTCACTAATTGAACTTTTCATTATAACAGTTATGTTTAAAGTAGGAAGTGTAAAACACATTCCCAGTGAAGCTCTTCTGCTATGAAGTGGAAAAGATTCATCTTAGTTATTATTTCCATGCCTTTGACCTAAACAAGCTGTTATGTGAAAAATTCCCCTCCTGGGTTTTCAAGTTCCCTCACCACAATCAATAACCAGCTAATTTTAATACTCTTCAACCAACTATTATTCATTCAGATGGTATATAAGTTTTGCTGTTAAAAAAAAAAAGTTATCCCATGCCAATTTCAGATTGATTATTTGCACTAATGGAGAATAGCAGTAAAAAATTTAAAGCCTTGTGATAATATTGATACATAATGGCTTTCATGTGTACAGATTTATATTATTAGTATAGTGCCTAGCATAGAACTGAAACAAATAATAGGTGTCTAAAAATTATCTATCGATTCATTGGTTGTAGTTAAGAAGAATTAGCTTTAAAGTGTGTTAGACTATAGAAGGGAGAATTACACTTATTTGAATAAAACCAACCCCCCACACTCCCCATCCCACAGCAGCAGCTTCAGATCTTCTACCAAGAAAATTAGCAAGTTAGTAGGATTTGGGGCTAAGAGAGACCCCAGAAATCAAAGTTTAACCCCTTTATTTCACAGATGAGGAAAATGAGTCTCAGAAAAGTTAAAGTGGGTTGACTAGGGGTACTGAATAGCAGAATCAGGATTAAAATGAAAATATGTCTCTTGATTCCTACTCTATAGTTCATCCCTTACCACCAATTTCTTAGTGTCTGAAACATAACTCAAAAATATGGTTTTCGTTTATATATTATGTGTAGTGTTTACTAACTCATATACTATTTCAGAATTCTAGTTAATTCTGTTCTACTCATTTGTATGACTGTATACAACCACTCATTATATCAGCACTGCCTTCAGATGATTACTTCTAGTTTCAGCTGCAATATCTCTAGCCTCCAGCAGGGGGAGGATTTATCTAAAAAGCCACACCAAAAATCAGACAAACCAATGACAAGAACTAGAACTTTACTCCCAATCCATTCATTTGCTTTAAAGTATCAGTAGCTTGTCACTATGCTAATGAAAGCTTTCCTTTTCCAAATTTTCTAGTTCTTCTGTAATGTAATACAGTCCACGATTTTATAAAATTTGATCTAAATTGTGCATTTGAAGTGGGCTTTAATGGAAAAAACTAATTTGAAACAGGCTCAAGAAATGTATAGAACAAATAAAATCTTGCTTACCATTTTTGCTTCTGACTGTACTGGTTGAGGAGAAGAAGGACCTGGAATTCCCGGAACACTAGGCACCATGGTGACTGGTCGAACAAGCTATGCAGAAGATATTGAAAAATAATTGCTAGAGAATATATTCAAAATGAGATTTGTACTTTTATTTGCACAATGGCTGCTATAATAATTTACATATTATAATCAATATAATGCATTAACATTTACATGACAATATATTATACATTAATAGAAATGTATATTAATATTATAAATATAATTGGTATAATTATTTGAGACTTCAGAATTAGAAAACTGTATCTCTGTCTGAACCCTTATTGATCTTAATCCTGATTTATCCTTCAAAAGTTGTCAATTGGGGATTCCCTGGTGGTGCAGTGGTTGAGAGTCCGCCTGCCGATGCAGGGGACACGGGTTCACGCCCCGGTCCGGGAAGATCCCACATGCCGTGGAGCGGTTGGGCCCGTGAGCCATGGCCGCTGAGCCTGCACGTCCGGAGCCTGTGCTCCGCAACGGGAGAGGCCACAACAGTGAGATGCCCGCGTACCGCAAAAAAAAAAAAGAAAAAAAGTTGTCAGTTGTTCTGAGACACTCACTTCCCTAATCTTCAATTTTCATAATTCCTTTTTTTAAATGATTTCTTCTTATAGAAAATAATATTTAAAGTGATGGATTTCTCACAGATCTGTCACCCTTCCATTTTGAATGTGAAAGGAAAGAATGTTAAAACTTGTATAACTAGGCATAGAAAGTAATTTCAACAATGAACTTTGCTTTTCTAAAATATATACATATAAAATTTCTAAAATATACGATGAAAGTTCTTTGATATATTAATATAAAGCATGACAAAGAAGAACCTGATTACCTCTAATAATTCCTCTAATAATAATAATATGTAACAGATTTTTCTGGTTTTTGCCTTTTTTAAAAAACCTAATTATCAACACTGAATGATTAATTATTATGTACCTAAAGTATACCTCTTTTTCATTTCAGTTTCTCTCATCACAGTTACATTTAACGGATAACCATACAATCCCAGATACAGGACAAGGATGTTTCCCCCTTGAAAATATCCTGAGAAAAGAGGAAGTAATCACCTTATATTCGAGTCCTTATAAAATATCTCATTCTGAACAACAAAGTTCTGTTTGAAGACAACATATTATCTTGAAATTATTTCAATCAATGTTAATTTTGGATACTTAGAAAGGTCACTCTGGAAGAACTAGTTAATAAAAAAAGTAAATATTTAACATTAATTTTAGTATTATTTCTGAGGATATAATCTCACCAAAGTGTTAGATGTTACTGTAAGGAGGCTTTTAAAACTAATTTTTAAAAGCTATACAATAAGTGATTATATTGTACTGATCAGAAACAACTATCTACAAGGTAAAAGAAGAAACTGTCTTTTTATTACATGAATGAATATTAGGACTTGGTGTAAGATTCCCAGGATTACAATAATAGATTAAACACAAGTGTTAATAGATTGTGTTAATAGATTGTGTTAATAGATTAACACAAAAGTGTTATACTGAAACTACTTGGGTGAGGATGAAAACAATGTGTTTTGGAAAATTGTGTGAGATTTCTTAAAAAGTGGTTCTAATGATGAAAACTTGAATGTTGAAGACACATTTGAAGAGTCTGAATAAACTTATGAAATGTGAGAACAGGAAAAAAGGATTATTTCTAACATATTATTCCAAAGAATGTGCTTCTAAATATTCACTATGTTATTAAATATTGTAAGTAGATATTTAACTACTGTCTATGTCTTTCAAAATTTATATATTTAACATGCCCTCAAAAAACTTTTCTTATGCATCTTCTCTTTAGGAAAGTGGGGACTATCTATTGCCCATTCTACTAGACCATTTAGATTTTCACACGCTTGGGACAGCAAAGGAATTTTGTAAACCCAACCTGACCATAATATTTCACAGAGAGTGCTTTTATAAACAATTTCTATAGTAATCAAAATAACATGGAGTTACCTGATAAGTGTTCCAGTATAAATGTCTTCTTAAAGAATAGAAATCTATGTTAATATTTGAATTCTACAAATCTAGCAAATTGAAATGGGTTGAATATGGAATAAAGTTCTTAATACTAAAAATAAAAGGAAAACAAGATTTTTAGGATGGAAAAATGTTTTCTATCCAATTATGTTTGCCTTGAAAGGTAAATGCTATCACAATAAATATCAGTGAGTAAATATTGCTCACCACTAAGTATTTTGTTGAATTCAGTTTCATAAACTAATCAAGCAGCCCCCCCTTGGGCTGTATTTTCTGATTACAAAGATCGGTTTTACTATAAAGAAAAAATTTTAATAGTCTAAATTTCAAACTTACTGGGACTGCAGCTGGAACATGCACATTCGAACTTGTAATTGATGCAGGAATAGCAACAGGCATGGTTTGTCCATTAGGAAGATGTAACAGAAGAGGAAATGGGCCTGGTACAGGACTAAGGAAAACAAAAGAAGGGCAATTAGAGAAAAGAAATCCCTATCAATAATCTCTAAAAATACAAGAGTATTTTTACTCCTATTATTATATCATTTAAAAGTAAATTTTCCAGAGAAAGGTAAACACTGTATGATTTCACTTATATGTGGAATCTAAAAAACAAAACAGATGAACAAACATAACAAAACAGAAACGGAGAACAGACAGGTGGTTTCCAGAGGGAAGGGTGTTGGAGAGATGAGAGAAATTAAGAGGTACAAACTTCCAGTTACAAAATAAAGAAGTCACAGGGATGAAATTCAGTGTGAGGAATGCAGTCATTAATAATGTTATATCTTTGTACAGTAACAAAGGTGGTCAAAAGGTACAAACTTACAGTTATAAGATAAATAAGTACTAGGGATGTAATGTACAACATGATTAATATAGTTAACACTGTTGTATGTTACATATGAAAGCTGTTACCAGAGTAGATCCTAAGAGTTCTCATCACAAGGAAAAAATATTTTTTTCTCTTATTTTATATCTGTACAAGATGATGGATGTTCACTAAACTTACTGTGGTAATCATTTCATGATGTATGTAAGTCAGATCATTATGCTATACACCTTAAATATATACAGTGCTGTATGTCAATTGCAGTTAACCCTTGAACAAGAGGGTTAGATGCACTGACACTATGCAGAGTCGAAAATCCCAGTGTAGCTTATGGTCAGCCTCTGTATCTGCAGATTCAACCAACTGTGGATTGTGTAGTGTGGTAGTATGTATTTGTTGAAAAATATCTGTGTGTAACTGGACTCACGCAGTTCAAACTGGTATTGTTCAAGGGTCCACTGTATATCTCAATAAAACTGGAAAAAAAAGAAAAAAGAACTGCAGCTCCAGCCCAAGAAAATGCCTATGTGACAGATGGAAACTTGATACCATCTTTCTCATAACATGAATAAAATACCCACAGAAAATTATTCATGGTATATATACACCACTCAAGTAATTAAAAACAAAACAAAAATCTTCCAATCACTGCAAAGCACATTGTAAAATTTAATTGTTTTTAATTGCATCTTAAATGCACAATGTACGTAAGCAGTGTAGAGAAAAAGAGGAAAAAAATGGAAAAAGTTATGAATTTACTTAGGACAATCTCCAACATGTTAGTTGAGAAAAATTCTTATCAACTACCTGTAAGAACTGAAAGAAATGTTACCTGGTGATAAAAATAATCTTATGTGTTTTGTGTGAAATAGCATGAAAATAAGAGACCATCTTAAAATCACATTCTATGTTGATTTGTTTTTCAAATTAAGTTTTAGATATTTATTTTCTAATTTATTAGATACTATTTATATTTATTAAAAAGACTACCCAAGCATTTTTTCCGAAAATCAAAGCATGCAAAATACTATTAACACACACACACACACACACACACACACACACACACACACACACACACACACACACACACACAAAGGCCACAATTAGAATAATTAAATATCTTAGGACAAATCATAACAAGAAAAACTTAACAATTCATATAATTCAATGATTGGCCCAAATCACTTACACGATTGGCCTGTTGGAGGACGGTGCCTGTGTGATTACAGTACTTGAGGTTGGTGAAGGTACTGCCTGCTGAATAATTACACTTGAGTCAGAACTTGTAAGCAGCACATTGGGAACCTGTAATGATGCTGGACGAACGATAGCTGATGTGGGCTGTGCAGTTTGTGTCAATGGTACTTCCTATTTAATAATGAGATAGAGAAAGAATGTAATTTAAAAATGCAAGTCAACAGAATATAACACATTTTTAAAAACAACCACAAACATAATACTTAATATACCCCAAAGTATATTAATATTTAAAGTTAATTAAAAGAAAATTGTAGAAGCCACTGTAAAGTTTCAGATGCAATGTTCATATTTTAATTTAAAAACATCTTGAGTGGTTTTTTCAGTACAATTTATTTTACCATCAATCTAGAAATAAGTTAGGCTGGGCAACTTGGCTATATAACTCCATGAGAATTTAAGTTAAAAAACAGAAATACAACTCCATTCTCATGGAAGCATAGAACTTAAAATCCAGAAGGGATTGCCTAGTCCTACTCCATCATTATACTGTATAAAGAAGAAATAGGTCCAGGAGACTGTTTTATAGTTGATACAAATTCAATAATAGAATACTTATAAAATGGTACTATAGTAAGGGCCCAAAAATGTTAAAAATTTTTTAATACAAATATTTGCTAATTTCAGGTAACTATCTCTACATTATCAATAATTTTTCAGTATCAAAAGGCCAAGTAATATTGATACCTTGAATGTAAAAATAAATAACTATTGGAGTAACATCTTTCCAAAGTAAAGGAAAACACAGAACCTCATAGATGGTCTTTTCCCCAGTTTTACAGATTAGAAAACAGAGATTATCCAGGACTCTGTAACTAGTTACTGTAAAAATTGGGTCTACTATGTTCTTTGAATTGGCCTTTATACTGCCATTTATTATCAAAATCTTATTAAGCTATACAGGAAGAAAGATAAACTAGTAGTACTGGGACTTCATTTATTTGACAAGTTTGAGAATTTACAACACACCCTCAAGGCCTAGTGGGAAGAGAGACAATAAACAAGTAAAACAAACAAGAAAATTTCAGACTGTAATGTGTTACAGACTAACAGCAAAACATAAGAAATCATGAAAGATCAACTGAGGGAAGGTTGGAGTTGGCTCCTTTGATAGCATAGTGAGGTAAGGTGAGCTTCTTTGCAAAACAGCATTTGAACAGGTACTGAAAAGATAAGGAGGAGAGCATTCTAGGGAAAAGGAAGCAATACCAAGAGCAATGTCTTTGAGGTAGGAAAAAGCTTAGAATACCTGATGAACATCCCAGAGAATGGCATGAGGTGAGGCTGGATGGGTAGGTAAGTCCAGATCAATGAGGACTTATAGAAGGAGTGTGTTACCTTAAATGCAATGGCAAACCATTGAAGGATTTTAAGCAGGGAAGTGACATAATGTATTAAAAATAAAATAGCCTATGGAAAATAGGTTGGAGATGGAAGTAGAAAGTCCAGGTAATTGTTAAAAATTATATTAACATTATTAATATATTAATTATATTAAAATTATTATTTTAATACTATTTGTATTTTAACAAATAATAATTGTTAACAATTATTAGAAGGTAATCGTTAACAATCCAAAAGATGATGATGGATTGGACTAAAGTGGTGACACTGAAGATAAAAGAGATAAATTAAGGATATATTCAGGAAGTAGGTCTCGTAAGATTTGTTACTGGTTTCAGTGTGAAGGAAAAGAGGGAATTAAGTATTCTTTATTCTTGGCCTGAGCAACTAGATGGATGGAAAGAAGTTTTCCCTGTTTTACCGAGACAGGGAAAACTGTGGGGAAAAAAATCAAGGGCTCTAATTTAGACATACTATGTTTAAGATGTCCATTAGACACAGAAAAGGAAATGTCAAGATGGAGCTGGATATGAATATGGAAATCTGGGAAATATCCGGGTTGATATAAATTTGAAAACCACGAAGATGGTTTTTAAAGTTATGAGTCTGGATGAGAGCACTTAAGAAAAAAATTGAGAAAGAAAAGAGAAGGGGGCCCAGAACTTGCTTTTTACAACTTGGAATGACTATGCCATGCCCAGGGGGAACTAATGACTGAGGAATGCAGGAAGAAGAAATACCCCTAGAAGAGGCTAAAGCAGCAATCAACAGGAAAAAACTGCTGAGTGTGAAGGGACTGAAATACTTTCTAGGAAAAAGATATTTATATCAAAGATTTAACAGCGTTTCTTATAATTGTGATAATGTGGAAACAACCTTTATGTCCAACAAGAACAAGATAAGTAAATACATTAAGGTAATGATAAAATAAAGTGCAAACATTAAAAATTATGACTTTGGAAAATTTTCTAATGCCATGGGAAAATGTACATTAATGCTGAATGTCTAAAGCATGATATAAAAAAGTAAACTGGGACTTCCCTGGTGGCACAGTGGTTAGGAATCCACCTGCCAATGCAGGGGACACAGGTTCAATCCCTGATCCGGGAAGATCCCTCATGCTGCGGAGCATCTAAGCCCGTGCACAACTACTGAGCCTGCGCTCTAGAGTCTGAGAGCCACAACTATTGAAGCCCGCGCACCACAACTACTGAGCCCACGCACTGTAACTACTGAAGCATGCGCGCCTAGAGCCTGTGCAATGAGAAGCCTGTGCACTGCAATGAAGAGTAGCCTCCGCTCACCACAACTAGAGAAAGCCCGCAGGCAGCAAGGAAGACCCAAAGCAGCCAAAAAAATAAACCAAGATTCCTCTTTGTATCCTGTAACTATTCACTTATATATGTATATTTTTATGTATAAATGCATGCATATATCTAGGAAAAATGTTTCAAAATACTAGTAATTCTTATCAGTCAATTATGGGCTAAAAGGTAGTTTTTTTTTTCTTTCTTGTATTTTTCTATATTCTTAAACTTTTTATAACGAGAATGTACCTTTATAACAAGGAAATGAAAAAAACACAAAACACCTAAGGTCAAAGCATTTATTCCTAGGTAAATAGTTACTTTTTCTGCCTTACTTCTAGCTCCTCTGCCATGGCTCTTCTATTCTCCCCAATAATTTTTCTGTGTGTAACAAAAAACGAATTATCTATAAAGGTACAGTCTTCTTTCCCTGAAATTTCTGAGTATTCACAGGCTTTCACATATAATAAGACTATTACAACCTGACACTGATTTATGTAAAATTTATTACATTAACATTTTATGTAGATCAAATATTAGACTTAGCTGATTTTTTTTCCACTTAGTTTGTGTTTCTACCATAAATACAAATTTCTAACCTTCTCATCACTGGTAGTAGACTCTGGGTGAGGTAAAGGACTATCCTGGTGAGTTGTTTCTACAACAGAGGGCTCCTCAATTTTGCTTCTTACGATGGGTGTTGCAAGAGGAGATAAATCTAGAGGCATCTAAAACACAAACGTTAAAGAAAATGTTAGGAGTTTAAAAATAGCCAATCAGTATATCTAAAATAAGAGAGCAGGGAGTGAAAACTATGATTACTGTTCTGTCAGAAGCACTGTTTTAATTTCATGGTTAACAACATACTTTTTTAATGTCGTCTTCTGAGGCTTTCTTGAATTCATTCTCAAATGGACTTGCCAACTCATTAAACAAACCCACTTCTTCACAGTTTTTCAAGAACCTTGTTGGTGTTGGGGTCTGATCTGAAATAAATGTCAAGAAGTAAACACATAGATTTAACTATCATACAGGACCCTAAAATATAGCTAGTAAATTAACAAATTAGCAGGACTGGTTCAGTCAGCTGTTAATTCTCTTTGGAAAGACCTCTTCCTTTAAAGCAAACAAAATCTGGTTAAGTCTTTGTTGCAGTTTAAGGTATTTCCTCCAACTTTATGAACCATAAAAGTATGAAAAGAAGTACTTCTTGTTCCTTAGTCCACACGTTCTCTCTGAGTGACATAAACACCCGCTACTCAGAGATCAACTACTGTCGTTATCTAACACAAAATTTAAAAAAAATTTACACTATTAAAACTTACAAATGCATAAAATACATGCAATTTGGGGAAAACTAGGACAACAGCATGTATATTTGCTTTAACTTTGCCCTTCCACTAGTGTTCATAATCTATTATGAAAGCAAGCTTAAGATAAAATAGTCTTTAGCAGGTAGATCAAAATACTAGAAGAAAAAGGTTAAAACAAGAGCCCCCCGCAAACGAAAACTAAAACAAAACCCTCCTTTTTAAAGCTAATTTTCTATTTTAAAGCATTTTTCAAGCTTGGTATGAGGGGCTATGTAAGAGTTATATGTCTAACGTTCTAGCTTAATTCCTAGGCAGGAGAGAATTAGTCAAACTCTGCTTTCTGGAAACTTGAAACATTTTAACTACATTTGAATATGTACTCACACTAGGTGCATTAAAACATGTACTGAATGTACATGTGAGCATGTATTAGTTACAGAACAAGTGCCACTTAAGGTCCACGTTGAATTGAAAGAGCAAATTTATGAATTTTGCCTGTTTAGTCTTATTATTTTCAAGGCTATTTACTCAGATTGATTAGAGTTGGTAGCACATTCAAATTCTATTCACATTTTATATATTTTAGGGCATCAATTTTATAGGTTATATCAGGGATCAAGCTTTAACTAAATAAAAGTATAAGGATGACTCCTGGTTTAAGATAAATTACTCATAAAACCTTCTGTGAAATTAAAATTCACATATTTCTGTTAACTACTGGGTCCCCAGAGTGGGCATTACTTACTGTTTTATCTTCACCCTCACCTCAACATATTCCCAGAGTATTAATATGTTTACTACATATAAATATATTTAACACTAAAATGACCTACTTGTCATACACATTAGATATAATGTAGGCCTACCTCAGACACTATTAGTATTATCAAAATTACTGAAGGACTTTTATTTTGTCTTCATTTTACCTAATAGTTAGTCTGCAACATATATAACCTCTACCCCAAAAAAGACTTCAAAATGGTATTATAGTAAGGGCCCAGCATACTTGTATCAACCTAGGTCCATCATGACTGAATTAGTAAACTGAACATAAATTTGACTCTTCTGTTCATGCCCAAAGGGTTTGTCTATCTAAGCCCAAGAGAAGGCTATTTTGTATTAAAGGGAGAGAAGTCTTAAAAATAAAATACGTATGGAAAAATCACTTTTATCAGTGATTACTATAATGATCAGGCTTGAAAAGAGAAAAGTCAACACAGGCACAATTGTTTAAACATGCACATGGCTTATGGCTATTGATCATCAAATATATACCATACACATCATGCACTATATTTATACAGTAATGCTAAACTACTCATCTCAATATATATTAGTAAAAAAATGGTCAAGTGCTATGTTTGAGTGTGTTCTACTTTTCTATTGCATTAAATGTAAACAGATAGGAAAGTAAGTTCTAGAAACCAATCTCAAAATATTTTTGAGTTAAATGTTACAGAGAGAGATATGGCTCTAAGGCAAGAAATTCTAGAGAAGCAAAGGCCTTCGTGCCTAGGAGAGTGAAACTTCAGGCTGTTGTTATTTTGTTTGTGTTTTTGGTTCTCTCTCCTAGTATCTGATGTATAGTGTTTTAAAGAAATGCATACCTCACTCTTGTCTACTTCCTTCTACTTACAGAAATGAAGATATGTTGAATGCTACCCTACATTTTTCCTAAACAAATTGTTTTTTGGTAAATTATCAACATTTTTACCTCCAGTTTTTTCAATGCAAAAATCTTGATACCGAATGACAAGAACCGTATTTTTTCCTCATTATCTCTCCAAACCATTGCATATGACAATTTGATCTCTATGTTGGGTAATAATTTAAAAGTATTAATAATATTCAGTATACAGGTATATAATTCTAGACTTACAAATAGTATAACCTAAGCTTTACAAGAGAAAAAAATTAAGTTAATTTGAATATTTATGTGAATCTGTGGTTATGACACAAGAAGGACTGAAATGTATATAAGTATATTAAATTTTATATAAAACTGTTTTCTTACCACACTACTTATAAAATATACAAAATGCAATGAAATTAAATGTTATGTGTGTGTACATATACAGAGATATGTACATATATATATTTAAATACCAAAAAAGGGGTAGCTGATATAGCATGGAAGGACAATAAACCAATGCATGAATTGGGTTTCTCTTTTTGCATACTGTAAGATAATCATCTGCTTAGGTGATACTGCATGTTCATAGGAGCAACATACAAAAATAAAAGCACTGACTGAATTTTAGCCCCCTTTATTGAGAGTATTTTACTAACACAGATGTTTAGTCCAAAAAGAAACAAACAAAATCCTAATGAACAAGTCTGCTAATTGCTCTTTCTCCAACAGGAAGAGCTTGATCATCATCTAGCTTCGCATAGCATTGTAAAGCAGGTGTAAACAGCTAAAAGAAACATTGACTAAACATCACATTAGTTCAACTATCAGTTAAATGTAAATTTTGGAAATGGTATGAATGTTCCCAGGTTTCTAATTAACTTCCACAAAAAATGACATTAAAATCTACATTTGAAAACCACACAAAAAGAGTGAAATGAATGGTCAGAAGGAAACATAAAAATGTAATGGGTAAAATACATGTTGCCAACATTTATTGTAAATGAAGTCATTGGAATATCACCAGACTATATTATTTACAGAGAATACACAAAAATTGTGCACATTCCAGGTGAAATATGTATATAAGCTATTAATAAAAGCATATACTAACCAGCCACAATGACACTGTCATTACGTGCTGGACCAAATTTCAGTGTCATCTCATGTTTATGTTTATGGACAGCCAAATGATCCTCGTTGGTAAAACGCTGTGGCAAAAAGTTTTAAAATATAGTTAAGATTTTCAATTTGATCAAATAAGTTAAATGATAAGGAAATTCATTTCCACAACATGTAAAACCACCATTAAAAAAGAAATAGCAGTTTGTTAACTATAAAGAACCTACTGTTAGTATAGATAAACATACTAGATCTCAAACAATCATAGAGAAACACATTACCCAAGAACAAGCAATTCTGATATAATACTAGGTCACATAACTCATTTTAGAGCATTTAAAAACAAAACCTGAGGCAAAGAAACTTTATATAAATTTCATTTGGACACTAAAAATAGACCACTATTAATTTTTGCCATATCATAGTAGAAATATATACTCCATGGTATAATGACTTTTGAAGAAAGCACTGTATTTTACTTAGATTTCAGGTTACTTACCACTTTTAAAACGAAAACTTTCTTATAAAAATATTGCTCCTGGACAAATTAAGAGGTGAATCAGGTTCTTTATGTTATCACATAAAAAAAAGAATGCCTCGATTATAATCCAGCAAAGAAATAGTGGCCAGTACAATAATAAAGCAATTAATTACTTTAAAATAAAATTAAGGACTTCCCTGGTGGCACAGTGGTTAAGATTCCGCCAGCCAATGCAGGGGAAACGGGTTCTAGCCTTGGTCCGGGAAGATCCCACATGCCGCAGAGCAACTAAGCCTAAGCCCGTGCGCCACAACTACTGAGCCTGCGCTCTAGAGCCCAAGAGCCACAACTACTGAAGCCCGCGCACTGCAACTACTGAGCCCACGCGCTGCAACTACTGAAGCCCATGCGCCTAGAGCTCATGCTCTGCAATGAGAAGCCCGTGCACCGCAATGAAGAGTAGCCCCTGCTGGCCACAACTAGAGAAAGCCTGCACGCAGCAAGGAAGACCCAACGCAGCCAAAAGTAAATAAATAAATAATTTTTTAAAAGTAAAATAAAATTAAATTAAAATTTTAACTTAGAATAAAGTGATTTTTCATTTTATTATCGCATTCTTATATAAAAAATGAAGCAAATTTATTTTTAAAACTACACTTAGCGTGGATACATCCTGCCTGCCAAAGGTGACATTTATGATTACAATATAATAAATGCATTGTTTAAATACCTCCTGACTGTCTCTGGACATCAATCTTTATGAAGATGCTTCCTTATCTTTAGTAACATTTATAACTGAAAATAGAGAGCACTTACTTTTTGTTATTTCAGAGCAATAATTATAAAATGCCAAATTAAGAGATCTAAACTCACTCTCTAGTCTATATCCTTACAAATGGGATGTTAAAATTATATATATTTGAACTTGGTTCCTCTGAACCACCAAAAATGGATTCTTTCTCTTTGGTCTCACCACCCCACTATCCAACTCACTACATCCTTTCATGCAACAAATGATAATAGCTTTAGGGTAACCTTAAAACTACGTAAAAGAATGAAATATTTCTTTCCATTATGTTTTTTATTCTAAATATTAAAAGTATGACCTATATCATACTTAGGCCAGCCCACAAGCCCACTGTAAAAGTTAATCCCTCTCATATATACCCCATCTTGCTCTGCACAGTGCCTGGTTATAGCACCTATCAATATGATACTGATATTTTTGTATTTCCTTTTAAGTAGGCTGAGCTCCTACTATTTGAGCTCTCCCAAATTTAGCATATAGTAAGTAGTCAATAAATGCCAATTGAAAGAAAGAACTCCTTACAATTAAAGAATTGAATCTTCAAGCTCAGTCTAAAGGAAAAACAAAAAACCCACCAAACCACAGACTGCTCCTTAAGATGAATTAAGCCTTTAATTTAATTTGGCTGTATAGTGCTCTCATGTAAGTATGCTTACCATTAAGTCTTTAAGTTACTGTACACCAGTGGAAAATTATTATTATATGACCCCTCTTCAAAACCTGCTTGTATTCCCATTGTAGGTGAGTGTCCAGATGCAAACAGTACCTCTACCCCTTGACTTATTCATTTACTCTTCAAACATTTATTGAGTACCAACTATAGGCAATGGGATCATAATCCAGCTCCTCCCCACTCAAGTGCTATTTTCCTATTGCTTCATCATTGTAAGAATCCTTTCCAAATTGGAGAAATAAGGGCTTCCCTGGTGGCGCAGTGGTTAAGAATCCACCTGCCAATGCAGGGGACACAGATTTGAGCCCTGGTCCAGGAAGATTCCCACATGCTGCGGAGCAACTAAACCCGTGCGTCACAACTACTGAGCCTGCGCTCTAGAGCCCGCGAGCCACAACTACTCAGTCCGCGAGCCACAACTACTGAAGCCCAAGTGCCTAGAGGCCGTGCTCTGCATCAGGAGAAGCCCACACGCAGCAATGAAGACCCAACACAGCCAAAAATAAAAAAACAAATTTATTAAAAAAAAAACAAATTGGAGAAATAAGAAATAGTCATCCTTTGATAGACCGAATAACAAAGCTCTTGGAGAATGAACATAGCTATAGCGTTTACTTGTGTTACTTCATTGCTTTTTACTTTACAGTTCTGAATGTCTTACAAGTATCTTTTTTTTTTTTTTGCTTGAATGTCTTACAGGTATCTTAAAGCAAGGTTCACTTTATGTTCCAAAGAACCTAACAACGTGGCTTTCTCCATTGAGGGCAATCATTAAACATTTGCAAATGAATGCGTTTTGGTAGAGGTCTTAGATTTTAAAACAGCAGTCAGCATAATTAACAGATAGTTATGTGCTAAGAATTTTTTATCCTAACAGTATCCTCTGCTTAGATTCTGGTTTGAACACAAATATCCAAATCAAACAGCAACTACATATAGAATAAATAACATTATGCTTTATACAAAACATGTGAAAACGGCACCGAGATTGATTCTAAGTGAAAAGAAACAGCTAAAAGGATCCTAAAAAACATTTAGGATCATATGAATAGTAAGAGGAGAAATGCGGCGAATATGAATTTACAAAGTCTCATGGAGAATTTACAGATCAAATTTACCTGAATGCTATTTATAAAGGAATTGTTGATCATATAATGGTATTATTTATATACACGGGTAAAATACACTGAAATTGACACTTGATACAGGTGAGTTTAACCTTGGCTATCATCTGAGAAAACTTATTTATCTCTAATAAGAAACTTAAAAAGACAGTGTCAAAAGGCAGTCACCAGGAACACATATATTGTAAAACGCATTCTTTCTTCAACAAACACATAAAGTAGCTATTACAAGCTAACATTTTTGCAGAATCTCTTTGAACTGCTTTCCCAGACAAATTAAGAATTTTATTCTAAAAATAAGCTTCGTAGAAAAATTATAATGATACTGCTAGTGATAACACATTGAATTCATACAATTTCTTTCTTCCAGGCAATTGAGAGCACAACTCCAATGCAAAATGTTATTGATGTGTAGTGTTTTGTTAAACAAGAAGACTTTGAGCATACAGCTGAATAAACAATGGGAAAGGCAGTCAAGAAAGGTAGGATAGGCCAACCATCTCTCTTAAAAGGTTAAAAAGGATGGGTAACCTGACAGGTAGGAGGGAGGTGAAATAGTTGCTTCCATAATAAATTAATTTAAGCTCTGCTATCTGAGAAATCTGTGTTTCCAAGGCTTGAACACTCTTACCAGAATTAACTTCCTAAGAAATCAGTCATTCTACATTTAATACATGCATTCATATCTATGATATAGATTATTATTCCTATTTAAAATAGATTAAATAGGCACTAAGTTATAAAGCCATCAGGCCAATAGCCCATTTTACTACTTCTTTAACTAGCTGAATTATTTTATTCAACATCAGGAAGTTACTAATTAAACACACACACATACACACTCCCACTCTCACACCTTCACTGAAACTTTAGGTTAAATAAAATGATTATCTCCTTTGTAAAACAGCTTATAATGTATTAACATTCTACCAAAGAAAGAATTTTCAATAAGAGTATCACCAAAAGCAAAGATACTATCAATAAAATATGAGTTTCAATGTTAAATGAATCTTTCACTAAATTATCTCAACTTTGTCTCTTTTACTGAATTCAATGGAACACCATGTTAAAACAAATGAAATGAACAGGACTCTTTGTGAAATACCTAATAGTGACTGAGCGAGCATATGAAAAAAATTGTAATATAAAGAGTCAAACGTTAAAATCCTCTGCATTGAATTCTATAAGTCTCTATCTCTGAAATGACATTATCAACAAAATGTATTAAAAATTTTAAAAACCTATTTGAAAATTTAAGTCCATTAAGTTTTTTAAAGGTGAAATTCAAATTTGGAATAATGTTATCACCTACTAGTGACAAAAAATAATTTGTAATACCACCAATAAATTGGTGTTTCTAAAATCAATTCTTATTAGAACTTCTGATTTCCTAGGAAATACTATTTGAATCTAGAGAGAGATTATACCATTTCTGTTCTAAGCAAGATTTAACAAATGGATGATGCTGACCTTAGCCGGATTATCATTTTGGCCAGTAACAGTTACAAGGTATTATTATAACATAGAGATTAGACTATTTTAAGTATCTTAGGGAACAAATATAAGCCAAAAAATAGTTAATAATACCTAGCATTGGAGTGTTCATGATGAGAACGGTGCTTAGATAAATTACTAGTGAAAATAAATTGTTTTAGCTTTTAAAAACAATATGCAAAATGTATGAAGAACCTTAAAAATGTGTATACATTTTCACCCAATAATTTGATTTCTAAAAATGTATTTTGAGGAATTAATTAGAGATGCATATAAAGGGTAATACAGAAGAATACTCATCACAATGTTGTGATTTTTTAAGGCCATAATAATTCATTTTTAGGTCATAAAAGAGGAATGGGTAAATAG
Organism: Lagenorhynchus albirostris; assembly: GCF_949774975.1. Taxonomy (NCBI): domain Eukaryota; kingdom Metazoa; phylum Chordata; class Mammalia; order Artiodactyla; family Delphinidae; genus Lagenorhynchus; species Lagenorhynchus albirostris. The sequence goes on along the minus strand of NC_083100.1, from coordinate 57,741,546 downwards.
ATTATGGGACACATTCTGGCAACAGAATACTACACAGGAACTCAAATCCATGTTTTCAATTAACACACAAAATGCCCATAATACATATAGTGTCATCTGCATACAAATAGAATACAAAACTATATGTGCAGTATGATCCCAATTTTGTTTGAATAAATAAAAGGGGGGAAGGATATAGGAAATACACCAAATGTTAACAGAAGTCCTCTCTGGATTTTATTTTCTCCTTTTGTCAACATTTTCAGTGATGCTTTTGTAATTATGAGGAAATAAAAACCTTTAATGTTAATTGAAAAAAAAACATATACAAAGACCTGTATTCAAATATACCTTGAAGCCTGAACATTCTATTTAGGGATGTTTCGCTATAAATGTTAACACAAGAGCAGGCTTGGGTTCAAACTTATCTTCAATATTTTCAGGCTCTGTGACTGAGAGACATTCAGTAGTATATTTAAGTTCAACTGCTCACTTATAAAATGAGGCCAGTAGCACCTATTTTATAGGGCTTTTGCAGGATTAAGTGACATATCCCACATAAGCTTCTTAGCACAGTGACTGGCTAAGTTAAAAAATGTTACTACTGTTATAACTGTTTTTATTACTATGACAACTATTATATGAAACTTTAATTCCTCAAATCCTTTTTGAAACAAGCTGGAGCACAAATAAATAGACATGGTATATATACACTTGATAAATATCTGAAAGCTCTATTCTGTGGTTCATAAGCAACTTTTTTGTGTTTCTCAGGTAGAGCTTTTTGTTGTTATTGTTTTGAATAAACTTTTTATTTTGGAAAACCTTTAAGTTTACAGAAAAGTTGTAATAATAGTACAGAGAGTTCTCACACACTCATTACTCAGTTTGTTTCCCCAATGTTCTCATCTTACATTACTGTGGTACGTTTATCAAAACTAAGAAACCAACATTGATATATTACTATTAACTAAACTCAAGACTTTGGTAATTTCAGTATTACCCAGCTTAACCAGACTCAGACTCCAAATGACTTTTTGTTAGGTTACCAAATTTAAAATCATCTCTGAAAACTATGACAAGGACCGCCAGCTGTCCCTCAATATGTATTACCCTTTTTCCTTCAATAAAAGAACTTCTGAATTTTAGGTGAGCACTTGGCTGCCCAGGACAAAGACCACATTTTCTAGTTTTCTTTGCAGTTAGGTGGGCATATGATTGGGCTGGGACCAAAAGAATGAGTGAAAATTATATGCATTACTTCCAGTTAATGCTCCTAAAATGATGGGTGTATACATGCTGTGTTTTGCTTCCCCTTCTCCCTCTCTTATTGCTGGAATATGGACTTGAGTGAGGAGCTGGAACAGCCATCATGGAGCTAAAAATGGAAGTAGCATGTTGAGGGTTATAGAATCAGCCAGCCCTGGGACTCCTACTTCCCAGTTATTACATAAAGAACAAACTGCTCAATCTATTAAGGTTGAGTCTTTGTTTCAGCCAGCATCCTAAGTAATACAAGTCTCTTTAAAACAATGTGCCATAGCTTCTAAAGGTGATTTCTTTTGTGTAATGGAATGAAAAGAAATGTAGTTTTTTATGGTGACCATATCGAAGAACTGTTTGTATGTCTAAGTTTTGATATGCTTCCTTTTCTCTATTCAAACCTTCCACACCTCTTCCCGCCTTTTCACTTTCAGTTACTATGGATAAATTGTCTATGGTCCTTTCTAAGGCCAGTTCCTTCACTTGAACACCGGATCCCATCCTCTCTTAAGGACCCCATTCCTGCAATAGTCCCTCTCTCTGCAGTGTCAAATATGCTGTGATAGTCCCACCTTAAAATTCAAAACAAACAAAAAAACTCCATCTTCAATTCTCCTCCAGCAGTTATTTTACTGTTCCCTTTAAGCTAAATTCCAAGAAAAAGGTATCGTATGATGTCTCCACTTCTGGTTCTCCACATTTACTTGTCAGGCTAACTCCAATCTCACTGTTGTCACTGCTGCTTCACTGAAGCTACTCTTAGCAAGGTGTCTAATAATCCCCATTTTTCTAAATCCGATAATAAATACTGAATTCTCACCTTACCCTACCAACTATATGACTACATTGTTCCCCCACACTTTGAAATACTTTTTCTTCATTGTCTGCTTGCTTCTCAGTCTCCTCTGCTACATCCTCCCCCTCTTTCTGACTTCTGAACACTGGAGTGCCTTAAAGCTTAGCTCTCACCCTTCCTCTCTATCTATACTATTTAAATACAGAAGTAAAACTAAAGAAATATGGGGATTATAGATTATCAGACAAAATGTATTACAAACCCTGACAATGGAAAAATTATTATCAGACATCAAGGGAGAGGAAAGAAGTAGGAAAAATGAATGTTAACTCCTTTCATAACAGGGAGTCTAAAAAACAATTCTAACTTCTTAATGTTTTTCATATTTTTAAAAAATATTAGGTCTTTTAAACAATCTCTGATGCACATACATACATATGTTCTTACATTCAGCAATAGGTTTCTTTTTCTTCTGTTGCATTTTAGTAAATTAAAAAGAAATAGTGTAATAAACCCCTTTGCACATTCACCCAGCTTTAGCAATTATCAACCTATGATCCATCTCATTTCATCTCTACTCACCATTCACCCAATGGATTTTTTTGAGGCCATCCCCAGAAATTATTTTACCTGTTAAGTATTTCAGTATTTGTCTGTGCTAGATTGTAAAATATGGCCACAAATTCCTTCCATTATGATATGTACCCTCCTTCCTTTGCAATGTGGTAAGGCTGGTTCTCCCATCCGGAGGAGGGTATCTATTTCCCCACCCCTTGAGTCTGGGCTGGTCTGGTGACTTGCACTGATCAACAGAATGCTGCAGAAGTGATGACCTGTCACTTCGAAACTGAAGCTTCAAGAAGCTTTATAGCTTTTGCTTCTATTCTCCTGGAATACTACTGTCCAGAGACTGACAGGTAACAAAATATATTGAACATATATCTAATAACCTTGGGCATATGTCTTTTCATAGTTTTGACAGTGCACCTTTGGGATAGAGTCCCAGAAGTAGGATTGTTGGGTCAAAGGGTAAATGCATGTGTAATTTTGCTAGATATTGTCAAACTCCCTCTAGGGGGTGTGCCATCTTGCACTTTTACCAGCAATGAATAAGAGTGCAAGAGTACTTTTAATATCACTGAAGTAAAATGGTTGCTGCTTTGCCAAAAGTATAAGCATTCTTATGGTAGAAAATGTCAAAATAAGCATAGATTGATTTATAGGCAGGATCATTAGATGGAAATGTTGCTGATATATATTATGAGGAAGAACAATGGGTGACTTTGGGGCCTGATAAAGTGCTGGAACACCCTTGTTATGTTCATAGAAGACCTTAGCCCTACGAAGGGTCTCTTCTTGGCTGGCTAAGAGGTAGTCTACCTCTCAGTCTCTTGGCCATTTGTGCCATGGACACGGACTGGGCATGTGCAAGGCAGTCTGCTGCGAGAACTTAAACAATGAATATTAAAAAGTTCCCAGACTTTCTGGATCTGGTGTTGAGGTGAATAAACTCTTACTTTACCCCGGGGATGTACTGTGTAATGTTCCATTTGCCTCACCCCATCAGCTAAGGAAGCAAACCATTAATAGTGTCTAGAAACAGTCTGGATATGCTTGAACAGATTGTGTAATTTTTCTCAGCAATTTTAAAATATCTTCTTGACCTAAAGACTATCTCATTTCCATTTGCCTTTTTCTCCTAATTTTACTGAGTCATTCTTTCACTGGTTCTATCTCCCAGATAGGGAGAAACGACAGCCTGGCCTTGGGAGTTGGGGTGGAGGCAGAAGATGGAAGGGATAGTTTTGGCGCAGAGGCACCAAAAACGGGGAAGGTTGGATGGTACTAATTCGACTTCTTGGATTCATCCTGAAGTCAAATCCCCCCTGATCTTTTGTTGGCTTCATTTGGAAGCTCTCTTAAGTGAATTTAAATGTAATTCTTTTTATTTAAAATGGCATGTATGTTACTAAAGACTCAATCACAAAATAACAATTCCAACTATTTTAAGCAGAAAAGGATAGGACAAGGAATTAGGGACTAGTTTGAGACTGAGTTTCCACGAATGATTCCTAGAACAACACAGCAAAACTGGTCATGGTCCAAAGGCTGGCTCTAGAAACATATTGTATTAGCTGTAATCCAGGGATTAAAGATTCATACTGTGTCTGTCCAATCCATTCCAGCAAAATGGAGGACTTGAGTAATACCACCTTTCCATTCAACTTGGTCCCAAATCCAAGGAGTAAATGTAATTTACCAGAATGAGTAAATCTGGTTGGTGGAACCTAAAATCATACCCAGAATTCTAGCTGAAAAGGATTTTAGAAATTGCAATTTTTAGCTTTCCTGAATTTATAGAAAAATGTATACAAAATATGTCTCCAAAATATATGTCAAATCAGTCTATTTCTCTATTTGTCCATTATTCACCTAGTCAAAGCCACCACTATCTCTCTGACTGCTGCCAGTCTCTACTTTCACTATTAGCTCAGCAATGGCTTTTCCTTGCTCTCTGAATAAAATCCAAATACCTTATCACAGTCAACAAAAGCCCTACAGGTTATGGACTCTTTTTATTCCCCTACCTTTCTGACATCATCTCCTACCCTTATCCTCATTAATCACTATATGCTCCAGCTGCAACAGTCATCTTTCTGTTTTTAAACACACCAAATCCATTTCTTCCCTACAAGACTTTATATTTGCTGTTCCTTCAGTCTGGAAAACTCTTCCCCCAGGTATGTGCAGGGTTTGCTCCCACATCTTTATTCAAATGTCACCTTATTACAGAGGCATTCCCTGACCAACCTATCTAAAATATCACCAACCCTGGTAACTCCTACCTTTACCCTGCTCAACATCATGGACACCATGTAAATTAAAATCTTTAGATACCACTATACCCTCACCAGAATGATTAAAATTAAAAGACTATCCAAAACAATCCTGAAAAAAAACTAAATTGGAGAACTTACTCTACCTGACTGGAAGGCTTACTGTAAAGCTAAAGCAATCAAGACAGTATGGTACTGGCATAAAAGTTGACAGACTGATGAAAGGAACAGAATAGAAAGCTAAGAAATAGATCCACACTTACACAAATCATTTGATTTTCAATAAAGGGGATGAAGCAATTTAATGGAGAAAGGAAAATCTTTTCAACAAACGACACTGGAATATCTGAGAAACCATATGGAAAAAAAAGCGAGCTTCAATTCCTACCTCACGCTATACACAAAAATTAATTCAAGATACAAAAGAGACCGAAACGAAAAACCAAGCTTTCAGAGGAAAGCAATGGAGAATATCTTTGTGACTTAAGGTTAAACAAAAGTTTCTTAGATAAGTCACAAAAACCAACAACCAAAGAAGAGAAAAAATTAATACATTAGACTTCATTAAAATTAGAAACATCTGTTCATCAAAAGATACTATTATGAAAATCAAGTTGGAAACCACAGACCTGGAGAAATATTTGATGACAGACTGGTACCTAGGATATTTAAAGAGCTCATACAACTCAATAATTAAAAGACAGGCAACCTAATTTTTAAAAACAAGTAGAAGATTTGAAAAGATATTTCACAAAAAATAAAGTATACGAATAGCCAAAAAAGTGCTCATTTTTTCATCAGTCAACAAAGAAATGCAAAGTAACACTTTATATATCAGTATACACACAATGAAAATGGCTAAAATTAAAAGATTGACACCAAATGTTGGCAAAGATATGATACAACAGGACCTCTCATAGACTGTTGGTGGAAATGCAAAGTGACACCTCTGTTTTAGAAAGCAGTTTGGCAATTTCCTATTATATATTACATATGATCCCACCACTACTCTCCTAGGTACTCACCCAAGAGAAAAGAAAGCATGCATTCATTCAAAGACTTATACATAAATATTCACAACAGCTTTATCTGTAACAACTAAAAACTGGAAATAAGACAAATGTCCATAAACAAGTGAATAAATAAACTAATGGTGAAATAAGGAAATACTGCTCCTCAATGAAAAGGAATTAACTACTAATCACATAGCATGCAGAAATTGTAAATTAATTATGTGGAAGGAAAGAATCCAGTCAAAAGTACATACTGTATGATTCCACTTATATAAAATTCTGGAAAATACAAACTAACCTATAGTGACAGAAGGCAGATCAATGGTTGACAGGGATGGGAGGGAGGTATAACAAATAAGCATGAGGAAACTTTTGGGGATGATGAATATGTTCACTATCTTAATTGTGGTGATGGTTTTATGGATACATACATATGTTAAAATGTATCAAACTGTACACTATGAGTATGTGCAGTTTATTGTATATAAATTATACCTCCATTTAAAATATCAGCTAAAGAAAACAATGAGAACCAAAGAAACACTTTAATACTTATTTATGATTTAGAGTTTGTATATTTAAGTACTCTGTAATTTTACTACACATTAAATTTATTCTTTCATTCCTTAGTGTCTATAGCTATTTTAAGATTATTATAACAGTAACAGATTAATAATTTAACGGCCTATTAAAAAACACTGAAATATTATTTTCTGTAACACTAAAATATTATTTTCTAAAAATGCTTCCACACATGCTCTATATTAAAGATGTTATACTTAAGAACATTAATATATTATTAGTGATATGCTCAGAGGTAAACATTAGTTTTTTTCATAAGAGTTCAGCAAGTAAACTAATTTTCATAAAAGATAATGTATATCTGATTTCCAATTAGGCAGTTCACAATGATTTTCAACCAATAATGGTCAAATGAATATACTTTTAAATCTTGGATTTTCTCCAGGTTTTCCATCTTTCCCTTACAAGACTTAATTTTTTTTTTTCCATATTAGATTGTATTCTTTAAAACTCAGATGTGCTATTGAGGAAAATTAATTTCTTCCCCAAATTTTTCTGGGTTATTTTCATTCTAACTCCAAAATTGTACAAAACATTGTAAAAGAATCCTTTTAATGACAACATATATTGTCATAAGTGTTTTACTAAATATGAATATACAAAACAATTTATATATTACCTGGCCACATCCAGGGGCAGTACATAGAAAGGGTTTGTCATCACTCATATTCCACAGGTCCTTGTATTGCCTATAATAAAACATTAAGAAATGGCTAAATGTTTCACAGTATAGATTTTTAAATAAAGAACAACTTAAAATGTAATATTATTTGATTTTCACTAAGCTTATCACCTTCTATCTGAATGTGAAGTAAAACACTTTTACTGACATTTTAACCCCACCTTCCATTTTCTTATTACAAACAGAAACATGTAACATGCAGATTTTACACTACAGAAAAAAATATTAGGAACCCTGATCTATCAGTCTAAATCTTTCCTGTTCAGTAGCATAAGTGCAGAGAAATGAAATAATGAGAAGATAACCACTTTAAACCCCAATGAAATAATGGACTAGGTAACTATCATCAGTGTCTGATAAAACAATCAGGAACAAAGGTGATGGGAACTTTATAATGGCTGGGTCAGGGTGACAGCATCTGAACTCACAGGTCAGTCTTAAATTAACATCACTAAAAGTGAGACAAACATTATGTGCCCCCGATATGATGCTAGAAAGCACACAAAGGATTCTTGGGGGAAAAAAGTCAAGCCTGAATCTAATCAAGCCTCTCTAGATCCAACTACAGGAAATACAGGAGATAGAAAAACATGTCGAAAGGGGAGACAGCAGAAGCAAGAAGAACTACAATTCTGCAGCCTGTGGATCGAAAACCACATTCACAGAGACAAACAAAATGAAAAGGCAGAGGACTATGTACCAGATGAAGGAACAAGATAAAAACCCAGAAAAACAATTAAATGAAGTGGAGATAGGCAACCTCCCAGAAAAAGACATCAGAATAATGATAGTGAAGATGATCCAGGACCTCGGAAAAAGAATGGAGGCAAAGATGAAGAAGGTGTAAGAAATATTGAAGAAAGACCTAGAAGAATTAAAGAACAAACACCTAGAAGAACTAAAGAACAAACAAACAGAGATGAACAATACAATAACTGAAATAAAAACTACACTAGGAATGAGAGGAAGATGGCGGAAGAGTAAGACGCGGAGATCACCTTCCTCCCCACAGATACACCAGAAATACATCTACACATGGAACAACTCCTACAGAACACCTACTGAAGGCTGGCAGAAGACCTCAGACCTCCCAAAAGGCAAGAAACTCCCCACGTACCTGGGTAGGGCAAAAGAAAAAACAAAGACAAAAGAATAGGGACGGCACCTGCACCAGTGGGAGGGAGCTGTGAAGGAGAAAAAGTTTCCACACACTAGGAAGCCCCTTCGCGGGCGGAGACTGCGGGAGGCGGAGGGGGGAGCTTCGAAGCCGCGGAGGACTGCACAGCAACGGGTGCGGAGGGCAAAGCGGGGAGATTCCCGCACAGAGAATCCGTGCGGACCGGCACTCACCAGCCCGAGAGGCTTGTCTGCTCACCCGCCGGGGCGGGCGGGGCTTCGAGCTGAGGCTCTGAGGCTCGGGTTTCGGTTTCGGACGGAGCGCAGGGAGAGGACTGGGGTTGGCAGCTTGAACATAGCCTGAAGGGGTTAGTGCACCACGGCTAGCCGGGAGGGAGTCCGGGGAAAAGTCTGCACCTGCCGAAGAGGCAAGAGACTTTTTCTTCCCTCTTCGTTTCCTGGTGCGTGAGGAGAGGGGTTTAAGAACGCTGCTTAAAGGAACTCCAGAGACAGGCGCGAGCCGCGGCTAAAAGCGCGGACCCCAGAGACGGGCGCGAGCCACGGCTAAAAGCGCGGACCCCAGAGACGGGCGGGAGACGCTAAGGCTGCTGCTGCCGCCACCAAGGGGCCTGTGTGCGAGCACAGGTCACACTCCACACCCCTCTTCCACGGAGCCTGTGCAGCCCGCCACTGCCAGGTTCCCGGGATCCAGGGACAACTTCCCCGGGAGAACGCACGGCGGGCCTCAGGTTGGTGCAAAGTCACGCCGGCCTTTGCCGCCGCAGGCCCGCCCCGCACTCCGTGCCCCTCCCTCCCCCCCGGCCTGAGTGAGCCAGAGCCCCCGAATCAGCGGCTCCTTTAACCCCGTCCTGTCTGAGCAAAAAACAGACGCCCTCCAGCGACCTACACGCAGAGGCAGGGCCAAATCCAAAGCTGAGCCCCGGTGAGCTGTGAGAACAAAGAAGAGAAAGGGAAATCTCTCCCAGCAGCCTCAGAAGCAGCGGATTAAAGCTCCACAATCAACTTGATATACCCTGTATCTGTGGAATACCTGAATAGACAACCAATCATCCCAAATTAAGGAAGTAGACTCTAGGAGCAAGATCTATGATTTTTTTTCCCTTTTCCTCTTTTTGTGAATGTGTATGTGTATGCTTCTGTGTGAGATCTTGTCTGTATAGTCTTGCTTCCACCATTTGTCCTAGGGTTCTATCCGTCCATGGTTTTTTAAAAAAATTTTTTCTTATTAATTTTAATAACGTTATTATACTTTACCTTCGTTCTTTCTTTCTTTCCTTCCTTCCTTCCCTCCTTTAGACAACGAATCATGCCAAATTGAGGAGGTGGTCTCTGAGAGCAAGATTTATGATTTTTCCCCCTTTACCTCTTTTAGTGAGGGTGTATGTGTATGCTTCTGTGTAAGATTTTGTCTGTATAGCTTTGCTTCCAACATTTGTTCTAAGGTTCTATCCGTCCCTTTTTTTTTTCTAAATAAGAATTTTTTAATTCCATAACTTTATTATACTTTATTTTTACTGTATCTTCTTTCTTTCTGTCTTTTTTCCTTCTTTCCCTCCTTCCTTCCTTCCTCCCTCCCTCCTTTCTTTCCTTCTTGCCTTTCCTTCTTTCCCTCCTTCCTTCCTTCCTCCCTCCCTCCTTTCTTTCCTTCTTGCCTTTCCTTCTTTGCTTCTTTATTTCTTCCTTCCTCCCTTGCTTCCTTCCTTCCCTCCTTTCCTTCTTTCTTTCCTCATACTTCTACTAATTCTCTCTACTTTTTCTCCCTTTTATTCTGAGCCATGTGGATGAAAGGCTCTTGGTGCTCCAGCCAGGAGTCAGGGCTCTGCCTCTGAGATAGGAGAGCCAACTTCAGGACACTGGTCCACAAGAGACCTCCCAGCTCCACATAATATCAAACGGCGAAAATCTCCCAGAGACCTCCATCTTAACACCAGCACCCAGCTTCACTCAACGACCAGCAAGCCACAGTGCTGGAAAACCTATGCCAAACAACTAGCAAAACAGGAACACAACCCCACCCATTAGCAGAGAGGCTGCCTAAAATCATAATAAGGCCACAGACACCCCAAAACACACCACCAGACGTGAACCTGCCCACTAGAGAGACAAGATCCAGCCTCATCCACCACAACCCAGGCACCAGTCCCCTCCACCAGGAAGCCTACACAACCCACTGAACCAACCTTAGCCACTGGAGACAGACATCAAAAACAGCGGGAACTACGAACCTGCAGTCTGCAAAGAGACCCCAAACACAGTAAGATAAGCAAAATGAGAAGACAGAAAAACACACAGCAGATAAAGGAGCAAGATAAAAATGCACCAGACCTAACAAATGAAGAGGAAATAGGCAGTCTACCTGAAAAGGAAATCAGAACAATGATAGTAAGGATGATCCAAAATCTTGGAAACAGAATGGACAAAATGCAAGAAACAGTTAACAAGGACCTAGAAGAAATAAAGATGAAACAAGCAACGATGAACAACACAATAAATGAAATTAAAAGTACTCTAGATGGGATCAATAGCAGAATAACTGAGGCAGAAGTACGGATAAGTGACCTGGAAGATAAAATAGTGGAAATAACTACCACAGAGCAGAATAAAGAAAAAAGAATGAAAAGAATTAAGGACAGTCTAAGAGACCTCTGGACAACATTAAACACACCAACATTCAAATTATAGGGGTCTCAGAAGAAGAAGAGAAAAAGAAAGGGACAGAGAAAATATTTGAAGAGATTATAGTTGAAAACTTCCCTAATGTGGGAAAGGAAATAGTTAATCAAGTCCAGGAAGCACAGAGAGTCCCATACAGGATAAATACAAGGAGAAATACGCCAAGACACATATTAATCAAACTGTCAAAAATTAAATACAAAGAAAGCATATTAAAAGCAGCAAGGGAAAAACAACAAATAACACATAAGGGAATCCCCATAAGGTTAACAGCTGATCTCTCAGCAGAAACCCTACAAGCCAGAAGGGAGTGGCAGGACATACTGAGAGTGATGAAGGAGAAAAACCTGCAGCCAAGACTACTCTACCCAGCAAGGATCTCATTCAGATTTGATGGAGAAATTAAAACCTTTACAGACAAGCAAAAGCTGAGAGAGTTCAGCTCTCTCAAACCAGCTTTACAACAAATGCTAAAGGAACTTCTCTAGACAAGAAACACAAGAGAAGGAAAAGACCTACAATAACGAACGCAAAACAATTTAGAAAATGGGAATAGGAACATACATATCGATAATTACCTTAAATGTAAATGGACTAAATGCTCCCACCAAAAGACACAGATTGGCTGAATGGATACAAAAATAAGACCCTTATATATGCTGTCTACAAGAGACCCACTTCAGACCTAGAGACACATACAGACTGAAAGTAAGGGGATGGAAAAAGATATTCCATGCAAATGGAAACCAAAAGAAAGCTGGAGTAGCAATTCTCATATCAGACAAAATAGACTTTAAAATAAGGACTATTAAAAGAGACAAAGAAGGACACTACATAATGATCAAGGGATCGATCCAAGAAGAAGATATAACAACTGTAAATATTTATGCACCCAACATAGGATCACCTCAATACATAAGGCAAATACTAACAGCCATAAAAGGGGAACTCGACAGTAACACATTCATAGTAGGGGACTTAAACACCCCACTTTCACCCATGGACAGATCATCCAAAATGAAAATAAATAAGGAAACACAAGCTTTAAATGATACATTAAACAACATGGACTTATTTATAGGACATTCCATCCAAAAACAACAGAATACACATTTTTCTCAAGTGCTCATGGAACATTCTCCAGGATAGATCGTATCTTGGGTCACAAATCAAGCCTTGGTAAATTTAAGAAAATTGAAATTGTATCAAGTATCTTTTCTGACCACAACGCCATGAGACTAGATATCAATTACAGGCAAAGATCTGTAAAAAATACAAACACATGGAGGCTAAACAATACACTACTTAATAATGAAGTGATCACTGAAGAAATCAAAGAGGAAATCAAAAAATACCTAGAAACAAATGACAATGGAGACACAATGACCCAAAACCTATGGGATGTAGCAAAAGCAGTTCTAAGGGGGAAGTTTATAGCAATACAAGCCCACCTTAAGAAGCAGGAAACATCTCGAATAAACAACCTAACCTTGCACCTCAAGCAATTAGAGAAAGAAGAAGAAAAAAACCCCAAAGCTAGCAGAAGGAAAGAAATCATAAAAATCAGATCAGAAATAAATGAAAAAGAAATGAAGGAAACAATAGCAAAGATCAATAAAACTAAAAGCTGGTTCTTTGAGAAGATAAACAAAATAGATAAACCACTAGCCAGACTCATCAAGAAAAAAGGGAGAAGACTCAAATCAATAGAATTAGAAAAGAAAAAGGAGAAGTAAAAACTGTCACAGCAGAAATACAAAAGTTCATGAGAGATTACTACAAGCAACTCTATGCCAATAAAATGGACAATCTGGATGAAATGGACAAATTCTTAGAAATGCACAACCTGCCAAGACTGAATCAGGAAGAAACAGAAAATATGAACAGACCAATCACAAGCACTGAAATTGAAACTGTGATTAAAAATCTTCCAACAAACAAAAGCCCAGGACCAGATGGCTTCACAGGCGAATTCTATGAAACATTTAGAGAAGAGCTAACACCTATCCTTCTCAAACTCTTCCAAAATATAGCAGAGGGAGGAACACTCCCAAATTCCTTCTACGAGGCGACCATCACCTTGATACCAAAACCAGACAAGGATGTCACAAAGAAAGAAAACTACAGGCCAATATCACTGATGAACATAGATGCAAAAATTCTCAACAAAATACTAGCAAACGGAATCCAACAGCACATTAAAAGGATCATACACCATGATCAAGTGGGGTTTATCCCAGGAATGCAAGGATTCTTCAGTATATGCAAATCAATCAACATGATACACCATATTAACAAATTGAAGAATAAAAACCATATGATCATCTCAATAGATGCAGAGAGAGCTTTTGACAAAATTCAACACCCATTTATGATAAAAACCCTGCAGAAAGTAGGCATAGAGGGAACTTTCCTCAACATAATAAAGGCCATATATGACAAGCCCACAGCAAACATCATCCTCAATGGTGAAAAATTGAAAGCATTTCCACTAAGATCAGGAACAAGACAAGGTTGCCCACTCTCACCACTCTTATTCAACATAGTTTTGGAAGTTTTAGCCACAGCAATCAGAGAAGAAAAGGAAATAAAAGGAAATCAAATCGGAAAAGAAGAAGTAAAGCTGTCACTGTTTGCAGATGACATGATCCTATACATAGAGAATCCTAAAGATGCTACCAGAAAACTACTAGAGCTAATCAATGAATTTGGTAAAGTGGCAGGATACAAAATTAATGCACAGAAATCTCTGGCATTCCTATATACTAATGATGAAAAATCTGAAAGTGAAATCAAGAAAACACTCCCATTTACCATTGCAACAAAAAGAATAAAATATCTAGGAATAAACGTACCTAAGGAGACAAAAGACCTGTATGCAGAAAATTATAAGACACTGATGAAAGAAATTAAAGATGATACAAATAGATGGAGAGATATACCATGTTCTTGGATTGAAAGAATCAACATTGTGAAAATGACTCTACTACCCAAAGCAATCTATAGATTCAATGCAATCCCTATCAAACTACCACTGGCATTTTTCACAGAACTAGAACAAAAAATTTTGCAATTTGTATGGAAACACAAAAGACCCCGAATAGCCAAAGCAATCTTGAGAACGAAAAAAGGAGCTGGAGGAATCAGGCTCCCTGACTTCAGACTATACTACAAAGCTACAGTCATCAAGACAGTATGGTACTGGCACAAAAACAGAAAGATAGATCAATGCAACAGGATAGAAAGCCCAGAGATAAACCCACGCACATATGGACACCTTATCTTTGATAAAGGTGGCAGGAATGTACAGTGGAGAAAGGACAGCCTCTTCAATAAGTGGTGCTGGGAAAACTGGACAGGTACATGTAAAAGGATGAGATTAGATCACTCCCTAACACCATACACAAAAATAAGCTCAAAATGGATTAAAGACCTAAATGTAAGGCCAGAAACTATCAAACTCTTAGAGGAAAACATAGGCAGAACACTCTATGACATAAATCACAGCAAGATCCTTTCTGACCCACCTCCTAGAGTAATGGAAATAAAAACAAAAATAAACAAATGGGACCTAATGAAACTTCAAAGCTTTTGCACAGCAAAGGAAACCATAAACAAGACCAAAAGACAACACTCAGAATGGGAGAAAATATTTGCAAATGAAGCAACTGACAAAGGATTAATCTCCAAAATTTACAAGCAGCTCATGCAGCTCAATAACAAAAAAACAAACAACCCAATCCACAAATGGGCAGAAGACCTAAACAGACATTTCTCCAAAGAAGATATACAGACTGCCAACAAACACATGAAAGAATGCTCAACATCATTAATCATTAGAGAAATGCAAATCAAAACTACAATGAGATATCATCTCACACCAGTCAGAATGGCCATCATCAAAAAAATCTAGAAACAGTAAATGCTGGAGAGGGTGTGGAGAAAAGGGAACACTCTTGCACTGCTGGTGGGAATGTGAATTGGTTCAGCCACTATGGAGAACAGTATGGAGGTTCCTTAAAAAAACTACAAATAGAACTACCATATGACCCAGCAATCCCACTACTGGGCATATACCCTGAGAAAACCAAAATTCAAAAAGAGTCATGTACCAAAGTGTTCATTGCAGCTCTATTTACAATAGCTCGGAGATGGAAACAACCTAAGTGCCCGTCATCGGATGAATGGATAAAGAAGATGTGGCACATATATACAATGGAATATTACTCAGCCATAAAAAGAAACGAAATTGAGCTATTTGTAATGAGGTGGATAGACCTAGAGTATGTCATACAGAGTGAAGTAAGTCAGAAAGAAAAAGACAAATACCATATGCTAACACATTTATATGGAATTTAAGGAAAAAAAATGTCATGAAGAACCTAGGGGTAAGGCAGGAATAAAGACGCAGACCTACTAGAGAACGGACTTGAGGTTATGGGGAGGGGGAAGGGTGAGCTGTGACAGGGCGAGAGAGAGTCATGGACATATATACACTAACAAACGTAGTAAGGTAGATAGCTAGTGGGAAGCAGCCGCATGGCACAGGGATATTGGCTCGGTGCTTTGTGACAGCCTGGAGGGGTGGGATAGGGAGGGTGGGAGGGAGGGAGACGCAAGAGGGAAGAAATATGGGAACATATGTATATGTATAACTGATTCACTTTGGTATAAAGCAGAAACTAACACACCATTGTAAAGCAATTATACCCCAATAAAGATGTTTAAAAAAAAAAAAAACTATACTAGAAGGAATCAATAGCAGAATAACTGAGGCAGAAGAACGGATAAGTGACCTGGAAGACAGAATGGTGGAATTCACTGCTGCGGAACAGAATAAAGAAAAAAGAATGAAAAAAAATGAGGACAGCCTAAGAGATCTCTGGAACAACATTAAACACACCAACATTCACATTATAGGGGTTCCAGAAGGAGAAGAGAGAGAGAAAGGACCCGAGAAAATATCTGAAGAGATTATAGTCGAAAACTTCCCTAATGTGGGAAAGGAAACAGCCACCCAAGTCCAGGAAGCACAGAGAGTCCAGGCAGGACAAACCCAAGGAGAAACATGCTGAGACACATAGTAATCAAATTGACAAAAATTAAAGACAAAGAAAAATTATGGAAAGCAACAAGGGAAAAATGACAAATAACATACAAGGGAACTCCCATAAGCTTAACAGCTGATTTTGCAGCAGAAACTCTACAAGGCAAAAGGGAGTGGCAAGATATATTTGAAGTGATGAAAGGGAAACACCTACAACCAAGATTACTCTACCCGGCAGGATCTCTTTCAGATTCAACAGAGAAATCAAAAGCTTTACAGACAAGCAAAAGCTAAGAGAATTCAGCACCACCAAACCAGCTCCACAACAAATGTTAAAGGAACTTCTCTAAGAGGGAAACACAAAAGAAAAGGGCCTAGGAAAAAACCCCATAACAATTAAGAAAATGGTAATAGGAACATACATACCGATAATTACCTTAAACGTGAATGTATTAAATGCCCCAAGCAGAAGACACAGGCTCACTGAATGGATACAAAATTAAGACCCATATACATGCTGTCTACAAGAGACCCACTTCAGACCTAGGGACACATACAGCCTGAAAGTGAGGGGATGGAAAAAGATATTCCATGCAAATGGAAATCAAAAGAAAGGTGGAATAGCAATACCCATGTTAGATAAAATAGACTTAAAAAAAAAGAATGTTATAAGAGACAAGGAAGGACACTACATAATGATCAAGGGATCAATCTAAGAAGAAGATACAACAATTATAAATAAATATGCACCCAACATAGGAGCACCTCAATACATAAGGCAACTGCTAACAGCTATAAAAGAGGAAATTGACAGTAACACAATAGGGTGGGCTTTAACACTTCACTTACACTAATAGACAGATCATCCAGACAGAAAACTGATAAGGAAACACAAGCTTTTTCTTTAGACCAGATAGATTTAAATGACATCTACAGGACATTCCATCCAAAAACAGCATATTACACTTTCTTCTCAAGTGCACACGGAACATTCTCCAGGATAGATCACACCTTGGGTCACAAATCAAGACTCAGTAAATTTAAGAAAACTGAAATCATATCAAGCATCTTTTCCGACCACAATGCTATGAAATTAGAAATCAGTTACAGGGAAAAAAAAAACGCAAAAAACACAAACACATGGAGGCTAAACAATACATTACTAAATAACCAAGAGATCACTGAAGAAATCAAAGAGGAAATCAAAAAATACCTAGAGACAATGACAATGAAAACACGATGATCCAACACCTATGGGATGCAGCAAAAACAGTTCTAAGAGGGAAGTTTATAGCTATACAAGCCTACCTCAAGAAACAAGAAAAATCTCAAATAAACACTCTAACCTTACACCTAAAGGAACTACAGAAAGAACAAAAAAACCCCAAAGTTAGCAGAAGGAAGGAAATCATAAAGATCAGATCAGAAATAAATGAAATAGAAACAAAGAAAAAATAGCAAAAATCAATGAAACTAAAAGCTGGTTCTTTGAGAAGATAAACAAAATTGATAAACCTTTAGCCAGACGCATGAAGAAAAAGAGGTAGAGGACTCAAATCAATAAAATTAGAAATGAAAGAGGAGAAGTTACAATGGACACTGCAGAAATACAAAGCATCATAAGAGACTACTACAAGCAACTCTATGCCAATAAAATGGACAACCTGGAAGAAATGGACAAATTCTTAGAAAGGTTGAACCTCCCAAGACTGAACCAGGAAGAAACAAAATATGAACAGACTAATCACAAGTAATAAAATTGAAACTGTGATTAAAAATCTTCCAACAAACAAAAGTCCAGGACCAGACGGCTTCACAGGTGAATTCTATCAAATGTTTAGAGAAGAGCTAACACTCATCCTTCTCAAACTCTTCCAAAAACTTGCAGAGAAAGGAACACTCTCAACTCATTCTAAGAGGCCACCATCACCCTGATACCAAAACCAGACAGAGATACTACAAAAAAAGAAAATTACAGACCAATATCACCGATGAATATAGATGCAAAAATCCTCAATAAAATACTAGGAAACAGAATCCAACAACACATTAAAAGGATTATACACTAAGATCAAGTGGGATTTATCCCAGGGATGCAAGGATTCTTCAGTATAATGCAAATCAATTAATATGTGTGATATACCATATTAACAAATTGAAGAATAAAAACCATATGATCATCTCAATAGATGCAGAAAAAGCTTTTGACAAAATTCAACACCCATTTATGATAAAAACTCTCCAGAAAGTGGGCATAGAGGGAACCTACCTCAACATAATAAAGGCCATATACAACAAACCCAGCGCAAACATCATTCTCAATGGTGAAAAACTGAAAGCATTTCCTCTAAGGTCAGGAAGAAGACAACAATGTCCACTCTCGCCACTATTATTCAACATAAATTTGGAATTCCTAGCCACGGCAATCAGAGAAGAAAAAGAAATAAAAGGAATATAAATTGGAAAAGAAGAAGTAAAACTGTCACTGTTTGCAGATGACATGATACTATACATAGAGAATCCTAAAGATGCCACCAGAAAACTCCTAGAGCTAATGAATGAATCAGGTAAAGTAGCAAGATACAAAATTAATGCACAGAAATCTCTTGCATTCCTATACACTAATGATGAAAAATCTGAAAGAGAAATTAAGGAAACACTCCCATTTACCATTGCAACAAACAGAATAAAATATCTAGGAATAAACCTACCTAGGGAGACAAAAGACCTGTATGCAGAAAATTATAAGACACTGATGAAAGAAATTAAAGATGATAGCAACAGATGGAGAGATATACCATGTTCTTGGATTGGAAGAATCAACATTGTGAAAATGACTATACTACCCAAAGCAATCTACAGATTCAGTGCAATCCCTATCAAATTACCAGTGGCATTTTTTTTTTTTTTACAGAATTAGAACAAAAAATCTTAATATTTCTGTGCAGACAGAAAAGACCCCGAATAGCCAAAGCAGACTTGAGGGAAAAAAACAGAGCTGGAGGAATCAGACTCCCTGACTTCAGACTATACCACAAAGCTACAGTAATGAAGACAATATGGTACTGGCACAAAAACAGAAATATACATCAACGGAACAGGATAGAAAGCTCAGAGATAAACCCACGCACCTATGATCAACTAATCTACAACAAAGGAGGTAAGGATATACAATAGAGAAAAGACAGTCTCTTCAACAAGTGGTGCTGGGAAAACTGGACAGCTACATGTAAAAGAATGAAATTAGAACACTCCCTAACACCATACACCAAAATAAACTCAAAATGGATTCAAGACCTAAATGTAAGACCGGACACTATAAAACTCTTAGAGGAAAACATAGGAAGAATGCTCTTTGACATAAATGACAGCAAGATCTTTTATGACCCACCTCCTAGAGTAATGGAAATAAAAACAAAAATAAACAAATGGGACCTAATGAAACTTAAAAGCTTTTGCACAGCAAAGGAAACTATAAACGAAACAAAAAGACAATCCTCAGAATGGGAAAAATATTTGCAAATGAATCAATGGATAAAGGATTAATCTCCAAAATATATAAACAGCTCATGCAGCTCAATATTAAAAAAACAAACAGCCCAATCAAAAAATGGGCAGAAGACCTAAACAGACATCTCTCCAAAGAAGTCATACAGATAGCCAAGAGGCACATGAAAAGCTGCTCAACATTACTAATTATTAGAGAAATGCAAATCAAAACTACAATGAGGTATCACTTACACCAGTTAGAATAGGCATCATCAGGAAATCTACAAACAACAAATGCTGGAGAGGGTGTGGAGAAAAGGAACCCTCTTGCACTGCTGGTGGGAATGTAAATTGATATAGCCACTATGGAGAACAGTATGGAGATTCCTTAAAAAACTCAAAATAGAATTACCATATGACCCAGCAAACCCACTATTGGTCATATAACCAGAGAAAACTGCAATTCAGAAAGACACATGCGGGCTTCCCTGGTGGCGCAGTGGTTGAGAGTTCACCTGCCGATGCAGGGGACATGGGTTCGTGCCCTGGTCTGGGAGGATTCCACATGTCGCGGAGCGGCTGGGCCCGTGAGCCATGGCCACTGGGCCTGTGTGTCGGAACCTGTGCTCCGCAATGGGAGAGGCCACAGCAGTGAGAGGCCCGCGTTCCGCCAAAAAAAAAAAAAAAAAGACACATGCACCCCAATGTTCACTGCAGCACTATTTACAACAGCCAGGTCATGGAAGCAACCTAAATGCCCATTGACAGACGAATGGATAAAGAAGTTGTGGTACATATATACAATGGAGTATTACTTAGCCATAAAAATTAACAAAATTGGGTCATTTGTAGAGATGTGGACAGACCTAGAGACTGTCATACAGAGTGAAGTAAATCAGAAAGAGAAAAACAAATATCGTATATTAATGCATATTATATGTGGAATCCAGAAAAAATGGTACAGATGAACTGGTTTGCAAGGCAAAATAGAGACACAGATGTAGATAACAAATGTATGGACACCAAGGGGGGAAAGTGGGGGTGGGGATGGGATGAATTGGGAGACTGAGATTGACATGTATACACTAATATGTATAAAACAGATAACTAATAAGAACCTGCTGTATAAAAAAATAAATTTTAAAAAGAATCCTCTAACGTAAAAAAAAAAAAAAAGAAAAGAAAAACATGTCAAACAACATCACCAAGCTGGAATTAGCCAAATTCTACAGGACAAAAGACCTGGTTTCTTCAAGAAATAAATGTCATGGGGAACTAAAGAAAAGAGGAGGTAGAGGGGAACTGTTTTAGATTAAAAGAGGTCTAATAAACATACTAAACAAAATGCAATATGGGGACTTTCTTGGATCCAGATTTGAACCAAACAACTACAAAAAGACATTTTTGAGTCAAGATTGTTTTCCTACTTTTTGATATAGACTTAAAGTTTCCAATTATTCCTTCCGTTAACTTGTAGGTTTTTGTTTTTGCTTTCTTCATAGAAATTACATATATGAACTATATTTGACAACTAAAAATACTGTAACATTGTTTCTTTTTCAACACTAGTGTGTTAACCTTTCGGAAATAAGTTTCTCTTCAGGAACAGAGATGACAATCACTATTATGGCCAAATTTGGGAAATGCTAGAATACTGTTTTTTAGGGGCAGGACTTTTCAGACTTTATATGTTCAAGAGAAATGACCAGAAGAGCACCTAGAATACAGCATTTCTGCCACATCCATTTTCTATTTGAACCTTTTTCACTAGAACAATACTAGAACATCTCATGGGACTAGTATTATTTGGAACTCATTTTAGGAGAAATCAAAACCCTAAAATATGTTTATGCTTGTCATAGTTAAGTGTATTTTGATGCTCTATTTGATAACTTTAAAATACTATAGAAGTAGCAGCTAAACTACATACTAGATAAGTATTTTCTTATTTATGAAAAACACTTGAAATATTTATTTAGAAATAACCTATGAGAATTTTTATAATCTAAAATATGAAAAAAGCACAAAATACCAAATATTGCATACACACCTGGCAGAATTCACATGTAACTTGAATTTCATAAGTTGTACAACTTATCACGTCCTCTTTTTCATGGCAAGGATACTGAAAAATGAAGTGGTTTCACACTGTTAAATATAGTTTTGAAACATTTCTTGAAACATAGTAAAACAATAAAAACACTCAAATAATTACACTCTTTGTAACACTACTGTCATCCAAAAACCCACTCACTATTAAGAATCTTTATAATAGAGCACTGCTCCTAAAATATGAACACCCATATAAATGTCTTAAACATAGGTATTAATATATCCAACTCCACGATAAAGAGGGTAAAAGAGAAACATTTAACTTAGCCTTTAGGACTGTGGTTGAAGAGCAGTAATTAAAAAAGTGAAAATCCTGACTTTTGACGTCTGATGAAAAGATGAGATCTAGTATTTCAAAATGTCTATTCAGAAAGCTTTAAGTTTTAAAAAATGTAGTCAGTGATGGTCTGGTTCTCAGCCTAATTCATCACTATTTGTCCCATAATGTAATGATAGTTGATCTTTATAAGAAGTTCCCTCTTCCCTAACTTTATAGTTTACTTATTTGACATTAGCTTAAGGACAAGTACAACATACTTAAACTATGTTTAAACTATGAGGGTCAGTGCCTCATCTTTAAACTCTGCTAATCCTCCATTACATTCACTGAAACCCCATGTAGTGGCAAACAGAGTTAACTATATGCTTATGCAAATAAACCAATGGTACACAGAGAAAATTTTTATTTTACATAATTTTGCTTATAAATGTGGTGTCAAGAATGTCCTGCTCAGGAAAATTGGGTAATTCCTGTGGGGAAATGTGTAAATAGCTACACTTCTGAGTCCTAGAGTCAGAGATGGTCTGATATAGGAGAAAGGAAGAAGAAAGTTCTTTTCCTGGTCCCAGGCAAAACTTCTATCTATCTGGTAAGGTTACATTTCATCATTCACATTCAACTTTATCATGTTGCCTGTGAGAAGAGGGGGAAAAAGCACTGGAATAATCCAAAGGAAACCTATAAAAGTTATGCTTCAGTCATTACCAGTAGAATGTGAACTCAATGAAGACAAGGAACTTATCTTTGGGTTAACTACCTGAAACAGTGCCTAGCTTATAGTAGCATTTACTCATTAAATATTAAGGAATGAATAAACAGCCATATGATATGAAAAAGTCAGATAAATTTAGTTTAAGTTATCTAACTCAAAAAATTTCTAAAACTAATAAATGCAGTTCATATTGCTTTGAAAAATCAAAGCAATATTTAAACTCAGTTAAGTTCAAGAAACATTTAAACACCAAACTCATGCCAAGACACAAAGGTGAAAAAACAAACAGTCCAAAAAAAACCAAAACAAAACAAACAGTCCCTCCACTTTGAGAAACTTTCAGTCAAGCAGAAGAAAGAATACAGAAATATAATTTCAATTCAATTTGGTAAGAATAACAGTTAAAATATTAAAAATATACAGGTAGGGGCTTCCCTGGTGGCGCAGTGGTTGAGAGTCCACCTGCCAATGCAGGGGACACGGGTTCGTGCCCCGGTCCGGGAGGATCCCACATGTCGTGCAGCGGCTGGGCCCGTGAGCCATAGCCACTGAGCCTGCGCGTCCGGAGCCTGTGCCCCACAACGGGAGAGGCCACAACAGTGAGAGGCCCGTGTACCGCAAAAAAATAAAAAATAAATAAATAAAAATATACAGGTAGTGCAGGGACCAATCCGATAGTTCTAGAAAAGCTTTGAGGGAATTAACTCTTCGTATCCTCCTCTCTGATCTTTTCCACACCCCCCTGACTACTATTGTCCCATTCTTCTACAAAAGGTGTTCCTTACCTGCAGGAGGCAACTTCTATAGTTCCTTTCCTACAGTCTAGGAACTAGACTATTTCCTAGCCAACCAATAAAAATTCCCATTCCTTATACTATTTCCTAATACCTAGCTGAGGTCTGTAAATATAAGTCAAAGCACCTTGGCACATAAATGATGAGAGTTCTTCTGGGAGGATTAACAAAGAGATAGCATTTTTAAGCTAACTAACTGAATCTCAAGCCTCTAAATCGAGGTTTATCTCCCTTTTACATCAAGGATGGAAATATGCTCCTAGCAAAGCATGGGAAGGAGGCTTTGTTCAACCATAAACTCAGAGAAGACAATGACTGCAGATAGTGAACTGTTACTATACCACACCACTCTGGCAAGCATCCACAACCTATACTGGTAGGAAAATCACTGTCATGAAGAATACACAGGAGGGTTCTAGGCAAGATTTAAAAGAAGCCAGTTTCTTTGGTTTCTCTAATCTCTCTTAACTCTTCTTCTAACACTCCTTCATCTTCCCTACCCTAATGATTTAGTGCCAAAGTTCCCCCTTTTGTCTTTCAACCAACAAATATTTGAGTATCTACTTTGTGCTTTGCACTATGCTACATGCTAGGGATGCAGTGGTGAATTAAATAGATTCTGCCCTCAAGAAGCTTCCAGGATTGTGAAGGAGCTTATGCTAGCTAATCAAGCATCCAGCTCAGACTCCTCTTTCCAGTTTCTAAGACAATTCCACATATAAACACGTGTATGTTCCTCATATTTTCTCTATTTCATTGCTATAGGCATTTTATTTTAGAACTCCAAACTTGGTTAAAGGTATATTTTAAATTTTGTTTGTTATAACATAGCCATAGAACTATTCACCACTAGGTATCCCACATAAATGATCAATCTTACATAATTCTAAAAAACCTTTAAAGCTCAAGTTTAATTGGGGTTCAGAAAGAGGTCATTGTTATTTCTGGATAATATGAACTAGATTATGCTTACTGAATTAAGATGTTGTAAGGAACTTTCAATTTGCTCCCAGAAAAAATACAGAAGAAAGAAAAAAGCCACCCAAAATACTATCATTCAGAGATAACTACTGTCTAATATTCCAGAGTACATATTCAGTCTTATTAATGTATAAAGATAAATAAAAAATTTTTAATTGTAAAAAGAGCATTATAACTTCCTTTAAAACACAATTATCTAAATTCTGCCACATCATCAAATATTAGATGTCATTTTTATGGCTATATAGTATTCCACAATACAGATATGACATATTTATAACTAATTCTTTACCACTGGATTTTTATCATCAGTGAATATCTTTGAGGACAAATCTTTGCATAACACCCACATGAGGTAAAGAATAGGGATGGCACCAGCCCAGGACAGGATATCAGGGCCCAAGCAGGAAGATGTCTACTTGATGAGGAGGAGGGGGTCTGGTGGCAACAGGCAATTCATTACATATACATGCAGGTATTAATTGAATAAGTGAATTTATCAAGGATATAGTAGATGAAGGTAAATTCACACTACAGGTGAAGGTAATTACACAGAATGAACTCTGGTACTGGATGAGATCTGGAGATATTCATGTGCACTCACGACTTTCAATGTAAATATACAGATATAGAAATACAGATGATAATATGTGTATATACATGCATATATATTCAAATACTTCCTTAGCTGTGTCACTGAGAAGGCCTGGGAGCACTGATACCCCAATAGCAAAAAGCCCTCTAGACCTTGATGTCAAAATACTATTCTCCACCAAAAGGAACCTGGGATCCTTGAAGAATTGGCTGATTCCAAGGCTAAAGCAGGAATAATACAGGATGGGCCTTGAATACCTTCTGCAAGAAAGTAAAGAAGGACTTATGGATTTAGCCAGAAAGTGGCCAAATCTCAGACAACTTGAGATTCAAAATAAATGATAGTAATAGATCATACTGTGAATAAAATAGGATTCCATTAATCTGATATAAAGCATACCAATGTAGAAATGAAAATTTGGTAAGACAAGATGTTTACATCCTCTCAAAGTATCTCCCTATAAAATACATTTTAATTACTAAAGGCAAAACAGTAATATACAGTACAAAAGCCTGGCAAATATCACTTTACTCAAGTGATCCAAGTTAACAACACTAAACATCAGGAAAATCAACATCAATATCATTGCAACCCTTCGGTTGCAATGAGGATGACACAGCATCACTTTCATAATAGTCATGCCAAAGATACATAACCTGAGTCTAATCATGAAGAAACATTACAGAACACCAAATTGAGGTAAACTCCTCAAATAACTGGGCCATAATCTTCAAAAGTGTCCAAGTCATCAAAGTCAAGGAAAGATCGAGGAACTGCTTCAGATTGAAAAAGACCAATGAGACATGATAACTAACTGCAACATGAGATTCTAGACTGAATCCTTTTGCTATAAAGGACAGACATTATTGGAATAACTGGCAAAACTTAAATGTAATCTGCAGATTAGATGGTAGCAATATTTCAAAGTTAATTTCTTGATTTTCATGGTTGTATTATGGTTTTGGAGGAGAGTGTCTTATTGTAGAAAGTACAGTATTTGGGCGAATGGGACATCATGCTAGCAACTTACTCTTAAAAGGGTCTGGACTAAACAACTTAAAAATAAAAAAGGAAAAACTTACAGAGGGAAGGACTTCCCTGGTGGCGCAGTGGTTAAGAATCCGCCTGCCAATGCAGGGAACACGGGTTCGAGCCCTGGTCTGGGAAGATCCCACATGCCACGGAGCAACTAAGCCCGTGCGCCACAACTACTGAGCCTGCACTCTAGAGCCCGCGAGCCACAACTACTGAGCCCGTGTGCCACAACTACTGAGCCTGTGTGCCACAACTACTGAAGCCTGCGTGCATAGAGCCCATGCTCCGCAACAAGAGAAGCCACCGTACTGAGAAGCCCGTGCACTGCAACGAAGAGTAGCCCCTGCTCGCCACAACTAGAGAAAGCCTGCACGCAGCAACGAAGACCCAATGCAGCCAAAAAATAAATTAAAAAAAAAACTTACAGAATGAATTTAAATTATATATAAATAACATGCACTGTAATAATTCAATATATAACCACTATATAATTAGTATCATGTAGTTTTTAGCAGTAGTTTTGAGAAAAATACTAAAACACACAGATTCTCTAACAATTCTCTGCTTGCTTCCAGTTTATAACCTTCATGTTATGAGATGTCAAAGAACATGGACTTCCCTGGTGGTCCAGTGGTTAAGACTCTGTGCTCCCAATGCAGGGGGCACGGGTTCAATCCCTGGTCGGGGAACTAGGATCCCATATACCTCACCACGTGGCCAAAAAAAAAAAAGAGAGAGAGAGAGATGTCAAAGAACAGAAAAACTGTTCTGTACTGAAAAGTTAAGAGCAAACTTAGTAGAACAATTTCTGTACCTGAATAAAGACTCAAAGGGTAGTGTTAGACAATTATTTGTCCTATAGGTAACTCCTTTGTTTAAAATCTGAAATGTGAGTTAAACCTATTAAACAAAATAAACAATCCTTTAGGCTGTAGTATCACTATTCCCATGCCATTTTGAATTATATCATTCAAATGATGCAGCTGATAAAAATGTGTGCTTTTCTTACATCTCACCAAAAACAAGTAGGCAGGAAACCAATTCACTTCACAGAAAACAGTGCGAGTCAAGTGGGAGCAGGACATTCCTAAGATACTGCTGGTCTCCCCCGAAGTGGACAGCCAAGCCCTGTCTGTCTTGGGTGTTGACAATGTGGACAAAAATGTCCAAAGGTATGATAGGATCTATCCTCTGCCTCTCTCCATGTTTCTGACCAAGAAACAAAGGACTTGTGACTCTCAAAAATATTTGGAAGAAAATTTCTACCCATCTCCACTATCCACTCATTCAGTCTCCCAAATAGGAGGAGAAATAACTTGGTGAACTTGAGAAAAGGGTTATTATGGATATGTAACTTAGGGCCCTCTTGGCTCCTGAGTTCATTTCTCACAGAAATATATGGGAAAGACTACAGTCCTTCACTACATGGCTGGGTAAACATCTAATCTGTAGACCTCCCTAACCCTCTGGGGTGGGGCATCCACTGTCTTTACACTTGGGGTAAAAGTTCATTTCAGGCTTAGGTCCAAAACATGTTCTCCAGTCCAGACCTATCAGCAATAAAGCTGGTATCTATTTTTATTCTTTTAAAATTTTTAACATATAAATCATTTTTGGACAAAAACACATGCCCCTGGTAAAAATCAAACAGTACAAAAGGATATACAGTATAAAGTAAGTCTCCTTCCTTTTTTCTCATCCCTGACCTCAGTCCCAATTTCCAAAGATAACCACTCTTACCAGTTACTATGTATTTTTCCAGAGATAATCCATGTATTTACAAGTATATTATATATGTGTATATCACATTTTTATACAAATTGTGGCATACTATACATGCTGTTATGAATTTTGCTTTTTCATTTAACAATATATTACAACTGGTATTTTAATCCCCCCATCCACCAAAAAAAAGAAAATAGTGTGAGTAAATGAATCTTTGGAAATAGGGGTGGGGGAAATGAAACAATTTCTGGTGACTAATTTCAGAAATCACTAGAGTCTAAAATGTAAATTTGACTGATCTTCTAGTTAATTATAGAACTACAAATGCTGTAACCTCTTACATTTAAAGCATGTACTCAAGTTTCAAAGCAGATTTTTAAAATATGGATATTACTAAATGTTACACACAATGTACAGAATTCCCAAACATTTCTAATACAAATAATTTATTTTATTAAATTTATTTGGAAGACATTTGACTATTTTGTACCCGATACTACATTAAGAATAAGAAAGGTGGTCCCTGACCTCAAAATCAGATTAGTAAGGAAAACAAATAAGTGAAAATAGTAATACTAATTCAGTGATATACATATAATAATAGATATACACAAGTGCTATGGGAACATAGGGCAATAAAGGGTATACTGGAGCTGGTCATCTCTCCTCCGCAGCCATAATCCCCTCTTAGAGCCAGACTGTCAGTAAAGGGCAATCCTGTATCTCCATGGCCTGACATACCTGTTTCAGGTGAACCAGAGGAGACACCTGAACAGTCAAGCCAATCAGATTACCTCTTCAGGAAACGTGTAAAAAGAAAAAATAAATAAATAAATCAGCCAAACAGAGGTATACACTAGACATTCAAAATCATACTCAGGACTGGCAGACATTTTCTGCCACGTTCATACTGATAAGAAATTAATGAGGGACTTCGCTGGTGGCACAGTGGTTAAAAATCTGCCTGCCAATGCAGGGGACGCGGGTTCAATCCCTGGTCCAGGAAGATCCCACTGCTGCGGAGCAACTAAGCCCGTGAACCGCATCTACTGAGCCTGCACTCTAGAGCCCGTGAGCCACAACTACTGAAGCCTGCAAACCTAGAGCCCGTGCTCCGCAACAAGAGAAGCCACCGCAATGAGAAGCCTGCGCACCGCAACGATGAGTAGCCCCCGCTCAACACAACTAGAGAAAGCCCGCGCCCAGCAACGAAGACCCAATGCAGCCAAAAGTAAATACATTAATTAATTTTAAAAAATTAATGAAAGCCAGAATGGAGTAGGCACAGAAAAACAGGGACGAGAAACCATGTAGCCAAGATGAAGGAAAGAAGTTTCTGCAATGCCTGACTATGCTTTCTGTGATTGGGTCATGTGAGAATCTTCTGTATCCTGATTATGAGCTTTTTATTTAGGTTGAATTTATCTGATTTTCTACCCCCTAACTAAGACTAGTACCTAGCCAACCCTGAAGAGAGGGTCTGTGAAGGGTACTGAAGGAAGTAATGCCTCAGCTTAGTCTTCTCAAAGAAATAAGAGATGATGTTTTGGGCAGAGGAGACAGCATGTAGAAGCACAGTAAAGCAGAGTACACTGAAGGATCTCTCAGAACTTCTGATGGCTAAAGCATGGGATATATGATTGAAGGGAAGAGAGGTGAGGCCAGAGAAGGAAACATATCTCTAAGGGCCTTTAATACCCCAGTAAGGAGTCTGAAGTCCAACCTCACTCCCCCATCCCACCCACACCCTGAGGTTATAAACTATGGTCCTGCACCAAAATGTTGAGCTAAGAAAGTTTTTCCATTTTTTAAATGGTCAGTGGGTAGGGAAGAAGAAGCAACAGAGACTATATGTGACCCCCATAAAGCCTAAAAATCTTACTATATGCCTCTTTAAAGAAAAAGTTTGCTTAATCCTGCTGTAAAAACTGGAAAGATTTTAAATAGGTGAATTAGATAATCAAAGGGGCATTTTTGCAACATCTCTAATGGAAGTGTGGAGGATGGATTGGTGAGAGTAACACTATGCATAAGAAAACCAGTACACGTTACTACTAGATTCAGGAAAGAGAATGATGGTTTATACTCAAGCAGTGCCAGTCAAAATCAGAGGAAAGGACAAGTTACGGAAAAACATGTTCTTATGATAAGGCTTCTAATCCTTAACACTGTCTGCAGACCCTTGTGTGGACTGACCTCTGACACCCACCCCAGTCTTAATGATACCTTGATCTCTTGGCTGTAGTTAGGCAGCTCCCTCTCTCAGCCTAGAGTGCTCTTACTTCCCACTCATCTGTTCCTTTCTTAGTTAATACCACTCACCTCTGATCTTCCTCCATCCACTATCCCCCTACCCTGAAATTCGGATGTCTCATTTACTTATTCAGTCAATAAATATTTATCGAGCACATGCAAGAGGGTAGGAGTTAATCCTTACAAAATCCTAGGAGAGTTGGGACTTTCATATTGGAACTCTTTGCTACAGAGGGCTCCCTAGTCAGACAAGTTTAGGACCCTCTGAGTTAAACAAAATTACATACTTTTATGTAGTCTTCAGTGTGCTTTTACATGCTGATATGCACTGTAGCTCCAAAAGGATATTTCCAAATTTGCTGAACCTTAGGAATTTCTTTTACTAAACATTATCAATATGGTAGGACAACTAGCATTCTGAGGATTACCGTATGGAAACACCTCTTGAACTTAATAATATTTGAGAGACAATCACAAAATGAGAGACAATCACAAAGTAAAAGACCACTTTTGCAGCAAAAGCTTAAAATTTCTTACCTTTCTAGCTGGTGGGCCATGAGCTTTATTTACTCTTCTGCCAGGAATCCCTCAACTCCAGTCAAGTAAGCAGTGCTTCTCAAGTTTCCATCTAAGTATCCCTAGGGCAAAGGAGAAGCAGAAAAGAGCAAATTCATTACTCTGCAAAATCTAAATAACTCCAGGAACTTCCCTGGTGGCGCAGTGGTTAAGAATCCGCCAGCCAATGCAGGGGACATGGGTTCGAGCCCTGGTCTGGGAAGATCCCACATGCGGTGGAGCAACTAAGCCCGGGTGCCACAACTACTGAGCCCGCCTGCTGCAACTACTGAAACCCATGTGCCTAGAGCCCGTGCTCTGCAACGAGAGAAGCCATGGCAATGAGAAGCCCACGCAGTGCAATGAACACAACCAGAGAAAGCCCACACGCAGCAACGAAGACCCAACACAGCCAAAAATAAATAAATAAATTTAAATAAATAACTCCACTACAAAAATTTGTAAATGTTTATTTTATATTTTAAAATGCATGTGTATTTTGCCTTCTATTCCATTATTTTTTAGTATAAAAATTAAGGTTCCCTGCAAAATCTTTAATGCTCCAGGAAGATGTTTACCTTGTGGCCTCCCAAAACTCCTGGCACACTGCCACCTATCAGATGTGTAACAGTTTCAAAGATGGAAGCACGGCAATGGAATCTTGGTGAAAAGGGAAAAATAAAACTTTTTAATATAACAGAAGGAAGAGGTAGTCACAGCTGATCCGCGAAACGGCAGCGCTGAATCTTGAGCGTCAAAATTCTTAAGAGTGAAGGTTAATGGCTCTTCTTGTGCCAGTGTGCTTCACACAACTGTTTATGTGCTTCT
Source organism: Lagenorhynchus albirostris (assembly GCF_949774975.1). Lineage (NCBI taxonomy): Eukaryota > Metazoa > Chordata > Mammalia > Artiodactyla > Delphinidae > Lagenorhynchus > Lagenorhynchus albirostris. The sequence continues at coordinate 57,710,178 of NC_083100.1, read as the reverse complement.
TATTTGGAAATGACTTTTTTATGCCTGTATCAGTTAGGATTAGGTTCAGCTGTGAGAAAACTCAAAATAACAATGGCTTAAATGAATCAGAAGTTTATTTCTCTCACAAGAACACAGGCAGTCCAGAACCATGATCATTGGGAACCCAGGCTCCTTCTGTCTTGTTGTTCTTCCATCCTCAACATGTGGCGTCCCCTTCACAGTCTAAAATAACTGCTCAAGGTCTAGCCATCACATCAATGGCAGGAAGGAAAATGGTGAGATGAGAGATAGCCTCCCTTTACTGATTTACTTTTCAGAAATCTTACAGGAAACTTCTATTCTGGCCAGAACTTAAATCACATGGCCATAGCTAGCAAGGAAGCTGAGAAATACATTCTTTATTTCACCACATGCTTGGAAAAAAAAACTGGAGCATCTACAATAAGGAAAAAGAAGAGAATGAATATTGGTGGACAATTAGTTGTTTCTGTCATCATATGCAGCTCATTCTAAAATGTAAGATGGTTGGATATCTTGTAGAGATGTCTTATCAGTCCACTGAAGGGAGCTTTCAAAGGCAGAAACTCCTGCCAGTGGCCAAGGAGCAAGACCAATGTTAATAAGGACTTCTCTAAATATGCAAGACCAATCTGTAGGTGACAGAGGAAGAAGAAAAACTATCTGAAGACCAGAGTAACAATATAAGAGTAAAGCAACAACCTAAATAGTTGTAGTTTAGGAGGATAAACTCACTAGGCAGTCCACAAAACTTAGGAATGATTACATGGGACCGTTAGGTAAGTAATGGAGTGCCTAAGGTGAGATTGGGTAAGAACTTGGCAGAAAGTTCAGTTACCAATTGCATTAGGAAAAGGCAGCTATCCCAGGAGCAAGATGTTAAAGGGAAAGTTGACCTTCCCTTACCTGAGGGCTGAGCTCCCATGCATGAGGGCCAAGTAGGAACTTGGAGATTTCCTTATTGCACAGACTGTTGAAAAGAAGAGTTGCACTTTACCTTGAATAAGGTTGGCCAAAACAGCCTTAATATGTTTAAAACTTTTGATGCAAATACCAAAAGCTATAAGGACTCTCATTTCAAAATTGGCAACGAAATTGTTTTATATACAGACTGTTCCTTAAAGGAAAAGGGACCAGAACAGGGCATTTAGCTAGACAAATGTAAATTTGGGACTATGAATGGAGCAGCAATCCAAAGGACAAATGGCTCTGTGGGATAACTGTACTTCCTACTGAAAATAATCCACATATAAGTGGATCCATGCAGTTCAAACCCATGTTGTTTAAGGATCAACTGTACTTATAAAAGAATGGTGTATCTTGAAAAGCCAGAAATTACATTTTTTTCAACTATCTAAACTTATGAAGAAATATTTTAGGAATCAACTTAGAAATGTGCAAGAGTACATAGTTTATCAAATTTCTTTTCAGGAGTATATATATGAGTGTACTAGGCAGAATGGCCCCCCAAAAATGTCCACACCCCAATCCCTGGAACTTATGAATAGGTTATGTTACATAGCAAAATGGACTTTGCAGATGTAAAAATCATCACAGATTCTAAAATAGGAAGATTATCCTGGGTTATCCAGATGGCCAATCTAATCACATGAGCCAGTAAGAGTGAAGAACTTTCTCTGTCAGAGAGCTTTTGGCAGTAGCAGAAGTCAGAGATAAGCATGAGAGAGACTTTACCTGACATTACTGGAGGGGGCAGCACTGAAAGCATTTCAACTTCTATGAGTGAAGATTAGCCCTGGCTGACAGCAAGGAAAGAAGGACCTCAGTCTTAAAACTGTATGCAGTCAACAATCCAAATGAACTGGGAAATGGATTCTTCCTCAGAGACTCCGAAAAGAAAGAAAGAATGCAGCTCTGCTAACATACTGATTTTGGCTTAGTAAGACCTTATGTAGTGGGCCCAGCTGAGCCCACCTGGACTTCTGACAAACAAAAACTATGAGATAAATTTGGGTTGTTTTATGATGCAAAGTATGTAGTGATTTGTGAAACAGGAATAGAAAATAAAGTAAGCAAAAATGCTAATGTACTCAGGAGGACAGGCTTGTAGCCCAAGGAACCGCACAGATTCAGAGTTTTCTCTGTGCTCTAATTTCCTTCTCATATCTTGGTAAGTGCCACAAAATGCCAAGAAATGATCCTAGAGCTCACACTAGGAAGAGCAATATGGTCATAATGACGAACTTAAACCTAAGAAATTGAAAACCTGTAGCTATAAGCCAGTAGGAATTCATTCCCCTTTGAGTTTCTAAATTAGGAAAAATTTAAATGGTATGATTTCACCTCCTATCCTCTCCAGGAAGAAAAAATATACTAGTTTCAGGATTGTCAAAAATAATAATTGAGGGCTTCCCTGGTGGTGCAGTGGTTGAGAGTCCGCCTGCTGATGCAGGGGGCGCGGGTTCGTGCCCCGGTCGGGGAGGATCCCACATGCTGCGGAGCGGCTGGGCCCGTGAGCCATGGCCGCTGAGCCTGCGTGTCCGGAGCCTGTGATCCGCAACGGGAGAGGCCACAACAGTGAAAGGCCCACGTACCCCACACACACACACACACACACACACACACACACACACACACACACACACACACACACACACACACACACACACACACACACACACACACACACACACACACACACAAATAATAATAATAGAAAACAATACTGTATATGTAAAATATATCAAGTACAGTGCATGGCACTCATATAGTATCTATTCAGTTTATTAGAAGTTTTACTGTATTTTGACTTTAAATGTACATTTTCCTAATATTTAATTAATCTAAATCTTACTACCTTCTTTATTTTTAAAGCCAGAAGCTGAGCACTACATAGTTTAACTTTTAGACAGAAGATTTTTACATTAATCTTTAACCCGTGAATTTGATGTTATCCCATAAGGTTATTCGGTATATAATGTTTTACTTCATCAATGTAAGAAAGTGAGAAAAATATAAGTTCCGCTTTAATGAGGAAAGCAGCAGTTTTTAATTGTTCGCTACTCACAGGAGACACGACAGATGTTCTTCATACATATCACAACTCCCAAGAATATACCAAAGTTTTGATGATATTCCTCAAAGTTGATGGGATACATGAAGAGCATCACAGACTTTTCTCAATACTGTATTCATGAAAGTACACTACGAGTGCAGTTGGCCCTCCGGATTCAACAAACCTCAGATCAAAAATATTTGGGGGGGCGGGGGGCTTCCCTGGTGGCACAGTGGTTGAGAGTCCTGCGCTCCGCAACGGGAGAGGCCGCAGCGGTGAGAGGCCCGCGTACTGCAAAAAAAAAAAAAATATATATATATATATATATATATATATATATATATATATTTGGGGGGAAGAAATTCCAGAAAGTTCCAAAAAGCAAATCTTGTATTTGCCTCCTGCCTGGCAACTATTTACAAAGCATTTACATTGTATTAGGTATCATAAGTAATGTAGAGACGATTTAAAGAATATGGGAGGGCTTCCCTGGTGGCGCAGTGGTTGAGAGTCCACCTGCCAATGCAGGGGACACGGGTTCGTGCCCCGGTCCGGGAAGATCCCACATGCCGCGGAGCGGCTGGGCCCGTGAGCCATGGCCGCTGAGCCTGCGCGTCCGGAGCCTGTCCTCCGAAACGGGAGAGGCCACAATAGTGAGAGGCCGCGTACAGCAAAAAAAAAAAAAAAAAAAAAAAAAAAGAATATGGGAGGATGTACTTAGGTTATATGCAAATACAGTGCCATTTTATATAAGGGACTTGAGCATCAACAGATTTTGGTATCTGCAGTGGATCCTGGAACCGAACCCCACAGATACCAAGGGATGACTGTATGTGAATAGTGAAATCAGCCCAATATATCAAAATATTATTTAATAATATCAGTAGTCCAATTTTTAAGTCAAACTTCATTTTTTCACGTGAGTCTTGATTATTCCCAGACCTTTAATTCCTAGGTGAATTAAGGTAAGCAAGTTCTTGTTTTATAGTTTAAAATTACAACAGAACATTAGAAATATATAAATACACAGAATTTACAGATTAATGGTTATGAATATGAACAGTGCTAATGAAAGTTTTTACTAATAACATCATTTTAGATTTGGTAATCATATCAGCTATACAAAACAGTGTCCATAGCATTAATTTTGCTCAAGGTAGATGTATAAAATGTACCTATTGATCATTGCTTTTCCTCACTAAAAACTTATCTTTGTAAAAGTAATATAGAAACTCACAGCTCACCAAGAATTACAATAATTCACAATCACCGCTTAGGAGTACATCAATAATTTCTCATCATGAAGAAGGCAATAAGATACAGATTATGTACAATTCCCATTACAACACTAGTAAGCTTACCTCCCCCCACACCATGCAAAGTACATCAAAATTCAGGTAAATGAAAGAGATATTACCTCAGAAGTAACCCTCAATCCAACATCCACACTTCAACAATCATTAAAACCTATCTTACAATGATAAAAGATATTAGTGACTCTCAACACCATGACTGAGAAATGATGCTATACTTATATTAAATAATTAGTAAAGAAATCAAAAGAACAAACATTACAAGTATGATGTTTTAATTTAATCATCTCTTCCACTATAGAGAGGAAGAAATGAAAGGTCTCACAGAAATGTTTATAGTGGGATTGGTGGAGCAGAAGAAAATGACAACTGGAATGCATGCAAATCACAGTATCATGACTTTACCATCTCAAAATGTGGATATGCTATACTGCACGAGTTTTATATAGAAAAAGTCTCACTTGGGAAGAAGGGATGTATATGGAACAAAAACTACAAGCTATTCTCTCACATGGATTTATGAAAATTCTGAGGTAGTATTATAAGTTCCACCACAAATTGTAAGTTCCTAGGGAAAACTCAACATTATTGCCAAAGCTACCAAATAGATGACTGCTGTACTGTCTTCAAGCCACACCACATGCATGCCTGTTGGGGTTGTGATGGATTATTATTATTTTTGAATTAACTTTAACAATTATAATTACCATACCATATACTGAGTACTCATTAAGTTCCTGACACTGTTTCAAGCATTGTATATACGTTAAATATTTGAATGTTCACAACAAGACTATGAGTTAAGTATTATCTTTAAAGATAAGGAAACTGAGGCACAGAGAAGTTATATGATTTGCCCAAGGTGACCCAGATAATAAGTGGTAGACTCATGACAACCTGATTAGTAACTACCCTATGACATTGATTATATACTTACAATGAGCCAGAAGATAATACTGAGGAAACAAAAACACAGTCAATTTGGCTGTAACATACACATTCCTTATTTGAAGGGTTACCTATATGGAATGTCATTATGAAGTTTAATAATTCACAAATGTATAGTTCAGAAAGAAGCTCTTATATTAAAACAAACTAGCATAAGACATCCAATGTGTAAACTATGTAAAACTGCAGAAAATTTAAGGATTATTGCTACTTGGATGTCAAAAGTTTCAGTAATCTTTAAGAGAAATAAAATCAGTGAAATGACAGAAAATATGAAATATACATATCTGTCCCAGCACACAGATCACTGGCAGACAAATAACTACAGACTGATATAGTCAACTAAATAAAACTTCTAAATAATGTCACTTACATTAATAATTCCTGGGCTTCCCTGGTGGCGCAGTGGTTGAGAGTCCGCCTGCTGATGCAGGGGGCGCGGGTTCGTGCCTGGGTCCAGGAGGATCCCACATGCCGCGGAGCGGCTGGGCCCGTGAGCCATGGCCGCTGAGCCTGCGCGTCCGGAGCCTGTGCTCCGCAACGGGAGAGGCCACAACGGTGAGAGGCCCGCATAGCGCGCAAAAAAAAAAAATAATAATTCCTAGCTAAGTAATCCTACTTTTTTTAATAAGCACAACTCCAAAGTTGGTAAAATTATGACAAAGTTGATGCAGTAACATTCTGATGACAGTGTAAACTTGCTCAACTCTTTGGGGAGGCAAAAATTTGGCAACTGTAGAAACATTTATATCCTTTGACCTAGAATCTCAATAGAGATTGGTATCTACAGAAATAATTCAAAATAAAAGATCTATGCACAGAGATGCTTAATTCAATGTTAAAACAGGCAGAAACTGAAAGTTATTTTCCTGTTGGACCTTTAAAATCGAGGCAATTTTAGGAACTTCCCTGGTGGCACAGTGGTTAAGAATCTGCCTGCCAATGCACGGGACACGGGTTCAAGCCCTGGTCTGAGAAGATCTCACATGCCGGGGAGCAACTAATTCCATGTGTCACAACTACTGAGCCCACGTGCCACAACTACTGAAGCCCGCGCACCTAGAGCCCGTGCTCCGCAACAAGTGAAGCCACCTCAATGAGAAGCCCGCGCCCTGCAAAGAAGAGTAGCGCCCGCTCTCTTCAGCAACTACAGAAAGCCCGCGTGCAGCAAGGAAGACCCAACGCAGCCAAAAATAAATAAATAAACAAACAAATCAATAAAAAACAAACACCTATGTTCTAAATTACCACAATATTATAGTTTAAATAATTAAAAACTTAATGGCAGTAGCATCCTCTCAGAACAAGATTAAACATGTCTTAGGAAAGCAGCATACACAGCACGGTAAATTTGGAATATTCTTACTAACTATTTTACAAAGATTAGGATTCAATTATCAATGACCTTAAAGACCCATGAACTTTTTTGTTTCTTGATCTGAAGAAGGGCATCTCTATTTTTGAACACACTTTACGACGATGTTCCTGCAGTTTTGAAAAGTGTTTACAGTGGATTTTTCAAGTCACTGTAACAAATTTAAATTTAATTACAAAATATCATTGCTATTGCATTTGTCTTTCAGGGCACTTAACCGTACTGGGATGACTTTTTAACAAGCTTCTCACCTTCACAGTTTTGGTACAACAGACCAAGCATATAGGCTTTCCGATTATGCCTAGAAAAACTATTACTGGCAGTGGTTATAAATTTCTTCAGATAGGACAAAAAACGTGCTCAGAGGAACAGTTTTTGATCTGATTTCAAATATAGACATTAAATTTATTTACTGTTACTATCTCCAAAATTTTAAATTCCTAAGAAATTGTAACTTTCACATAATAATTTACAGATTAGTAAACAGGCCTAAGGTCCATCAGGAGTAACCCCTTTTACTCCATCATATTCACAATAGTTTTGCTCTTGGCCTGACCAGTTTTAAAACTCTTCATTAAACAAAGACAATTTTATACCACTTAAAGGCACAAAAATAGTCCCCATCTCTTCCGTCCTCTGCCTCCTTCTAGCGTCAGTTCAACCAGCGAACACAGAAAACACACTCTCGGCTCTGGTCCCCAAGATATCAATTAAAAAAAAAAAAACACAGGTGATTTCCCTACAGAACGTTTGCAGTCCACCCAGGAAGGTTAAAAAAAAAAAAAAGGGGGTAAAATACCAGAATCAATCTGCACCCGCACCTCAGCCCCGCCCCATCTGAAAAAGTGGGGGGTGGCGGGAGTGTGAAGGGGCAGAAAGGACAGAAAAGGCCGAGACTTCCAGCTCCCAGGTTCTGCATACCATTTGTTCCATCAGCTCCCACCGCAGCCAGAGACCCTGACCCTGTTTTCTGCCGCGCCTCCTGATCCTCCCCCTCGCCACCATCACATACAGTTCCCAACCACTGAGTGGGGAGACCAGAGCCGGCCCTCTTCCTGTTCAACCCAAGGACTGAAGGGGGCTCTCCTTGCACCCTCGGCAAATCCGACGTGTGCCCCAGGGATCTCCAAACTGACCAGACAAGGGGACGATATAGCAGGGGGAGGGGTCTAAGAGGAGCCGTTATTCCTTTTTCCTCCTCGTCAGGAAAGCGCGCGAGCGGGGAGGGGCCGGAACAACAAATGCCAGTTACCTAACAGTCCGGCCTGTTCGGCCGGGCTTCCGAAGCCGACGCCGCGCGGGCCGCTAAAGCTGCAGCACAGCCACAGCCGCCCCGAGGGCCAGGCACGGGCAGGAGCGCCCGAGGTGATGGGAAGAGGGGGGTGGGGACTATGGTGAGCGACGTCGCCATGTTAGTGCCTTCTTTCTCTGTATCCCTACAGTCTCCAGTCCTGCGGCCCTCTCCTCATCACTACTCACCTTTCCAGGTCACTAGTTCATGCTTCTTTCGGTCGCTGGGGAGACCCGAGCTCAGCGGTGTTTACAAACCACCCCTGGAGGAAAGGACTGAACCGCACTTTAAAGGCCACGGGCTCCCACAGGCTTCCGTCCTCTCTCGCGAGATCGGACTGACAACCCTTCTCTCCGCCCCCCTCCCGACATCCCTCCTTTCTTCTCGCGCCCCTCCTCTCCACGCACACGCCCCTTCTTGCCTTCCTTCTGACAGAGCGCCTCCGGATCAGGTGGTTCAGTCAGGCTTAAGGAAGGGGGCGGGAACCAAAGAATACTCGGGCGCTGGTTATTGGATACAGAACCCGAAGGGCGGGAAGCAGTTCTGGAGGGGGCGGGACCAGGGAGTTAGTAGAGTGGCGTCTCTGTACCCGGGAGCTGCGGAAGGCTGTGATTGGCAGCCGGCTGGAGGTGGGCGCGAGTGTAGGGCGCTGGAGCAGGTGGATGTTGAGGTCGCGTGAGGAGGTTGATGGTGTGCAGGGAGGAAAGGTGAACTCTGGGAAGGCTGCCGGTGGCGGGAGAGAAAGCAGGAGGAATCCTCTGAGCCCAGCTCCGGAAACCTGGTATTTCCGTTGCTGTCATTTCCCGGCCCTTGGTAGGGAGGAGGGTAAAGCGTAGGGAGGCGCGCACTGAAACCCACCTTCCGGCTGCACTGAAGCCTGAGAAGGAGAGCTTCGGTTTAGAAGCCGCGGAGTTTGCTGGAAATTACCCCCTAAGCCCCCTACGCGCCTGAAACGGGGAAGCAAGATGTCAGTTCCGAAATAAATGAAATAAGCCTTTACCATGAATGGAGTTTGTTCGAATTTTACTAAGCTGTAGCTGGAACTGATTCCTCCGGCTCTCAGCGCCCAGTAGTGTATGATGTTAGCATACAATTATGTTCTAAGTAACTTACTAAAAGGAAATACAGTGCCTTCCACTATATCTCCCTAACTTAAAATAGTGCAAGAGGAAAATCCTCCATATTATGGTGTATCCTATTTTATCAATTTTCCTTTACTTAGCAGTTATAGATAAAAAATATCAATTTTAGTAGAGAGAATTCCAAACCTTTAAAACATCAGCAACTCCGTATTAACACTTGAGAGGACCAAAGGACACCAAATTAATACGGCGTAGAAATAGCACTCTTTCCGTAATACTGTCCTACTGCTTAATAGGCCGATGCAATGCCTAGGAAATAACTGTCAAGCTTTGAAAGTAGCTGTTTAAAAAGAATGCGGGGCGGGGGAGCGAATCATTTGATTAACATAAAGGACAAAAAAGACCGTATTTATTGCTCTTCAGTTGACACAGATACATTCCTACAAACAAAGAGAAGTGCTGAAAATATTTCTTAATGTTGTTCTATGATTCTCTTTACAACTTAAATGTTTCGAATGTTAAAGGTAGGGATATTGATTGTTCAATAAATACACCCTAGCGCCCTTGAAAAGTATGATGGGGACCCTGCGAAAATTTGCATTAATTTTTTTTTAAAAAAGCACGTTTTTTTCAGTGCCTTGTTTTCCACTTATTAAGTGATTATTTCTAGTCTATAGCAAAATTATGTATTAAGTTTACATATGAACATTAAATGCACTCAAACGTTATCTCCAAACTCAAATGAAACTGAAATTGTTGTTAGATTGTGGGGCATAGTATTTGAGAGTTATATGAACCTACAGTTCAATAATGGTATCTGCCATAAAAGTGACATTGTAATGGCACTGGACCTTTTAGCAGGTTTCTGGCCTCTATACATGTATGTGAGCCAACTCACCCCTTTTAAAACTAATTTCATTACTCAAGAGCCCTGAAAGAAGCCAAATTGACACTGTTTATGCCTCAAGTTAAAATGAAAGTACCATCTCTACATAACATTAGTAACATTGTAGTAGTGTTAGTGTAGTGTAGCACTGATTATTAAAACCTCAGCAGTTCAGATTACTGATGATGAACATGGTGATGGACAAAACGTGTGACTGACAGATCACAGATTGCTCGGTCTAGAATATATTCACTAAAATGTGCGCAAATGAGTTATAAATGTCATGGCATTTCAAAGTAGATAGGCCTTTTTTTTTTTGCGGTACGCGGGCCTCTCACTGTTGTGGCCTCTCCCGTTGCAGAGCACAGGCTCCAGACGCGCAGGCTCAGCAGCCATGGCTCACGGGCCCAGCCGCTCCGCAGCATGTGGGATCTTCCCGGACCGGGGCACGAACCCGCGTCCCCTGCGTCAGCAGGCGGACTCTCAACCACTGCGCCACCAGGGAAGCCCTCTCTCTTCAAAATTTAAGCTCCTTTGAGAAAGAAGCTCTAAGTTACAAAACATATAAGAGGAGATAGAGTACTTAAATCATTTGGGAGAAAGAAGTACAGATTCTTGCCGAGAACCTGTGCCAATTTTTAGAGATTATAAACAGATTGATAGCTGAAAGGATATGACCTAGGGAGACAGGTTACCCTCAATTTACAAAATTGACATTTCTATTGATTGGTAAGTGCGATGTGTATTGCAGCCTGTTTTCTCACTGACAGATTAGACCAGTGGTTCTCAAACTTTTTGACTTTGGGACCCTACACCTGATAACAACATCTTAACATAAATAACACTTTGGGGAAAAATAATTATATTTTCTAAAACAAAAACAGAAGAATGACATTGTTTTCATGTTTGCAAATCGTTATGTCATGGCTTAGTAGAAGATAGTTGCATTATTGTATCTGCTTCTGCATTTGATCTGCTGCAATATGTTTTGGTTGAAGTGTATGATGAAAATCTAGCCTCACAGAACTATGTAAATGGAAAAGGGAGGACCTCATGAACTCCCTGAAAGGCTCTTGGGGCCCTCAGAATTCTCAGACCACACTTTAAGAATCACTGGATTAGCAGTACATTGCAATAGGGAAGAGGAAACAAGTCTTCCAATGAACCAGTTGACAGCTTTTTGAAAGATAAGGAGTCTGAGTCATGACATGCCGGGAATCATAGTATTCTGGTAGTACTTCTTTGAGAAGCACTGTAAACTTTGAGTTTTATGTATATACAGATCACCTGGGTTCCTTGTTAAAATTCAGATTCTGATTCAAAAGATCTGATGCGAGGCTACAGAACCTATAGTTCTAACAAGCTCCCAGGTGATGCCAATGGTGCTGATCCATGGACATCACTTTGAGTAGCAATGCTCTAGTAAATTATGATATACACATCACCAGAAAACCTACAGGAGAATGCACAAGTAAGCTTGTGTGTGTGTGTGTGTGTGTGTGTGTGTGTGTGTGAGGGAAGTGTAGGATAGGGATAGGTGGAGGAAAGAGAGAAGTATAAATAAATGCATGCTATCTACCAATACTTTTTAAAAAACTATTTAAAAGATACTATCGTTTTTTATAAATCCTATACTATGACAAATTTTCACTACTACTTGTCAACCAACAAAGCAAACTAAGGCATAATGTTGCTATGTTTGTTGAGGCAGAGGAGAATGGTATTAGATCTGAAAAAAAATAATTTTTTCCCCTAATAATGTAAAGGATTGGGCAAGTAATTGATGAACTATGTGTTAGAGTCTTAAGTCCATAGTATTAGCAGTAGAGCAACAGCATGAAATTATGCAATTTATATATGCTCAGCATGTAGAGAATTCAACAACTCATTTATAATTTCATGTGTAGAAATCATATTTTAAAAGGCTTTGTGAGGATAGTACTGCAATAATACAAACTTCTCCTTAACATGCAAAACAAACCATATTGGCTAAAATTATCAAACACAATTTTGCGGTACGCGGGACTCTCACTGTTGTGGCCTCTCCCGCTGCAGAGCACAGGCTCCAGACGTGCAGGCTCAGCAGCCATGGCTCACAGGCCTAGCTGCTCCGCGACATGTGGGATCTTCCCGGACCAGGGCATGAACCCGTATCCCCTGCATCGGCAGGCGGACTCTCAACCACTGCGCCACCAGGGAAGCCTATCAAACAGACTTTAAAACTTGCAGTAGAAGCATGAGATAGTTTATTTGGTTATTAAATGTTATTTCCCATTTCTCTACAATCTCTCCTTAAACTTAACTTCAAGGACATTAATTTCTACCCAACTTTAGCCGCTTAACAACTTGATCACAAAATTTGGTCATTCCTTGGACCTACCTTACTTCTAAGATCTGAACTCTGAAATTTAAAAAAGTTGTCTAGTTTTTGGTGCTTACTGAAATGGATCTTCAACCTTATTGCAACCTCTGAGCCCTTGATCCCCTCTCTTTTAAAAAAATTTTGATAAAATACACACAAAATTTACCATCTTGACCATTTTAAGTGTACATTTCAGTCATATTATAATAAATATATTCATAATGTTGTGCAACCATCACCACCATCCATCTCCATAACTCTTCTCATCTAGTAAACTAAAACTCTATACCCATTAAACTATAGCTGCCCGTCCCCCTCATTTCCCCCACCTCAGCCCCTAGCAACCACAATTCTATCTTTTGTCTCCATGATTTTGACTACTCTAAGTACCTCATATAAGTGAAAACATATGGTGTTTGTCTTTTTGTGACAGGCTTATTTCACTTAGCATAATGTCCTCAGGGTTCATCTGCAGTGTAGCATGTGTCAGAATTTCCTTCTTTTCAAGGCTGAAAAATATTCCACTGTATGTATATACCACATTTTGTTTATCCATTCATCCATCGATGACACTTGGGTTGCCATTTTAGCTATCGTGAACAACGTTGCTATGACTATGGGTGTACAAGTATCTCTTCAAGACCTTGCTTTCGATTCTTTTGAGTATATACCCAGAAGTGCAATTGCTGGGTCATATGGTAATTCTATTTCTAATTTTTTGAGGAACACCATACTGTTTTCTACAGCAGCCATACCATTTTACATTCCTACTTACTGTGCACAGGGGTTCCATTTTCTCCATATCAATGCCAACATTTGTTATTTTCCATTTTTCTTTGATAGTAGCTATTCTAGTGGGTGCTTGGTGGTATCTCATTGTAGTTTTGATTTGCATTTCCCTAATGATCAGTGATGTTGAGCATCTTTTCATGTGCTTGTTAGCCATTTGACTATCTTTTTTTTTGGAGAAATGTCTATTCAAGTCCTTTGGTCATTTTTCAGTTGGGTTGTTTTTTTTGTTGTTGAGTTTCAGGAGTACTCTATATGTCTGGATATGAATCCCTTATCAGATATATGATTTACAAATATTTTCTCCCATTCTGTGGATTGCCTTTTTATTCCGTTGATGGTTTTCTTATTGCACAAATTTTTTAAAATTTTCATGATGTCCAATTTATCTAATTTTTCTTTTGTTGCCTGTGCCTTTGGTGTCATATTCAAGAAATCATTGCCAAATCCAATGTCCTGCAAACTTTGCCCTGTTTTCTTCCAAGAGTTTTATAATTTTAGGTCTTACATTTAAGTCTTTAATCCACTTTGAGTTAATTTTTGTATACAGTGTTAAATAAGGGTCCAGCTTTTTTCTTTTGCATGTGGATAGCCAGTTTTCCCAGTATCATTTGCTGAAGACTGTCCTTTCTCCATTGAATGGTCTTAGCGTTTTTGTCAAAAATTATTTTACAAAAAAATATTACTCAGCCATAAAAAAGCATGAAATATTGCCTTTTGTAGCAACATTGATAGACCTAGAGAATATTATACGTAGTGAAGTCAGACAGAGAAAGACAAATACTATATGATATCACCTATATGTGGAATCTAAAAAACAATACAAATGAATCTTCATACAAAACAGAAACAGACTCACATAGAAAACAAACTTATGGTTACCAAAGGGGAGAGGGAGGGAAGAAGGGACAAATTAGGAGTATGGGATTAACAGATACAAATTACTGAACATAAAACAGATAAGCAACAAGGATTTACTATATAGCACATGGAATTATATTCAATACCTTGTAATAACCTATAATGCAATATAATCTGAAAAAAATAATTGTATCACTTTGCCGTACACCTGAAACTAACACAATATTGTCAATCAACTATCCTATACCAAAAAAAAAGAGTAAAAATATTATTTGGCCATATATGCAAGGGTTTATTTCTGGGCTCTCTATTCTATTCCATTGGTCTATTATGTCTATCTTTATGCCAGCACCACACAGCTTTGATTACTGTAGCTTTTGTAAGTTTTGAAATCAGAAAGTTCATACTTTTCTTTTTTTGACTTTCTCCACATCTTCCTTTAGTTCTTTGATCATCTTTAAGACAGTTGTTTAAAAGTCTTTGCCTAGTAGATCTGCCATCAGGTCTTTTTCAGGGGCAGATTCTGTTGATCTTTTTTTCCTTTTAACGAACCACACTTTCCTGTTTCTTTGAATATTTTGTGATATTTTTTGTTGAAAACTGGACATTTGAATCTAATAATGTGGGATCTCTGGAAATCAGATTCTCCTTCTTCCCCAAGATTTGCACTTTTTATTATTTTTATTTATTGTTGTAGGCTGTCTCTGTGCTAAGGATCAACCTGATGTGTAAACATAAGGTCTTCTCAGGTCTTTCCTGAGTCCTTGACTTCCCTTGGGCACAAGTGGTCACTGTCCTTACTCCTGCTCTGCACTTCTTTTATTCACATGTACTCCATATCATATACCATACCTTTCCCCTTTTCAAGCCCACAAGTCTCTCTTCAGGAGTATGCTTCAATCTTGTATTAGAATTCTGTTACAAAACAACATACCAACTTCCCCCAAATCAAGTTTTTCCTTGTCATCCCTAAGATAATCATACTAAAAATCAAAGCATGGGCTTTGCAATCAAAGATGACCTGAATTTGGATCCTGACTTTGCCACTTAATGGCTATGTAATTTGGGGAACTGTTTAACTCCTCTCAGCCTTTTTACTCTACATCTTGGAAACCAATCCCAATTTTGCATGGTTGTCATGAAAGTTAAATGACATAGTATACGAAGTCACTAGGATAGGGAATGGCACTTATCTGATGCACATACCCTCTCCTCCTCCAACTGGTTCCCATCAAATCCTACTGATACAACTTTTGTAGACTCTTTTAAAAAAAAGTACTCATTGCCGCCATCCTAGACTGGACCCTCGTTGCCTCTCAGCAAAGCTACTATAGCAACCACTGACCATTACTGCCTCCGGTCTATCCTACACTGTTCTTGTATTAAACTTCCTTGGCTCTGGACCTTCAATGGCTGGCTGTGGTCAAATGAATAAAACCCACACTTTTACATCTGACAAATTACATAATTTGGTCCCTGTTTACCTTTGCAGCCTTATCTTACACTATTTCCCTTCCATACCCAGGCAGCTCCTTGTTTCTCCCGAACCTTACCACATGCTTTCACTAGCTAAGATACCCTCTTATTCTGGCCTTTCTTCATTCCACCAGTTCAAGGTTTGTATTAATTTGTAGAAAAATAACTCTTCTTCATGTGATTCCATTGTTAGAAAACTCTTTCTACTCCCCTGAACATCTTAGTACTTCCTGCCACTCTTCTGGAACTCACCATTCTACTTTGAGTTTTAGTTATTTCCATACATGTCTAGTGTTTGGGGCTAGATGACAAGTTTTTCTTTAGTTCAAACATACACTTCATACTCAAATCTGTATTTTGGGTTAATCCCAAAGGCATTAAAAATACCACATTCCTGCAA
Organism: Lagenorhynchus albirostris; assembly: GCF_949774975.1. Lineage (NCBI taxonomy): Eukaryota > Metazoa > Chordata > Mammalia > Artiodactyla > Delphinidae > Lagenorhynchus > Lagenorhynchus albirostris. The sequence continues at coordinate 57,694,379 of NC_083100.1, read as the reverse complement.
TGAAGAAAGGTAACAACATGTTACCAAATAAGAAGTATGCCTGGAAATCTGAAATACCTTTAGGTATTCTAAATAAATAGATGAATTAGCACTCTACCACTCTTGGGTGCTCTTGTCTCTTGGAGTTTTTAAACAGACCAAACTTATCAACATGGAAAACTCATTTGGTCTTCAATGCAAAAATATCTTTATTGGCCTCTGTTCAGAAACTAAGAAGTTAGTGAAAAGCATACACCATTAATATTTGCTTATAAGGCTGGTAGTACTTGCTGCAAAAATGGCGTACAATAAACATTTCTGCTGTCAAATAGATGTATTCTAGTGATGTACTTTCAACGTCAGAAACTTGTTACTCCAAGTAAGGTAAGATCGCCTGTGGTTATACTTCTAAGTTATACTGATTTTCTAAAGAATTCTTTTTTCCTCAGTAACTTGGAAGCCAGGCAGCCACAGCACAATTTCCTTTTCATTCTCAGGGGATTTCCTCAGCTAAGGGCACGTCTTATAAGAAACCTGTTCCAGAATCAATGTTTCAGGCCTCTTTAAACACCAAACCAGCAGTAAGAGCAGGTTTTTTGTTTGTTTGGCCTAAAATGAACTTGTAACAGAGGACTGGTTAATCTAAGTATTTCCCTAGGACTTAAAAAATGTCATATGATTTTACACTATGGACTTTGTGTTAATTGTGCAGTACTTCTTTGTAAATTGTAGTAAGATATGTATTTTCTTTTAACCATTTTAAAGTGTACAATTCAGTGGCATTCAGTACATTCACAATGTTGTACAACCATCACCAGAACACGGGTTACCCCAAAAGGACCTCCCACACCTATTAAGCAGTTACTTCCCAATCTCTACTCCCACTAGCCTTTAGTAACCACTAATCTACTGTCTCTATGGACCTTTTTTTTTTTTTTTGGTGGCACTGCGCAGCTTGTGGGATTTTAGTTTCCCAACCAGGGATTGAACCTGGGTCCTCGGTGGTGAGAGCGCAGAGTCCTAACCACTGGACCACCAAGGAATTCCCCTGTCTCTACAGATTTGTGTATTCTGAATATTTCATGTAAATATTCAGCCTTTTGTGCTTGGCTTCTTTCACTTAGCCAAGTGAAAGCACTTTCACTTTCATGTTTTCAAGGTTCACTCATGTTGTAACGCTCATCAGTACGTCATTCTTTTCTATAGCTGAATAATATTCCATTATATGGATATACCACATTTTATCATCAGTTTATCCAAACATCAGTTTGGTTGTCTCTACCTTTTGGCTATTGTGAATAGTGCTGCTATGAACATCTGTATATAGTTTTTGTTGAATGCCTGTAATTCTTTTGGGTATATACCAAGCTGCGGAATTGCTAGGTCATATAATACATGTAATACTTCTTTACATTGCTAAATTCAAATACTGAGTAGTACTTTTAAGAAAAAGGTGAAGGTTCCAGGAAATTATGTAACATAGACTAGGTGATTAACCAACCAGAAAGTGGTAGTAGCTCTAGCTCTTTAGTGTTTCTGACACTTTATAGAGAGTGGGAAGGATACAGATAAGTTAGTGATCCTCAAATAATGTGCTCAAAAATTACCTGAGAAACCTTTTTAAAAATGCAGATGGCTGAGTTTCAAGGCCAAAGACTCTAATTCAGTAGGTCTGGAGCGTAGGGATTTGTACTTTAGACATCCTAGGTGATTCTGATGGAGATGGGTCTTCCCACTGCACTTTGACAAACCCTTGTAGCTGACGGCTCTTAACTGAAATCAAATTAGGCAGAAGGGATTAAAGGAATAAAATGAAGCTTTCCAACTGTCAGCCTAACCTTTTATAGAAACCCTGAAACTGTGATGACAAATAATGTAATGGTACAATATATTTGCTAGGGGGAAAGCTCAGTCTTTCTATAGTAGCACCCCTTTCTTCATTTTAATAGGCAAAATTTGACCAATAAGCAACATGTAGTATTAGAAACAGAATACTATTGAACCAATTGTCATTCCCAAGGCTCCTATTATAAACATTTGTTGGTATCAAAGATGAGCAATGCTTTAGCAACTTTTGGCTTTAAATTTAAATTCAGTTTACTTTTTGATATTTGGTTTTTAATGAGAGCCTTGTTTAAGCAAGAAACTAGCTGCTAGTTAGATTGAGTTTCTTCTTAGAAGACAGATAAGATTCACTATAGACACACAACTGCTTAACGTGAGACCTACTGAAAAGTAAAAATCACCTCCCTAATCCCAACACCCATTTAATAAGGCTTCAATTCCTAAAAACCCGACATGATTTATTTTTAGATCCAGCTGTGTTAAGACCAGCCAGGTTAGTCCTGGAAGGTGATCCTGCTTCCAAGTATTGTAATTCACGTTATTAGCCCTTAAAAACACAAAACCATCTTGAGTAATTAATATCTTGATTTAATTAATCATATTTCATAGAAGCTCAAAGCACTCAAACATTTCCCCTTTACACGAATAAACAAAAGCCCTATAATTTACAATGTTCAGAACACTATATAAAAGAATTCCCATAAAAATTACATTAGGATCTTTTCCATCACCAGGGCAACTGCAGTAGTTTCCTCTGACTTGTACAGCCTCTGCCTGAATACATGTTCTTCTTTGTGATGATCTAAATTTAAATTAGGTAAGTACAAATCACAGCAAAAATTAAAGTTTTCATCTTTAATGACTTTGGAAATAACGTACATTTTCATGACACCAATGCTACAGTTTTTGGAGTCACAGTAAGATACACAGAATTACATCTGTAATTAACATGAATGCCAACATTTCAAGCAGTAATTTCTGTTACATGGCAAACAAAATCAAGAAAGCAACCATCAAACAAAAGAGACCCATAGCTTCAGACAAGGCAAATCCCAGGATAGCATATGAGAACAGCTGCTGTTTCAGCGAAGGGTTTCTAAAAGAGACAACACATATCATTGTTACTTTGAAATATTATTTGAATTTTAACATGGTTGGTAAATGTTAAAAAACCAGATTACTAGCGTGAGGATCTTTGTAAATTGGAAAGTACTGGAACAGTGTTTTGCCTAGTTCTCTTTTGGTTCTGCCTTTGACATTCCTTTCTCCTCATTCCTAATCATATGGGGAAAGGGAGGCACTGTCTCTCTATATCAATATAAGTGGTTAGTCTTCATCCATTTTGAGGGATTCTGACATTCTTCTTATCCCCGTGAAAGTATGTTCTATACTTTTTAAGATTTGTTAGTTTAAAAATAAGGTCTTAAGTAATAAAACGGAAGCTGATATTTTTAAAGCATGAGCTCTCTTAATTATATTCCCACTACAACTTAAAAATTAAAGAGTGCAGACTCTGAAGTCAAAGTGAGTTATAATTTATTTTCTGACACTGGCTTTGACTTTGGGCAAGCCGTATAACCTCTGTGTCTCTAGTCCTTCACAGGTAAACCAGTGTTTCTCCAAGGCGTGTTGGGAGCAGTGAGATAACTGCATGCAAAGACCTCAAAGTATAATGCAAGACACAGACAGGCACTTAATACAAAGTAGCTATGATGATTTCACTAGTTTCCTAAGTTTCCAATTATTTCAAGCATGTTTTTAAACTAGTTTATTTGGCAACAGGAATTACCTGGCGTAACCAATGATGAGGCTGCCGAAGACTGTGCCAATACCAGCACCAGAACCAGCCACTCCTACTGTTGCAGCACCTGCACCTATAAATTTGGCCGCAGTATCAATGTCTCTGCTGACTGCACTGGTCTGGAACTCCCTTTGGATTAACTGAGACACACCATTCTGGGCCCCATTAAATACCGTAGAGCTCTAGAGAACAGGAAATAAAGGCAAAGGTCAAATTAGCAATCACAGTTATCTATTTTAATTACCGTACTGTCAAAATGATAACCACTTCTCTATTTTTGTAGCTGAGTTTGAATAGGTGGTGTGGCACAACAGAAAAATCTGGGGCTTAGAATAATTCCCATCTTGCAGAATAGGAACAGCAATATCACACTGCATAAAGTTTTTGAAAATTAAGAAACGGTGTACGTGCATATGCTTTTAATTTTGAATTAATTAATTTATTTTTGGCTGCATTGGGTCTTCATTGCTGCACATGGGCTTTCTCTAGTTGTGGCGAGCAGGGGCTACCCTTCGTTGCAGTGAGCAGGCTTCTCATTGCAGTGGCTTCTCTTGTTGCAGAGCACGGGCTCTAGGTGTGCAGGCTTCAGTAGTTGTGGCATGTGGGCTCAGTAGTTATGGCTTGCAGGCTCTAGAGCACAGGCTCAGTAGTTGTGGTGTACGGGCTAAGTTGCTCCACGGCATGTGGGATCTTCCTGGACCACGGCTCGAACCCATATCCCCTGCATTGGCAGGCAGATTCTTAACCACTGCGCCACCAGGGAAGCCCTGCATATGCTTTTTAATAGAGTAGGCTGTTCAGTAACTGTTGCTATCATAATCTTAAATACAGGCAACTCAAAACCATATACTTAAGTATATATACTGACTATATTTCTTAGCCAATTCAGATGGATAAGTTTTGGATACAGAAGTTTCTTTCATTGGCTCATTCTCTGCAAATTTTTTGGATGAAAGGGTGGAAAGGACCCTCTCAGACCACTCATTAATGAGGTTTTTCCCCTTCACTTTAATCGAAACCATAAGGCTTATTTGGTAGTGTTACTTAATTTCTATTATTACTACATTTACCTCTCCAGTCCTAGCCTCTGGTCGAGATAACACTGATGCAGAAATTGGTCTGTATGCAACTCTGGATCCAGCTCGGATCTGTTAATGAAAAAAGATTCCATGTATTAAGTAAAAATACAGATAAAACTTCAATGACCCTTCTTGCACCATGAATTCTAAAAAGGCAAACTGCAAAAATGAGTAAGAAAAATTATGACTTTCCTCTATTGATTCTTATCTTGTCTGTTTGGTCATTTTTCAAGGTACAAAGCAATTTTAATAAAATTGTTAATGCAATTTTAAAGCTTGCTTCATAATGTATTTGTGATATCCTGAACAAAACTTCTAAGAACAATTAGTTAAAAAGAATAAGTATTGCTTTTAAAATTTCAATTATTGTAGCGCCACAATTCAGATCAGAAAACCAGCAATAAACACCCCACATTCTTTGGTTAAGTTTAAGTGGATCAACAAGTAGGTACAACAGCACTATAAACAGCGTGTCATTTTAAATAGCCCATTAGTTAACATGAGCTCCCGCTATTTCTAGGATATTCTTATATGTCCATTAATCATAGAATTAAAAAGCAGCTTAAGCAATTCCACATCAGTGGAAGAACAATCGTTGAAATACTCTGACCATAAGGACACGTTCCAGTCCACCTTCTCCGCCCTTGAGTGTCCACTAAATTAAGGTCACAGAAAACCCCTTCAGAACCAAGACCTGATTCTCTAAGACAAACCCCCGAGATCTTCACGTCATCAAAAGTGTCCAAAATGGTTTTGGAAATAACATCCCAGAAGCAGGAGGAGAGATTTTCGGGTCCTGCACCAGCCGCCTCCGCCCACACAGGGTGAGGAAAGTCCCTCCCTCTGCAGCAGCGAGACTGACCTACAGATCAGCAAGTGAGAGTGCAGCCGCAACGCTAGGCCTCAGGGGCCCCCTCCACCCTCCACTGCACCCCAACCCTTGCGAGGCCGCGATCCAACAGGGTGTCGGAGGAGGTGGGGTGGGGGGCCGCTCCGGAACGAGGGGCAAGGAGGGTTTGACCTACACCGAGCTGGGCCTGACAGCTAGGCCTCGGCGGCTCTCCACCCCGCGAGTGGAAGGGAGGAGCGGAATGAGAAGCCCCAGGAAGAGGAGGAAAGGGAGAAAAGGACACAGAGGTTATGGGGCTAGGGAGAGCTGTCCCGAGAGGGCGGTGTGTCCTGCCCCGAGGTGACCCGTTCAACAACGTGGACGCCCGGGCCAAGTGGTCGGGGCCTCGAGCCCCCGGCCCAGCCTGGGCTACGCACCAGAGCTGGGGTGCAGGCGAGCTTGGCGCAGGCGAACATCTTGCACTCTTCGGGGCGGCGCGGCTGGAGGACTTGGGTGACAAGCGGCTAGGGCTCCTCTCCCGCTTCCTCTCTGCGGAGGCAAAGAGGCTTAAGGTCAAGTGCCCTCCGAGGGCCCGTCCTTCCACCCAGGTCCAGCGGGCTCCCGTGCACGCAGTCAGCTCGGGTCCCGTGCCAAGCGAGGCGACAGCAGAATGAATGGGTCCCTCCTGGGCGCGGCTCCACCTCGGCCAGGTCCGGCTCCCGCACCCTCCGCTTACCTTCCCAGGAGGTGGCAGCGGCCGAATCAGCAGAGGTCGAAGGAATGGGGCTGGGTGCGCAGGCGCGGTCCGGCTCTTATCCGCGCCGCGGCACCCGGATGCAGAAGGCGGGGAATCGGGTACAGCTGGGAAGACGCTCAAGGTCACTGTGTAACAACTTTATTGGTAACCAGTCGGGAAAGGCAGCGACAACCGCCCGGAGACGGACTGAGGAGCAGAGGGTGGCGGAGAGACAAAAAGAAGAAATAAAGACCAGCCCAGGCAGAGAGAACCGAACAAGTTGTTTCGCCTTTGATCTAGGCTGGTCGGAGGATAGTGGGACTTTGTCTTTCAGTTGATGAGATTTGGCCTTTTATCAGTTTCTAGGTCCCTTTCATAGAGGAGCTCCCTTCCTGGTCATTCTCCTCTGTGAAATGGGACTCAGTGTGGGGAAACGGTTCATTCTCTGCTTGGCAGAAGCAGTTAGGGTTCCCAGCAAAGTGAAAATACATTTCTTTAAAGGAATCTGGAAAAGGTTCCAGAGTCTGGAATAATCTTTTGGGTGAAAGTGGGCCTGACCTACTGGGACAAAGGAATAAGCAAATGAATAGATCTAAGAGCTTAGTGACTTGGGCACAAAATTGCCTCTTGGTAAAGTGAGGCAGGTCGGTTTTTCAATCCCAGACCCATGGTTGGGAGAATTAAGGGATTGTAAATGTTTTTTCATGTAGGGCCAGGGACTAAAGAAAGTCTGAGTTTTTTCAAAACTGACCCAACTTTAACACTTGTTTTTGGTAACTTTGGACTTCAGATGAATACAGAAATGTCTCAGAAAAATGGCTCTTTCTGGACTTCTGTTGAGTCCTTGAATTCTGTAAATCTGACTTAATAGTTCTAACAAGTGGCTATCAGAGGTGATACAAGTCAACATAAAAGAATAAATATCTAGTGTGCCCAGATGATGGGATGGCTGGGGACTGAAATCCTACCCACTTGGTCTAGAGCCCTGGTACAACATGGACCCAGAGGATCACTTCTTCTTCTAGTTGGCACAAAGGTGCAGTATCATCTAGCAGTAATCCTGGGGAGAAGCCCTCAGAACTAAAATTTGAAGAGTGAATAAGACTTTGTCACTGATCTAACTTCACAGACAAATGCTTCAAAATCACACACGAGCTAATCATTTTAGTTTCAATCTCTTTTTTAAAATTAATTAATTTTTATTTTTGGCTGTGTCAGGTCTTAGTTGCAGCACGCGGGATCTTCGTTGCAGCACGCAGGCTTCTCTCCAGTTGCAGCGCGCTGGCTCTCTAGTTGAGGCATGTGGGCTTAGTTGCCCTGTGGCATGTGGGATCTTCCCGGACCAGGGATTAAACCCATATCCCCTGCATTGGAAGGCGGATTCTTAACCACTGGACCACCAGGGAAGTCCCCAGTTTCAATCTTTAGCCCATAAAATAGAGATAATGCATACGTGCAGTTCAAAGAGAAATTATTAGTATATTTTCTCAAGTACTCAGTTCTTGCCTGAAGTATGTGGTAAGATGTCCTGTGATGCTTAAAGTAGAATAAACAATAATGCTCTGTATTAGTCAGAGTTCTCCAGAGAAACAGAACCAGCTGGAAGAAAAACTGACCTCCCTCAGTAGGATCCTACAGGTTCTGCTTCTGTGGAGAACCCTGAGTAGTACAGAGCACTATTGTTTATATATAGAGAGAGAGACAGACAGACTGACACGATAACCATGAGGAATGGGCTTATGTGGTTATAGAAGCTGAGAAGTCCCATGAGCTGATGTTCCAAGCTGGAGACTCAGGAAAGCTGGTGGTATAATTCAATTGGAATCTGAAGGCCTGAGAACCAAGGAGGCCAATGATATAAATCCCAGTCTGAGAAGATAAGATGGAATGTCCCATACCAAAGCCAGACAAAGATGTCACAAAAAAAGAAAACTTACAGGCCAATATCACTGATGAACATAGATGCAAAAATCCTCAACAAAATACTAGCAAACAGAATCCAAGAGCACCTTAAAAGGATCATACACCATGATCAAGTGGGGTTTATCCCAGGAATGCAAGGATTCTTCAATATATGCAAGTCAATCAATGTGATACACCATATTAACAAATTGAAGAATAAAAACCATATGATCATCTCAATAGATGCAGAAATAGCTTTCGACAAAATTCAACACCAATTTATGATAAAAACTCTCCAGAAAGTGGGCATAGAGGGAACCTACCTCAACATAATAAAGGCAATATACGACAAACCCACAGCAAACATCATCCTCAATGGTGAAAAACTGAAAGCATTTCCTCTAAGATCAGGAACAAGACAAGGATGTCCACTCTCACCACTATTATTCAACATAGTTTTGGAAGTCCTAGCCACAGCAATCAGAGAAGAAAAAGAAATAAAAGGAATACAAATTGGAAAAGAAGAAGTAAAGCTGTCACTGTTTGCAGATGACATGATACTATACGTAGAGAATCCTAAAGTTGCTACCAGAAAACTACTAGAGCTAGTCAATGAATTTGGTAAAGTAGCAGGATACAAAATTAATGCACAGAAATCTCTTGCATTCCTATACACTAATGATGAAAAATCTGAAAGAGAAATTAAGGAAACATTCCCATTTACCACTGCAACAAAAAGAATAAAATATCTAGGAATAAACCTAGATAAGGAGACAAAAGGACCTATATGCAGAAAACTGTAAGACACTGATGAAAGAAATTAAAGATGACACAAACAGATGGAGAGATACACCATGTTCTTGGATTGGAAGAATCAACATTGTGAAAATGACTATACTACCCAAAGCAATCTACAGATTCAATGCAATCCCTATCAAACTACCAATGGCATTTTTCACAGAACTAGAACAAAAAATTTCACAATTTGTATGGAAACACAAAAGACCATGAATAGCCAAAGCAATCTTGAGAAAGAAAAACAAAGCTGGAGGAATCAGGCTCCCAGACTTCAGACTATATTACAAAGCTACAGTAATCAAGACAGTATGGTACTGGCACAAAAACAGAAATATAGATCAATGGCACAGGATAGAAAGCCTAGAGATAAACCATAGGAACTATAGGAATAGCTACTACCTTTGGCTGAGTAAGAGTGAATAGTAATGAAAAACTTAGAAATTTAGAGGAGAGGACATGGCTGTCACAGGAACTTGAAGTTCACTTGTGGTGAAGAAACTTGCTGAAGGCACGGGCCACAAGTGAACCATGAGGATTGCCGAGGTGAACACAACCAGGCCTCTGCTGCAAGCCAACCCACCTGAAGAAGAAAGGAAAGTCCTTCCTCCTCTTCTGGCCTCACAGTGTCTTTCCAGTGCCCTCTATTGGCCAAGCCTAACATTTTGCCAGTTGTCATAGCAGAAATGCCTATTGGGTCCAGTTGTAGAACAGAAACAAGGCATAGAAAGATGGATTTCTAGTGGAGAAGTCATAAATTACTAACTAGCACAGATGGTAAGATTCTCAAGGGCAGGGATTAGGTCTAATTTGTATTTATGTCTTCCACAGCACCTAATGTAGAGTATTAAACATAGTAGTCACTCAGTAAAGTTTGCTCAGTAATAAATAGGGTACTTAGTATATTCGAAGTAATTTGCAGAAACTTTATTATTCTTCTCTTTTAACTAAAATTTTAGGCTGTTGGGAAAAATTGGAATGACCTCTAGAATTTCTTTTTCTTGCTCATACTGCAAAATTCAAACTTACAGAACTTGAGGAACATATTTTTGCTTTGTGGCATGAATTTGTTCAAACAAACATTTTTTCTGTGCCTAAGAAGGATTCTGTGTGTATATTCTCATGTGCCTAAAGAATTCATTAAAAAACAAAACAGTAAAGCCCTTTATTGACCTGTTCTATGATACAATAGAATATTGGCAGGAATGGGACATCAGCTGAAGCATAATAGGCCCTGGGCTGGGTTGTGAGGTAGGCAAGGTCTGTCTGTGGTCAAACTTTCACTTCTTTTCTCAATGCCTTTGGTCCATCCTTCGGCAACTTACTCTCTCTGCCGGCACCTCGTACCTTCTTGGTGTCTCCTGGCTATGTTAGGCTCTCCATGGTGGCACCTACTGAAGCCATCTCTTTCCAGGCAGTGTCCAGCTTCTGAACTCTTATCCATGTAAAATCTAACTTATTGCTTGCTTCAGCAGTGCATATATGAAAATTATAATGATACAGAGAAGACTAACATGGCACCTGTGCATGGATGACACTCAAATTTATCACGTATTCCATGTTTTAATAATTTGCTACCATTTCCCTCACAGGTGGGGAGGGATGTGAATGCATCTAAGAAAGGGAGAGAATTACAAATGCATTTCCTGTGTTTAAAAAATAGAAGGTTTATCGATGGTTACCTATGGTGGAAGGAATAGATTAGAGAGAACAAGAATAGAAGCTAAACCTCTTTGAATATGCTTTGCTTTCTGGATTTGAATTTGGAACCATGCAAACCATTTATAGAAGTAAAAAAAATTTAAATCCCTACAAATTGAAAGTAAATGAAACAACTGAATTTAACTGTATCTAGTCGGTAACATAACCACACATTTACTTTTGGTAAGTAAAAAGAGTCTACAAATGGATAAAAAGACAAGCAACTCCTAGATCATCTGCTTTATGCACGCCAGCCTCTTTGTTATTCCTGCAACATGCCAACCATATTCCCCTGACAGAACTGCACTTTTCATTCCTTTAGTTTGGAACACCTTATGTTTATGGTTTAACCTCCACTTCATTCAAGTCTTTGCTCAAGTCACTTCTTAAGAGAGACCTTCCTGGATCCCTTACCTAACCTTATATTTCTCCATAGCAGTTATTGCTACCTGGCATTATTTACTGCTTGTTTGTTTGTAGCTCACATTAGACTCTAAGTCTATGAGGACAGGGACTTTGTTTCGTTTATTGCTGTATCCACATAGCCTAGAACTTGCTTGGCCCACTAATAGGTACTCAGTACATTTTTGAGCAATGAGGTTGGAAGGAACTATTAAATTTTCTTCACATACCTCTGTATTATTTGATATGTTACCATAAGCATTACTTTAAAATGTAAAAAACCAATATGTTAGGAAAGTTTTAATACTTCATAATAATTGATAAATGTATTATATTATCCCTTCTATGGCACTTGTATTAATGAAACCAAAGGGAAGCATTATTAAATGTTGAATTTCAGTTTTTGGTGATGGGCTTCGGTGTACTTTTATATTCAAACTCTAACCTCTCCATGGTAAGGCTATTCCTGTTTTAAAGCGTCACGTGGGTGTGGGTGTGGGTGTGTATACCTTCTTATCTATATGTTGGCTGGAGTTTCCTGTATGTGATAGGAAAGTATATTGTCAGTTTCAGCTGTGTGTGTGTGTGTGTGTGTGTATAATTTTTTTTTTTCTGGCTGTGCTGCGCGGCATGTGGGATCTTAGTTACCTGATCAGGGATTGAACCCGGGCCCACAGCAGTGGAAGCACTGAGTCCTACCCATTGGACCACCAGGGAATTCCCTCGGCTATATTTTAAGACAACCAAATGCAAATGTAAGTCCTTATTCTCCTTCGAGAAATTAAATCCATTCATAATCAATGGACCCAGATACTGAACTTACTGTTAAGAGATAAGAGATTTCACAACACTAACAAAATGTTTGAGAGGACTTTTGCTTATCAATTTTTTTGCTACTCTAGCCTCAGTGAGGTCTTTAAGGGTCATATTTCTAGTCCTAGTGCTATGTGATAAATGAAGGTCTTACATCAATTTAGGGAATTACAGGGTTTCCATATGGTACAAGTGCCCCATGCTGAGTAATGCTTTGTTTTCTTTCCACTTTTGGATTATCGTGGCTCTGTGTAAGAATAATATGGTTACACGGCACGAGTCACTCTCCTTGGCCACCTCTTACATCACTGATTTTAGTCAGTTATTCCATTACTTTAGTCAGTTATTCCAGTTTGTTCAGACAAATAGTCTCAGGCTTTTCCTTACCAATCTCACCTATCTAAGCATTTCTGATCTATGGGCTTTACTACCAAGGTTAGTTTCCTATGTCATGTCCCCAAGCCAGGGAACTTGGCTTAAAGTAGTGAGGGCTCTGTATTAATTTTAAGGGAAGCATTGTTTTCAGAGGCAAAATATCAAGGAGACACATTTCACAAAATGGGGTCTATAAACCTTAAGGTTCATTTAAGCCTCAAGGATTAAGTTAGAGTGCTTGCTGAAATTGCCTTTCTTGATTTGAACTAGAGGAGAGCATAAGCAAAATGTGTACGTTTTAAATATAGCAACTTGTATTTGAACTTGAAGTGGAAAACATGGCCAGAAAAACACCAGTGGTCAATAGCTATAGGAAAAGCAAAGTTCATAGTAGATAAAATCTTTAATTTAGAGGGTCCTATTCCCTCATTGTGATGAGAACATTCCAGTTTGGAAAGTCACACGTGGAACTTCTTTTATCTGGTCATATTTTTTGCTCAGTCTTATACAGTATTATGGGGCTGGTCAATCATTCAGGAGAATGGCCATATATTCATGGTAGACACAGGTTATTGAACTGCAGATTCTACCAGTTGCTCCAGGTTGTTCTTTGGTGAGATTCCATCTGCCTTTCTTGACCATATAAGGGAGTTCTCTCAGCTTGTTCTACCAGAGAAGTCCTACCAGCTGAGGAATACAAGCAGACCCGCTATAGGAGTACAGCCTTAAAGGATCAGGGAAACTTTTCAAAAGGCCCTGTTCTATTTTATGTTAAAAAAAATCCTGCAATGTTTATATGATACTCTATTGTAGAAATTGAGATAATTTAAAATGCTTTAAATTACCAATTAAATTACTTAATTCTCCACTTTATTATTCTTCAGTGAAACTGATGTACCAGGAGATAGGTCGTGCTAGGAAAGCATGGTTTTGCTCACTTCTTACCCAACCATTGCCTACTTCATGATTGCAAGGACCTCAGCTTTAGGAGGAAGGATTTATTGTCAGACCTTCCTCTTTCTGGTCTGCTCAACCCATGGCCTGTGGCCATGGGTACATTAATAGAGGGTACACTAATACACAACAATATGGTATGTATTATATACCAGGTAGATAGTCCACCTTTCTGAAAACTAAACTGGCAAATTGTATATAATCCTTTTATTAAGATCCTAACAATTTTAATTTCTCAAGAGTTAACTTCAATCAAACCCTTCCACTACACTGTTTCCTCACTATCTTTCAACCTCTTGGCAAAATATCTTAGTGTTTCTTACATTACATCCTACATCTGATCAGCATCAGTTAACCTCATCTGATCAACAGCACGACAGCATGTTGAGAGCTCTGGGGAATGAACTGGAAGGGAGGGACCAGGTATAAGGAGTTCAGGTTAAACTCAGGGTCAGAAGTGGTAACTTCTTCCCCCATACAAAGGCTGTGACTTTTTCAGATAAATTTGGAGGGTGCTTTTGGTAGGCAGAATGCCCTTCCCCAAAGATGTCCATGTCCTAAACCCCAGAATCTGTGAATATGTTACCTTAGATGGTGAAAGGGACTTTGCAGATGTGGTTAGGTTAAGGGTTTTGACATGAAGAGATTATCCTGGATTATCTGGGTAGGCACAATGTAATCACAAGGGTCCTTATAAATGAAACAGGGAGGCTGGATAGTCAGAGAAGGAGATATGACCCTAGAAGCAGAGTCAGATACAGCATGAGAAAGACTCTGGCTGTTACTGGCTTTGAGGAAATGGAAGAAGGCCACCAGCCAAGGGATTCAGGCAGCCTCCAAAATCTAGAAAGGCAAGGTAATGGATTCTCTCCCAGAGCTTCCAGAAGGAATGCAGCCCTGCCAATACCTTGATTTTAGGCCAGTGAGACCCATTTCAAAATTCTGTCCTCCAAAACAGTAAAATAATAAATTTGTGTTTGTTTTTTTAAGGTACCCAGTTTGTGGTAATTTGTTATAGCAGCAGTAGAAAACTAATACAGAGGTCAAATTTTGGTGATTCCAGGCATGGGTCAAATCAAGGAGATGGGATGGGGCCTTGACTTTGGAATCCAGGCAGCCAAGGTGCCCAGTGTTATGTGGCATGGGCCATTCATTATGGATCTTAGTTTAGTACAAGGCCTGGGAGATGAGTAGCAGGGATGTGCTCTGACAGAAGAGGACATGATCTCCAAGAGCATAGTAGGTATACTAGCCAGCTTACTGGAGGACAGAAAAAAAGCCAGGTACCCAAGAAACTGGACAGAAGTATATCAAAAGAGAAGACTGATATCTCTAGGCAGGCAGATATAGGAAGCTGGTATATAACAGTGCTGCTGAAATGCTCTTGAGCATAAAGCAACAGAATATACTTTCTGAACCACAGTGACTTCTAGAAGACTAGAAATAGCTTTCCAGGTTGGCCTCCAAGTTGCTCTTAGGGTAGAAAACCTGCAGGAAGAGGGCAGCTAGAGGAGAATCACTAATGATAGGCTGTTGGCCAGAAAGGGAATAGAGGGAGGGTCAGGAAACATGGGCCAGTGTCAATTCAATGATGAGTCAGTGTCATTGATAGCTTATTGCACAGTAAAAGTCACAGGCTTCCTAATTCATACTTTTTGACTATTCAGAGGTCTGATCTAGGTGGTACTATGAACTAAGTCTAGACACATTCCTTCCTTTCTTTTCTTCCCCCACTGAGACTACCCTATTTAGGCCAATACCTCACTAGTACTACTCTACTCTTTTTTTTTTTTTTTTTTTTTTGTTGGCTGTACGGCTTAAGGGATCTCAGTTCCTCAACCAGGGACTGAACCCAGGCCACAGCAGTGGAAGCGCTGAATCCTAACCACTAGACCACTAGGGAACTCCCATATTACTCTTACTTAGTCTACTTGTCTTCATTTTTGGTCCTTCAGATTCATACGTTATTCATTCATTCATTCAACAAGCATTTTATTTATTATGTATAATTGTGAGACTCCTTTCCATAGATATTTTCTTTGCTGAGAATTCTAGAATAAAATATATAGTAATGAATGTAAAGTTAAAAGCTTTCATTTTTTTCTGGAACCCTGCTACTCAGTCTGCTATTAAAATCCTCTGGTCTGGCCAAACAACCATCCTCCAAACAGCCATTGCATAAGAGCCTCTTTGTAACTGGCTGCTTTGCTTTGGCAAAGCTCACAGGGACCTCTTCAGTTACCTCTTACATATGTCAACAAAACATATGCTATGCAAATACAAGTGAAGGTTAAAACAAAATAAATAGGGGGCAGGCTAGGTGGAATGTTAAGAATTAGGACCAAGTTTTCTTAACTGTCTCTATTTGCTATTGTTGCTCCAAGATTATCTGGACAAACAGCATTTCCCCTGAGATCTGCTAATTCCTTGCCACATTACAGTGCACCTGCCTTGGAGTTCTGATTTAATTTGGACCTCTAGCGTACCAGAATATAGACCCTTGGGTTACACATCCCATGCTTTGACATCTAACCAATTTTCTCTTAAAAACAAAAAGAAAAAAAACCCCACCAAAACTATCCTTCTAAAATTATATAATATATGACTACAGGCTTGTAAAAATCTAAACAGTATAAAATTATAGACAATAAAAATTATAGCTCTTATATATCCTCCTCCCCAATATTGTTTTCCTTCTCAAAGTAACCATTATTAACCACATAGTGTATACCTTTCTAAATCTTTCACTGTATTTTTACATAGTAGTATACAAATTTATGAATATAGTTTTACATTTTCTTAAATAAAAATGTGTATCTTCTTTTCAATGAATAGTGCTGGGAAAACTGGATATATATGTGCAAAATAGTGGGACCCTTACCTTATGCCATATACAAAAATTAATTCAAAATGGATCAAACACCTAAGTGTAAGATCTAAAACTATAAAACTCTTAGGAGAAAACATAGGAGAAAATCTTCATGACAAAGGATTTGATGATGATTTCTTAGATATGACACCAAAAGCACAGGCAACAAAACAAGAAATAGATTAACTAGACTTCATCAGCATTAAAAATTGTATGCATCAAAGGACACCGTCAAGAGAGTGAAAGACACACGCACAGAATGGGAGAAAATATTACAAATCATATATCTGATAAGGGATTAATATTCAGAATATGTAAAGAACTTCTACAACTAAACAACAACCCCCCCCAAACAACCCAATCCAAAAATGAAAAAGGAATTCAATAGACATTTCTCCACATAAGATATACAAATGGGCAATAAGAACATAAAAACATGTACAACATCACTAGTCAGTAGGGAAATGGAAATCAAAACCACAAAATACCACTTCATACCTATTAGAATGACTATTATCCAAAAAATGGAAAAAATTGTTGGTGAGGATGTAAGGAAATTGGAATCCTGGTGCACCAATAGTTGGAATGTAAAATGGTACAGCTGCTGTTGAAAACAATGTGATGGCTCTTCAAAAAGTTAAATACAGAATTACCATATGATCCAACAATTCCACTTCTAGGTATATATACTCAAAACAATTGAAAGCGGGGACTCAAACAGATACTTTCACACCAGTGTTCATAGAAGCATTATTCACAATAGCCAAAAGATGGAACCAACATATATGTCCATCAACAATGAATGGATGAGCAAAGTGTGGTATATACATACAATGGAATATTACTCAGCCTTAAAAATAATGAATATTATTTTAATACATGCTACAACAAAATACACACTACAATGAAATTAGAACTTCTCTAACACCATATACAGAAGTAAACTCAAAACGGATTAAAGACCTAAATGTAAGATCAGATACTATAAAACTCCTAGAGGAAAACATAGGCAGAACACTCTTTGACATAAATTGCTTCAATAGTTTTTTTTGTCCCGTTTCCTAGATAATGGGAACAAAAGCAAAAATAAACAAATGGGACCTAGTTAAACTTAAAAGCTCTTGCACAGCAAAGGAAACCATAAACAAAATGAAAAGACAACACACAGAATGAGAGAAAATATTTGCAAATGAGGCAACTGACAAGGGATTAATTTCCAAAATACACAAACAGCTTATATAGCTCAATATCAAAAAAAAAAACCCAATAAAAAAATGGGCAGAACACCTGAATAGACATTTCTCCAAAGAAGACATACAGGTGGCCAACAGGCATATGGAAAGATGCTCAACATTGCTTAATTATTAAAGAAATGCAGTTCAAAACTGCAATGAAGTATCACCTCACACTGGTCAAAATGGCCATAATCAAAAAGTCTATAAATAATAAATGCTGGAGAGGGTGTGGAGAAAAGGGAACCCTCCTACATTGTTGGTGGGAATGTAAATTGGTGCAGCCACTATGGAAAACAGTATGAAGGTTCCTTAAAAAACCAACACTAGCATTACCATATGATCCAGCAATCCCACTCCTGGGCAGATATCTGGAGAAAACTCTAATTTGAAAATATACATGCACCCCAATATTCATAGCATCACTATTTACAATAACCAAGACATGGAAGCAACCTAAGTGTCCATCAACAGATGAATGGATACAGAAGATGTGGTACACACACACACACACACACACACACACACACACACACACACACACACACTAGAATATTACTCAGCCATAAAAAAGAATGAAATAGTGCCATTTGCAGTAACATGGATGGACCTAGTGATTATCATACTAGTGAACTAAGTCAGACACAGAAAAGCAAATATCATATGATATCACTTACATGTGGAATTAAGTCAGACAGAGAAAGGCAAATATAATATCACTTATATGTGGAATCCAAAAAACGATACAAATGAACTTATTTACAAAACAGAAGCAGGGGGCTTCCCTGGTGGTGCAGTGGTTAAGAATCCGCCTGCCAATGCAGGGGATATGGGTTCAAGCCCTTGTCCGGGAAGATCCCACATGCTGCGGAGCAACTAAGCCTGCGCGCCACAACTACTGAGCCTGCGCTCTAGAGCCTGCAAACCACAACTACTGAACCCACATGCCACAACTACTGAAGCCCGCGCACCTAGAGCCCGTGCTCTGCAACAAGAGAAGCCAACGCAATGAGAAGCCTGCGCACTGCAAAGAAGAGTAGCCCCCGCTCACCTCAACTAGAGAAAGCCCGCGCGCAGTAACGAAGACCCAACGGAGCCAAAAATAAATAAATTAAAAAAAACAAAAAACCCCCAAAACAGAAGCAGACTCTTAGACATAGGAAACAAACTTATGATTACCAAAGGGGAAAGCGGGAGGGAGGGATAAATTGGGAATTTGGGATTAACAGATACACACTACTATCTATAAAATGGATAAACAATAAGGACCTATTGTATAGCATAGGAAACTATATTCAATATCTTGTAATAACCTATAATGGAAAAGAATCTGAAAAAGAATATATGTATATGTATATAAATAAAACTGAATCACTTTGAGGTACACCTGAAACACTGTAAATCAACTATACTCAATTCCAAAAAAAATAAGAAACAGGCTTTGGAAAAGTGAGCTTTTAATAAAACAAAAATTATGACAAAAATATTGTATCTCAGCAAAACATTTTTTTGATACATGCTACAACATGGATGAAATTTGAAAACATTAAAATAAGCCAGATGCAAAAGGATGAATATCATATGATATACATAGAATAGGCAAATTCATAGAGACAGAAAGTAGGATAGAGGATACCAGGACTGAAGGGAAGGGAAATAGAGAGTTACTGTTTAATCGGTACAGAGTTTCTCTTTAGGATGCTGAAAAAGTTCTGGAAATGGATAGTGGTGATTGTTGTACAAAATGTGAATTTACTTAATGCCATTGAACTGCACACTTTAAAATGAAATAATTTTTAATATAAATTTGTATATAAAATTTTATATTATGTACATTTTAACTAAATAAGTATAATATATAATGATAAATATAATAAAACAACCCCCCAAATTATACCTTGCTTTTTCAACAAATACCTGTTAGTATTATTTCAATTTCAGTAAACACACAGTTACCTCAATCTTTTAAAAATAGTGTTTAAAATTTTATAATGGAGGGACTTCCCTGGTGGTGCTGTGGTTAAGAATCCGCCTGCCAATGCAGGGGACATGGGTTCAAGCCCTGGTCTGAGAAGACCCCACATGCCACGGAGCAACTAAGCCCGTGTGCCACAACTACTGAGCCTACACTCTAGAGCCCCCGAGCTACAACTACTGAGCCTGCGCTCTAGAGCCCAAGTGCCACAACTACTGAGCCCACATGCCACAACTACTGAATCCCACACGCCTAGAGCCCGTGCTCCACAACAAGAGAAGCCACCACAATGAGAAGGCTGCACACTACAACAAAGAGTAGCCCCCGCTCACCACAACTAGAGAAAGCCCACGCACAGCAACAAAGACCCAACGCAGCCAAAAATAAATACGTAAATAAATTTTAAAAATTTATAACGGAAAATTCAAACATATTAAAAAGCAAAGGGAATAGTATACTAAATTCCCACCCATCACCCAGCTTCAATGGTTATCAACGCGTGGTTAGTCTCGTTTCTTCTGTTCTCCCTCTCATCTACTCCTTTTCCCCTCTATCTGCTCTACCTCATGTTATTTTGAAACAAATTCCAGAAGTCATAATATTTAAATTATGAATGTTTAAGTATGAATCTGTATAAGGACTCTTTACTGAAAAACATAACCACAATACCATTATCACACCTACAATATTTAATAATTCCTTAATCTCAACAAATATGCAGCCAGTGTTCAGATATGCCTGATTGTATTATAATATTTTTTAGTTGGTTTGTTGAAATTAAGACTCTGTACAAGTTCTACACATTGTAATTAGTTATATGTCTTTTAAGTCGCTTTTCATCTATAGACTCTCCATCACTCTTCTTTCGCCTTTATTAGTTGAAGAAACTCAGTTGTTTGTTACGTAGTGTTTCCCATAATCTGGATTTTGCTAATTTTATCCTCATGGTGTCATTGAACATGTTCATTTGAACTCTGTATTTCCTGAAAATTGGTAGATAGACCTAGAGGCTTGGTCATTTTTTTTTTTTTCCTTCTTATAGCTTTTGTAGGTTGTGTTGTGTACTTCCTATGTGCACCATTTTGGAGGCACATGATGTCTGGTTGTCTTTTTCCTGATATTAAAATTGATCAATGAGTTCAGCTTGATTTATCCATTATAAAGCTCCCCATCAGCTTCCTACTTAACAAGTTTAGTGCTCATTGATGATTATTTCATTAGGATTGAAATATGGCGATATTCTTTTTCTATTATTTCTTCTTCACTTAGCTGGAATTATTCTACAAAGAAAAACTTTTCCATATCAACTATTTTTATTATCTTGTGTTAGTTAGGACAGAAAAGGCAGAAGAAATTGTTGATTCTTTCCCTTTATTACAGTTTTCAGAATAATGAGTCATAGGTAATTTTAAACCATCAGGAAATGAATACAAGAGTGATTTAGCCCATGGATTTAGAGTGGGGGATATATCTTTAAGGAAATTTGGATGATTTCTGTCTTTGAAAGAAGCCTGTTCTAGGTGACCTGTAAGGTCCGTTTGAACTCAAAATTTTTCTTATTTGTGAAAAACATTTATGCTTTATTTCTTAATTTTGTAAAGAATTAGTTAATATATTCTAATGTTCTTTAGAGTGTAAGACATTCCTTTAACATATAGCATAATTTATTTGCCAAATAATTGGCAATAATTTTGTGGGTTTATCTCAAAGTACTGGAGAGTTAGCTGATATTTTTTGGGGGACTACTTCATTATCTTTAAAATTTTTTATGTAAAAAATTTAAGCTATATATATATATTTTTTTGCGGTATGTGGGCCTCTCACTGTTGTGGCCTCTCCCGTTGCGGAGCACAGGCTCCGGACGTGCAGGCTCAGCAGCCATGGCTCACGGGCCCAGCCGCTCCGCGGCATATGGGATCTTCCCAGACCCGGACACGAACCCGTCCCCTGCATCGGCAGGCAGACTCTCAACCACTGTGCCACCAGGGAAGCCCTAAGCTATAGTTTTAAACTTTAAATATTAAGCAAAGAAAAATTGCAAGGAGAGTGCAGAGAACTACTGTTTGCCCTTTACCCTACTCACCAATTCTATCATTTTTCTACACTTTTTCATATTCTCTCTTATTCCCTCTGTTTGTATACACACACACACGCACATGTATGGTGTATGTGTATGTATGGTGTTGTCTTTATACATAGATATGTCTATATCTCTCTATCCACATCTGTACACAGGTGTTATATATATTATTTATTTTTCCTAAACCATTTGAGGGTAGGTTTCATGCCTCATGCCCCTTAATATTTCTGTGCATATTTCCTAAGAACAAGAAGATTCTCTTACATAATCACAGTTATCAATTCAGAAAATCTATCATTAATAAAATATTTTTATTCAACCTACAGCCCACATTTCAATTTCATCAGTTGTCCCAATTAGGTCCTTTAGAGAATTTTTCCCCTCTAATACAGAATCCAGTCCAAAGTCACTTACTGCATTTAGTCACTGTGCCTCTTAATCTGTTATCATCTAGAACACTTCCTTAGCCTTTCTTGCTCTGTCATGACACTGACATTTTTGAGGAATCCAGGTCAATTTCATTCATTTTTTCCTGCCATAACCATATACATTACTCAGTTCTCATCATAAATAACAGAAATTGCCTATGGCTGACTGAGCAGGAAAGGAATTTATTAAAAAGGTATTGGGGAGCTCCCTGACATATCTCAATAAATACATTTTATTTTGCATATATATATATATACATCAAACCATATTGTTCACACACACAAAATAGTGATATTTATTGAGCACTTCTAATGTGCCACTGTCCCTATTACACTATAAGTATTGTCTTACCCAAAACATGACCCTATAAGATACTCTTTCAAATACTTCTGAGTCCCATTTTGAAAATGAGACGATTGTGGATTACGGAGGTTAAGTGGCTTGCCCAAGGTCACACAACTAATACGGGGCTGAGTGTTCAAAGTCAAGTTGTGTCTGACACTAAAGTCCATCCCTCTTCAGTTCCACAGTTTTATATGGCAGCATTACTTGAACATTTTCCCGTAAGATATTTTCTAGAAAATAAATGATCTGTGATAACCTGAAATATTAAGTATTGTTTCAGTAGATATTATATAATAAGAGGTACATGCTGAAAAACATTCACACTTTTGTATAGCTTTTTTCCATCTTTAAAAATGCTTCACAGACATGACCTAATGCTAGAGTTACTGGCCAGAAAATCCTCGGCATGCACATCAAAATGTACCCACTTGGGGGCACCCACAATGCAGCTTTTCTGCCTGTTCTCCTGCCCAGAAGCTTTAAGCCCTGCAGAGCTGGAGTTGAGCTAGCTGATGAGCTCAGGCTGCTCTACAGGACTCAGACAGCAGGAGCTAATGTCTCAAGGAAGTGTCTCCTGTATCTCCAAGTGGGGAGAATATCTTCCTTAGCCTGTTGCCTGAACAATACATTGTTATGTGTTATTTAAAACATTAATAATTAGTGCATTTGCTACAGGCCAAATGTACTAGATACGTTATTAGGATTTAACGACCAAGACCTAAAAATAATTGCTGATTAAAAATGATATATTTGTCCAAAGGGGTTTTTGGATTTGTGCTATGCCAACATTAGGCACATAATAATTAACAGGGGTAAACATAAACAGCAGGGGTAAAAATGTGTCCTAAAATCAAGCTAAATGTTTCAAACTGATTTTGCATGTGTGTTCACCTGAGGCATGCTCTCTGGTGATCTCTAGAGCATGGAGGGCTTCTACAGGTGTTACTGCTAATATAATCTCTAGGTCAGTCATTTGGTCTTCAGCTGTATCAGATAATAGAGATGCTCCTGAAATATACTGTCAAAGATGTCATTGACCCAGATGTAGTTGCCAAGACTGCCTAGAAAGGGGTTATTATTCTAGAACATAAGGAGAGAAGATATGGAAAACGAGATTCTACTGGACGTGGCTATCACAGTGTCTTTTATACCCACCGCCTCTGCTAAAGAGGCAGATGAAGGTGGCTATGTTTCGTACCATATAAATCTGCCTTGCACTAGAGGGGACCAAAATATCGACTGGAGAGCAGCTTGCAGGGTGATCTGGCTCAAAAAGCACTACTCAAAGAGGGACAAACTGGACCAATCATGTGCTCGCTTGCAGGAATCTGATTTGGGAAACTGAAACACGAAGTGGGTAACAGTAGGAACTGATGTGGAAGGAGTATAGAGGGGGGTACAGTGTAGAATAGAGGCCAAGAGCAAAGCCAAGTATGAGGAAGCTAAGCTGTGAAAAAGATGAGAATAATTAAGTGGAAGCTGTGAGAAGGAGAAGACAGAGAAGAGAAATCCAGTCATTTGCGGGAGGAGTAGCAAGAAGTTTGAGGAGAAGCAGAGACAGGGAGAGGCTGAGCCATGTGGAAATGGAGCACTTTAGAGGAGAGTCATGGCTCTTGTTCCCGAGGGTCCTTGGGAACAGTCTGATCCCTGTTTCTGGTCCAGTCTGGTCCCTGTTCCTTGACTGCCATGAGATCCTGGCTCCATCCTGAGTCTTATAATAAACAGCCGTTAATTGTGCAAACGAGTGAATATCTGTCTCTCTCTAACCAAACTAACCAGAATAGGAGTAATGGGAGAGAAAAGTATTACTGCTTCCAGAGTCCTTTTTGAAAAAGTGTGGTAAAATATACATAAAATCTACCCCTTTAATCATTTTTAAGTACACGGTTCAGAAGCATTAAGCACATTCATGTTGTTGTGCAACCATAAACACTGCCCATCTCCAAAACTTGTTCATCATCCTGAACTCTGTACCCATTAAACAATAACTCCCCCCTGTCCCCTCGTGCAGCCGCTGGCAACTACTATTCTACCTCTGTCTGTATGAATTTGTGCAGAGTCCCTTTTGAATGAATAATACTGGTAGTAAATGGTTATTATTTATAATTTATATAAATTATATTTATATTAGTTAGGATTCATTTAAAATATTGGTATCAGATTAAGATATTACTTATATTATTGGTATTAAATAGTTAAGTATATATATTTAATACATTTGTTATAATAATACATGTATACGTATTATTTATGGTTAAGATATTTATTTTATTTAAACGGCTAAGATTATTTATCTGGACAAAACCACTGCCCAGAGTTTTGGGAGAGCTGGAGTTATCCCAAATAGCCTGGAACGTTTAGACTATTAATTGTGTGCAGTCAATTAACTGCATAAGGAATACAAATCACACAGGAAAGTGTCTGGGATGTTGAGCAATGTCTTTAGCCATGTTCTAGCAAAGGGGGTTGGTATGTTTCGAGGAACACTCCTTGATGTATGAAGCAAAATGACCCTCCTTGGGAGGGAAAGACTGAGATCTGGGAAGAAAGGAGGCCAAGGAAATTGTGGGTTAAAGTCGGCCACCTCTATACGGCTAGAATAGAATTATTATACCAATTTGATTCCTGAAGACTACTTTGGAGACATCCTT
Source organism: Lagenorhynchus albirostris (assembly GCF_949774975.1). Classification (NCBI taxonomy): domain Eukaryota; kingdom Metazoa; phylum Chordata; class Mammalia; order Artiodactyla; family Delphinidae; genus Lagenorhynchus; species Lagenorhynchus albirostris. The sequence continues at coordinate 57,669,587 of NC_083100.1, read as the reverse complement.
CTAAGAGGCTTCAAGGTGTCATAGACTATATATTTCACCAGTGGTTGTCCTGGACCCTCAACAGTGTGGGTCTATGAGGAGATGAGAGTAAGCTTAAGCTTTTAGGGAACAAGGGTTTGGGGGGACTGACCTGACCAGTTTCTGAGGAAGCTGGCCCAGAAGTCCAAATCACAAAATGCAAATTAAGGTATCAGATAAGGGGAGCTGGGGTCCTGTAGCTAGATTCCCTGAGCAGTAGCTATGCTGTTGATACTCAATGGCTGATGTCATTTTGGTTCTCATGAAAACAGGATCCTAGACAGCATGGTGGGGATCAGGACATGGTCCAAATCCTGGGAAAAATAGATTGACCAGAACTAGGTAGACTGATAGAGTCCCAGCCAGACAAACACATTCAAGGCAGTGCTGGACCAGTGAATAAACCAGAACTGGTGTCAACAGCCTCTTCCTTCAAACTGAATATCTATGACAGGGATTCGTGTAGAAGGCTGCTGTTCCTCCCTTCCAGGTAAGACTGATGAAAGGAGAGAGAAGCAGAACCTAATTATAGTTATGTTTGGTTCTCTTTAGCATAACGACAGGGTGGGACTGAGCCGGAAGGTTGAACATGTCAACTGCCCGTATCTGGGCTTGAGCACAAAACGGAGAGTGTGACAATCAGCGTCTTGCTGGGGAGTCTAGAGGAGTTCCATGGTTTTACTGATTGATCCCCTCTTTCAGACCATCCAAGTAAGGCTAAGCAGGCATTGTCCTGAGAACGTGCAAATTCCCTACTTCGTAGACCAGCAACCAAACTCTGGACATAGAACGAATGTGTTTGATCAAGGCACTCATGCTGAAAGCTGACCTGGAAGATGGTGTTGTGGCACTGGCCACTGGGATTCCGTGTTATTCTGCATACTTTGTCCATCCCTGTTACATGGCATTCAGATCCTCCTTTAGTGGATCTTGTTAACCGAGCTGCTAAGAGCCTTGTCAGCAGATAGCCTTCAGTTGCCAGCCCCTTCATGAATGACCTAACAAAGGAGAAACAGCCATGCCTGAGGTCACCCTTTCCCAGGCAGCCCATATCCAATGATTGACCAGTGGGGAATATAAAGACACTGACATCTTGGCCCAACTTGAGGCAACTCTGAAGGGCTATTCTAGCTCCAAGACTTCCCACAGAGTCACCTGAGGCAGCTTGATTTCTCCCTTTGCCCAGTTTTACTTCTGTCCCTGTTCTGGTCTGAATGTTTGTGTCTCCCCAGAGTTCATATGTTGAAATCCTAACCACAAAGGTGACAGTATTGGGTTTCCCTGGTGGCGCAGTGGTTGAGAGCCCGCCTGCCGATGCAGGGGACGCGGGTTCGTGCCCCGGTCCGGGAGGATCCCGCATGCCATGGAGATGCTGGGCCCATGAGCCATGGCCGCTGAGCCTGCGCATCCGGAGCCCGTGCTCTGCAACGGGAGAGGCCACAACAGTGAGAGGCCCGCGTCCCGCAAAAAAAAAAAAAAAAAAAAGGTGATAGTATTAGTAGGTGGGGCCTTTGAGAGGTGACTAGATCATGAAGATGGAGCCCTCATGAAGGGGACTGGTGCTCTTACAGGGAGATTCCACAGGGCTCCCTAGCCCCTTCTGTCATGTGAGGGCACAGTAAGAAGGCTCTGGCTATGAACCAGGAAGAGGCTTCTCACCAGAAAACGTGACCATGCTGGTGCCTAGATCTTGGAATTCCAGTCTCCAGAACTGTGAGAAATAAATTTCTTTTGTTTATAAGCTACCCATCTGGTGGTGCTTTATTATAGCAGCCCGAACAGACTAAGATAGCCCCCTTCCTTCCTCAGGTGCCCACCTCGAGGGTATACCTCCTTGCCATGGGCCTCAGTTTATATGTTGCTGCTCATTCTCAGTTCTTGTTCTCAAGTCCCTGTACTGGTGACTTGTCTTATGCCCCAGTCATCACACTGGGGGCTGGTCCTGTTCTGATTCGTTCTCTATGCGGTTGCTGTTGCCATTTGCTTTCCATTAATTTCAGGACATTGAGCAACACTGGCTAAATGCCAGTAGCGTTCCTCAGCTGCGCACAGCCAGAAATGTTTCCAAATATTTCCAATCCCCCAAGCTTGTTGTGCCACTCTACTTGAAAACCACCCTGTCTGCACACCTTCCTAGGGTGCCAGACTTCGTGCTGAACGCAGAGTGGAACCTCGTTGTCCGAGGGCAGAGCATGCCTCACCAATTCCCTGTTTGTTGCTGTGCCCTGTTCTGTTCATCCGTTAGGATCGCTGAATGGCCACTCATTCAGTAGGTCCATCTGTTGGGGCCAGGGGAGACCGAGACAAGGGAAATGAGGCCCAGCGTTAAGAATAGGTCCACACAACAGCATCGTTAGATGTAACTATTGTTAATAAGAATAGTGACCACTTAATCACGACTTACTATGTGCTTCCATACATTAATGAGCTCACTTAATTTTCATAACAACCCTATGAGATAGATGCTATCGTTCCTCCATTTTATAGGTAGGGAAATTGAGGTAAAGCACAATTAAGTTACTTGCCCAAATTGAGATTCCACCACAGGAAAAAAAGTCCCATCACTTAACTTCTCTCCTTAACATTGTTTCTTTTCAGTGTTAAATGGACTTCAACAGAGTCCCGAGTGGTGCAAAGGGCCATCACTATCATCTTACAACAGATTAGTTGCTGAAAAATGGAAGGGAAACCAAATATTTGTTGGATAAGTCTCATTTTCCAAAGAATTATATTGATTTCATCCTTGAATCTGAGTTTTCATTGATTCAGAGCTTCCCAGCAGTGAAGTTGGTCTGTGTGAGATCCTGATCTCTTGCCCTCAGACTGGCTAGTTGGCAGTAACCTCTCCCATTCACTCCAGTGGAATGTGCAAATATTATCATGCCTACGGGTGCCTTGATGTGACACTGGTAGTGAAAGCACAGCAAATTAATGGGTATTTCAAGTTTTCTTGCTCTTGCCTTCTTTGTTGAATACTTCAATACTAAATGTGCTGGGTAAGTTTGCGGCTTAAAGGGGCTTTTTCCCCTCTTTTTATTATCTCAATTTAGACCATCTGAAGTTTTAATTTTCTGAAATTAGATTTTTTCCTGGCTTGGAAGAAGGCAAGGTTTCAGTATTTAAGAGACACAGGGGAGTGAGATACCAGTAGAATAGAGTTTTGGGATATTACATTAGAAGGTGTTGAGTTCATTGAGATTAAAAGAACACACAGGTCGGGGGAGAGATAAATTAGGAGTTTGGGATTAACATATACACACTACTACATGTAAAACAGATAAACAACAAGGGCCTACTGGAAGCACAGAGAACCATATGCAACATCTTGTAATAACCTATAGTGGAAAAGAATCTGAAAATATATATAACTGAATATATGTATAACTGAATCACTTTGCTCTACACCTGAAACTAACACAACATTGTAATTTAACTATACTTCAATTTTAAAAAATGGTTAAAATGTTAAAAAAAAGCACACTGAAACTGGAAGTAAACTTCAATACGGTGCTGCACGAGAGGGTGATGTTGAAGTTAAGTGACTCACAGAGCACACAGGAATTTGCAAAAATCCAGATTACATAAACTCTATCTTATCCAAGAACTGAAAGCAATCAACCAAAGAATTATTTATGCAAAGATCTATACAAATGTTCTTCCAATAAAGACTTATCTGCATTTGAGAAGGTCTGAAGTATTTCTCCTCAAAGCCTGCTCCACATATCCCAGGTAGTTAGAACAGGGCTTCTCAAACTTGCTGTCCCTTAGAATCAAGTGAGGAGATTTTTAAAACTCTTGTGGCACAGGCTGTACCCTATACCAATTAAATCAGAATCTCTGGGCCTGAGACATAGGCATCAGTCTTTTAAAAAATTTCTCAAGTCATCTGAACATTTGAGAACATTGTTTAGAGCAGTGGTTTTCAAACTTGAGCTGCACTAGGATCACCTAGAGAGCTTGTTAAACCACAGCTCGCTGGTTCTCACCCCCAGAGTATCTGATTCAGTAGGTCTGGGGTGGGGCCTGAGAATTAGTAGATCTAGCCATCTTCCAAATGGTGCCAATGCTGCTGGTCCAGGGAACCACATGTTGAGAACCACTGATTTGGAGAATTATTTACATATTCATTAATGCCATCTGAAGACACGTTAAGTCATAAATTTTTTTGCTGGGCAGCTTAAGTAGATGCAACATCCTTGGAAAGGAATCTAACCACAGTTGTGAGCTCACTGCACACACTGGTTCTTTGGCAGGGCTACATTCATGCCCATCTGTTAGGCTGGCAGCATGCCCACAGAGAATGTGCTATGCCAATTTCAGCAGGGCATAGGTGCTAACCAAACACGGTTGTGTAGGGATGGTTTTCAGCACACAGCGAGCGCCGTTTCTTGGGCCAGGCAATCCTGCTGTTTGCAAACAGCTCCAGTCTGGGGCCTCATGCTTCCTTACATCTGTAGGTGCTTGAGGACATGATTAAAAAAATAATCAACAAATGGTTGATTATATTTCTCCCTCAATCTGCCTTAGTATTGTAATTTGGCATGTAGAGAAGCACTCTCCCTTCGGTGAGCTGGAAGCCATTCCTAAGTACTTTACATATGTAATGCTTGAAAACAGCAAGATTTGGATGAACTGCATGTATTTGTTTGTAAATGTCATCACTGGTTTTTTTTTTTTTGCTTTATTTAAAATTTTCTTTATCTTAATTTTAAAATGTATTTCTCTTTATCTTTTTTCTTTGTTTTTAAATAAAGGTTTTCACTCTGTTTCTGAGCTAGGCTTTTTTCCCTTTTATCACCAGTTTTCTGAAGTCTGATTTGACTTTTAAAGTATGGAAGTGTCTTATTAAAAAGTTAAACTGGGAGTGGGGGAGTTTCTGCTGCAGAATTCCAATTACATTATAAATCGATTACATTGATTATAAATCAAAGTGTATTTATTATTTCATTTGTCCCACGATCAAACCTGGGCTTTGAAGAGATCTTTGAACATTTTTAGATTAAAACATTGGTTTTCAGATTAAGAATTCCTTGACCACTTTAAAATAAATACAAAGTGAAACAATGAAAAAAGAAATTCATTGATTTATAAGAAAGAAACCCACTGATTTCTGCAAAATCTTTTAAGAAATCATACAGATTATGCTGGGATTATACAAGGGAAACTAGGGCTGGGAGAATGAAGGGGCAAGGAAAAATGAGAAGAGACAGCCCTCTTTCTTTACCATGGTTTGGACTTTTTTTTTTTTTTTTTTTTTGCGGTACGCGGGCCTCTCACTGTTGTGGCCTCTCCCGTTGCGGAGCACAGGTTCCGGACGCGCAGGCTCAGCGGCCATGGCTCATGGGCCCAGCCGCTCCGCGGCATGGGGGATCTTCCCGGACCGGGGCACGAACCCGTGTCCCCTGCATCGGCAGGCGGACTCTCAACCACTGCGGCACCAGGGAAGCCCTATGGTTTGGATGTTATATTTGATTAAGTGGGCTAGAAAGAGCAGTCAGGATCTGAAGCATTATGTACCCCAAATTCCAGGGAAAGGAACCTCTGGCCATGAGACCTAAAGCAAGGCAGAATAATGAATTGTGACTATGGAAAATCATTTTTATCAACTGTTCCTACCTAATTTAATGAGGAAATTGGATTTAGAAATGATAGGCCCCTATTAGTCTCTAAAGCCCTTGGAAGGGTCTAGACGTTTCCTTCAGAATTTCCACTGAAGTCTCCATTGACCATCCCTCCAACTTCTGTATACAAGTACTTCCTTTCAAGGGCAAGTTTTGAAGTTAAATTAAGGAAAAAAAGCCTTATAATTAAATGTTATCTTCTTCACTAGTAATTATTTTTCAAGAAAAATTTTTTATTCCTTTGTACTTTCAAGGTTGGATTTGTGGCTAAACTCAAATAGGATTTGGGGAATGTGCCTACGGATGCATCTAGCTTGTACAACATCTTTCCTTTGAGAAAGTATGATCCAAGAGAGAAGTACACAGCTTAGAAATGAGCAAAAATCTTGGGCAGATAATCTGTTCAAAAGTTGAGAATCATCTGCACACAGGAGGTTTTGAATAGGAAGTCAGCACATTCGGTATACTTTTCACACACTCTCAGTTGGGATGTTATGCACTTCAGAGACTAAATTACTATTCCATTGCAACCTTAGGGAAACATTCTCTTGGAACAATTTCTAATTATCTGAATAAATCCACTTCTGTATAGAGAAAGGAAGAAATGGAAAAAGCCAAATATATCAAACATCTGAAACATCAATTTAAAACATTTTATGTAGTATTCAAGCAAAACTTTTAAAATTTCAAAAGGTAAAAATTATTTTATAGTAAAGTTGCAAAGTCTAAAGGCCAATTGGTGGCTTTTTGAAAACATCTTTACTGAGGTATAATTGACGTACAATAAACTGCAGATATTTAAAGTGTATACTCTGGTAGGTTTTGACATATGTATACACCTGAATGCAACACCACCTTCAAGACAGTGAACACATCCATCATGCTCCAAAGTTCCCTTGATGTCCTTTGTAATCCCTCCCTGCCCACCCTCACCCCCTCCCCTCAAGCAACCACTGATCTGCCTTTCTGTCACTACTGATTAGTTTGTATTTTCTGGAGTTTTATATAAATGGAACCAAACAGTGTGTACTCATTTTTGTCTGAATTCTTTCACTCAACATAATTATTGAGAGTCTTTCTCAGTTGGTGGCTTTTTATCCCTGATTTCAAATAGTCTTTAGGTCAAGTGAGATTTAGCTTTGCATTAGGATGACATAGGCTCTGTCCAATAGAAGGCCAATCAATTGGAATTGTAAGTTGGAATCCGTGTAGCCAAGGAATTAGCAGGCAGTCACATTTACTTATAATGTCAGAGTCCATCTCAGCTGGGTTTTGGGTTGTGAGTAAAGGAGACATTTTCTGGTTAACTTACAGAAAGGAGGAATTACTGGAGAGATAGGGATTGGCTTATGGAAAAAAAGGAAAATGTGAACCACCAGGACCCTGTAGTGTCATTTCAAGCCATATTGAAGCCTGAGGCAAAAGAAAAAAATCAGTAACACTGATCCTATCTTTAAGATTTTGGTATTTTGTTCATCATGGAAATTTGCATGAATTTTGATTTTTAAAAATATTGCATTAAATTATTATTTATATTGACTACTGAGTTTTTTGGAGCACCTCTTAAATTTTGTGCTCCAGGTCAGTGCCTCGCTTACTTCACCCCCTCACCCTAATCCTGGCCCAGGCTCGCTCTGGATGAAAAACTGGGGCAGCTCTGGGTTCTAAGTAGGAGGCCAGTTTCTTTGAGGCACGGCGGAAGTGTAGGTCAGCCCTCACTGCTTTGCTCACTGCTTTTTCAAGGTTCAAATTCCAGAAGGCAAGACCCTGATTGGCCCAAATTGGGTCACAGCATGTATCTAGTCACTCCAGTCTCAAATACGAGTCATTTTATTATTATTATTTAAACAGTTTTTTCATTTTAAATAAACTTTATTTTTTGGAGCAGTTTTGTGTTCATAGCAAAATTATGAGTTCCAATATTACCCATTCCCCTTCTCCCCCGCTCCACACTCATAGCCTCCTTCACTATCAGCACCCTGCACCAAAGTAGAAATTTGTTACATTGACACTACATTGCATTATCATCTAAAGTCCATAGTTTACATCAGGGCTCATTCTTGGTGGTGTACATTCCATGGGTTTGGACAAATGTATAAGGGCATGTATCCACCATTACAGTATCATACAGAGCAGTTTCACTGCCCTGAGAATCCCAAGAGTCATTTTAGACTTCCTCCTTCTAGCTAATTATTCTCATCTTTAGTGATACTCCTTCCTGAATATAATCTTGGTTTGTTCATTCTTTTCCTTATCACAACCTCAGAACTGTGAAAGAATAAATTTCTCCTGTTTTAAATTATAGTAAGTGCCCTACATATGAACCTTCACATTGGGAACTTTCAAAGATGCGAACGTGCATCTGGTTCCAGCAGGGAATCAGAACCTGTGTCATGAATGTCAAGCATGAGTGAAATTGCAGCTTGCCCTCCGTCTCCTATGGTTGACGATCCTTCAGCTCTACCATCTCCCACCTCCTCTCCCTCCTCCAGTCAGTAGGTCTTCTTGCCTGTTCACTCGATGCCAGCCCCTGTATGCCAGCTATTGTACTGTACTACTGCACTTTTCAAGGTACTGTACTGTAAGATTGAAAATGTTTTATTTTTTGTGTTTGTTTTTTATGTATTATTTGTATGAAAAGTATTATGAACCTATTACAGCCGACTGTGTTTGTTGGGCACCTAAGCTAACTTTGTTGGACTTAACGAATAATGGACTAACGAATGTGCTCTCGGAACGGAACTCATCCATACATAGGAGACTTACTGAACCCAGTTTGTGCTAATTTGTTATAGCAGCCCTGATAAGCGAATACACCACTTCACTCCCACTAGGATGGTTATGATAAAAAAGATAGACAGTAAGAAGTGTGGAATTGTGGAGAAATTGGAACCCTCATATATTGCTGGTGGGAATGTAAAATGGTGCAGCCACTTTGGAAGACAGTTGGACAATTCCTCAAAAGGTAAACAGAGTTACCATGAAACCCAGCAATTCAACTTCTAAATATATATCCAAGAGAAATGAGAACTTATGCCCAGATAAAAATACTAGTGCTTATAGAGGCATTCTTAATAACGCCAAAAAGTGGGAACAACCCAGATGTCCATAAACAAAATGAGACGTATCCACACACTGGAATATTATTTGGCAATGAAAAGGAATAAAGTACTGACCCATGCTACAAAATGGATGAACCTTGAACACATTATGCTAAATGAAAGAATCACAAAAGACCGTATACTGGAGGATTCCTTAATGTGAAATGTCCAGAATAGGCAAATCTGTGGAGGCAGAAAATAGATTAGTGGTTGCTTAGCGCTGGGGGTGGGGCATGGGGAGTGACTGCTAATGGACATGGTATTTCATTTGGGGGCTGATGAAATATCCTAAAATTAGACAGTGATGATGGTTGTACAACTTTGTGACTATACTAAAAACCACTGAAGTGTACCCTTTAAATGGGTGAATTTTATGAGATGTGAATTATATCCCAATAAAGCTGCGAAAAAGGAATCCATTCTTCTGTGAATGCTTTTTATTTTAGCTGTGCTGAACTCCCTTTGCTGTTTCCCACCTCTGAGATCTTATACATAGTGTGCCTGGAATGTTCTCCCCAGTTTTGCTACCGGTAAATCCTGATTTATTCCCAAAACCCAGTTTGCACATCCCCTCTTCTGGGAAGCCTCAGTCCTCCCAGGAAAGTAAGCACTTTTCCGGGCTGCCTCTTTTTTTAACTGAGATATAATTGACATATAATATTATATTAGTTTCAGGTGTATAACATAATGTTTTGATATTTGTATATGTTGTGAAGTGCTCACAATACGTCTAGTTACATCTGTCACCACACATTGATGAGAAAATGAGAACTTTTTAGATCTACTTTCTTAGTAACTTTCAAATAAACAGTACAGTATTATTAGCTATAGTTACCACGCTGTACATTGCATCCCCAGGACTTACTGATCTTATAACTGGAAGTTTGTACCTTTTGACCCCATTCACGGATTTCGCCACCCCCCACCCCTGCCTCTGGTACTCTGGCAACCACCAATCTATTCTCTGTAGTATCTATAAGTTTTTTTTTTTAAATTCCACATATAAGTGAGCTCATACTGTATTTATCTGACTTATTTTACTTAGCATGATGCCCTCAAAGTCTTGCCTCGATTTGGTATTTGGGGAAGAGTTGCACGTTTCTCCCTGTATCGCCATTCTTCGTCTGCCTTTTGCTTTGGTTTCGCCTGTGGATCGTGAGGACGAGGAACGTATCTTACCACGTTTGCATCTACCCTCAGTGCTCGTCACTGTGCCCGGCACATAGCAGGCACTCAGGGACTGCTTGCTAAATCTAACTGAATAATCTGAAAGCATATGGAACCAAGCTCAAGAGTAAACAGCAAAGAAAGGATTACATAAGGTTGTGGTCGTGAACAGCATTTCCTAATTAAACTGCTAAGAATTTGGTAATAATTTGGTGTTTGAGGTGCCTATGGTTATAAAAGCTCTCAAATGTATCCTTTTATCATCCTAGCTATACTTCCAAAAGCCAGCTAGCTTTTAAGCTTTCATTCTTTCTTTTCTCCTACTCTTTCCTTCCCTCCCTCCCTCCCTTCCTGCCTTCCATTTTATCCCTGAGTCAACATATGCTTGTTTTTTCCTATTAAAAATTTTAAAAACTCTCCATTTTGAAATAATTTCAGGCTTACAAAAAAGATTGCACACGTCAAAGAACTTTCATATACCCTTCACGCAGCTTCTCAAATGTTATCTTACAAAACCACAGTACAGTGATCAAAACCAGGAAATCAATATTTATCAAATACTATTCACTAACCTACTGGCCTTATTCAAATTTTGCCAATTGTCCCATTAATGTTCCTTTTCTGGTCCAGGATCCAATACAGGATCAGAGTCATGCCTTTTCAATCTCTTCCAATCTGGGACAGTTTCTCAGTCTTTCAATGACCTTGACACTTTTACAGAGTACAGGGCAATTGTTTTGAAGAATGTCCCTTCATCTTACAAATGCATAGCAGATACTTTTTGTAGGAGCTGTGCTAGTCTCTGGGGTGCCTGAGTCTAGGTTCAGTCTTTGCCCCCAGGAAGCTGGTCTTACAGTGAAGAGGCGCAGAGATGTACAAATTAACAGGTAATTACAATCTAGTGTAATTACACTACAGTGCTATAATAGAGGTAAACTCTGAGCATGAAGAGGGTATTAGAAGTGGCAATTGGCTATAACTTGGGGGTCCTGGAAAGACTTCTTGCAAGAGAATATCTCATCCAACAGCGGAAGGATGGGGAGGTGATCAGGGCAGAAGGTGGGGGCCACAGACAGAAGACCATTCCAGGCAAAATTTAACCCATCAAGTATAGCAGAACACTGCAGTCATTTTAAGGAATAGCCTAAATACTCATAAAAACCTTTATAATCAGGACCACATTTGAACATGTTGAAGAAATCTGCTTTGACCTTTTCTGTCTTGTCAGAATTCATTAAAAAAGCCTTGACATTCTGACATTCATCTCTGTACTTTGGCAACTGCAGAAATTCTGATGAGAAAATTGACTTTAAGAAGCACAATGAATGTGAAGCTAAAGAAAAAAAATTTATGGAGGTGAATTAATACAAGTAAATTCTGAAGTACATGAGCCTCTGAAGAGAATGATTAAGGATGGTATAAAGGGAAATTAATTTATTGGAGGGACTCTGGCCCTGGTCATTGTCAAGAAGCAATCACATAAATGTCACGATCAAGTCAGACAAAATCATGCAATTGTGTAACCTTTTTGTATCTTGTACCACCCAACAGGAATAGTCCCCACTGGAACACAAGAGTTATAATAGGTTTGTGTTACGAGATAGCTGGCCAGACTCATTTAAAGATGGGCACCTGTATGTTGACTTGTGAACCAGAGCCTAGTCTATCATCACTCAGGGTCAAGTGTTTTTGGTTAGGAACGTTTGAATAAGATTCTTGGCTGTGAGTTAAACACATTATTTAAGGATGGAGCTATAGGTAAACTGTGCGTTCAGAACAGACCTCCTCTTCTTCTCCTCTGCCTCTTCCTCTTTGTTATTATTTTTTGTTCTCTACTTTCCCTTATGGTAACAGCCTTTCCCCTACCTTACTCCACCTGCCAAAACTTGACCAATCATAATTTCTTCATCTCTTTGGCCACTGTGATTGGCTTGAAGAGTGGGAATAATACTTCAGCATGGCTAATCAGAGACTTTGGCTGGGATATTTCAAATAGGATCTAGAAAGAGAAGTCTCATTCATCTCTAGTGGTGGAGTTAAACAGGCAGGAGTCTGGAAGTCATAATTAGAAAAATGCAAATGATTCTGACTAGATTCAGGTTAAAAAAAATCTGGTCAAAAAAGAATGCCATTAGAAATATAAAAAGAGTGTTTTGTCTGGTGTCATTGTGATGTGAATTTTTACATATAAGTTGTGTTTTAAACATTTAATGATTATTCTTCTGAATGCTCATATTACCCTATCTTTGGTCAGTGGAAACCTTTCAGGTCGGCTCCTGAGAACTGTTGATGCAACTCTAACTCTATAGCTTCCTCACTTTCAGTTGTGATATGTAGACTCATCCTGTACATTTCCTGTTCCAATCAGGAGACAGCTATTTCCCCAAGGATCTTTGGTCTGTTCAGTGGAAAACAATATTTGGAGTCCACAACCTCTTCCCCTTTGTAAGATTCTAGGGAACTAACTTATATTGAAAACTGTTACAGGGAAAATAGCATTTATATTGCCTTTTCCATTTGAACTGTACCTCAAGATATCAACAGTTCATAAGGGGAAGTTTTTCTGTTCTGTGTTTTGTTTTTCAATAGAAGTATTTCAACTAACAAAAGAAGATGGACTGGTATCATTAGAATATCACTATTTTCCATTCCGTTTTGAATTAATGGACCTGGGCAATGATCACCAATGGCTGTTAGCATCTCAAAAAGAGAGACAGCTAGATGTTATGTACTTCTTGATGGAATTAGACTACACCAACAGTGAAGTAATCTTGCCACAAAACAGTTGAGTCCATTCAAGTGTCTCACTATCACTACCAATTTATAGAAAATATAAGGGACAGAGGAATATGTTACACTGTACCACAGACATTCAAACAGCAAAAATCCAACCTTAGGAAGCCTATATGACCAAAACCTGACTTCTTCAACAACAACAAAAACATTTCCAAAAGGTGGGGGTGAGAAGAAAGAGGGAGAGAGGGGGAAAGAGAAAGAGAAAGAGAAGAGAGAGAGAGAGAGAGAGAGAGAGAGAGAGAGAGAGAGAGAGAGAGAGAGAGAGAGAGAGAGAGAAAGAGGAAGAGAGAGGGAGAGAGAGAAAGAGAAAGAGAGAAGTATGGAAAGGAGGAGTAAACTACAGATTAAAATGTACTTGAGGCATATCAACCAATTGTAACACTTATGGAATATTGACTATTGGATATTGATTGTAATTGGTTATTTGGAAATTGACCCAAACAAACTGGAAACATTTATAAAGCAATTGGGGAAATGTGAACACTCACCGGAGAATTTTGATACTAGGACAATATTTTTTACATATTATTAGGTTGATGAGGGCATTATGGATCTGGTTTTATAAAGAGTTCTTTCCTTCAGAGATTCTATGCAGGAAGTAATATGATATCTGAGAATTTTCCTCTAAATAACCTGTGGGGAGTGCAGGGTGGTGATGTAGCTGAAACAAAACTGATGAGCTCAGTGATGGGTACACTGGGATGCATTATATCATTCTACTTTGTAATATGCTTGAAGATTTCCATAATAAGACTTTGTTTTTAACTGAAAAGACAATCTACCACCTGGGAAGAGATATTTAATGCCTAGAACTTAAAAAAACAAATATATGAAAAGAAGTTATTAATATCAATAAGAAAAAGGCCAAAATTCCAACTTAAAAATTGGGCAAAGGATATGAATAGGCAGTTTACAGAACAAACTCTAATGATTCTGAAACACATTAAGAGATGCTCAGCTTTACCACTAATCAAAGGAATGAAAATTAAAATCACATTGAGATATCTTTGCACAACTATTAGTTTGGCAAACATTAAAATGCTAGATGATACCACATGCCGGAAACTTTGTGGAGAAATGGGAACTGTCCCTTGCCTTTGTAGGAATTAAAATTTTTATATCCACTTTGGAGACCAACTAGGTAATAGTAAGTCTGAAAATCTGCACATCTCCCAGAAATGAAAAATTACAAGACACTTGCCTTCTTCACCTTCTGTAAAGATGGGATGCAAGTGTCTGACCCAGTCTGCCAAACAGATACATCAGCTCCAAACTTTGAATCTGAAAATGACGTTAAAAAGTAGGGACCAACAGAATGGCCATCATCAAAAAATCTACAAACAATAAATGCTGGAGAGGGTGTGGAGAAAAGGGAACCCTCTTGTACTGTTGGTGGGAATGTAAATTGATACAGCCACTATGGAGAACAGTTTGGAGGTTCCTTAAAAAACTACAAACAGAACTACCATATGACCCAGCAATCCCACTCCTGGGCATATACCCTGAGAAAATCATTATTCAAAGAGTCATGTGGGCTTCCCTGGTGGCACAGTGGTTGAGAATCTGCCTGCTAATGCAGGGGACACGGGTTTGAGCCCTGTTCTGGGAGGATCCTACATGCCACGGAGCAACTAGGCCCGTGAGCCACAACTACTGAGCCTGCGCGTCTGGAGCCTGTGCTCCGCAACAAGAGAGGCTGCAATAGTGAGAGGCCCGCGCACTGCGATGAAGAGTGGCCCCCGCCTGCCACAACTAGAGAAAGCCCTCACACAGAAACGAAGACTCAACACAGCAAAAATAAATAAATTAATTAATAAACTCCTACCCCCAACATCTTCTTTAAAAAAAAAAAAAAGTCATGTACCACAATGTTCATTGCAGCTCTATTTACAATAGCCAGGACATGGAAGCAACCTAAGTGTTAACATCAACAGATGAATGGATAAAGAAGATGTGGCACAACAGATGAATGGATAAAGAAGATGTGGCACATATATACAATGGAATATTACTCAGCCATAAAAAGAAACGAAATTGAGTTATTTGTAGTGAGGTGGATGGACCTAGAGTCTGTCATACAGAGTGAAGTAAGTCAGAAAGAGAAAAACAAATACCGTATGCTAACACATATATATGGAATCTAAAAACCAAAAAAAAAATGGTCATGAAGAACCTAGGGGCAAGACGGGAATAAAGACGCAGACCTACTAGAGAATGGACTTGAGGATACGGGGAGGGGGAAGGGTAAGCTGTGACAAAGTGAGAGAGTGGCATGGACATATATACACTATCAAATGTAAAATAGATAGCTAGTGGGAAGCAGCCGCATAGCACAGGGAGATCAGCTTGGTGCTTTGTGACCACCTAGAGGGGTGGGATAGGGAGGGTGGGAGGGAGGGAGACGCAAGAGGGAAGAGATATGGGGATATATGTGTATGAATAACTGATTCACTTTGTTATAAAGCAGAAACTAACACACCATTGTAAAGCAATTATACTCCAATAAGAATGTTAAAAAAAAAAAATGGGTGTGGGCTTCCCTGGTGCCGCAGTGGTTGAGAGTCCGCCTGCCGATGCAGGGGACACGGGTTCGTGCCCTGGTCCGGGAAGATCCCACATGCCGCGGAGCGGCTGGGCCCGTGAGCCATGGCCGCTGAGCCTGCGCGTCCGGAGCCTGTGTTCCACAACGGAAGAGGCCACAACAGTGAGAGGCCCGTGTACCACAAGAAAAAAAAAAAAAAAAGGGTGAATTATATAGTATGTGAATTATATTTCAATAAAGCTTTTTTACCCCCCCAAAAAAAAAGTAGGGACCAAGCAGAACCCCTGTCGTGAAGGTGGCAGCAGAGACAGCACCTCTGTACAATTTCTGGAGTCGGCAATGAGTACAGTCCTAGAAATAGCACAAGCATCGAGCAGGTGTCATTTGGAAATAAAAGGGGCAGCACCTGTGCCTTTAAGCAGAGCAGCATTGTCCTTATTAGATCAATTCCATGGTGTGATGTTAGGTAGTTTATCTTCAGGTTGGTTCTCAAGCCCTTCCTGAGATTCTGTAAGCTATCTGACATTCTTTTAAAAATTATTTTTCTTGTTTAAATGACCCATAATGGCTTTCTGTTGCTTATAACTAAGACTCTTGACTGATGTGGAAAGCAATTTGGCAATGTCTATTAAAACTGAGGCTATGTATATACCCTACAACTCAGCAACTCCACCACTGCATATATATTTTAGAGCAACATTGTCCAGTAGAAATTTCTACGATGATGACTGTGCCCTCCAACATGCTAGCCACTAGCCATGTGTGGCTACTCAGCACTTGAAATGTGGCTAGTGTGACTGTGGAATTAAAATTAAATTGTATGTGATTAATTCTAATTAATTTAAATTTAAGTATCCATATGACTACACAGTGGCTAGTGGCTCTTTATTGAACAGCAAAACTCTAGCATAATGCTTGCCTTTGTGCACAAAGATACACATTACAGCAGTATTTGCATTAATAGAAATTCAGAAACAAGTTGTAGTCACGCAAACAATACCGTAAAGCAGTCAGAATGAAGGAATTGAGTTTATACTATCAACATGGATAAATCTAGAGAACACAATTTGGAGGGAAAAAGCAAGCTGTATCATCTTAGATACAGTGTGATACCACTCTATGTAAACTTAAAGAAACACAGAAATATTCTTTACTGATTTAAAAATGTAGCAAAATTTAAAAAAACACAGAAGGGAAGACCTCACGCTAAATTCAGGAGTGTGTTCCCCCTGGTAAGAGAGGAGAGAGACTTGGAGGTCTTCCACGATACACATTCTAAGAGCTGTTAAAGCTTGGGTAAGTATCACTAATTTGTTTTATTGTTAGAATTTTTATCCATATCTAGGTATTTCATATATCAAATATGAAATATTAAAATATTTTAAAATTCTATAAATATATACCTTTTATACATTGAGTAACTGGCTAGCCTGCCTCTTCAGCCTCCTTTCATTCCAATGATCCTAAGGGATTCTCTGTCCTCCTCTTCCTCCATAATAATGGAGCTGTGGCTAGGGTGAGACTTCCCATTTCCCAGTCCCCCTTGCAGCCACTGGGTGTGGGACTAAACTCTTGCCAATGGAAGGTGGGCAGAAGTGAGGTGAGCAACTTGCCTCTCACAGATTCCTGGCTCTGGACTTCCTGGTGGCTGGAATGGCAACAACCAATATGGTCTTGGCAGCCACATGTGGCAGAGGGAGAGTTGTCATCAGCCACAGTCTCCAAACAGAGCCGTGCACCCACCTGTGACTGTTACCTGAGAGAGAAATCAACTTCCTTATTTCTTAAGCCTTTTTGTTGAGTTTCATTATGGCAGCTCCTTTAGATCTGTAATCATCTTTTTTTTCACTTCTTATGTTCCAAATTATTTTTCTGGTACCTGCATTGTTCATGGTGTTTATTACTATATTTATTAATTAAGGGATTAGGAGTAAGTATAAAATAATAGTAATTTTCACTCGTATTTAGGAAATAAAGAAAATACTGTGAGTTTTTGTAACTGCCAGATAGAGGATAGTGAATTGAAGATTATACAAACAACATTTTCACAGCAGTTATAATTTACTAAGAATTTCATATCTGGCCCATGTGGGCCTACCTCTAGTTCCAACCTCTCATTCCCAGATTAAGAAACCACGGCCCACATAAAAAGGAATGAAATAATGCCATTTGCAGCAACATGGATGGACCTAGAGATTATCATACTAAACAAAGTAAGTCAGACAGAGAAAGATAAATATCATGATATCAGTTTTATGTGGAATCTAAAGATGATACAAATGAATTTATTTATAAAACAGAAACAGACTTACAGACATAGAAAACAAACTTATGGTTACCAAAGGGGAAAGGAGGGGGAGGGATAAATTAGGAGTTTGGGCTTAACAGATACACACTACTACATATAAAGTAGATAAACAACAAGGACTTACTGTATAGCACAGGGAACAGTATCTTGTAATAAGATCTTGTTCCGTACCTTGTAATAACCTATAATGGAGGAGAATTTGCTAATGAAAAAATATATATATAGTATATTTGAATCACTTTGTTGTACACCAGAAACTAACACAACATTGTAAATCAACTATACGTCAATTAAAAAAAGAGAAAGAAACCACAGCCCAAAGTTATTGTACTTGGCTAAGTTTACACTGTGAATTAGTGGCAGAGCCTGCTGGTTCATTCCTACTTCATTCCTCACCTCCTACCACTGCCTCCCTTGCTTGGAAGGGAGCTTAGAGATAATTTGGTTGATGTATGATGCTTGAATTCTGCCCACAGTAATTTATTGAAACATCAGGAAAAGATACACACGCTCCTGGGAATTTATAATTATGGGCCACTCTGAATGTTCACTTACACACATTATTGTTGGAATAAACTTCCTGGAGCTAGTTAGAAGTTTTGAGACACAGTAATAAGTCTGATGATAAATTCTGGTACAGTGACTCAAAGGCATGAGTGCTCTTCTTCACCCTGGAAGATGAGCATTTACTTTCCATAAGACGATGCCTCTCCAACTTCTCCTTTGCAGTTCCCCAGTGACCAAGCTCTCTGTGTGAGGGGACAAGGTGAGAGAAGGGTTCTGGGTGTAAAATCTAAAGCTCCTGCCTCATGAGCAAAATATCTTTGAAGGGTTGTATTTTGCTTTGAAAATTCTTGCTGATTTTTGCATGCTACTCTACCACATGGCTTTACTTCTTTTAACATAAAAAGAATCTAAGTCATCAGTTAAATTTCTTAAGTCTCCATTCAAAATCTTTGTGGAAAGTTGATGCCTTATTTGTCCTATGTCTGGATACACTTCCTCAGGTCCACAAGGGTACAAGTTTCCCTTTTTTTTTTTTGGCCGCACGCTGTGTGGGATCTTAGTTCCCCTACCGGGGATCGAACCCGTGCTCCCTGCAGTGGAAGCACAGAGTCTTAACCACTGGATCACTAGGGAAGTCCCCAAGTTTCCCATTTTTATACTAAGTTAAGATATTTGGCATGAGAGTAACTTAATCCTCTTCATTTCAGAGTATCACTTCTCCTTCACTCCCCTGAGATTCAGGTTAAAGTTGCTTAGAATTAAAATCCTCCTGCAGGGGATGTTTAAAAACTGGGACTAACTAGATTCCCATGAGAGCCTAGAAGCTTAGGTTTGGAGGGGGCTGGGGGAGGAGGAGGTCACTTACACTTTGGGGAGAATATGAACAATAGAACAGAAGTGTTAAAGGGATGCTAGAGATGATTTAACACACAGCATCAATTCACGGATAAAACAGCAGAAGTCCAGAGAGATTATGGTTCTTGCCTCAAATTACAAAGCTGGCCAAATATTAACATTGACTTTTTCCTTGATTAATAGTTAGTTGGGATATCTTTTGCCCACATTCTAAAATACTACCAGCTATAGAATGCATAGTGGTCATCGGATGCTTCCCAAATTACCAAGAAGTTGTGGAACACTTATAGTTTCCTAACTCTTCAAGGTGGTTAGTACGATTGAGATAGACATTTTGGTAGATGATTTTAGAAACCTTCTGCATTTGAAATGTTATTTAAAAGCCACGTCATTTTAAGCCATGTTCAGCAACAATACCAAATAGCATTCCTAAATCATAAAAAGAAATTAATTATTTAAGTAGAAATAACATGCAATGCCATAATGCAAAGGTCTAGAGCAGGGCTTGGCAAACATTTTCCGTAAAAGGCCAGATAGTAAATATTTTAGGCTTTGCAGGTCATATAGTCTCCGTTAAAACTACTCAACAATGCCATTGCAGTGTGAAAGCAGTCATAAACAATATGCAAAGGAATGAGTGGGACTATGTTCCAATAAAACATTATTTACAAAACCAGGCAGTATGCTGAATTTGGCCTTCAGGCTGTAGTTTGCAGACCCCTGCCCTAGAGTCCTATATTTTATAGGCTTTAAGTGGTGTGTGTATATAAAGTCACCCAGAATGCTTGCTCTAAAAATGCTAATAATCTTTTGTTTGGTTAGTTTTATTTATTTTTAAAATAGCTCCTACATATTTTAATATGTTGAATGTAAATCTAAGTGACAGGATACTTCTAGAGATGTGAGTGTCCTGGCAAGAGCCGTGTAATATGACTCAGCTCAGTTACCTCATCTGTAACACGGCTTATTGTATCATCCTTATTTAGTTGCCTTTTCTGAACCAGCTGGCTCAGGAATGATAGCTGGATGCACAAAAGATACAAAGGGCATATCATTTATCTCGAGATGAATTTGTTCTATCTATCTGCTTCTTTATTTTGCTTCTCAAGAATGCCAAGTTTCTACACCAGCCTCTTGTGCGGCCCACTGAGAGTCATCTCAGCTTCTTTATCTGAACGCAAGGAAGGGTGCTTACCCACCACGCATGGGTGTGGCAAGGAAAGCTCTCCGGCTCTGCCAAATGCCATCTCTCTAGCACTTAACGCTACTGCAGCCGGACCTATCCACACACTTTAATTGTTGCTGACAGATGATTGCCAGGCCCCATGGTCTTCTGGCTTTCCATCCAACAACCTGAGAAGGGAGGTAAAAAGGAAAGAAAACTAACAAAACAGAAAAGGAAAGACAACAAAAGGTAAGGCTAATGGCTGAGTGGATAATGGCAGGCAACATCTTTTGCTACCATGAAAAGTATTAAGCCAACGTGTTTGCTGATTTCATTTTGTTGGTGGTCACTTTGCGTTCATTCTGAACATCCAGCAGTTAGCTAAGTAAACACACATGACTGATGAAAGAAGAAAGGGAACTATTTTTACGGGGGCCATTAAACTTTAACTACCATCTGGCAGGGAATGATTAGAGAAGGTCAAAATTAAGGCAGTCAACACAAACGCTGTGTGAATACCTCAGGGAATTAACATGGATAAAGACACTGAACTTGTGGTTAAATAAAGAGACAGACATAAGAGGGAAGTGGTGAACACATCCTTTATGGCTTTGGACCTCATGGTTACGTTCATTGCCAGAGGAGCTCAAAGAGGGGAGAAATAACAAGGAGGCCACGAGAAAATCTGAAACACCTGGAAATAATCAGATGTTCTGCACAAATCTTAAAACAGAAAGTTAAAGAACTACACAGGACCACATCATTTGGGCTTCCTCCCTGCCCAGGAAGGGAATGTTTATAGGAGAGGTGTGTTGAAATCGGAAGATAGTTAATATTCAGATTAGTCTACTATTTCATAGTAGGAAACGGTTTGTACATGCTGCTGGGAAGAAACATTAGGAACTATATGCTTGTGAACACTAAAAGACCCCATCATTTTTGGGAATTGCTGTTTGCCCACTAATGAAACAATCATCCAGCAGGTAGTTTGAGAGAGAATTTGAAAAAGGGAAGCTGGGCCTTACTCTTTCAGGTCTTTGGTCAGTTGATAGCACAGTACTTAACCCTAGGGCAGCTTCATCCCGTTGAAAACACACAGAAAAGATTCTTAGAGAAAGCTCCTTGTTTTGTCTTGTTTTCTATTTTTGTAGTTTGTATTCAGATGGACTCAGAAGGCCAAACTTCTGAGCATCTGAAAGAGGAACCATGACCAGTGAGTGGTGCTGGGTGGGCCCCTTAGCCTGCTCTCAGTTCTGAAATAAGGAGCTCCATCTGTGGAAAGTCCAGGGCCCTGAGCTTTTCTTTATTAATTCATTTATTAATGGAATATATTTAACATATAACACTGTGTCAATTTAAAGTGTACAACACATTGATTTGATACATACATATATTGTAATAATGATTGCTACTGTAGTGATGGTTAGCCCCTTCTGCCGTGGCATAATTTCTTTTCTGTGGGAATAATTGGGTAAGAATAATTAAGATCTAGTCTCCTAGCAAGTTTGATGATTATAATACAATATTGTTGTCCATATAAACTACACCACGCATAGGACCCAGAATTCTGATTACTGGAATGATCAAGACAGGTTTGGAATAAACAAGCTGAAGCTAGTCCATCCCTAGGCATCAATTCGGAAATACTCGGATGCAAAAGGAAGGAAGGATGTGTTCCCAGAGGCAGTGTACCTGGAAATTCATGACGCACAGCTTCTCTCTCTCTCTCTTTGATTTCTTATTTAAGGACTTGACTCTATACCAGGTAGTGTGCAAAGACCATTTCCATTCCTTATCTTCTTTGATCATCAATACAATCCTATGAGGTACGCATTATAATCCCCATTGTACAGAGGAGAAAACTGAGAACCAAGACGGAGGGAGGTTAAGAACTGGTCCAAGGATAAGGCCATATGACTGGGAAATGTGGGTGCCGGGACTCGAACTCAGGTCTCACTCTCTGCACAGCTATTGCTGTTATGTTCTTCCTCACAGTGGAATAATCTCCCTCTGCAGCGCTACTGGCACCAAGGTCTTCATCTCAGTTCCCTATGATTATGGCCTCCATGATTTCCCCTTCTTGAGTGAGGGTGGGCTCAACTTCCCTTTGGGATCAGAGGCTTAAAAATAATGGACACAACCTAAGCAAATCTGCTATGGTCCCCCTGCACAGCCAGGGAGGTAAAGCCAGGGAGGAACAGACAAGCCATTGCCACAAGGGCCCAAGCCCCTTCAAGAGCTTCTGCAAAAAAAAAAAAAAAAAAAAAAAAAAAGAAAAAATCAATGGGAAATAAAACAACTGAGTTTTCCAAGCTGTGAATAATGCTTGGTATTGTCTAGTGATGGTATGTAAGAATATTTCCCTTGTTCCTTATTTTTAGCATAAAATATTCTGGAGTAAAATTCTATTTTAATTAAAATTTGAATAATAGCATGACACGCACATATACCCGATGTGCAAGAAAGTGTGGTGTGAAAAGTAAGAAAATTCAAAGGTATGCTAGAAACCTCATCATTAGCGCACTTCCTTCTGCCTTTGTACTTCCAGAATCTCTAAACATCTGGCGATTTTACCATCAGGAAAGAGTGTAATCTCCATCTGTTAAATCAGGCTTCGGCTTCACTCACCTGGGAGGATCAACCAGATGTGGAGGTCCTTTACATTATTAATGATTTCAGTCTTCCCTCTGTACATGCCCTGTGAGGGCACAGTGTGGGGTACGGCCTATAAATCACTAGAAAGTGAGAAAGTCATCTTTTACTTTATTCTAGGCATAATGAAGGCGCAGAACATTTTTTCTCGGTCAGAGCATAAATCATTAGAATCTATTTCAACTTTGCCACCAGAAGACTTTTAACTGCTTTGCTTTTCTTTGACAGACAAACCATCGCAAACCTTACCTCAACACACACACACACACAAACACGTGCGTCTGCGTGTTTCCTGGTGCTAAGGCCGCGGATGCTAAGTGGATCGTGCAAAGATCCTCCCTGGATCACTCACATGGTGGCAATCTATGTGATCTTTACAACTTATTTATAAATAGCTTGGTGCGAAATTTCGGTCCAGTCTTTCCTATCCCATCACAGTTATGAGTTGTGCCTCATGTTACAATGTCCCTGTGACAAAGCACTGACTTCAGTTAGCGTCTGTGGACTGAGAAAGCCTGGCCTAATGACAAGTGTGGCTCTATCCATTGTGACACTGTGAACTTTGGCAAGTTACTCAACCTCTCCAAGCTTCATTTCCTCCTCTATGAAGTGGGGATGATAAGAATAGTACCTACTTTACAGAGTTGTGTTCAGGATTAAATGTGACCGGGTGTATGACTGTACCTGGCACATAGCAAGAACTCAGCAGTCAGCAATTATCAAATAGTAAGACACTGTGAGCAAGCTACTTATAAAAAGCCCTCAGCAAAAGTTAGCAGATTTCCCACATAACCCCTGCACAGCCTCCCCCATTATAAACGTCCCCCACCAGAGGGACACTTGTTACAACTGATGAACCTACACTGACACATCACTATGACGCAAAGACTATAGTGTACCTTAGGGCTTACTCTTCCTGTTGTACATTCCATGGGTTTGGACAAATATATAACGACATGTATCCACCATTACAGTACCATACAGAGTAGTTCCACTGCCCTGAAAATCTGTGTTCTGCCTATTCATCCCTCCCCACCTAACCGTGGCAACCACTCATCTTTTCTACTGTCTTCGTAGTTTTTCCTTTCCCAGAATGTCATATAGTTGGAATCATACAGAATGTAGCCTTTTCAGATTGGCTTCTTTCACTTAGTGATACACGTTTAAGTTTTCTCCATGTCTTTTCATGGCTTGATAGCGCATTTCTTTTTACTGCTGAATAATATTCCATTGTCTGGCTGTACCACAGTTTGTTTATCCATTCACCTACAGAAGGACATGTTGGTTGCTTCCATGTTTGGGCAATTATGAATAAAGCTGCTATAAACATCTGTGTGTAGGTATCTGTATGGATATAAGTTTTCAGTTCATTTGGGTAAATACTGAGGAGTGAAATTGCTGGATTGAATGGTAAGACTATGTTTAGTTTTGTATGAATCTGCCAAACTGTCTTCCAAAGTGGCTGCGCCATTTTGAATTCCTACCAGTAATGAATTAGCAATGAATCTGTTCAATTTTGCTGTGAGCATAAAACTGCTCTAAAAAATAAAGTTTATTAAAAACTTAAAAAAATCTTTCTCTCAACAAAATATTTTCTGTGATCTGTTTTCTTTCATGATCTGGATTAGTAGTCCTGCGATCATGGGTATGGCCAATTTAATCTTTCAGTTTCTTCTTCTCTGAATGTGTTGGTACCCATTATAGTCATAGTAAGATTATTATACTTGTGAAGTCTAGAGGTGCTAATTGCAAGAATTATCATCATCTTCTCAGCAGGTATTTTTTGAGAGCTATCCACATGCCAGATCTGTACCGGGGGCTGAGACATATGGTCAAGACAGGAAAAGAGCATTGGATAATTCCCAACCTTCACTATTGGAACTCTGAGATATAGTTTGCATCTTAAATTTGTAAAAAAAAAAAAAAAAAAATCCCTTAAAAATCCTCAAAGATAATTTACATAAATCTGGTAGAAACATAAGCTTTTCCTTATTTTCTTCATGAGGGTACCAGAGTCTAGAAAATCACATTTAGCAGTGAGAATCAATCCATGTTGCTGCCAACCTCTGAGAAGCATAGAAACTGAGCAGTGAACATCTCATCTAAAACCAACATAAAAAATATGATAAGCCACCAGTTTTTCTTACTTTAGTTTACGTTGCATTAATTACTGTCATGTGGACCTGGGGACACACCTCACTGGGTGGTTGGCCTTAAGCATTTACTCTTTTCCCCTTCCCTTCCCCTCTCTCTGTGATCAAGCTTACTTCTGCCCTCATCTTACTCTTTTCCCCTTCCCTTCCCCTCTCTCTGTGATCAAGCTTACTTCTGCCCTCATCTTACTCTTGCCTCTACCTGGGACATAACTAGGTCATTTGCCATCATTCGCCAGCTTTCCCAGGGGCTGGGGTAAGAGCTTTTAAGAGTTAATGTGGGGAACTTCCCTGGTGGCGCAGTGGTTGAGAGTCCGCCTGCCGACGCAGGGGACACGGGTTCGTGCCCCGGTCCGGGAAGATCCCACATGCCGCGGAGCGGCTGGGCCCATGAGCCATGGGCGCTGAGCCTGCGCGTCCGGAGCCTGTGCGCCGCAACGGGAGAGGCCACAACAATGAGAGGCCCGCGTACCGCAAAAAAAAAAAAAAAAAAAAGAGTTAATGTGGGAACCTCTCCGCATTTCCCTCTTTATAAACCCCTCTTGCCTCCATTTCCCCATCACTACTTCTTATGCTTCTAGCTCCTTCTTGTGGTTCAGAGTCCCATCACCTCTCACTGTTCACATCTTGGAGGTGCTTACAGCTTGTATTTTGGAGCTTGGAAGACCCAACTTCTATCTGTCAGGGAGGGAGAAGGGGAAAGACAAAGTCCCCGTTCCCTTGCAGGGCTGCAGCCAGAGGAAATGCATCATTAATATCTCTGCTTCATTTTCTGAAGTCGTTTTCCAAGAAAGATTGAGCCAAGCTGCGGTTATTCTCTGCAGTGCTTGTTGATTCCGTATTTCACCTGCATTCGATGTTAATGGGAATTCTGTGATTCACCTGATTCATGAGTCAACATTAGAAGCAAAAGCCTCTTCATTAAAAAGGGATAATAGTGCTGGGGAATAGAACTAGAACCTGCTATTCACCAACAATAATTTAATCCAATTTTTTTCTGGAGATATTTGTGGGAGCCTCTTTTGATCTGACTTACATTCTATCAACCTAATAACATATTCCTTTATAGAAGACCCTATAATTGGCACTAGATTCAAACATCTGCCCAACCACAAACTGGCCTTTCTCTTTGCGTGTGGCTCAGTTGAGGGGGAAAAGATGCAGAGAAAATCTAAAGATTGGATGTCGTCAGGTTAGGGCCCTGTGTGGCTACAGGCTTCTCTGACTCTCTGTCTTATGACTGGGCCACAAATCCTTTTGGAGTGCTTTCCAGATACTCCTCAAGCTATTCCTGATCCAACATTCCCAAATTCAGAATTTTACTTTTTTTTCCTGAAATCAGGCCAAGTATCTTTCTGTTCATATAGCTAAAAACTGAACACAGATTAAAGCACTAAGAAAGAATATGGAGAATGTTAGAATACTGTTTATATTTCTTTATTGTAAAGGATAATCGTTTGCTGACAAGGACACACCAATATCTTAATTATAAATATTAGTGAGTTAAATTAATTGAACTTGACTCCATGACATCAAATTCAAATGCACTGTTATTAAATGACAAATACTGACTCAAAATATAATTCAGATTTAGTGAACAATTGCTTAAAATAGGAAGCAGAATTTTAAATAGGATATGAATTCGTCTTTGAAATACTTTTTCTCCATTTGTATATAAACAGAGATGGGAATATAAAATATGTCCTACATGTTAACCAGAAATTAAAAGAAAGCCACTACTAGGATGGCTTCGAACATACTTTGCATTCTTAAGGAACTGAGGGTGTTCATACATTTAGTAGACTATTCATTTTCAAAATCAGCTTCTACTCCAAGATGTAAAAGGAAAAGAAAGGAGATAGAAAACCATTTAAATGAGGTAATTTCTATGTCTTAAGTTTAGAAATGAAGATATTGATGATTTTAGTAAATGGATATTTTATGTGTCATAAGAAGGTACTACTTTATGGAAATAACAATATAACTTACTGAGTACCTGCTCTGTGCCAGGCATGGTATTAGAGACTTCACATTCATGAATTATGTCTCTGAATCCTCAATCTAACTCTTCAAGGTTGGCAAGTTTCTCCAGAAAAACCAGTGCTCAGGGAAATAAAGTAATTAGACATAGCTTATAAATGTTATACAAAGTTTGGTTAGCAGCACAATGCCGACTTGCCTTGGAGTTTACCTTCCATCTGCAGTTATACCTTCTCTGGAAGTCAAAATGAAGAGAACCACCACAATCGCATGGCGGATTGCAAATGCCTCCTTACACACACAGTTAGAGAAAGGGCTTTTAAACACGTCACTCCCTTGCTTAACACCTTTCAAAGGCTTCTCATCACACTTCAGAAAACCCAAATTAATAAGCCGTACGTGATCTGGCCCCAACCCCTCTCCAAGGCGATTGCTCCCACGCTGCCCCTCCCTTGCTCTGCCTCAGCCACACGGGCCTTCTGTGTTTCTGGGAACACCCAGGAATCCTGGAACACTGTTCCTCCTCCCTGGAGAGCTCTGGGCACTTCTTACAGATTATGGCTTAAGTGTCATCCCAGAGAGGCCCTCTCTGTTTGACCATCACCGCTCCCTACTTGCTTCCTTCACAGCATGTAGCTGTGTATCTATTTGTGTATCGTTGGTCTCTCCCACGGACTGTAACCTACCCAAGGGCAGGGAGTACAAACCTATGTATACTTAGTGCCTAGCATAAAAAGAAATACTTGTGGAATGGATGAATGGGTTTATGAATAGGGACCGAACAGGAAACTGAGAACTTGATAGGATTCTGGGTGATAGAATTCTGATGCCCGGACCTTATATGACTTCAGGAACAGATTACATGGATTAGGACATGTGGGCCTAATTTCATGGGCGATACTGAAAGAATTCTTAAACCTTATATGGGAAAGCAACCCATCAAAGAAACCCAGATTAAGATGGTAACGGTGTTTATATCCTTCACGAAATTGTTGTACGATTTAGCCAACTAATTGTTGCTTAGTACATCTAGATATTTTTATTCATCATAGGTTTCATGATTAACACCTCAATATTTGGAAGAGTTTTAGGGAACTGGGTCCTGAATGTCTTATGCTAATCTTCTCTTAGCTCCGTCTGTGCCCCAGGGGCCCACAGGCTGTGACAAAAAAGAGTTCTGCATAGAACATTTACACACTTGACGTAGTACATGGCGGTTGCTAAGGCAGAAAGCCAGAGGTAATGAGCACTGTGCGAATTATGTGCAGTTCTTTGCAGCACTTTCCGGCTGTAATTGAACTATCCCCTCCTCGTCCTTCAGGTGCTATCAGGATGAGTTTTCGCAGACTTCAAGAAAATCCCTGAAGGGCCAAAGACACTTTCTTGGTGTTACAATCCTTATTTCAACTGAAGCTAAATGTTTGGCTCCTGAGTACTTTAATAAGTTTCAAGAAAAAAGAGTATCTAAGTTGAGAGTCCTTGCCCCCTTACCACCAAATGCAAAGAAATCGATCTTTATTTATTGTCAGGGTAAAAGAAATGCATAATATTCAGAGTCATACGAGAAGTGGAAGTTCGGTTTTCCAACTTAAAGCCACAGCATATTTGTGATCTGTAGTTTTTTACACCTGTTCTTCTGAAGGGGTGGTGGCATGGAATTAATGTTTTATTAAGGAAAAAATGCAGTGTCAGCATATGAGCCCACCTAAGATCCTTTGTGACAATAAGCAATGTCTAAACCTAGCAGTGGGATACACAATGCCTATCTAAACATGGAAACCTGGCTTCCTCTCACAAGTGACGATTATAAATTTCACTCAGACAATAAGAATGTCTGAAAGCTATGTCTCTGTCATAATCCACCCTTGTCTCAGATATTCTGTTAAATCTACAGGGCTTTTTTGTTTTTAGCAAGGAAATGGTTTTAATTCTTCTGCAAGTGGTACCCATAATACCAAGAGTACAGAGACCATTTAGTACTTGTGGCCTCAGCAAAGAGCCCAAGCACAGAATAAACAGTGATAAAAATTCCTTCTCTCGCTTTCTCATCTCCTAGTGTTGACTTAGTAGAGTGATGATACCTACCTGAGTGCCCTCTCTTTGCATTTTGGAGATCTAGCTTTTAGATCTGTCTGCAATTTGTCCTTTCTGGGTGTACTAAAAAATATTAGATTTCTAAAGCTACACCTCACTAGAACATCCATTTCCATGCAAAATTCACTGTAATACCAATGGCCACCACTGTTAGAGCTCTTACTATGGACCAAGCACTTGACATTTACTTCATTCAACTCTTATCACATTCTCTAATGTAGGTACTATTCCCATTTTACACATGAAAAATAGGTGTGAAGAGACTCAAGATTCCACAGTTGGTTACGGGTGAGGCCTGGTTTCACACTCTGGTTTATCTGGCTCTGAAAAATGAGCGCTTGGCCACTACATGTTTCTGCCTTTTCCCTTCCCCCTCTGGATTAAAAGAGAAAAAGGAAAAAAAAACCCCAAAAACCCTAAACTCTTTTTTCACACAACGATTGGTTTTTACTGCCATCCCTTCCTGTATTAAAATATAAAGTCTCTTTTGTCTCAGTGACAAATATTCATTTTTTCAGTTTATCCTATTCATATTCAAAATGCACTTGATCTAGAAAAAGGGGAGTGTGCTCAATTTGATCTGTTTTAAGATTCCTGCCAAATTAAAATATGCCCACATTCAAAATGGTCAGATGTTCCTTCAGTTACTTATTTTCATAAGTTTAGTTTTTCTAAAGAAATAGTTTCCAGCCTATGGATCTTAGTTTCTAGGAGCCCTTGGAGTTACTGTAAAAGGTGTGTGAATGGATTCTGAATTTGTGTCTCCCACATATAGGCATTGCTACTTTCCAAATATATGTATATGTTGTGATTGAGTAAGTGTAAGTTAATTTAAAATTAAATTAATCATTAACCTGGCAGTAGCCTGTCATCATTATGTAGCTTCCTAATCAGCAGATACTAAAAGTTAAAGGACTTTCAACAAGGGATTCTCATATTTAAGAAGGTTAAAAACCGAGTTTCAAATGATGGCTTTGAGATAATCACTACTTTCAAATGTTCACTTAAAGAGACTCAAGATATCCACTCAAAATTACAAATTTTATAGTCTTTGTAGAATATCTCGATTTTTGTTGGGCTCAACAATTCGGGAGAGAACCAAAGAAATACAGGACCTATGACTTCCTCAAATCAAGGTTATATTTATGCAGGGAAAAATGGGGCTTCAATTCAGTATTGAAAGGTTCATTGGCAAAATGTACTTGACATGACTTTCTGTTTTAACCATGATTTATCGCTTTGGGAGAACAACTGGTCACCAAGTAGGTGACCCCGAGTCTCCATTTCTTGCTCTTGTCAGAATACCTCAAAACCAGAAGAAAGAAATCTTCCTTCACTCCCACCCCCGTTGGATGCTGCCCAGGAACGGTAGGGGACACAGCTTTTCTGTGCTGAAATACAAGTAGGGCAGAAGAACCTACCGTTGAGACCCTGTAGAAGTGGCCCTACCTAGAGACGTGAATACCTATTATATGGGCTGCCAACTCTGGCTGCTCCCCTCCCTGGCTAGCCCTGGTTTGGGCTTCCACTCAGGCATGGAGCAAGAGGCCTGTCCTTCCCTCCCTAGTGTAAATCTTCTCAGGGGTCTCTTTCTGGGTTTGTGACAGCCTAGTCTCAGCCAAGTGGTAGAGTAAATACTCCTCATTTGAGTTAGCAGGCAATATAGATTCTTCAGCTCATCATTCATTAGAGATTATAAAATATACATTTCAATCTTGCTCTCTGATATTATGACTAGACTAGAGATGGATTTGTGGGCGTGCATTTCACAATTCTCCCTTTGTCCGGACCTGAGTGGTAATTTGATTTGTATCTGGTATATATATGTGCATATGCATAATGCTGTTCTTAATGTCAGTTTGCCCACCTCTAGAAATACTTTTCTTCCAGGGTAACCAAGCTTATTGGAATATATATAAAAGAGTAAATAGACTCTAAATGAGGGGGTCAAGGAATTTTCTCAGGAAGAAAGGGGATGAACTTTGGCCTGATTTATTTTTATGTCTTAGATGTCTTTTCGGTTTTCTTCTAGTTCCTTGGGTGTTGTATTCTGAAGAATGAAGTGATCAGATACATGACGTATAGTTTAAGTGTTACTATACTTTTGAAAGCATAGTTAGGTCTATTTTCTCAATTGTTGACAGGGTCAAGGAAATAATACAATGTGTGTGTGAATTCTAAGGTCAGGTGGACCACATTTCATCACAATAAGAGTTATTGGAGTAAAGTTTGTGGGGTAGAAGATGACAGTTTCATCTATCTGTACCATCTAACACTGAAATGTAGTTGCCTTTCTGAAGGCAAAATGTTTCCTAAAGTTTCTATTCAGAAAAATAATGTTTTGCAATTGAATGGACTTATGGCTGTGAAAACATATTAATTTTACATTTCTGGACTTTACTCCTTATTTTAAGATATAAGTAGCATCTGTTCTATAATAAAATAAATTGACCTTTTTTTTGCTATAGAAAAAGTAATTCCATATATCTTAAGTGGTAGGTAGTTTCTATAATAAAATAGATATATTTTTGCATTTTTATTCAACTTGAAAAACAAGTATAAATCTTTAGAACTGATTCCTACACCAAAACACTTTTTTTTTTTTTTTTTTGGTACACGGGCCTCTCACTGTTGTGGCCTCTCCCGTTGCGGAGCACAGGTTCTGGACACACAGGCTCAGTGGCCATGGCTCACGGGCCTAGCTGCTCTGCGGCATGTGGGATCTTCCCGGACCAGGGCACGAACCTGTGTCCCCTGCATTGGCAGGTGGACTCTCAACCACTGCGCCACCAGGGAAGCCCCCAAAACACTTTTTAATGAAAAGTTGTCAATTGTGGTAGTTTACAAGGACACATTGCAGTAGTTAACAAGGACACAATTGCAGGTGTCTTTATGTTCCAGCATAGAAGCTTAGTTTGAGCATTCTTACTGTCATGTCACCGCTCTTCCCTGTAACCTTGATAGATCACCCCTATAAATATCTCTTGGGGTGAAAAGTAATTTAATCTGTGGATCTGTATATTACCTCCTCATGAACATCCTATCAATTGTGCCTGAATGCTTTCATGATATGCACTGAACTGAAACCATCAAACCTATTTCATTGAGGATTGTTAGTTAGACCATAATCTTTGGTCTCAACTCTGTCATTAAATTTTGCTGAAACGTTGTTCACTTATGCATGGAAAAAAAGCTAAGTTTGTGATTTGGTCTCAAAAAATCCTCTGCTTATAGGCCTGGGTGACTCCTGGGAACTTGAATATTCGCTTTATCTTGAGGTTGACCCAATTAGAACCCAGATTATGATCCCATAAAATGGCAGAACTCTCACCACTTCCCAAATGATCTGGGAACTCAGAGCCAGGAGAACACAGCTCACCCTTTATCACCAACACAGTGGATAACGCTGAAATGATCTCTCCTCGCCAGTTCTCTTCTAATTCACCGCCAGTAAGCTTAGTTGAAAATTGTCTACAGCCCTCAGATATGGGTTTATTAAGAGACAGTCTGAATAGGATACTGTGAAGCATAAATACGGGCAGGCAATTCAAGACAACACGGTTAATAAAAAATGAGATAATTTACATAATTTTCTTGATGCTTTTAATTAAGTAGTCCTCAAGAGAGAGAGGCCTTGAGGCCTTATTGAAAGAGCCCAAGGCTCTTTTCCACTAACTAGTGTGTAATTTGGGGTCAACTGTTTAACCTCTCTGACCTTGGTTACTCTGCTTGTTAAATGGGGATGATAGAAACTGCTCCATCTCAGGGATGTTAGGATAAAATGTGATGATAAATGTGAATGTACTTTTCAAAGTAAAAAGGGCACTATATATACAACTGCTTGGTCTCAGAGACTTGCAAGTTAAATATATTTTTCCATTTAAACTGTATTTTTATGTATTATGTTGAGATATTATGGCCCAGAACGTAACTGTTTTATCAGCTGGTACGTGGGGTACGTATTTACGTTTTATAGAAATCATATAGGGGAGGATGAAGTAGTTCGGGTAGCTACTAAATCTTCACTATGTCTCTGTTAAGTGTTCTGATGTTGTTTATGTAAGTTGCTGGTAATCATTTGTGTAAGTTATGTTATAAATTATATTTTATAACTCTGGTGAATATTTATTTTAGATACAAAATAGTTCAATTTTTTATGATGAAAAGACTAATTCAACCACAAAAATATCACTTAATCTTTAGTGGGAAAATTAAGCTAGTTGTAAACCAAAACATTTGGTTTCATTGCATAAGGGTCCAACATTAAATTTAGCTTTAATATAAATGGCAAAATTGTAATAATGATAATACCCTTATTCTTAAACTCTCTGTAAATTTGTTGTCTTTCACTACCAGCAGAGGGAGCCCTGAGAATTAGATTGTGCCAAGATGGCTTTGTTAATTCTTCTGTGTTTACACATTTAGCTCATAATAAAGAAATAAAATCCATCACAGATTAATGGAAAGTCATCATTCTTGGATTAGGCTGTAGATAACAATTTGATTTGACTACTGATTATAATGAGCTTTAATAGACTAGGAATATCTATAGCCTGTCTCTGCTCATCCTATCAAGGCATCAGTTACAAACTTCCACAATCTATCAAAGTTCAGTAATGATATCACAATGCGCAACTTCACAGGACATCAGAAAGGATGCACTCTCAAAACATAATTTTATCAAATACACTGCAACAGTATTATGAATTGCTCTCATTGACTACATAACGTCCACATGAGAATTGGAAAACACACATATGATATAATCAGTTTTTCCTCATTTAAACATATTTATTACTTAAATTTTATTACTTTTAAAAATAGGAAATAGACCAAAGTAATCTGAAGGGAAAACAAATGATGAAGTCCCAGCATTTATGATTCAGCAAAAAGCTTATTTACAGCATCTCACTGAAAAATAAGTTTTTCCAAACTTCAAGTATAACCTATTTATCAGAGAGCATATTTGCATTGTTTTATTGCCCTTAATTAGATAAGAGTGCAATGCAATTGTATATTTTATGCACCTGTGACTAAACGAACCTGCTGAAAATTGAAACTGCAGTAACTGCATTTTAATATTACACAAACTCATTTTAATAATGGTATTTTAATTTTGGCATAACTGCTAACCTAATATCAAGAAGTTTTTTTGCATCAAGACATTTACAAGCATGGGTCTTTGCCTTCAAGGAGCTTATCTATTACAGTTGGAAATTCAATAGCGATTGAATCCCTTTTTCATGCTAAGGAATTCACATTAGCAAACACTTACTGAGTACCCATTATGAGCCAGGCACGGTACTGAGTGCACAGGTACAAATGTGAATAAGACAGCAATCAAGAGGCCAACACTGACGAACAAGTCAAGGACTACAAGGCAAGGTGGTACATACTGCAGTACAATAATAAAGGCAACACACTGCTGGGCTTTGAAATTATTGAAGGCAGGGAACTTATCTAAATCTTTGTAACCCCAATACCAAGCACAGTGTTTTGCATATGGTTACCGTTCAACAAATATATATTGAATTCATTAATTAACAACATGTGAAGTGTTTTAGTAAAGCATCTTTTTGGTAAATAAGTTACTTTAATATTTCCTACTACTTCCTCTTCACATCACTCCAGTCTTTCTTCCCCTCATTCTCACAACTTACGGGATAGCCATGCTTTCCTCTCATGTAGCACAGCAGTTGGGTCACATAACTGATGCTTGATTATTTGCTATTCCCCTGGCTTTTTTATTTGCTATTCTCTACCCTGTGATACCCTGGAATACGTGAGATGTATGTGATAATAATAACCCCTTTTCCCCACAAAATCCCTACGACAATGACAGCAGTGATGGGCATTTGGCTAAGAACCACATACGCATTATCTCACTTGAGCCTTCAAATAACTCTCACTATTCCTATTTTTAGAAAAGATCTTATGCACAGAAAAATAATGTTCTTCAGGTCACAGGGCTGGTAACTGGTGGAGGTCAGATATGAATCTAGGACTCTCTGACAATAGCCTTCCTGCTCTGGATAACTGCACTATATTGTCTATTTAGATTGTCAGAGGCAATTTGAATTAGTAGTGGAAATACTTTCTTGGAAGAGCTAGTATACTTCCTCTGAGAACACTACAAAGAAATGGGTTTTAATGTATCAGATATATTTAAGTTTTTAAAATTATATTGTGAATACAGTAAAATACTTAGGTTACAGAAGCATAAATGAATCAATAACTGATAATGTTTTCTCAGCAACATTTTTTTTTTTTGGTTGCACTGTGTGGCTTGTAGGATCTTAGTTCCCCAACCAGGGATAGAACCCCTGCCCTCTGCAGTGAAAGCACCGAGTCCTAACCACTAGACCTCCAGGGAATTCCCAACAAGTTTCTTTTAAAACTGAAGAACTAAGAGTTCGATTTCTGTAATAATCAAAACACCTTAAAATGTATCTTCACATGCTCACCAGACCCCAAAGGACTCCCCAGACCTGGACCACAGCACAGCCTGCTGTGGAACGCTCAGCAGCTTTGTTTTCCCAACTAGACTCATTAGCAGCGCCAGGTGGTAATAACTAGCCGACTGATTCCTACTAGTAACAAAATCTGCCTGAGGTCACCATGGACTCTTTCCCCCACTCTCTGCTTCATCTCTGACCTGATAGCTTTTGGAAAATAATTATTCATGGCAGGAAGTTGTCATACAACAGAGAACGATTGTGTGTCCTGGGATTATAGAGGCCCTCAGATCAAATACTTATTGTGAAAAGAATACATTGAAAAACATGGTTTTCACCTGCATAGAATAGTGAAATCCATTTACATTTTTTTTCTTTCCTGTTTATTTCATCATTAAAGACCCCATAAAGGAAAGTATTTACCACTTGGGGAAAATGTTAGCACTGATGTTTAGCATTCAGCACAATCACATAGATTCTATAAACAGAAATAGCTCCAGCCTCCAACTGGAATAACAGAGTAGATATTTTAAAACCATCTTTTTTCACACATTATAAATTGTTACTCATGAGGTAGAAATATTCAATATGAAGTAGTATGTGAAAGCAGTAAGTACTTAGTTAACCATTCTCTAGGAGGATTTTTCAGTTACCTAAATTTTGTTCCTGCTTCATTTTTTTTTAATTTAAAAAAGGAAGATAAGGGGAAATAAATCAGAAGATATATTTAAAGCAACTTTCTGCTACCTTCCAAAGATTTGGTCAGCCAAACTCCTAGACCTGCAAGCACTGTCCAACATAGTAGCCAC
This sequence comes from Lagenorhynchus albirostris, assembly GCF_949774975.1. Taxonomy (NCBI): domain Eukaryota; kingdom Metazoa; phylum Chordata; class Mammalia; order Artiodactyla; family Delphinidae; genus Lagenorhynchus; species Lagenorhynchus albirostris. The sequence continues at coordinate 57,633,364 of NC_083100.1, read as the reverse complement.
TAGCCACATGAGGCTGTCAAGTATTTGAGATATGACTAGTTCAAATTGAGACTTGCTAAAGTTTAAAATACATACTAGATTTGTGGAAACTGAACATGGATAAAAAAGACAGTATCTCAGTAATAATTTTTTATATTGATTAAAGTCTGAGGCAGTGAGCTTGGTGGTCCGCCTATCTGTCTCTTGCTTCAACAGTATCTGGACAGAACAGGCCCAGGGACGCCCTTTGCTCCAGCCTCCGACCAAGCTCCAACCTTTTTCCAGTCACAGCCTTCAGAACCAACCACTGACCTATCCTCGGCCACCGGGACCAGCCAACACCATTTTTTGAGCTTAGCGCCTTATTACCAATCAACCATGAGCTCCCAGCTTCGTCACAATTATTCCACCGAGGTGGAGGTCACCGTCCACGGCCCGGGCAACCTGCATCTGCAGGCCTTCACCACCTACCTCTCTCTGGGCTCCTATTTCCACCGAGACGACGTGGCTCTGGAGAGCGTGGGCCACTTTTTCCACGAATTGGCCGAGGAGAAGCGCGAGGATGCCGAGGAGAAGCGCGAGGGTGCCCAGCCGTCTCTTGAAAATGCAAAGCCAGCGGGCCGGCCCCCTTCCTGGACGTGCAGAAGCCACCCCAAGATGAGTGGGGTGAAACCCAGGACTCTGTGGAAGCTGCCCGCCAGACGCCCCGCTCTGTGACTTTCCGGAGAGCCGCGACCTGGCTGAGCAGCTGAAACTCACCGAGAAGATGAGGACCACGTGACTCACCTCTGCAAGCTGGCTGGTCCCCAGGCTGGGCTGGGCGAGTTCTCTTACAAACACTCACCCTCAAGCATGGCTAGGGCCTTCTGGAGCCCAGCTGTTACCAACCTGGGTTCTTGGACTCTTTAATCAATAGAAATTGATAAGAGGCCAGAGGGGGAATTTAGGCAAGGCTTTATTGGGACTCATGCTGCAGCATGAGGGAGCAAAAAAGCAAGTAACAGGTGTCCTCGCTCGTTCCTGGGAATGGTGAGGGTGCGTTGCACTGGTCCCTTAAATGGGGTGACGGTAGGGGTAGATCGGCGGGTGGGGCTGGAGGGGCGGCTTAGGTGGTCTGCCCATCCCTTTGGTGGTGCTGTGAGCAGGGATCATGCCTAGTATCTTGCTTTTGCTCCCCACACCTCTGAAGTGTCAGTTGGGTTTTGGCCTTTTTGTATCTTTGTTCATAATTTGCCCCAACTGTGCAAGCAGGCAGTTATTTTTAGTCCCTTATAGTTTCTTTGTATTCTGTTGCTGGAGGAGACATTTGTCCAGGTGCAAGCACTCCAGTAAAGGGTCCCAGGTCCCAGCCTGTCCCACAGCGGCGTCTGAGGAGCCCCTCTGGCGTCACAGCTTCTGCTTGAAGCCCGTCTCTGCAGCCACTAGGCAGCTTTGTAAGCACCCTGGGGCCCTCTCCCAAGCCTTGGGCCAAATGGGAACAGTAAAGCTTTTTGCAGCCAAAAAAAAAAAGGCTGAAAATATTTTAGATATAAGTTCAATAAAATTGTATTATTAAAATGAATTTCACCTGTTTCTTGTTACTTTTTTAAAATGTGGTTACTAGAAGATTTAAAATTACCTATATAACTTGCATTATATTTCCATTGGACAACACTGTCCTCGGCTTTTACTTTGGGACATCATTGTTCCCAGTGAAACAACTGACCATTAGTAACAGCCAGATCCTTAATCACAGAATTAAAACTTAATTCAAAACACTTCTGAATGGATGAATTGTATGGTATGTGAATCAAAGTTAAGAAAATTATCCTAAATAAATTAGAAAACTCCTTTCCAATTTGCATACTGCTGCATTATATGTCATGGTGAAAAATTAAAAACAACCCAAATGTCCAAATAGAGGAGTGACTAAATAATTAATGGCATAGTTTCATCATAGAATTCAGATATTAAAATGAAGAATGTAGGCAAACTCTTGACAGAGTTTGTAATAATGAGAAAATTCCTGTTTTCTATGATTAAATGGAAAAAAACCCAATATATATTATTTGCATCAGACCATAACAGTTAAAAATGCCTAGAAAAAAAAAACTAGAGGGAAATACTAGCCCCAAAATATTAGTAATGTTTGGGCTGTGGGCTATGTGAAAATTTTTCCTCCTCACACTTTTCTTATTTTCCATATTTTCTATAATCATCAATTTTAAAATTGAGAATATTTTATTAAAAAACCCAATAAATCCTAACTTTAAGCCCATTTTTACATTTTAATTTCCAAGAAAGGAGAGTAGAATAATAAGACTTTTACAAAATTTAAAAACAGAAGTTGGAACAAAGGTAGAATTTCTGTTTGAAATCTTCAATAAGCCTTCAGTTAACCAAAACATTAATTATCCCACTAATTAAGTACCACTGTCCTTGTTATAGAAACATGAAGAACAGTTCACCAAACTGAGGTGAAAATGGAGTCAACTAAGGGCTGGTGCAGTGTTGTTGACTGTTACTTTACTCTGTTGATTGAGACCATGTAACACAAATTCCACCAACTATTTTCCTTTTTTTGGTAGTATTATTATTAAATGCACTTATTTTTTACTTTTATTGAGATGTAATTGACATATAGCACTGTATAAGGTTAAGGTGTACAGCATAATGATTTGACTTATATATCGTGAAATGATTATTACAGTAAGTTTAGTCGACATCCATCGTCTCATACAGATTTAGAAAAACAAATGTTTTTTTCCTTGTGATGAGAATTGTCAGGATCTACTCTCTTAACTTTCCTATATATGATTACAACAGTGTTAACTGTAGTCAGCATGTTGTACATTACATCCCTAGCACTTATTTATCTTATGACTGGAATTTTGACCACCTTCCTCCAATTCCACCTCTCCCCACCCTTTATCAACTATTTTCATTTTCTTGAAGTTTTCTTTTCTTCCCGTAGCTGAAGTCTGGAAAGAATAAAATTCCTTGCTCCTTCCCAAAGTGAACTTTTCTATGTTGCTCTCTTTCGGTTGCTAATTTGTCATATATTCACAAACCTGTTCAAATCCCGCCCCCGCCTTTTCTAAAGAAGCCTTTCCTGGGCCTTGCATTTAGGCTTCCACTTCAGGTTCTCCTCTCTCTGCTCCCCCGTATTACCCACGGCCTCCATTTTCTTTCCCACTTAGCAGTCTGGGTGGTATTTCGTTCCCACTTAGCAGTCTGGGTAGCTGTGACCCTGGTAAAAGAGCTCTCTGTAATATTTATTATCTGCTCTCACCAAGCCCTGTGACCTCTCTTTGCAGTCTGCAGCAGGATTCTAGACAACTAGCACTCCCCTGCCCTGTTCAGGCTGCTGCCTCTGCCCTCAGTGCCTGGTCATCTACTGCCCATTAAAGATTTACCCAACCTTCAGCCCCAGCTGGTAACCCACTTCCTGCCAGAGATTTCTCAGGTTTTGGCAGGCAAAAATAATTCTCACTCAGTCCTATGTGAATGGAGGGCACGGGCTGGGTCTCATTCACCTTGTTCCTACTCAGCAGAAAGTTTTCCACACAGTAGATAGTGCTCGATACATGCTCACAGCGTTGGAGGGACTGAAAAGACAAGGGGTGCTGAGCTTTTTCATCTCCTCTTAGTGGTGTGCAGAGATTTTTCACAGCAGTTGGGGATTTCTGACTATCCCTAAAATAGAATTTTAGAGCTAAGAAAGCTGATCTAAATTTCTCACTTATAGATGATGAACCCAAGGCCCAGTGGCATTGAGGCCAGACACATAGTTGGTCTCCAACAAAACCAGAACTAAAATGCAGGCCACCTGGCTCCCAAGTCAAATCACTACTCACCTTTCCCTGCCTATCTTGTACTTTCTTTTTGTTGTTATTGTTGTCTTCTCTCATTTATAACCTTGTACGTATTAGGCATTCCACAAATATTTGCTGTACAGACCAAGATTTCATGATCCTCACAATAATGTGAGTGATGTAGACAGGAATAATGTTATAAGAGCCATTTTACAGACAAGGAAACTGAGGCACAGAATGGCTAAGAGGTAGTGCTTTTGGACAGGTTGTTTAAAAATCTCTCCAGGCCAGTGCTCTTCCCAGTCCATTCCATACTGGGGACAGGAGATTCAGCAGAGTCCATGCTTAGTGGCAGGAGGTAACAAAGAAGTAGGTTTTGGGAAGGTGGGTCTTCATTTTGTAATGGACACACTTCTCCCTTTAACCTTCATAGTGTTGCCATGGTCAAAGACGTGGGTGGATTTTTCTGTGAACTGCTTCAGCTAACCGCCAAGGTCTCGTAGAAGTTGAGGGAAGCAGGGGAAAAAGGGAATAACTAGGAGTCTGACTCCCCCTTGTCACCCTCCAATACTCAAAAGTGTCAGTGTGTCCATGATGAATAGCTGAGGCTGCTCCACCTTCTTCTTCAGAGTTTCCTAAGGTTCCCAGAGGCAGCAGCTGCATCTCTCTCCTGCTCAGTTGAGAACTCCTTGTGGAGTTCCTACCTCAATGTTCTCTGATGAACTTCTGTTTATAGCATTTACAATAGAAATGAACGATGAAGTTCTCAATATTGAGGGTCCTTTAGAGGCATGTTTAATAGAGAATGGGCTCCAGAACCATTCTACTGTTTTTGAATCGCACCTTGATCATCTCCTCTTTGGTGACTATGGGCAAATTTCTCAACATCTCTGTGCCTCAGTGTCTTCATCTGTAAAATGAGAGTAACAGTACCTTCCTTATAGGATTGTAAGCATTAAATGATATAAAGGATGTGAAGTGCTTAGAACAGTGTCTGGCATATGCATTCACACACACATATATACATATACACATACACATATATAAGCGCTCATCAAATGTCCTACAGTATTTCTATTATCATAGAACCACATATTGCCTTCACAAGTAGTGAAATCTTAATTTCTTTTTTTTCCAATCTTGTACTTTAATTGCCTAAAACTTTCAGAACTGACTTTTTGTGTCCTCACTGAAGCCTCTCAAGAAGGAATAAAAATAATCTACTGTGGACACTACTGCCCTCCCAGGTTTGGGCACCCAAAATTTTAATTCACACTGAATATTCCTTTTGTAGCAAATAGGGTGACTAGCTGTCCTGATCTGCCTGGGACTAAGGAGTTTCCCAGGATGTGGGACTTTCAGGGCTGAAGGAAAAAGTCTCAGGGAAACTGGGACAATTGGTCATCCCAGTAACAAAAGTTCTACTAAACACTTTAGTCTCCTACCTTATATAAATGACAGCCCTGTGCATAGGCATTTGCATTCCAATTCTACAGATAAGGAAAACCGAGGCATAAAGGCATTAAATGATTTGTCCAAGGACATGTAGATTATAAATGGCAGGGCAAGATTAAACCTTACATGTGTTTAACTATAAACTCATGATCATTCCACTACTTTCCAATGTGGAAGTGTGGGTGCTCTACAGCTGTTAACATCTGCACAGGGAAAGATAACCCTGTGAAAGACTTAGCTTAACAACTGATTTATTATGGGCTAGTTTCTTTGAGGTCTTGCTAATTTGCATGATTGACACATAGGAGAAGAAAAGCAGCTGCTTAAAATGCATAAATTATTTGAAAGTGATAATGAACCAGGTAAAATTTAACTTATGCAATCTCAGTCCGTTTAGTCTTCCCTTCCTGGAGTGGGAGGTGGGGTGGATGAGAGACAAATATGACATGTATTTACATGTCTAGAAAATATGAATCCAGTTAAGTTTATTAAGCTAAGTTTGAATCAAAGTAGTACACTACAGTCAAACTAGTATAGAAGAAAATTAGGAGAAATATTAGTAGTTTGATAGTAGTTGGATTAATAATTTGATAAATTAGTTTGATAAATTAGAGCTTGGTTTTCTTCTTTTCTGTACTTTTGAGATCAATTTATTGATTCATTCTTTTCTTTCTTTAGGAAAAAGCAGTAATTATAATTAAATACTGTTTTAAAAATTAAATGCTTGAATTTTATATTTATAAAAAGATAATAACAGTCAAATGGTTTTTTTTAAAAAAAGCGTAACAGGCTATTCAGTGAAAAGTCTCCCTTCTACCCTCAAGCTACACCACAAAGTTGTTTCCCTCAACAGAACCAACCACAGATATTCATTCTGTGTATGTCCCTTTAGAGCTAATTAATCATCCACAAGCAAGTACAAGTTTATATTCCTCCTCCTTCCAAAAAAATGGTAGCATGTGAAGGACATTATTCTGCACGTGAATATCCTTTTAAACACAGTAACACATCTGAGAGATCTTTCTCTATCAACACATAAAGACTTTCCTTATTCTGTTTTATGGCCACATAATATTCCACTCTATGAATCTGCCATATTTACTTAACTAGTTTCCTGTTGACGGTACATACATCACTTAAGCAACTTTAAATTTATTGAATAAGTAATACATTCACATGTTCATTACATGTATATAAATAATTTATATATATAAAATATATAATGATATTTATATAAAGATAATTATATAAATAGCTTGCATTCATTAATGTCTTCCATCCACCCCAGTACCCCCACCTTACCACAAATACGCCCAGGTAAAAACGTTATTAGTTTTAGATATAGCTTTCAGAGTTTCCTTATTGATATAGAAGTAAATACAAATGTATGTGCTTAATTTTCTTCCGATTATATGTAAAAAGTAGACTAGTATATACAAAATATCCTGCAGTTTGCTTTGTCCACTCAATAAAATATCTTGGAGAAGTTTTCATATCAGTACACAGCAAGCTTCCTCATCTTTTAACAATTTATTTAACAATTGCATAATCTTCTGTTGTGTGGATATACCACATTTTATTCAACTGGTCCTCTATTAATTAATGGTCATCAAATACTATTCTGCCTGTTCAAATGCCCTGTGGCTCAATGTCCTGTGACTATTGTCTGGCACAGAGAGAATTTGATAACTTAAGTTTACGATAAGTGCTCAACTGCTTCTTTACTTTCACTGAGTTTTCCACATTAACGGTTAAATATCCACGCTGATCTACTTGTTATTCTGCACATGGCAGAACCTTCTTACCTTAAGCACCATAAATAGTCTCTCTGAATATCACTGAAACGCTGTTGCTATCACAATGAGGAATTACAGAAAATGTTGCAGCAATTATTACATTACTCTTCCCTATTGATTGAGCTGTTGCAGAAGATACCAGACGTGAGTGTTCCGAGGGTGCTGACAATACCCGAGGAATTTGTTCTTAATCATTTTTGTTTTTTGGGGTGTGGAGAGAGTGAAGCCTTCAATGTTCATTGATTTTTAAAATGTTCCCTGACCATGATCCAAAACGATAATTCCTAATGATCCCTAATTAATTACTTCAAGAGCTAGAGTTTTACATCATTAAATAATACAGAATATGTACAAACCTGCTTTTAGTTTTGTTTTGGTGGAAACAATTTGCATATCACATACAATACTATAAAGTCCTTCATATGCAAGAGACATTATTAGAAGGCTTTTATTAAAAAAGCTAAACATAAATTACGGTAAGGTAGCTTTGGTTGTAAGATGGTTTAAACGGAAACAATCCAGTGGGGGGAAAATTAATCTACTTTTCTAAAATAGAGGCATGTTTTGCAACGAAACAGGGCAGACTCGTTGCTGTTTTACAGAGTGTCTTTAATTCTAATGCATACTTACTACAGCGGTAATAGTGTCTATCGAACACAGCTTGGCAGCATAAAGTAAAAAGAAATGGCATTGAACTATAGCAACAATTATTTAGTTTTCACATAAGGATGGGTTTCTGGGGTGTAAACTTTGTTACTCAAGAGATATCATAGATTTAAAATGTTATTTTAAAGAATAAGGATTTAGGCTTCAGAGATAGTGTGACATTTTGGCATCTGATGGGCAGGTTAGTATAGTGGTTAAGAGTATGGGCTGTTATACTGTCTGCAATACTGTCCATAACTGTGGAATTCATGGCCAACACGGGTATGAATTCCAGCTCCAGAATTTTGTTACCTCCAGGTAAATCACTGCGCCTCTGCTTCCTTATCAACCATGTAGGGCTGTTGTGACAGCGCCATGCCTGCTTGTGTATTTCAAGCTATCAGTAAGCAGCAGCTTTTTAGTTTGCTCACTGCACCAGGGCACCTCTGCAAAGCCTTTGAATCTCATCTTTGATTTGTCCCAACTTTAAGGCATGTTCTGGTGTCGCGTTGGGGTGTCAGATGACATCCTGGGAGATGATCATGAAAGCCTGAGTTCTGGGAGGCCACCTGTCTCTCCACCTCTTTGGGAACATCCCTGGGTTGGTTTTGTTAGGGTTGGGCTGAGAACTGAGGGTGGGGAACCACGCTTAGTAACCCCCTTGATGGTCTCCCTATCTAAGGACTGTGCTGTGCTAGGGCATAAATCTTCTTGTCCTCCATGTCCCGGGACTATCACTGGAGTGCTCCTGCAACTGGGTGAAAATCATATTGTGGGATATAGAACATAAACTCAATACTGTCTGCTAAAACTCCTCTCCTACACCTGGCCATATTTTTCTGAGCACCCAGAAGAAATGGTGAGAAACTAATGATCAGTTGATAGCAAGTTGAAAGGGCCCTTTTCATGTCTAGTTCCTACATTCTAAAGTAGCTATACAGTAACCTGTCAAGAATTTTATTCTTTCTTTAATACCTGTAATAAAGAATGGGGAAAAATAGGGTAATGAAATCAAAACTGTGTTCTGCCTAGTTTGTAGATGTATTAGAAAGAAGTCATATGCTATCAAAAGTGTCTATGATACATACAGAAGAATAAACACAGTATTCAAAGAGTATGCCCTTCAGAAAAGGTCAAAGAAAGACGAGCCTACAGTTTAGAAATGGTAATAATGTATGGATTCAATGAAAAGTTTTAGGTTGTGGCTGATTTTTAAAAACATATAAAGTCTAAATCAACATCTGAAATAAACAACACATAAATATATATAGGTCTGAAAATTTTCTTTCATTTATAATCCTTTTTTTTTTTTTTTAGATTAAAAAAACGCCTTTATTTCTAACATGTGGCTTAACTACACCCGCGGTGTGCTAAGCCAGTTTTGGAACTGATCCTGCAGCTCGGAGTAAAACCGGGCCAATGGAGGAGCAGTCAGGGCGCCCAGTTATGGGCACCAAGGTGTCACTGCTCCAGCAACTCAATCTAGAGTTTTTCTTCAGCTGTTTTTTGTGACGTATGGAGAAGTCATTTTGGATTTCTCTGTACGACAGAGAGGTCCGACCTTGAGGAAGACCAGTAGCCCACATCCTCTGCTTTTATAGGCTTAATGATATGGCCTGGCTTGGTGACAACCTTGGGCATAGTCAGCTTTTGGAAGGACCTCTGGGGGTTCCATGTAGATCCTATAGGGGTCTGAATGGTCCTTTCAAATTGCTGATGGTGTGTGAATGGATATGGAAGCATCCGCACCTGATGAGCCACTGCATGGATGTTCCGCTTCTCATTGAGAATCACATTTGGCAAATTCTTGTCTTTCCTTGGAGGACCCTCAGGGGCTTTAATGAGAAACCGGCGTCTCTTCTTTGCACTGGGCTTCAGGCCCACACCACCCCACTCGCCCCAGCCAGGCAGAGTCAGGTCCACATCCTTCGGCTTACTCGCCTCCACAGCTTCCCTCTTCTCTTTCAAGAAGTCTCTGATGACATCATTCCCAGCAAAAGCTTCCTTTATCATCTGCTTTTGATCTCTCTCTTCATCTTCCAACTCCTCTACTGTCGTGGGAACTGCCAAGGACTTCATGGAAGGAGATTTTGTGGTCAGGAGGTTCTGGAGATCAATCATTTGCTCCTTCCTTTTCTTCTCCTTGGGGACACCAAGATGATTACTTGGGTTCCTCTCCAACTGCTGCCCTTCTTCCACAGCTCTGGGAAGCTCCTTGTTTTGAAAACATCCTTCTTTGCCCAGTTCCTCCAGAGTTCGTGCTCTCTCTGGCCTCTGCAGCAACAGAGGCTCCTCTTCCTCCCCGGCAGGTTCCTCTCTCTGGACCGCCAGAACTGTCCTCGTTGAACTCAGTTCTTGCTTCCTGGACTGATGGCTCTCCCTGTTGAGTTTCTGAGTCAGTGCCCTCAATTCAGACAGCACCTCCTGGCTGCTAAGATCTTTTGCTTCTTGACTGCCCACCGGCTTGGCGATCTGGTTGAGCCCAGACTTTTGTCTAAGTGATCACCTTTCCTCAAATTCTTTCAACGGAATTTCTTCCGCTACCACTGGTCCTTCTTCCTCACTTTCAGGAGCCTCCTGAGCTGCAGGCTCTGCAAGTTCTTCAGGGTCCCCCTGGACCTCAGCCTCTTTTGTGTCACCTGAGTGATTCCTGAACATCCAGGGGTTCGGTCTGTCTGCCTTCACCTGCACCTCATTCACCACGTCAGGGACAAAGGGTTCACCCTCTTCCTCCGCACCTCCCTCCTCTTCCGCACTCTCGGAGGCCACCTGGATCTTCTGCATCAGCTCTTTGTTCCTGGCCAATTGTTCCTGCATAGCCTGGCAAGCCTCCAGGTCATATTTGGCCATAACTGCCTTTGACTTTGCCCATTTCCCACTGTTCTGGTGCTTAAGGCTCATTCGCTCCATCATTCTGGCCTTTTCGAGTTTTTCCAGTTCTTCCAGTGCTGCAGCAGGATTGACCTTCTGCAGCTTCTCGAACTCTTTTAGGGCTTGCTTGGCCTTTCCTTTCTTCAGAAGTTTGTGATACTTTTTGCTTTTGATTTTCTTCTCTCTTTGAGCCCTGGCCTCATAGTAGGACTGCAGGGCCCGGGCCCTTTGAAGCTCTGCTCGGCGCATCTTCACCTCTTTCAGGCTCATGGCTTTGAGAGAGGCCTTTTCCATGGGAGTCAGTAAAGGGTCTGTCACTGGCTGCTTGTTCTTATGGAGGAGATTAAAAATCTCCTGCTCCAGGGGAGTTCTTGCCTTCCAGCCACTGACCACATGTTCGATGGGAGGAAAGATGGACTGCTGCTTGCTCAGGGGAAAAACCAGCTGCTCTGCTTGCCAGTTCTTCTGCACGACGGGATCCCATTTGGAAAGGACTTGTGGGTTTTATCGAATGCCACTTCTCTGTGGATCCGCTCAATCTCTTCTCTGTGAAGGGGTAACTCCACAGTCTTCTTCGATTTGACTCTATTCAGCTGCTTTTTCACAGCAGCCAATGAGGATGAAGTTTTAACAGGCTCAAGCAGATCTGAAAGGACCAACTTTTCTCCTGATCCTTCAGAACTGACACTGAACTCTGACACCTTCGGACTAGCCTCAGATCTCTCAGCCAATTTCCGCCTATTCTTTCCATCAAGTGAACTGATTGCTTCCAGAAGCTTTTGATGCTTTCTTTCTCCATCACTGTCCCCCTCATCTTCACTGGTGCTCAAGGGGTACTCTCTTGGCAAATCCTCTAGTTCTTCCCGTTGGTTTAAAGCCAGAAGGCTGCTCTCCGCAGCCCGACTCGAGCTCATCTCACCAGCCTGTATCTCACATGGGCCAGAAGCGGAAGCCAAAAGGCTCATTTATAATCCTTGATCTTCAGGAGAGGGGCCACATCTTCAGTCACTGCTTATCCTAGGCAGAGCTTACATACTTGATGAATAAGTGAATTGATGAATGAATGAATGAATAAATAAATTAGAATAATGCCAGGGTCCAAAAACTCCTGACAAATTACAACATTTACAATATTTTCAATGGGATAATAGAAAGCCACAGATGTAAATGTCTCATGGTTGAGTGATGAATCTAAAAATAAGACAAAAGAATTCTTCAGTATTTAAGGAAAAAAATGGTAAATGTCATCCATAAATTTCCTGCCTTTATAAAAATGCAGACTTTTGATTAAATATGAAACAAAAGATATGTCTCATGACCATATTACTCACTATGACATAATTTCATCAAGGGGCAGTGAGTGAATGTGTCATTAGTAATATTCACACAAAAGAAAACCTAAGCTAGAATCCTTAAGTCAGTATAGCTGAGGTCAAACACACTAATCCTTCCCCTAATTTTTTGCCGTTTTATTATTTTAGGAGCAAAGATGGAAACAAACAAAAAAACCTGTATTTTCAGGTGTGCTATTAGCTCATTTACTTTATTATCTGAAGATCCTATAAAGTAATATTTTATTCTGAGTCTTGCAAGCAATTTGAAATTAAACATTTTCCCTGCACCTGTAAAAATGTGTAAATGATGAAACAGGCAGCATGATGATCGCTTTACAGAGAAGCATTTCCTTCATCATCTTCAAGGTTGTTCAGATTTATGACCTAATCACCCGTGGCCCTTTAACAGGATGCATTTGAATCTGATTAAAAAGAAAAACAAATATCAGTATGGATTTATTAATAAAATGTGCCTGACCTTTTCACTTATCTACCTCTTTCAACATAACGTGAGTTTCAACTCACAATCAAAGAAGGGAGTTTCTGGCAATTTAATCTTGAATGTTTCAGCTTCACAGTTGCTTCAGGAGTTCCTGCCTTCGTATTGGTGTGTGTGGATTGTGGAGGGCTATCTGTTTCCTCCTTCTTTCTCTTTGGGGTTTAATTACTTTACCTACATCCTAATTCAGGTAACTCATAAAGCTTAGCCTTTGTTGTAGGTCCAACAGCTGTCTTATGTCAGTAGCAAGTAAAATGTTCACAAAGTACCGGAATGCAGCAAGACGGTTTATAGCGCTGCAATAAAAGGTAAATTGAATTTACAAAGATGCATTTGTCACTGATTAAAAACTTACAAAGTTAATTGGAAACACTGTGGAGGTGTTACCACACAACTCGAGGTGTAATGGGTGCTTCTAATTCAGCCTGAAGGAGAGTTGCGGCTCCCGTTATGGTCTCACACAGTAAGATGCCTGGCGACGCTCTCCAATTTAAGTAGCAAAGCAACACCATAAAGATCTTAAATATTTTTAATGGAGGCGAGTGTAAATTTACTCACTATTATTCTTGAAAACAGCTAGAGGAAAAAGCCTTCAGTGTTAACTGAAACACAGTGTGCTAATCACATGGCCCCTCCTAGAAAACATATTGTAGGGTTTTTATTTTCCCTGTCTGCAACTTTTCTCATTTTTCTGATATTTACATTGGCAGCACTACTGCAAGAAGCATATCAGTTGGGAAGGAAAAATGAGACTGAAACAGCCAGCAATCTGAAGTCAGCAGGACCCTCCCTTGGGATGTTGGCGAATTATCTCCACATAATTCACTTAACCTTTGCCATTTGGGGACTTGGGAAACTGAATGTATTTCTAAACTTGAGGCTTTTAATTGCTGGTTTTCGTGTCACTAGTCCAGGTCAGTTGGAGAGATGATGATTGAAAAACTGCTCTAGGAGGTTTTTCACCTCTGGTGCGCATCCTGGTTATAATTAAGTTGGTGGCCTGGGGTGGCCTTTAGGTTTCTGCAGACAGGAGTGAACGGTTAAGCCCCAAGAGATGGGCCTTATGTGGACATTCTGTGTGTGCCTGGAGTTAACGTAGAAATTTTAATTTTAGACTAGGTTTATGTTGAGATTAAAAGGAAAAAAACCGAGATAACTAATCTGAGTAATTGTCTTTGGTAAACTCATTCTATCAAATATCTAGTACCAAATTATTATAGAGTCATAGAATTTTTGGACTGGAGTCTTAGGGATTAATGTTTAAATTCAACTATCATGAATTTTATACATATTAATACATATACTTTCCAATACTCTAACACTGTTTGACAATAGTGTTTTTGGTGTCAGAGATGGTAGTGACTGTGGAATTTTCATATATGTTTAATTTGTTACCTCTGCTGCATGAGCAGAGTTTTAAGTCTGATTAATTCCTTTAGTCAACAAAGGGGACCATATAGCCACACAAATCTATTTTTTTAAAGCTAGAATTTACTGAGTGCTTCCTATGTACTAACTGCTTTTTGTATTTAACCCCATTTAGTCCTCACAGCATTTGAGTCCCAAACTTCCCTGATAGGCTTCCACTGACCTGAATAAGGCAACTTCTTGAAACCTCAACTTCCTTATCCATAAAATGGGGATGATATACCTTAGGGAGGTTGTTGTGAGGATTTAATGAGACAACATGGGGAAATACTGGGTAAACCATAAACTCCTATTTAAATACTAATTACAGTTTTTCTTCTTCTTAATGTAACATCATTTACAGAATTTTCACCAAAATTCTCTCTTCTAAAATATATGCACTCACAAGCTGCTTAATAAACTTACTTGAGTACACATGAATGGAGCAATGACTATGATCACAGAATATCAATCCTAGGAGGGCTCATTGTACCTACAGTTACCTATTTTGTTCAGAATTTTCCAGCAAAGCTAGGTAACTCTCAGGAAATTGTCTTCCTGAATGATGCATTGTCAAAGGACCAATCACTTTGCAACTATGGAGAAACTTGGAGCGAAAGGAAAATTCAAGTTAAAAACCTCTGAAAGTTTGCAGAATTTCATTAGAGTCTCTGAAAAATCAGAAATGCATCATTATGGAAAAGGGACCACAGAAAAATGTTAAACATATCATTCCTTGAGGTGTAAAATGTGGTTCAGCCAGAGCCTGATTTCAATCTGCAGACAATTTAAAGAAAACAAATTTTAGCTCTAGTTTTCTTTTTCTCACCAAGCTTTTGTCGAAAAGAGTCAGAATGTTGTAAAATGGCCAAAAGTTAGAGTGAAATTCACAAACTTAATAACCAGTTCTTAAAATCTGTGCAGTTGAAACCAACTACCCCATAAAGTATAGATTACTATTATCCCATTCTTTTCATGAATAAGGAAATCAAAGTTATAAGAGATTAAGGGACTTGTCTAAGATCAGTGGAGGCCAGTCAGGGAAGAATCTGGGATTTACATAACAAATCCTTTTATAGAAGGGCTCACAGGGATGTCTCTGCCACAAAGGATAATGACTCTCAGTACAAGCAAATGTATATTCTCATCTTTGAACCCAAAGGAAGCACAGACAAAATCAAGTTTATTTATATATATGTGTGTAAATATGTATCAAAACAATTCTATGTTTTAAAAGCCTGTATCTCAACAAACCTTTGTCTTTTGAAAATATGATGAGGCAAGTAAAAAATATAAGATGAATTATGGTTTGAGAGGAAAAGCTGAACAACAAAAGCACTGAAAGGTTACAGTTAACTTTCCTTTGTTTCTAAAATAGCGTCCTTCCTCTGACCTCAGTTCAAGACCAAGATCTGAGAGATTTCACAATTTGAATGAGACTTGAATGACTTCAGAACATTTTAAATTGTCATACAGCTGCTTTTGACTAAGGATTTAAAAGTATTTATGAATGAATGAACCCACATTTATTATTACTCTTAAAAGGTATGGGTAATAGACACGTAGTATCCAAATTATGCCATCTGCAGGCAGAGGAGATGAGCGGCTAAAAGATATTATTCGTATTTCTAAGGGAAGGGTCTTCCTTATCACTGGGCTCTATGATACTATACTTCCTTTCACATAGCTAGATTTTTACATTAGATAGTATGAAATCATCATCGAATTTAGAAATTAGAGCTTAGATACCACTAAAGATGAGTAGCCGTATAATTTCGACAGTCAAATAACCTCTCTAGGCCTAGTTTGCTCCTCTTGAAAATGTTTATGTCCAGGAGGGAGAATGGAGGAAGGAGAAGTTTTGCCAGCTCAGTGCTTCCAAAACCCTGTTTCGAGGCTCACTGGCAGGGGTGTGCTGGAGCCAGAAGCTTGTGAGGCAGTGCACGTTGTGTTTGACATTGGCCGTGGAGGAAGTGTTCACACCATGGCAGTTGGTAAATGTCCAAATCAGGGCCCCACCTTTTCCCAAGAGCTGGTTGTTAAACATTTACCAGCACTCCGCTAGCCTTTGTAGATAACTCTTTGAATCAAGTGTTCTACAGTCAAATAGGTTTTGTAAACACAAGGTTTCTCCATCTCTCTCTCCTTCCTCCTCTCTGTGCCCCTCTTTCCCTTCTTTTTCTCCTGCCCTCTTTCCTTTCTTCCCTCCTTTTTCCCTTTCTTCCTTCTCTTGCCCTGACAAGTAATGTGACTCTTGTCACATTAGAGATATACAGTACCACACGTTACAAAATTTTACAAAAATGCTCTTCAGACACGTCTCTTAATCCTTAAAGTTCCATTCCTCACTGGGACTGATCAAATCTCTCCCTATCTCTCTTCTTTTTCTCCACTTTCTTTGCCATCTATTTCTTCCTTTCTTTCTCAGATAGCACACCATATATTTTTGTATAAAATAGGAAAAAGTAAAAATATATTTAGAGAATAAAATATAAAAGTCCCCACCCTCCCCAACCTGCAGTTTTTTGTTTTTATTTTTTTTACTGCAGGTCTGCTGAGCTTTTAATATGCTAATGTCCACTGTGAGCCTTCGGAGGGGACATTTCCATCTATTTCCACACAGAAGCTTTTTCCCCAAACACCTATTAGTATGTTGAAGTATGTGAATATTCTTTGGAAGATGGTTCAGAAAAAATGGACGAATGGATTTCTAACAAACTTTTGAATTGAAAATTATACCAAGTATATGATTCTAAAGATGGTTATGATTTCAGATATAGGACGAACCACATGATGTATGGAGGTCCTATCCCATTTCACAGGATAAACCTATGAAATGAAGACAAATGATTCTGTTGATTTATTTCCAGGATGGTGAAGATACCAGTATTGAAATGTTCACATCTCTTTTGCTGTTTATCTAGAGTTATGCTAGGTAGAGATTTTGTGAAATTTCAAGAAATGCTATGCTGTTGCTCTAACCCAAAACATCCTAGAAATACAGTCTGTGTGTAGTGCCTCTTGAAATAGAAAATCAATGACAATTCTAAGAACTAAGTGTATTTAAAAATATATCTGCAGATATATAGAGATAGATAAGAGATAGACTGATGGCTAGATGAATATATAGTTTTAAAGATTCTAGAAGAAATTTAGAATACATGAATTCCATTTAAAGCCTGGCTTTTACTTCTGCTGATCCTGTTCACTAAATTTAAATTATTTCTACGGTACATTTGCAAGTTTATGCCCACTGCTTCAACTAGTACTAAGGGATGTTATAAGACTCTAATTCTCTCTTAAGGAAAATTAATCCAATTAACTCTTTTGATTTATTGTCAGAGATCTTCTAAAGATAAATTACAGCTAAATTGTAGTTATTGAAGACAGATCATTTGCCTGTGAAATATGGTATCATTATGAAGTCTAATGTGCATGCCAGGTTCAGTGCCTTTCTTAGACTAGGTTCATACTACTAGAGTTCTTGTTAGGTTGAATTAGTATATGGATTCTGATAATTGCTATTAAAGTAAGGTGAGATGTTAAAAGACTAAAGTAAAGCAAAAGGCCAAGGGAGATGACAACACAGATTAAAGGAATTATTGAACTCTTACGCCAGAACCCAGAGATAAATCTTAAAGATCGCCTTCTTTAAGCTCACCCTGTATCTTACTGAAGAAAGCAATAAAAAACTCAGTCTGGTCTCATTGTGCTAAACGCTACTGCTGAAAGGGTGTGAGACTGAAGGGATCCAGTGGTGAGTTGTAAGCGACACATGCACAGACCTGTTAACAATTAACCTTTTTCTCCCTCTCGGAATTCACAAGGGACTTGGCCCACAGGAAACTAGAGTTAGCTTTCTTCTCCTTTCAGTTAGGAGAAAATGCCTTTTGCAGAAAATACTGCCTGCTGACCCTATTGAAGATCACATTGAGAATAAGTCAACGTAACATCACCATCCACGGTTCGGTTAAGTGTTGAAAGAAGGTGGTATGGAACGGAGGCTGGGAAGACGTCGAGCGTAAGGACTGAATAATGTTGAAACCCAAGGCAAACTGAACAGGGAAAATAAAGATATTACAAACAAACTCCTGTCAGAAGCGAAGATAAGCTAGGGTGATTTTCAAATTATTTTTGATGATTCCTAAGGGACAGATTATAAATTCCTGCTTACTCTGAGGATGAATGTACATGAAATGTCAGTGATACTCTTCCCAGAAAGAGATACTTCAGCTTAAGTGAAATGACTCTTCTCCTATGAAAGTAGAGTTGTTCTTAGGAAAAGAAAGAATAAATGATGAAATGAGCTGGATTCATATTAGTAGTAGACTAAAATCATTTTTTGAAAACTGAACTATTGTATATCCAGGGTCTAACACATATTAGGCAAACAATGCCAATTTGCTGAGTAAACAATGAACAAAGGAATACAGAATTTTTTGAAATGCACGTGGGTAGAGAAGTCAGTAAGCAAATAGAAAAAATAATTGAAAGCTAGCTAGATACCTTTATACATATCCAACACAAGTTGATGGATTCAATTTTCCTTTTCGGCAAATTAATATTACAATTCTTTATAATAAGCGCATAGTTCCATCATGTTTAGCTAATACTTGTGATCTTTTTGTATTTTTCCCCTTTATTCCAAAACCCTTATGTCCACTAGTGATGGGAGTTAACTCTAGTATCCTAAGAGTGCTGGAGAAATCTCTCTCCAGGGGAAGTGGGTGCCCCTAGCTCACAGCAGAACCAGGTTACTGCGGCGGGGGGGGGGGAGACTTCACCCTCAAGGGTCTGTAAGCACCCTCCCACACACACACACGCCAGAGATTGTCCAGTCACCTTATCATGCTTCTCCAGGTCTCACTTCCTACTTGAAACCTGTTTGTACTTGTGTCTGACAACTGTGAGGAACTGGTTCTCGAGCTCCTTGCCCTACGCTGTCCTCCTGATTGAACGCTCTACAGCAGGATCCACACTCAGTCCCACTTTCAGCCTCAGATCCTGGAAGGCCAGCTTTGGCCAACAAGCTGGCCATTCTATCTTTGGAGGGGAGGTCAGACTTGGTTCCCAGTTCCCTCAAGGAGATTTAACTAGTTCACCTCCAAGGTCATGCTCAGATCTAAGAGTGGATGAATTTTGATTTTTATGGTTCTAGGAGTATATAACCTTAAGAAGTAGTAACCACAGAACATGAAAGGCCCATTTCAAAGGTCTGGCCTATATTTGATGGGCCAGGTGGATGGAAGGAGCAGAAAAGCTACACTGAGGAGGTTGCTGTGGCCAACAGCAGGTATGTAGGTGACTGCCCCCCAGGGCTCCTACAGAAAGGATGCATATATACGCACTGCCACTTCTGGAGGTGTGTGGGGTGGGTAGGGGGATGTCAGGGCTTGTCTGCCATCTGGCTCAATCACTGCAAAGATTATGATCCCTGCCCCACCCCCATCTTTGTACGTATTTCAAAATTAAAATACCTCCTCTACATGAAACTCAAAATTTACACATTCTAAAATGAAAACTGTGTTCTTTTTTTTTTATTAAGCTTTCCTCATTGTAAAATTCTGGACAAGTTCCAAGTTCAAGTTGAAATTTTCTCACTCCTATTGCAAGCATATGCTTGAGTCTTCCTGTTCGAAAATCTCACACTGACACTGAGTTTGGGTCTGAAGCGCTGCTTCTTGTTTCTGCGAAACACCGTCTCAATGGTTCTATCGGTCAGCCATCTGTGGAGAACCATGAGTCTAAAACACCAGACTCAGGCGCACACTATAGCTTCACAGATTAACCGCAAGAATGTCTCCAGCCCTCCTTCCATTTTTGTAATTCGATGACATTCTCGTTAATTCTAGGGCTTCATCGATAACTTCTGTGTCAGTGGTTCTAGAAAGCCCTTTCTAGGTCCACCCTGGATGATCCCCAACATTCCACTTTCTCCCCACTGCTCAGCCACCAATTTCTGTTCCAATTTCTGCAACATTCTCTCAGTCATGTAGCCCACAAACTCGAGGTAATTTTTGACTGCTTCTACTTTTTTAATTCATCTCTTCATTTAACAGTAGCTGCTATGTCCCTTTCATGCACCAGGGCTGTATTAGGAACTGGGGATACAACTGGCCCTGCTCTTGTGCAGCAGACAAGCAGGTCTGGAATATCTCTTGCTTCTTGCCCCTTCCATTCTACTCCCTTAGCTCCTGTTCCAATGGCCCTGCATTAATGCTATGTTGTGCTAATACTGATCTTTTAACCCAGTTTACATAAGGGACTGCCAGATCAATCTTCCCCCGAACAGAGACAATCATGTCATTCCTTTGCTCAAAAACCTTCAGTGGCTCCCCATTCCCTACTATGACACAGCCCTTTGTAGCAGAAGGAACACTGGGCTGAGAGTCTGCAGGCTGGGTCCTGGAACAGCACGGACTACCATGGAAATGCAGTAGGTTTCTAATCCTGGCTGTGCCTGAAACTCACTGTCAGACTTGGGATCGTTTTCTGGATCTTTGTTTCCTTGTCAGTAATGGGTTAGAAGGTTGGGGGTTTGGTGTGGTGAATTCTAAACACGAGCTCCTATTTTCTATTCCATTATTATTCTGTTTTCAGAGCCCTTACCCCTCTGCAGACTCAGGGGTCTTTGAACTATGGCATATTTTCTGGCATGTATACAGATTTTCAAAGAAATTTAAGAAAAACTTTCTAAGAATTTCTGCTTTTTTCTATGGAGTTGCAAAAGCTCCTTTGTCTTACCCCTAGAAAGAGATGGCTTGATAATTCTCTGCTCTCTTCTTTCTCAATGTGAAAATAATCACCAGTGCAGCCATTCGCTCCTACACACACACACACACACACACACACGCACACAGAGAAAGTGAGCATTGGGAAGACTAAGGCTGGCTCTGCCGTTTCATTAATCAAAATACTTATAGCTTAAAGCTTTGAACACAGGCACATCTTCTGGCGCTAAATGAACATTAGGGCAGGTTGGGAAACAATTACCCTCTCCAGGTTGGGCTTTGGCCGCTGACTTTCGCTGTGGCTTTTCGGTGGCACCCAGCTAAGGAAGACGAATGATGATTCTTCCTGTTCCTAGGGGGCTTCAGCCTCCTTTCTATTGCTCCGCATTCAGATGTCCAGAGTCGGCAAGTTTGGTGCCTTTGGAGCACCGCTATTTAAGAGTAGCCATTTCAACACGGGAAACAAATATGGTTATGAATATATTTGGATTTATATTAGAAAAAATCTCATGTTCCCAGAACAGACGTATGCAAGCTGATTCCCGCCCCGGGCCCCGGGCCCCCTGCCCCTTTTGATGCTTCTGTGACAAATCTGTTGTTGAGTTATGGTCATCAGAGCTACATAAGGAACAGCAAGGATAAATGATAGCCCACCATATATTACCATGATGTTCCCGCGTTATTCAGGGTGATTATACTGATTCTAGAGGTATATCATATTGACTACCAGCTCGAGTCTTACCCACTGCTGTGCCCCCTCTGTGACCTCCACAGTTACTGAGTCCTGCCTGCTGGCTTCCTGGGGACCTTGTGTGCGCAGAGAAAAGGATGATGGGGAGATAATGAGAACTAGTTCTTCATCTTATTATCACGTTTGTAATTTCGTACTTGAATTTTACTTAGAGAACAGCAATTGGTAGATTTGGTTAGAGAGAAAATAATATACATTAGGGAGCTGTTACATGGTTTATGTAGTTTTTGATGATTTCCTTGTAAAATTATGTCTTATAAAACCATGTCCAAATTATTTAGAAAATAATTACTAATTTCTTAGCAGAATATACTTAAGCTAGATCATTTTGGTGGCTATTATGTATATATGAGTAAAGCAAGTTATAGGAATTTTGTATTTTTCCTGTATTTTTCATTACTCTGATCTTAAAAGACAGAAGTTAGACCATCTTTTAAAAAAATTTGTATTCCAGCTATTTTTTTTACCTCTACACTTAGCTATTTCTCTCCTCAGGTAAGATGTTATTGCTCTTTCTTAATTGAGTTGATATTTATAAAGCACTTGGAACAGGACCTGGCACATGGTATATGTTAAGTAAAATAAATAACTGCAAAAATTAATCAAAAATTAAAAACCCCAGCAATATTTTTTGGGAAAATTCCAATAACTTTGGCTTTAGCTGTTGCTCACATTGGAAAGTGATTTTAGAATTTATCCCCAGTAAATGAGATTTTAAACCAGATTGATAAAAGCCAATATTTCTGTTTAAAAATATATTAAATTTATTTTACACACTTATTACTCGTGCTTATTGTAGTAAGTGTATGCAAATACAGATAAAAAATATTCCAATACTCAGACACAATCATCTTAATATTTTGTACATTTTCCAGAATTTTCCCCTCTGTGTATGTGTGTGTGTGTATATATATATATATATATATATATATATACTGTACATATGTAAGTATTTAAAATATAAAAGTATGTGCATATTAAATGATATGTTTAAAGGTATACATTTATACATGTACATATTTTAAATATATATTTTGGTGGGATCTGTTTTTCTCATCCATTCAAGTGATGGCTTAACAAATCCCTACAAAGTGAATTGTTGCCATGTTGATAACGATGCAGCAGGCCCTGGGCTCTGTGCTCTACATGTATTATTTTGTCTGGTCCTTATAACTTCTAAGAGAGAGCTACTATTCTGTCCACATCACAAAGGAGGATCCGAGGATTAGGCTAAGGAATTTAGCAAGTTCACATAGCTCGTGTCTGACCTGGAATTTGAATCTACTGTGCTCTGAAGCACTGGACTTTCATGCTAGACATCTCTATGGACTAGGACAATAATAATCATTACTTTCATAAGACTTAGGGCAACATCTTCATAAAAAGGTATAGAAGTCAGTCATCACAAGCCGCAAACTACATTCAGTCCATTTTCTATACTTTGGTACCTGCGTTCGACTTGCCGGCTGAGATTTCCACAGCATGAAAATCAAAAGATCTGAGTTTTTGTCCCGTCCCAATTCAAATCAACTGTGCGACCTAACACATATCATTGTTCTTTTATTGGTTTCTTTTTTATCGTCTGTGACAAGAGGGGATTGGGTCAGGAGTTATTTATTCACTTACAATTTATTGATCACGTTTGAAAAGACAAGTTAGATATCAGGATAACAAAAGAAATAAGATATTCCTCTCCTCAAGGAGCTCCCCTAATCGTAGAACAAAGACGGCTGGGCTTCAGCGCGCTGTGTGCTTTGACAGAGGGGCGAGCACCGAGCTGATGGAGGAGGAAGGAGCCACGCCTCCTTCAGCAGTCCCAGCTCTGAAACCCAGGACTCCAAAACGACTGGTCCCTTCAAATGTAGTTCACTTCAAGGTGAAAACTATGTGTTCACTGAAGCTCTCAAAATAAAGTCACATGTATAGTAGCTTAGCTCACTTAAACACTTCGTTGGAAAAAATTGCAATGACAGTGTAATGTTAGCCAGTTGGCTGCTTCTTTCATGGTGGAATAAAAGCCTTGAGTATGTTTTTGAGTTGGCTTGTTATAAATAAAGAATTGATTTGGGCTTTGCAAAATGAAGGATTCCATCATATGATTTCGTTCCATTGAAAAAAAAAGGCAAGATATGCAAAGTTGAAACTAATGCCATACAGAATGGGTATTTGTGAGTTTTCTTTGTAAGTAATGCTGGAAAGTCCTCAGATAAATTGCTGGAAATAAAAGCCTCACATTTCATATTTCTTAGTAAAATATTTGTAAAAAGGAAAAAGTTCAAACCTTATTTTGTTGAAGTAAATTAAGCGGCACATTGCTAAAGAAATTTCCGTAACTTGTTTACTTTGTTTTATTCATGTGCTGCTGCATTCTACAAGGAGATCATCTATAACCCATGGTGTCCCTGCGCTCATACTCGTGAAGTAACAATATCCAAAGAGCAGTCAGGCTCTAGAATCCTGATCTCTTGGGTTTTCTTCTAGGGCTCTTTCTACTCCACCACCTTGTAGGGACTTGTGACTATTTTTGGGGGTGCGGGGACAGGTCCAAGTGGACTCGATTTAAAACTTTATGGTTCAAAAACGATAGTGATGGTAACTGTGCTATGACTCACAATGTCTGCTAGTAACTCTACTGAGTTATAATTTAGCCAAAAAGTCAGAAGAACAAAGTTAATATTAACTAACCTTAAACATAAATGATACATAAATTGTAACGGTTATAAAATGCAGGGGAAAATTACAAAATCATGGACTCAGATTTCTAATTTAACAGTCCTAAACTTCCTGGGCACCCATTTGGAAATGGAATTCGTACAGGTCACATCTCGTTGATTAAACGTGATCCTGAGCTGCAAAGTTCTTCAATGAATTTTATGTATAATATCTTTCTGGTTCTATCATGGGGAACATCCATACTACTTTGCAATTATGCAGAGAAGACAAACATTACTTGTTATTCTTTGAGTGCCTTTTCCTCCAGGTGCTGCGTGTTTTCAGGTTCTGATTTGCAGATAGAGGGAAACGTGGGTCACAGAAAGCACCATGATAATAGATGGTACATGGAGAGACAAGAGAAACCATGCATCTCCTCCTTTTTTGATAAAAATGTTATTTGCCAAAACCATTAATTTTCTAGGTATTTTTAAAGAATAAATGACCCCTTTCAATCTTAGGACTCTGTTTTTGGAGATTAATCTCAGGGTTAGGCAAAGAAGCTGATAACCCCCCTGCTAGTCCTCCTGATTTTATTGCTAAATTTGCCTCTTAATTTTTCCCAGCTGGGTCACCTTTGCTCAGGGGAGACTTTCCTGACTCATGCCAGTCAGGATGCTATTATTTCTGAACAATTAAACACAATCCACATCTCCTCTAATCAGCAAGCCTCAATGATTATAATGCAAGGTTTGCTGATATTTTAAAACCAGAAGGGCTCTGAGCTGCTGAGACCAGGAAGCCAATGAGAGATGGGGGGATGGATCACGTGACACGGAGCCTGGCAATAAAAGAAGAGGTAAAGTTGGTGAGATAGGTGGAGATAAAGGTGAAAGCATTTTTATTACTTGGCAATCGATCATTTTAAGGAGGAGAGAGCCCCAAAGAACAATGGAACTATGCAGATACAGTGAATTTGGCTGAAGAAACAAATGTTACTCTACAATGGGGTTGTCAATTGACAACATCTGTTTATTGAACACAGAGTAGAGCACTGTACTAGACATTATGCCAGGGCTTAAACTGCAGACACTCTCAGATTCACACCCCCTCCTTCCTGTAACTTGGAGGGAAGGGAAAGAGGGAAGAGATATTTATCTCCTCCCTCCCCTTAAAGTTCATACCGTAGCTAGTTCCATATTCTAGTGAAATGATTTCATGACAGGACGTTCTTTCTTATCAACGACATTCTGTTAAGGAAAGAGGACTTTTTCCTGATTAGCACATTAATATAGTTTCATAAATTGCAGTTATCACACGGATGAAACGACAAGGGTAAAATAACACTTTGCTTACACTGAGACAAGTATCTGTTGTTCAAGTTTCTTCAGGTCCCTTTAAATATACGGTACTCCCTGCCCTCCCCTTCCCTATTTCACTTCCCCACCCCAACTCCACTGGCCCCCTCCTTATTTGGAATAATCCCTTCCCTCCCCACCCCACGACTTGGTTTTCCTTCACTCCATAGAAGCACAGAGCCACTTGCAAAAAAAAAAAAAAAAAAAAGTCAGGAAGCAGGATGAAAGCATCCTGAGCAGGCAGTTTAAGGAAGGCAGGGAGTCTTCCCTACTCACTCCTCTCCCTCCCCCAGTCAATTAACTGGAGCTTCTTTCGGTATCAACAGGTCCTCTGTGGGGATACAGAGCACCTCTTCAGAGTGCTAAGCTTTTTGTTCACTTTCATATAGTATTTATTTAAGCAAATCAGTACCTGACTTGGGGTGAAGATGCTTTGATGCTGATATAGAAGAAATGCAAAGATGCTGCAGCAGAAGAGAAGGTGAGCATGTCCAGGAGACGAAAAAAGCATAAGAGAGGTTGCTGGAACTCTACCACATCAGCCCTTCTCCTCTACGCTTGCCCTAAATCCCACTTTTCTGTGCACTTTGGTTCCCAACGTCCTCGCCCAGGATTGGGAGGTGGCTACCTTATGATCTTATTACATTGTTATGGGCTGAATTACTTCCTCTCCAAATTCATATGCTGAAGCCTTAACCCCCAGTGCCTCAGAATGTGACTGTATTTGGAGATAGGACCTTTAAAGTGGTGATGAAGTTTAAATGAGGTCTTTAGGATGAGTCCTAATCCAATCTGGCTGGTGTCCTTGTAAGAAGAGAAAGTTTGGACGCACAAAGAGACACCAGGGATGCTAGTGCACAGAGGAAAGACCACGTGAGGACACAGGGGGAAGGTGGCCATCTTCAAGCCAAGGAAAGAGGCCTCAGGAGAAACCAGCTCTGATGACATCTTAGTCTTTGACTTCCAAGCCTCCAGAACTGTGAGAGAATGAATTCCTCTTCTTTAAGTCGCCTAGTCTGTGGTATTTTGTTATGGCAGCCCTAGCAAACTAATACTACATGATGGAGTCCTGCAAAACAAAAGGCTCTTAATTCTCTGGAGTATTAATTGAGTCCATCTAATTATATAGAGCTCCTAAGAGTGCTTACCATGTGCTAGATACTGTGCCAAGCACTTTACCTGTATCATCTCATTTAACTGTTAAGCTAAATCCTCTGAAATCCTCTGGAGGTCAGACTTCTCTAAGAAACTCAATATTATAGTGAAGCTGTTTTAAAGAAAAGTTGTAAGTAATTTCTTTATCTTATAATTTGTTATATTCTATTACATTTCAAGACAGTTCCAATCTAAGGACTTCAAACAATTTAATTTACCAAAATCATTAAACCAAATAACGTCTCTGGTAGTGGCTTCTAGATGGGGACGGCGCTTTTAATACTATCTTTGGGAAAAACCAGAGAAGAAAACGTATCTATAAACAAGAACTAATTGCTATAAATTACTTGGAAAGGGAAGAATATCAAGTTAATAAAACAAATATTATTGACCCATGGATTTACAACTATATCATAATTTAGTACCTGGTTTATTTCTTAAAGACTGAAAACACTTCTTGTTCTTTTCTTTCATTCTATTCTATGTATGTAACATTTTGATAGTTAAGCAGAATAGATACATGCACCATCTCAGTCTTTGTTGTCTAATTAAAAACTTTTTATGCATAGCAATTTTACTATTTTGCATTATCACTAGAGCTCATTTCTCATGGAAAAAAATTAGCATCTGTTTAAAGGAACATTTCTTTAATCGCCAGTTCTGATTGTCAGTAGGACCATTTTGTAGATAGTTTTTAGCTGACTAACAAATCTTTTATTTTATTGGCTGTCTCATTTTGTTCTCTTTCATATTTCACATTTATGGTCTATTCAGACATTCTCCTGTTTTGTTAAGTAGGAATCTGTGTGGTCTTTGATGTAAGACATAATTTATTTGACAAGGAAATATGAGTCTGTGCCCTGAATCTACATTTAACTGATGGATTGAGAAATTTAAAAATTGCAACAAGATAGACTCTCCCCAAGATTGCCATACTACTAGCATTTTGCTAATCTATTTGGCAGTGAATTTACATATCTGTGTCTATATATGAATATACAGAGATTCACACAGTCATACAACAGTACCCACGTGTTTTCATTAACAGAAAAAAAGTCTCATTTTTATTAGTCATTGATGCTTCCTGTGGAAAAATTTTAAGTAATTTTTCCTTGAGATCAAAATCAAGATATTTATTTTATTTTATCTTTATATAGATAGTTATAGCTATATAAAGGGAGCCATAATGTCTTCAAATCTATGTTGCTCATTCCTCAACCTAGTAAACGGAAGTTCTGTTAGCATTTCAAGACTTATATATTTCATACATTCTCCCATGTCCCAGTTCTGGTAATTGGAAACTTACTTGCAGCTCATTCCCTCTGCTCAAACTGCTTGTCAATTAACCTTTGAAAAATGAAAGTTTTAAAAAATAAGACTTTCATATTTCAATCATGTTCATTTTCCATCACCTGAAAATGTAGAAATTAAATAACACTCGGGGGCCTGCAATGCTTTTTACATATCATTTAAGATTTGAAACTAGTCTTTAATGTTCAAAAATGACCTCTATTTATATGCAATGGATGAGATTATGTGGTTAAAATTACTTGTGTTGGGTATCTCCCTGCTTTGTTTATAGGTATGAACAAAATACTAAGTATGCCAAAGCATTTTTCACCAACGTGCACCATTTCTGTTGATGTTTTGGGCTGCTGTCTGTGACATGCTGGGCCATACTGAGCACTGGGGAAGAAAACAGGGTTCTACTGTATATTTGAAATTTACATTTTGATGAACTTAGATGGAACTGTTGCCTGTCCTGAGCTGCTGACTATATGAGGGGAAAAAACCTGACGACTTGTAAGAATAACAGGAATGAAAAATGGAAAAAACTAAATGCTAAAGGTAAAAAAGATGGGCAAGTGCTGTCATTGTTACCGTTGACAGTAACTATGGAGCCTGTGTTTCAGGAGAGGTTGGAGTCACTGTTTCCTAATCCAGGTAGTAGCTAAGTAGAGAGGGAAGAGGTCCGTCATTCAGTGCAGACACGTTTATCAGAGCTTCCTATTATGCAAGGGATTCTGGTTTCACAGAGATGAACTAGACCCTGATTTTTCCCATTTATCAGCCCCCTCTACCCACCCCCATCCTGGACTGCTTAACTGTTTATCTGAAAATCCATGTTTCTTCCTTGGTGTTTATTTTAACTTGTGTTACTAATCTGGTAAAATTTCCCCACGAACGTCACAACTCTAATATCTATCCTTGGGGAAAAGGGTGAAAACACAACCTTCTGTCTCAGTTGAAGGCAATCCTTCAGGCTCTTGGGAACATCTCAATGTAAAATTTTATGTCATTTATCTGCCTTCTGCCCTCCTAGATCTCAGATTTCTTTAGAAACAAAAGTTCTCATTCTTAGGTATATTTTCCCCCACTTAGAAAACCCACCCTCTACCACACTTGAATCCTATTTAATAACCACTCTTACTGTTTTGGAAAATTCCCAAACTTTGCCTGATCTTCTCTGTCTTAGAGCCAATTTACTCCTCACCCTGCTGGCAGAGAACAAATGTAGCACAGAACTGTAGTCTCTTCCTCTCTTGCCTTTTTCATTTTTGTCCTTTCTCATACATCATTGAATACTAGCAGAACTAAAATCCAATGGTCATTTCTTACTCTGAAGTAATAAGGGTTTTTCGGGTGTGATAGGACTAGGTTTGACTCTGGTCATTACTACTTACTGTGTGACTTTGGGGAGGTTCATTTCTCCTTTTTGAGCCTCAAGTTTCCCCATTTGTAAACCCCACTTTGTAGAGCTATGCAAACAGAAATAAAACATTTAGCACAGGCTTGACACAAAGTAGGTGCCCAGTAAGTTCTATTTTCTTAGAAGCAGTATAGGATAGAGATTAAAAGCATAAACTCTGAAGCCAGCCAGCCAGGGTTCATAGTGCCAGTTTTACCACTTAATGCTGTGTAACCTGGGCAAGTCATCTAATCTCTTGGTATGGTAATAGTAATTTACTTCCTAGGGTTTTTGGTGAGGATTAAATGCGCTAATATCTGGAATTGTGCCTGGTATCTGGTAAGCATTATTTAAGTAAGAGGTATTATTTTTCCCTCCTTTCTCCAAGGTATACCCTGATCTCATGAGTGTAATTTTTTTTTTTTTTTTTTTTGGCTGCATTGAGTCTTTGTTGCTGCACACGGGCTTTCTCTAGTTGTGGTGAGTGAGGCTACTCTTCGTTGTGGTGCGCGGGCTTCTCATTGCGGTGGCTTCTCTTGTTGCAGAGCACGGGCTCTAGGCAAGCAAGCTTCAGTAGTTGTGGCACATGGGCTTAGTTGCTCCGCGGCATCTGGGATCTTCCTGTCCCCTGCATTGGCAGGCGGATTCTTAACCACTGTGCCACCAGGGAAGTCCCATGAGTGTAATCTTTGGTTCTCAGTGACTAGAACCAAAGTTGGGCTGGGACCTGTTGGTGAGAAACAGTCTTCCTTGGCCAATCTTCCAAGCAATGCTCCCATGATTGCACTTGAACTTTTCTTAAGCGAAGGAAAACATGGAGGATACATTCTATCTGCTATGAGTCATGAGTTGGAGAGATGGCGGCCCTCACTAGGACACTGGGCAGATTGGTTGGCTGTAGTTCATAATCACTCTTATTTATTTGGGATATCCAGGAAACCAAGATGAGGTTAAGGCAAGGAAAGCCCTAAGAGTGAACCTCTGAGCACTGAATTCTACATCCTATCAGTAGTACTGAAAACTGTGAAAGGAGAGGTTGCTCATTATTTCAGCAATCAAATAAGAGTCAACCTCATTTATTTATGCAGGCTGGAACTGAGTCAAATGAAATCCTAGTGGAAACTCGGATGAGAAAAAAATTCAAGATCAAATTTCTTTTTCTATAAATCAAAAAGAGACCCTTTAAAAATGTAACAGTGATGCCTGTATTTAGCTTGAGGAGACTGAGATGACGGTATGGGAATTCACCAGTCAACTTCTGGGGGCTGGTGATACATAAATTACGTAGACCGTTATGAATGTAAATTAAAGATAAAGGAAAGATAATGTATAGAGCACAGAGCTTTGGAATTTTTAACTTGCTGCCCTGATTACATCTTGCCAGAGCATCAGTGTGATTAGAGCAATTGTTTTTCCTTTTATCAGTTCATCTTTTTATCCTCCATCAGTAGCCTCTTTACCTTTATTCATTTCTATAAACAAAGGCAATGCTTTGACTTCATAAAACCAATCCTTGTTTTGCCTCAGTTTTATTTTAGATCTAGTTTTGGTCCATGATGAATTGCTGAGTGGTTGATTTCCTCACACTCCTTTTTGCTAACATTTCTTGACAGCTTCTGGATTGCTCTACCTAGTAATTTGCTCCATAATAATGGCTACTGTGAGCTGTCTCGTAACTATTTCCTTTATTTTTAACAAGGATTCTTAACACCCTCTGTAGGTGACAGTATGCAATTACAGATATAAACTGTCCCTCAGGGGATGGCTGCTCACAGATGCCACCAGGATTTTTTGTAGTGCAACTGTTACATGTAATGAAAACAAAGAATCAGATTCTCCAAACATCCAGTTCAAATAAAATTTTAATTAAAAGTTATGAAGGCATTTTATTGATTAACAATCTTAGTAATTAAAGAAAGTGGTTGACATTTTTTTCTCTAGTTGGATTTGTCCTTCCTTTGAGATCTCTAATTGTTGTATGGTTTTACATTTATTGATAACTCTGTTTGATGAATGCAGATGCCACCTTTTACAGCCGTCGTTGACAGAGTAATCATATTGTGAGAAACACCAGGCTTATGTAGTAACAGCTGTTGCAGTTATCCATGCCGACATCCATTGGGGAAATGTGTTTGCTGCTATCATGGGTACACGATAAATGGAAGGTGCAATAAAGCACAAGCTAACATTTTGAAAATCCTTACAACTTGACTAACTTTATTGCATATTACAAGCACTTTGATCTCTGTCCAGTACTTAAGTCTTAATTATCAGGCTAATTGCACAGACTATGTTCATTTTCGATGGTAATCCTTTTG
This sequence comes from Lagenorhynchus albirostris, assembly GCF_949774975.1. Classification (NCBI taxonomy): domain Eukaryota; kingdom Metazoa; phylum Chordata; class Mammalia; order Artiodactyla; family Delphinidae; genus Lagenorhynchus; species Lagenorhynchus albirostris. Next base: position 57,601,930 of record NC_083100.1, on the reverse strand, counting down.
TGATTAGCTTCTGTGTTCAATAACTGACTTATCCTTTAATTAAAAGGACTATTAACCTTAAGGTTGCTGCTGTGTCTTGGGATTAACCCATACAGAGTTAATGTTTAATATCATTGTAAAAGCTTTTGCTGAATGGTGTAGCGTAAAAATGCGTGGAGGAAAAGGCATGAAATGTATCTCACTTTTCTGATATGCAAAAAAGCTCTGCTAAAGGTGAGCGTTTTAAGGGAGCCTCCTTGTAGATTAAATTTCCGAAGGGCCTACCAAACTGTCCAGCCACTGGATTCACCCTGTGAACCTTGTACTCATTTGCAGGAGGAGAGTTCTTACTCTAGGAGAAGGCTAAGTTCTCGCTCCAGTTTCAATATCATTACATGTGTACGTGATCAGGGTACTTAGCTGCCTGTGGTCCAGAAGAGAGAATTTCTGTTTTCTTTTTTTTTAACCCTTAGAGCTGAAAGTTTTTTAATATTGATTTCTCTGAAAAGGGTCACACCAGCTGGAAAAGAGACAGAACAGTGGTACATTTATCCAAGTTCCAAGCAGTGCACAAAGTCGGTAAAACTTGGTTCACAGGTAACTAGTCAAATGATGTAGAAAGAACCAGTTCCACAATGTGGAAAACCTGCCAAAAAGCCAGACGCGGCCGCTGGTCGTGCTCTACTTCTTCCTCACTTTGGTATCTGGGTTCTGCAATGAACATTTTCCCCCAGTGCGCCCCATGGCCCGGGGTCTGTTACTGTGCTGGTCGCTTAGGACCAGGAAGAGAAATGGTTTCTCTGATTCCTACCTCTCTTGCTCAGATCCTCGCCTCCCAGAGAAAGAGGCCCTTCATTGATTTCTCTCCCACAGTGTCTTCACATGTAAAACGCAGGCTGCCAGGACGAAGGAGCTGCGGGAATGCCTGCATTCTAAGGCACCTGGGGCAGCAGGCGACCCGGCAAATGCTGTTCTGTCTCATCTTCCAAATTTTACTTCCTCTATTAGTGACGTGAAGACTAGCCAGGCAAGCATTTTTCTTCAATGGCACATGTTTTTCAGGAATTCAGCAAAGACATGAAATATTTACCAAATAAGCATTGCCATCTGCTGGGGGATTCTGTGGTGAACAAGAGTGTGAGGTCCCACCCTCCTGAAGCTTAGAGTCTAGCTGGTGGGATAGTAACTCCTTCCAGCCCACCATGCTTATTGCTGGGGGTGACAGCACAGCAAGGGGATTGACTATGCCCTGAATAGATTGTATTATCTCTAGGTTTAGAATTCCCTGGGTATTTTGTTCCTAATAATGAATAGAGAGTTTGCATGTGATGAGTGGGGCTGGTAACATTTTACCAATGTTAGTAGGAGGGAGTCTCCCTCGGTGGTTTACAGCATCAACTCTGGAGCCAGAGAGATAGATACCAGTGCAGTCCCAGCCCCACCGATTATCAGCTGTGTGACTGTGGATGAGTCACTATCCTTTCTGAATCTTGGTTTCCTCAACTGTAAAATGCGGATAATAGTAGTGTTCTTGTAAGGAATAAATAAAATGGCACACGTGAAGCACTTAGCACAATACATCATGCATAATATTTAATAAATGGTGGCTATCGTTTTCTAGATTTAAGTTTCTGTATCTTGAGAGACTGTCCAGTAGCTAAGAAATTGGGGGGATATGTTGCATACAGTAATTATGATGATAATACCTTCTTATAATTCTGGCCTACAGATATTTCTTTGATCCTTACAGGAAAGCTATGAAGTAGGCTGCTTTACTGATGATGAAACTTGGGGTAGGTGTGTGCCTTGCTCAGGCTTACATGTTGTAAATGAGGGACTTAAAATCAAACCAGACTCTCCCAGCCCAGCACTCCATGGCTAGCAGTTCTATTAGAGTAGAGGGAGAAAGATGAATCAGGAGACTTCATTCTTTTTTTGTTTCCCTACTAACTCACAGCTCAATCATTTATCTCCTTTCCCCTTAAGGCATTAAACTTGAAAAAAATAGAATATCTTAAGTGTATCTATTAATTATATACTCAATATATAAAATCTTTGGTAATTTCCCATAATTAAAGGATCCACTAATATTTGTAAATTTAAAATTTATTTATTTATTCTTGGCTGCATTGGGTCTTCGTTGCTGCGCGCAGGCTTTCTCTAGTTGTGGCGAGCGGGGGCTATTCTTTGTTGCGGTGCACCGGCTTCTCATTGCGGTGTCTTCTCTTGTTGCGGAGCATGGGCTCTAGTTGCTCGGGCTTCAGTAGTTGTGGCATGTGGGCTCAGTAGTTGTGGCACATGGGCTTAGTTGTTCCGAGGCATGTGGGATCCTCTAGGACCAGGGCTCGAACCCGTTTCCCCTGCATTGGCAGGTGGATTCTTAACCACTGTTCCACCAGGGAAGTCCTGCACTAATATTTGTAAAGTTAAAAAATCTACCCTTCTGTCAAAGTAGATTTCAAAATATATTTCAAAAGCTCTTACAAAGCGATTTGCTTTCAGTAGAGAAATTCTAATTATGCATTTAACTGTGACAGCAAATCTGCATTAATTATATGAGGTTAATTTACATTAATTATGATTTATCATCTATTATATTATCATATTATCAAATAGTTTGGAGGGAAGCAATGAATGAAAAACTATAATATTACAGCTAATGTTAAAGTAGAGCTGAGGTGCTGTTGTTCCTGTTCTACTGTTTAGGAGCACATGTGAAGGAGGGTGATCAGACTGTTCAATGTGTCGTTTCTAAGAGAAAAATGGACCAGCACAACACTGGGTAAAACTGGATGTGTCTAAGACATCATCCTAAGATAACTTATTGGCCCTGACAATTTTGAGGTCAGGGGTGGGAGGACAGAGAATGTGTTGACACATGTATACAGAAAATGTCTGGTAGTTTTAGGGGTAGATTCTACAAGCTAAGTATTTATGCATACATTTTAATTTTTGCCTATTATCTTAAATGTAGATGAAGATACTCTGTATATGTTTAAAAAATAAATTGGAGTTGAAATTTCCACAATGAACAACCTATCTCAAATAGTACAGAAAAGTAGACATAATTAACCTCTTAAAAAAAAACCTGTTTAAAAATGTCTATTAAACATTAAGGACTATTTATTAAGGGGTTATATTTTATATGTTGCCCAAAGGTTTTTTTGTGTCTAGAGGGGAATCTCTCCACTATTTATACTTTCCTAGTGTTCAGTGGCATTGGAGAATTTCAACTCACTGAGATATAAACTGCAATCAGCACACTCTGTGCTCCAGTCATGATGATCCTGGGCTTTATCTTTCCACCTCTTACATTGGGAGCTGCCTTGGTAACAGCCCCCGCTGTTCTCAACCATCTCAGTCACTTTTAATTATTAAAAGTCTCAGTTTGTTTACTATAATTTAGTCCCTTTTATTTAAAAATGTTAATCTCCTATTTGGTCTAAAGCATTCCTCTTCTCTCAGTAAGGAACAGCCTTGGGACTCCAGCAGCTTAGGAATGCATGTGTCTGTGTGTTTGTGTGTGTGTGTGTGTGTGTGTATGTGTGTTGCGCAGTCTGCTCTGTCATATACCTCTTTCTCATCCTCGGTCTTACTGCTCTGGTGTAGAGGCAAGGAGGAACAAGAGAACAAAACCATTTCCCTGTAACTCCAGTGCTGAGTCTTTGTGGGTTGTAATGGCTGTTCCCATCCATGCACATCTCATGTCTGACTCCTTCCTTTCCATTGTGTTTTGCTCCCTTTGCTGTGACTGATTAGCCATCCTAATGCTGGCTCTCTTGTGCACGTGCCATGAGGTTCCTTGATGAGTTCTTCCAAGGGCTGGACAGACACCTCCATCAGAAAAGTCCCCCGTAAGAATCTGAGAGCCCTGTGAGTCTTGGCCTCTTGCTTTCTCCCTCAGCCCTCATTTCAGACTGTCTACCCAGTGGATGGCCTGCAGAGATGGCACCAGTTAGGGAGCCTTTTAAGGCTGTCTCCTCTGTCCTTTCAGCACAGTCTCTGACGTCCTTGAGAACATCCCTAGTTACTGATAGGCAACAACAGGATGCTCCAAGGCTGCCCTGATTTTCTCCTGCCTCAGAACATAGGAGCTCTGGCTCTTCGCAGAAAGAACAATATTAGAGACTGAAGTCTGAGTACTCCAGGTGTGCGCGAGCTTGAGAGCTGGTAGCAGGCAAAGTGCTGCTTTTCTCTTGGGTGACAGAGCTGGAAAATGTTTCTTTTAAGATCAGCGTTGTATTATTTTTCCAAAGTAATTCAAACTTACTTAAAATTTTTGTTTTAATATAAATACTTTTTCTCTATCACATCCTTACTTAAAATCTTCACCTTTCAACTAAACTGTAATTCTGCTGTTTTTTAAAAGAATTCTTACAATCTCAACACTCATCATTCTCTAATCATTTTATTGACACAACTGAGGATATTTTAAAATTTTTATGAGGGAATTACATAGTAATATATAATAAATATATAATGTATAATAAATGTATAAATATATAATAAATGTCTTATGATGAACTTTTTCAGATTTATTGAATCAGACTTAAGCAGAAAACAGTCAAATAATCAGGAGAGCTCTAACTTACTAGATTCTTAAATAAAGGTTTCTTATTGTATTGACACGAATGATGAATTTTCATTGTAAGCTCATTTTATTTTTGTGGGTGGGTGGTGGACAGAATCAGGGACCTAATTCTCAGCTTTCAACCCTCTTCTGCATTCCAGTGGCATTAACAAAACACAAACAGAGGAGTTTCAAATGGTCATCATCAGAGCCAAGGCTATTTCAGTGGTTAGCCAGAATTAAATCTTAATGAATACTACCCAACAGCTAGTCTTTAAAAGCTGGAAAAGGCAAGGGAATGAATTCTCCCCTGGAGCCTCCAGAAGAGAACCCAGCCCTGCCAACACCTTGATCGTAGCCCAGCAGCATCTGTACTGAACTTCTGAGCTACATAACTGTAAGATAATAAATTTGTATTTTAAGTCCCTAAGTCTGTGCTAATTTACTATAGCAGCAGTAGAAAACAAAACCAAAACCAAAAACATACTACCCAACAGCAACGTAGCCTAGTAATTTCAGTTTTTAAACTTTTTTGTGATTTTCACATTTCTGTCACCATCACCATGCATTTGTAATCTAGCTTCAATTATTACCATGGTTTTATCTTCACATGCACCAGTTTTCTTTTTGACGATGACTAGGTAAAATCTACCCATCTCTTCAGGGTTTTTATAAAATTGCAACAATTGTATTCATTTCCAAGATTTCTATATCTTTCTTTTTTTGTGTGTGGTACGCGGGTCTCTCACTGCTGCGGCCTCTCCCGCCGCGGAGCACAGGCTCCGGACGCGCAAGCCCGGCGGCTATGGCTCACGGGCTCAGCCGCTCCGCGGCACGTTGGATCCTCCCGCACCGGGGAACGAACCCGCGTCCCCTGCAACGGCAGGCGGACTCCCAACCACTGCGCCACCAGGGGAGCCCTCTATATCTTTTAAAAATGTCCTTGTACTTGAGTCATAGCTGCTTGTTTTTATTTTATAATGCCCTACTGTTTTAAGATAAAACCTTTCGGAAGATCTTAACAAATGTTCTTTTAAATTGCTTTAGTGCTTCCATTTCCAAAATAAAAGTGAATTATTTTGTGTTTTGAGTTTGTGGACTGTTTTTCATGGGGTGAATTTTCCTTAGTGCTTTGAAATTTTCATTCAAATTTTCATTTTCACTCAAACTTACTTTGAGTGAAAAAGTTTGGATTTTGTTTGTGTTTGTTCTCTTCCTGAGCTCATCCTTTCTTTTAAAAAATTTTTTATTATGAAAAATTTCAAGCAGAACAGTAAAGAGAATGGTATAACTAAACTCCATGTGGCAATTACCTAGATTTAATCTAGGTAATGGCCTAGACTATATTTTTTTTATATTTACTTTTTTTGGTGAGACTGTTTTAAAGTAACTTGTAGATATTGTGACATTCCAATGTGAATCTTCTAAAAAATGACATCTACCTACATAGACACAAAGCCATCATCACACCTAAGAAAATCAACAAAAATTTCCTAATATCACCTAATACCCAGAACACATTTAAATTCCCCCCAATTATCCCCATAAAAATGTCTTACAGTTGGTTTGTTCAAACAAAGATCCAATCAATAACTACTCATTGCATGCAGCTGCAATAAATTCTAGGTATCTTTTAAAATTTTTTAATTTTTAATTTTTTAAATTGAGGTATAGTTGATGTGCAATATTATATGTTACAGGTGTACAAAATAGTAATTCACAATTTTTAAGGATTATAGTTCATTTATAGTTATTATAAAATATTGGCTATATTCCCAGTATTGTACAATATATCCTTGTAGCTTATTTTATACATAATAATTGGTACCTTCTAATCCCCTACCCCTATCTTGCCCCTCCCCACTTCTCTCTTCCCCCTAGTAACCACTAGTTTATTCTCTATATCTGTGAGTCTGCTTCTTTTTTGTTATATTCACTAGTTTGTTGTATTTTTTAGATTCTACATATAAGTGATATCATAAAGTATATGTCTATCTCTGTCTGACTTAGCATAATGTCTCACTTAGCATAATGCCCTTCAAGTCCATCCATGTTGTTGCAAATGGCAGAATGTCATTCTTCTTTATGGCTGAGTAGTATTCCATCGTATATATGTACCACATCTTCTTTACCCATTCATCTGCTGATGGACACTTAGCATCCTTTCTTTCTTTTTTTTGCGGTACATGGACCTTTCACTGTTGTGGTCTCTCCCGTTGCGGAGCACAGGCTCCAGACGCGCAGGCTCAGCGGCCATGGCTCACGGGCCTACCCACTCCGCGGCATGTGGGATCGTCCTGGACCGGGGCACGAACCCGTGTCCCCTGCATCGGCAGGCGGACTCTCAACCACTGCGCCACCAGGGAAGCCCTAGTATCCTTTCTTATTTAGTGATTTTATAGCTGTCTCCTGGAGACTATCGTCCAGAACCAGGTCTTGTTTTATATGAGCAAATTAGAGCTCCTTCCCTGAGTAGATATTGCACATATAGTCCCAGAGCCTCAAGTCTCCATTCCTGAGATGGGCAGCCCCATCCAAGCACTGGTCCTTTCCACATGTGGGCAATGTTCAGTCTTCATTCCGCTTCAAGAGTTTGATTCCCTTCCTGCTTCTCATCCACTGAGATATTTATCTTGATTTTGAGTGTAACAATATCTTTTAAATACTTTCTCTAATTTTATCTGTCGTCGCTAAATGTTTCAAGATCATAGTGGTAGTGGTTGTGAGGTGTGGCTGAGGGGTGTTTGTGTGAATTATTCCACCCTCTTGACCAAAATCTCTGCACTTACATTCATAATTTGTATCCTTGCCTCCATTCCTTTCTCCACTTTATACTACGGCAATATTCAAATTCTCAAGGCACCAATTTTGGTCTCTACTTTATTCTTCTTAAAAATCTTAAATGGTTCCCCACTGGGTATCACTAAAAATGTTCAAATGCATTACAATTACATATAACATTGACTAATGGTTTAAGATTGAAGAATTATTTCTAAACTTCATACTTTTTAAAAATTAGAATAACTTTCTAACAAACTAATTTTTTTCCAATTTAAGAGCCAGGATCCTCACCAAAAATAGTTGTTAGTTAATACCAGGGAAAGACAAAAGTTTTGTTTTTGTTCTTTGCTGGTCTACTTTTCAATGAGCTCTGATTATTTCTTTCTACCCTAATGTGTTACAACTATAAAGAAAGATGATTATATCTACCTACTGCTGCTTTGGCATTTCTTTTGATTTATTTTCCAGTATTAGGGGTGGAGTAATATTGATCAATTCATACTTTCTTGGTCACATATACAAGAGGTAAGAATTAGGGATGCAGCCTATGCTATGGGTCAAATTAAAGTTAATGGTTTTAATGAGATTAAACTTCTGGCTTTGACACTGTTTATATATTGTCCTAGCCTGAGACTTCTGCACTTTATGGTAATCAGTGAAAACATGATGATTTACCTAGGAAAGCCACTGGGGTTTGTTTGATGGCAAAGAGATGTCCAGTGTAACCATGTGACTGTTCCTCATAGGGAGAGAGCTTCTGGGTGGGATCACAGCAATCCAGAGTGTGCTCCTAAGATTTTCAGGTTAACAAACTGGATTTTGACTGTCCAGTAGTCCCCTCTTATTTGTGGTTTTGTTTTCCACAGTTTCAGTGACCTGTGGTCAACAGTGGTCCAAAAATAACAAATGGAAAATTCCAGAAATAAACAATTCATAAGTTTTAAATTGCACAGTTCTGAGTGGTGAAATCTCATGCTGTCCCATTCTGTCACTCTCAGGATGGGAATCTTCTCTTTGTCCAGTGTATCCTGCCCATTAGTCACTTAGTAGCTGTCTTGGTTACTCTTAAAAAATTATGTATAAACCAGAATGCCAATTTATTATTTTACAATGGGAGCTGCCCTTCAAGTGGTTGATTTTTGTGTCGCTTATCCAGTATACCCTTTTTCTATTACTAAGATACTTGAGAAACTGATTTTGTATTCAAAGTATGCTAGGTGAGTGGAGATTCAGGTAAAGGCTGGACTATGGCCAGCCCTAGGAGGAAATAATCTGTCTCTGTAGGCTGTCTTGCTAATTCCACCATTAACACAAGGCAGAGCAGAGATTAGACATTAGTTAAGGCCTCAATAGATGGCTTGCTCCTGTTTGTACATCTAGCCCTCACAGAGTGGGCATGAAACAGTTCAATAGTAAAACCCAGCTGGAGGGACACTTGATGGTGTGACACAGGAAGTGTTCTGCTCAATGACTTCTGCACAGTGGGGGAGACTTTTTTCTGGTCGTACACAGCCTGGTAGCCTGTCAAAAAACCAGGGTGGTCTCTATAACTTCCCTCACCCCTAGAATGCAGAGGACAGTTGATGGCATGCAGACAGGGAATGCAGAGAGAAGGGAATCACTTTTGGATGAGAGGCAACAAGCTTCTTTGGCAGCAGCATATGGAGAAAGGGAATCTGCTTAAGTTCCAGCTTGCATGGATGATCCAGGGCAAAGTAGAAACAGCAGTGGCAAGAATGATAGCAGTACTGCATATCTGATAGTTCACGTCTCTCTTGCTAATAATATTCTCAATGTTCATGCCTCCATGTCCTTTTACAAAAATGCTTTGAGAACCCCCAGTGTAGCTCACTCTGTCCATCATCTCTGCTCCTGCATCCCAAACTGCTGAGGTATTCGCGTAGCTGTGAGAACTGGTGTTACTGTAAATGTAGGATTTCCCACTTGACTAGGCATCTCTGAAACATGGAGCAATGTTTTTATCCTCCCAGATCCACTCTCTCTTTCTCAGTCCCCACAGCATGGACGACCCCTCTCCTATAGCTCTATGTTTCTATCAGTCTTACTTATTTGCCTGGAGCCTGTCATGAAGAGGGAGCCCTTTTCCTTTTTAAGAGAATCACTTGCTTTTTCTCCTCGACAACTGTTTCCTTTTAAATCAATCAATCAATCAATTTATCTATCTTTAACTGGAAAAACAAAAACAAATAGCAAAATCTCCCTCTACTTTGCTTTCTCCCACTTGCTTCTGCCAATTTTTTTTTTTTTTTAGTTCTATCACAACTGAGTTCTAGAAAGAGAAGCTACTACAATCATCTTCTTTTTCTAACTTCCCAGCCCACTGCAATTGGCTTTTGGTTTTATTTATTTCCCAGAAATTAATTCTTTAATGTTTCCAGTAACTTCCCCTTTTCCAAAGTCAGTGGAATCTTTTCTTCTCTTCTTCTTACTTGACTTACGGAAACATACAAACCTATGATCATCCATTTTTGAAACTCTGGTTTTTACAGGAGGCGGAGCAGAAGAGGGCTGTTGGTGGGGCGTGAAGCTGAGACCTGATTACCTTGCATATCAATACATATTTATTAAGGGTAAGGGGCCTGAAAATTGTTTTTCCACAGGGCCATGAACCCACTCTGGATGACTTTGGAGGTTTCCCCAGTACCACTCTCTCTGGTCCCATTTCAGCCTCCTTGGATGACTGCTTTTTCCTGGTGGGCTCCTGAAATGTGGTGAACCTGGAGTTTTGCTTTTTGCCCTTCTCTCTTTACATGCCCTAGAAATGTCTCATTCACTCTTAATGGCTCCAGCATTAACTACGTGCTGTCAGCTTCTGAGTCTACATCTCCAGCTCCCAACTCTCTCCCGAATTCTAGGCCCAAATATTTAACTGATTACTAACTCTTTTCACCTAAAAGTCCCACTGGCATCTTAAACTTAATATACTCTAGACTTATCTCCCTCACCTGTCTCAAACCACCTTGATGCTGCATCTATTCAGTTATTTAGGATGGAAACTTGGGAATGATTCTTGACTTCTTCCTCTCTCACCCTTTCTAAGTCCTCCCTTCAATCAGAATCTGAGCTGTCCCCATGCTTTTTTCTATAGCTCTGTTACTACCAACTCAGTTCAGGCCTTTTTTGTTGAGTGTCTGACAAGATTCCAGAGAAAGAGTTTTGTGCATAGTATTTATTATTATGGATACAGATTATAAATATTATGACCACATTAATTACATACATTGCTTTAAAGACCTAAAGTACCAGTTTTTCCAAAGGGCTTTTGATTAGCACAGTGATTACTGGAACATATCATAAGGAGGCCTCTTAACTAAGGAGATTTATGACCAAGTTTTGATTATCTTGGTTGGGAGGCCAAGGAAAACACAAGGGATGGGAAGAGTGAAATGAACCTAAAGCCTCATGTTAGGAAACAACTTCAATCTTCTTTTCCTCTGAATATTTTATCAGCACAGACAACATGTGAGGAGGCTGTTACTGGCTTGAATTTCTGCCTCTTGAATGCCCCATTCCAGATAAGCAGTGAAGAAGTCAGGGGACCACAATTCCCAGGCAAGGTAAGAAGAGGAAGAAAGAAACCCTCCAAATCCACAAACAAGATAAGAATCTGCATGTTCCAGTGAAAGAGAAATCAAAAGACTGAGCTATCTTATCGCCTTTATCTCACTTAGTGCTTATCTCACTAAGTGGCATAGTGATGACTGAGGTTTTGGGCTAAGCTTCTCAGATTTAAATTCCTCATTTGTAGTGGCTTTCCCTGATACTGCTTGTATTTTGGTTATTGGTACAATGAGGGGAAATGCTGTCCCAACAGCTTAGTCTTGCCATAATGTGAGGAGCCCCAGGCAGGATGAGAAAAGGTCAGTCAGAAAAGGAAATAGCATCTATTAGACGAGGACCAGCCATGTCAGTGGGCAAACTGAATAAGACATTGCGATGGTACAGAAGCCCTCCTTTAGCTAATCTCCTGTGAAGACCTTGATTTCAAGTGCATGGAAATGGAGGGCAAAATGTGGCTTTTTAGAGCTGCTTTATCCATCATTATCTCAGATTTCCTGATGAAGCTGATAAGCTCTGTGTAGGCATTACACTAGCCTCTGTCATTTCTCTCCTGCCACCTTTCATGATTTCTTACTGGTTTAGCCCAGTAATCTGGGTAGGAGCTCCCTTAATGTACCTGCTCTGTTATGCAACTGCCCAACGTGACTGTCTCTAGGTTTACTGATTTTCTCCTTCCCTTAAAATCAGATGACAAATACTACATTTGAGACCTGTCTTTATCTAGCATTTTGTTTGTTTATATTCTGGCAGAATATTCACAGAAAGGGTCCCACAATGTGGAAGAAGCTGCTGTACTGCATTTTGAACGCATGGTATTGATTGCCAGAGAATCAGTTAAATTGTGTTGTGAATAATGACTGGCACTGGCCTTAACCCTTTTGGCTAAAATTGCTTATTTGTCATCCTGGCTTATGGAAGAGATGAACAATTGCTTGCTGATGATCTAACGGATCAACTGTATCATTTGGCATGTCAGATGAGAGCTAATTTAATGAGCTGCGGTTCCTGCCAATTACCTGGGAACAAATCCCTCCTCAAGCTATTCTGTACATCATCAAAATGTTTAACCAAATTCTCGCTTGTGGCAGGTAAGATGATTGGGTGTTTGATTAGTCAACATGCTGTCGATATTATCTTGCGTGCATTTGTCCTGTCTACTTATCCAATCACCTTCATTCTTTAACAATGACAAATTATAATATGCAGTCATCCAATTCTTTATTTTAAATTACTCTGCTCAGTATGTGTGCTAACTGTAAAGCCAAAACCTCCCCATGTGTGGGTGGGCTGAATTGCAGACCAGGTTATTTGTGTGGTGTGAGATCTTGCCAGTCGGCTGTAATAGAAAAAAGTAACTTTATTCATGTGCCATTTGAATGCCTATGAAGAAATTCTCTAACAAGAACAGGAAATCCGGATGATCTATGAATGCTTTCACATAAGGGGGGATGTTTGGGAATGAGAGGTCTGTGGACTAGCCTGGATGGGGCAGGGAGAGACGGATGGGCAATGGGAAGGAGAAAGTGAGGAAGGGAAGTACGGGGGCAGGGGGAGAGGGAGCATGGGGTACACGGAGCATCCCTGTGAGCATGGAGGGGAAAAGGCCCGAGTCACCCAGAAAGCCTGAGGCCTCCCTGACAGGGAGCGTCATAAATCCTCAGCTCAGTCACCTTCCCTTCTCCTCCCTGGACTTCTATGAGTTTCAGGAAAAGCTCTTCCCCAGGAACATCTCTTTTTAGCTCTATCTTTCTACCCCGGCTCTTGCATTTGAGTGCATTTACTGCTTCCATTCTGCTGCCATGTTAACCGAAAGAGGAAGCCCAGTTTTGATGTTAATCCCCTCCCAAATCAACCAGAGCATTCGGGTAACTTTGGTAAATTTACCACCTACTACCCTCCCTGCCACTGCCTCTGCTCATCTTCTCTCTCATCTTTCTTCCACCTCTCTTGAGCAGTACACACCTCCTCTGTTTCCAGAACAGGTCTGAGGGTCCGGAGCAAAATGGCCCAGCAACTTCTGTCCCAAACAATCTTATCAGGAAATGTGTAACATAGGTGCCTTTCTCTCTGAAGAGGAATTCTTATTATAGTTGCTAAGATGGTAACATTTTCACCATCTTTTTACATTCTCCCATGAGAAAAAGACTTCTGTTCTTGCTAATTCACTATGCAAAATTTTCTGAGGCATAAGTAAGAAACATCCTGAGCTGTTTTTACTCACAACATTTCTGACACCAAATATATGGGGTTTTTTCCACACCAAGCATTTCTCCAATTCTCTGTGGACACCAACTGGGTGTCCCACAATTTGATTCAATTCTGACACTATCTATCTGGAGTCAGTGCAGACCCCATGGGTTAAGGGCTCAGTGCCACAAGACTGCCCCCTGCTTCAGCCAGTTACTGGTTCCAGGTGGCCACCTGTACTTCTGACTGACTGACCATAAGTCAGGGGTTCTCACAACTCCCTCTTAAGGTTTAATAATTTGCTAGAACAGCCCACAGAACTCAGGAAAGTGCTTCACTTACTATGAGCAGTTTATTACAAAGGATAAAACTCAGGAACAGCCACATGGAAGAGGTGCATATGCAAGGTACGTGGGAAGGAGCTGGGAGGCCCCGTGTCCTCTCTGGGTGGACCACCCTCTCAGTACCTCTGTGTGTTCACCAACACAGGAGGTCTCCCAACCCCATGGTTTAGGGGTTTTTATGGAGGTTTCATTAGGTAGACATGATTGATTAAGTCACTGATCGTTGGTGATAAAGTCCATCTCCAGCCCCTCTCACCTCTCTGGAGCTCAGGGGGCGGGTCTAAGAGTTCCAACCCTCCAATCATGCCTGGGTGTTTCTGGCCACCAGCCTGAAGCTATCTAGCGGAGCTAGTCATCACATCAGCATACAAAAGACACTCTTATTAACCAGAGATCCCAAAGGTTTAAGGACCTGTGTGCCAGGAACCAGGGACAAAGACCACATATCGATTTCCCATGGTACTACAAAATCCAAGATTTATTTCTGGCATCCATATTTCATTCATATATCATTATTCCAAGGGACTGGGCAAGATTCTTTAAAACTTGGAGACCTCTTCTGGGGTATTCTTTCCTGGCTCTGCCTTGTCACCTCAGGTATTGGGAGAAAGTGTCACTTTCCTTCCACTGTCCTAGTGCCACATCCTGGGCCTCTCCGTCCCCATGTGCAGGCGTGTTTCTACCTTCATTTGAAGAAGTCCTCAGTGGTTCACAGAGGCCTGGGGGCAGCATCTTTGGTTTCGGCACAGTGGTATTAGGGGCTGGGACTTCTACCATACATCCTTCCCATCAAAACAGATTAAGGTTTTTGCATCCTACAGTCCCAGGAAGTCCTGCGTGCTTCTGGTTTTGCGTTGTATGTCTGGACTCCGCTGGGGGCCACGGCATCCCATCTGTCCTGTGTGTGACCTGCCCCTATACTGAAGCAAACTTGTGGGTTTTGTCTCTCATCTGGCCCTGGTTTGTTCCAGCGTGGAGTCTTAAGTAGAAATGAGTAAGCTACTTCTTTCTTTCTCCTGGGGCTCTGCCTTTTGAGAATATAACAAGAGGAGGCATATCAGAACCTGCTCCTCCAGTTCCAGCTTTGATGTTCCGATTTGTTCCCCAAGGACAGCTGACACCTTGCTTCTCCTCCTCCCCCCAAATTAGCTTCCCTGCAAGTGAGAATTCAGTGCCCTTTCGGGTTATTGCAGCAGCAGTAGTTTGGAAGTATCGCTCCCACAGCAATTTGCTGTAACAGGGTCTAATTCTCCAAACCGTGACCACAGCCTTGTGCTGTCGTAAACAGCTTTCAGTAGAGAGGGGTTTTTCCCCTCTTTTCCATCACTGCGTGATCAGAAAGTTGACATTCAAGTCCCAGCACTTTTCCACTATAGAAAGCCGAGTCCACGCTGGCAAATTTCAGCTCTAGCAACAGGCACATGGGTGGTTGTGACCACGTTTAATTCCTACCCCAGGGTTCCTGCTGGCCCTCTGTTAATCTGCATGGCTCCCCACTGCTGAGGTCTGCCACGTGTAAACTTTCCTTCCTCTTCAGAGCAACAGGTATGGGAAGTGCAGTTAGAACCCAGTCCGCTGTTCAGGGATCCAGTTCAGGGTCCCACCTGGGTGAGTATCTGGGATGTGGGAGCTGTCCCCTATTCCTCCTCTCTGTTTTAAACTCAGGTTGGCCAGGAACAAGTCATTCTGTCACCTGTGGCCCCTAGGATAGCACTTTGCCCACATGCTTAATAAATATTTGTTGAATTAACTTTAATAAATCCACAGCAGGACACACGGCTAAATACTTGTATTCATCACCCACCATTCAAGAAAGGGCAATATCAAGGGCAGATGAAGGCTCCTGTGAACTCCCAGTGTGCTGTACATCCAGAGGAGGCTAATGAGTGTGCAAACCCTCAACACTGACCAGGATTAGGAAACCACACTTCATGCTCAAAGAATATTTTGCAACTATCTCCTTTCCCATCTACAGCCTCAGGCAATCTTTTCTACCTTCCTCAAATTATTCAATTCAGCCTGATTCTTTTCAACAAATTCATATTTTTACAAACTACACACTTGTAAACTGTGGATTAGGCGTTGATGGAATACAGAGTTGAGTAAAATATAAACTCTGCCCTTGAGTAATCCACAGTCTATTGGCTCCCCCTTCTCCTAGCTGTGTGACCTTAGGCAAATTACTTAATCTCTCTGTGCCTCAGTTTCCTCATCTAGAATACTGGTTTAGTAATGGTACCTGTCTCATGGGGTTGTCACGGAGGCTAAGTAGATTAAAAGTATAATGTACTTAAAAGTGTGTCTGGCACACAGAAAGCATTTAATAAATGTTACCTATTATAATTACTTAGACTGATACCACAGTTAATATAATCTGGCTGCTGTCCAGCACTTCCCCCGCCAGCTCTGATTTTCCATGGTTCTCTGGCTTTTTATGTGACAGTGATGAAAGTGATGGACACTGGGTAGAAGTCTGTGTGTTGGCTAACTGAGAGGACCTGGAATTAGGAAAGGCGTGATGCAAAAGCTCAGGCTATGACTTCATTTTCTGCATTTTTCGTTCCCAGAGGGGCCAGTTCCGTCCCACAGGGGTTCAAAATGACAGTATTAGGTAGGTGATATGTGTTGCACTTCCCCACAGTGTTTCCAAATCAAGGTTTTCAAGCCTTAAGTCATGTTATTAATATATTTATCCTAAGAAATTATGTATTTGGAAATATTGTTTTAGAGGTTATCCTGTAGAGCCTTCTGGAAGTTTCTTTATTCTCAGCATTCCCATGCTATGGACTCAACTTATGGATTAAATTGCCTTTTGACAAGGTTTTCTAATAAATCACCAATTATACTCTCACAGAGGATCCGAGTGAGACCTGTTTTTTATTGAGGTCAGTTTCATTGTTTTAGGAGGATCAATTACATTACTGTTATTTGAAAGTAAAACAAATCCCCCAAACCCTTGGCTGCCAAGTATGTGTAACTCTGGCACTAAAAACACAGACAACAGCCCTAAATGATCGGATTATGGTTTCTGATTGTATGATCAGACTCCACGTTTCTCCTAGCATGGAAAGCACCCTCTTATCCTGTCCTATGGGAGCATACCCCATCCTGAGGCTTCCAGATTGCATGTGTTTCCCCTTCCTGTTGTGAGGCAGTGATTTGTAAATATAGTGAGAAGCCCAGAATGAAAAGGTTAAACTAGTACACTTTGGCTGGATGAGGATTAATTAGGAGCTGATTTGTGAGGACTATTATGTGTGTGCTAAATTTACTGACCTTCTTTTCCCCCTGTATAGAATGAAGCTCTGTTCTCTATGCTCATTATCCTTAAATGTTTTCTTTTCTCTGTATCATCACCTCATTCATTTTACTTGGTAGTTTTAAAATGCACTAATTTGGAGCAGTAGGCTTCATTGATTCTTGGGAATAGAGCATTTAGTAGGCACAGCTATGTGGGCCTTAGGAAACTTTTTTATGGTCATTGGGGGCTTTCTGGCACCCAGAAAGATCCGGGCACCCAGAAGATTTCTGGCACCCAGAAGATTCGGTTCCTGGTCCAGACTAGCAAGGATCCCAACAGATACCCTCCCACTGCTCTGTGGGCAGCAGGCATGTCTAAAGGCCCTACAAACATGCTTTGAAACCAAGTGTTAAGTACTGCCTTGCTATTTCCTGGCTATTTAGGGATAATGGTCTATTTTGTTGATTAACAAGAGTCCTTTTCCATCTATTTCTGTTTTCTTTATCAGCCTTTGAACCGTTTGTTGCTTCATTGTGTTGTTGTCCAAGGGCCGACTGGGGGAAGATTTCAAGGTGAGGTCTGGACATTCTGGGTGAGCCTAATTCTGCTTTGTCTGAGCATCCTGCAAAATGCAGATGGCTTTCCTGCCTAAGAGCCCTCAGGTGACCAAGATGGGAAACAAGAGCAGAGGAGGAGATTCAGGTGAGAACAGGGAGATTGTGCAGGGGGTGCAGGCTGGCCAAGCAGTTCTGCTGGCTCTAGCCTGAGGTTTTTGATGGAAGAAGTGAGTATGGAAGAAGACGGCTCCTCTTTGGTTCCCATATGCTTTTGTGTCCCAAGTTATAGGGAGTCCAGGGTGGTGAGAAGATGAGGATAAGGGTGGTAGAAAGCCCAAAGCCCAGTCGAATCATTTCCTCCTGAGGTGTTATGTCTATCTCTAGCTCTTCAACTCACAATCTTTCTGCTTCTTGGCCTTTATCATCTAATGATTTGACAAAGGAAATTTGAACTCAAAGACAGAAGAAACAGAGCTCTTTTGACTGTTGGACATCTAGAAATTCTGGTAAAAAAAATATGAGAGGGCAAGAGGAGATAGAAATAAGTACTAAAATGAGAATCCATGGTTTTATTTGGGTTTAACTGATCTCTGTATCCCTCTATATTTACTTTAAGCAAAGCTTGATTTAAATATGCAAATCTTGAGTTTAGAGAGACATGGTTTTAAGGATTTTAAAAGAAGATTGTGTAAAAACATTCATGTTTTAGAAAACTATCCCTTGGTGTGTTACAAATATGAATTAATTATGAAGGAAACAATTTATATACAACTTCTCAAGAGTGTGTCTAATTGTGGGAAGTAAGCTACCTCCAGACAGTGAGTGTGGCTGCTCTGAACGGCTGCCCAAGGCCTTAGCACAGGGAGATGTTCAGTAACCACTGAATCCCCAGTCAGGGTATTTTGACTCCGCATTTCTCAATTTTAGGTTGGTACTTGCTAGCAAGGTGAAGTTGAAGGTGAAAGGCAAGTCTCAGTATCAGCAGTAGCTAGATGAGTCTTGATGGGATGAAGAAAGATGAAGTTTCCACAGCTTTGACATTTCATTCTCTTGTTATATAGCAGCTATTAAAAAGTCACTAGCATTTTCCCGTCTTCTTTACTGATACACACCAGCAATAGAAGAAATGAGGGTCCTAGTCTCATGCCTAATTTGGTAGCTTAACTGGTGAAAGGAACTATGAGGGACCCCAAGCAATAGGGCTCATGTCAGCAGGTTTGCCCAAGCACAAGTCCCTTGCACAGGTGATTGAAATGGGGAAATGTTTCATGTGAAGGTCCCTTTCCAGAAAAACCCAATGTGAACGATTACTGAAGGCCATTTCCAAAGTCATTTCTATAATGTGAATTTGCTGAAAATGGAAGAAAATGAAAGATGCTAATGTTTGAATATTATGAAGCTCGATGTTGTACACACCAGGACATTTCACATTGAACTTAATGAGTCACCCAGGTGTTCATTGACCAGTTGCTCTCTTAAGCTTGGAGACTAATTTTTTTTCTTATGCAGTGGTCTGCTCTGCACATGGCTTTTTAAAAAAATATGTGGGATATTACAGTACTGAAAATATTACTGATGCAGATTTTATTCCCAGACCACTGAGTCTATTTAGACATGTCACGCTCATAAAAGCTCATGTTTATTGAAGAGGGTTATTAAATTTACTGTAAGATTTCTTCATAAAGACCCTTTTAGGTGAAAAATGCAGGTAGAACGGTTTGAGTGGATGCTTTAATAAAACTTTTATGAGCAACAAAAAAAAGTTCTAAATGCAAATGTCTTATGTGGAAGGTAAAAGCAATTTGTTTTTCTCATTAGGTGCCAGACAGTCGGCTAATGTGAAGATGACAGATTTTGAGACCTATGAAATCAGAGCCAGCTTACTTTAACAGAGGAACACTAGCTGCTTACCTTCTCTATCAAAATGAGCATTCAGTCCAAGGTTAGGTACAGACATGTAAATGTCTGCCTGGTTTGGGAATGGTTCTATTTGAACCCTAGATATATTGTTGAGAGAACGGCAATACATTTAGTTTAAAACATCCACATGTGCGCATGCAAGCGCCCATATACACGTGCGCACGGGCACGCACACACACACACACACACACACACACACACACACACTGTTACAGAATACGGTGTAATTAAAGATATTCATCACTATGTTCATTCAAACTGGTACAATAAAAGTATCTCACACTGTTTCTCTTCATTACTATGCAAGGCCAGAGATTATATTTCTTGATTTGGAATGATGCCAGAGAGTCATTTCAATATTTGAGCTTTATACATTATTATTAATCATGATGATCATGTACTTTTCAATATTCATGGTACTTCGCAACAATTTTTATTAGCTGTTTCTCTGAACAGCTGAATCAGGTCAAGGATAATTACTTACTACTCTGTGGCAGATAAAGAATCAGAGGCACACATACCTGACCCCTGGATCACACGTGGATTATTGGCATAGCTTGTATGAAAACTCACAATCTTGTATTTTTACACTCTGAAGGTTTTCTCGCAATATTTATTTTGGAGAATAAATTGTCATATTAGAAATTTCAGATATATTTGGGAAGCTAAAAAATACAATTGAGTAACAGTGTTGGGCACATAATAGGTTTTCAATAAACATTAACTAAAGAAATGTGTAAATATTAGAGGTTTAAAGCAAAAGATTTGAAAAGAGTGCTTTGTTTCTGTAAAAGTAACATTTTGAGTTAATTAATGGAAATTGGAATAGGACACCAGTGTTAAAAAAAGAGACAACAGGCTCAAAATGGAGTTACTTGTGCTAAGCCCCATGTCACCAAACCAAGACTTAATACCTAACTTAATTACAGTTTCAACCTCTCCCAGGAATGAAATCTTAAACCAGTCAGTCTGGAATCACCTGGTCAGTACTAGTGAGATAATCTGCCTCATAGTCCCCTGCTGTCCCCTAAAGGAGGATGACATTGCCACAATCTGTTCTTTGCTAGTATAACTGCCTTGTCCTGCCCCCTTCTGCCTATGAAAGTCTTTCATTTTGTACAGTACCTTGGCGCTCCTTTCTATCTGCTAGATGGGATGCTGCTTGATTCATGAATCACTGAATAAATTCAATAAGATTTAAAAAATTTACTTAGTTGAATTTGTTTTCTAAACATTGTTGGTGCCAGTGGTGGGATCCAAAGGAAACTTCTGATGGCTTTGGGACAAGATATGTGCCGTATCCACAAACCCTTTGAGTTCTCTGTCTTTCTGTTTCTGAGGGCTGTAAGTTCCTCTTAGCTCTGAGCTTTGCTCTCTTTGGATTGAGTTCCCGATCTAAATGGCTTTCTAGTCCAGGGTTAATGAGTCAGTCTAGACTGACACTGTTACCAAGGCTATTGCCCCAGAATCATACCTCTGCCCCTCCGTTGAATGGAAACCAGTTGCTCTTATATGTCTCAGGAAGAAGCTGCAAAGAGAAAAACGAACTGGTTAGAACCAGCTACCCAGGCCCAAGATGGCAGAAGATTTGACTTCTAGTAGACCTTGAGCCTTATTATACGCTCATTATAATGCATTAGCATGCTAAATGACACACCCACCAGTGCCATGACAGTTGATAATTGCCATGACAACAACTGAAAAAGACCATAAAAGGACTGAAAAGGTGTGTTGCCTCAGTTTTGGGTCCAAACTACACCCCTGTTCTAGGAAAAGTCATGAATATTCCCTCTCTTTCTAATTCCCCCCCTTTTACCTTGACCCTCATATATATATATATATATATATATATATATATATATATATAAGAGACACTATATATATATAGTGTCTCCACCCAAATCGGGTTGAGAAGTTGATTTGCAAACTAAGTTCCTGCTTCTCCATTCTTTGGCCTTTGAATAAAGGCTTGTTCTGTTGCAGTCTCAGCATTGGTTTCATTATTGGCTGTGAGAATCTGAGCGGAAAAAGAACCTCTCCAGCCAAGACAAGGGATCTTGGCCTGGGCTAGGACCCTGATCCCCAGCCTAGGGCTTAGAGGGTCAGCTTGAGATGGCAGATGGTTGCAGCAGAACCCAAGTCCCTAGCCCTTGGTTAGTCTGCAGTCCTCGTTTGTTGGGGTCTGATGTTTCATACTGTTGTTCCATTTCGGGAACTTCTAGTGGTGTGCACCTAAAGCCACTCTGAAGAGGCTACAAGAGCAGAAACAAAAGTTTGCCAAGTTAATGGCTTTACAGATGTCCCCACCCCATATCTACTCTTTAATGAGGAGCCCTCTATGGACCCCTCCCAGGGTTGATGGGACTCTGAGGGATTTTCTGGTAAACTGCTATGTTATTCCCTTAAACAGCCAAGGGAAACTAAAATCAAAATTAATGGAAAACCTTACCAAATTTTGGTAATACAAGAGCCTGCAGATGGGATCTGCAGAAAACTGGCAGAAACCATCTAAGGATGAGAATGTTTACCAGAGTCAGCTCTCAAAAATCTCTGTTTGCAGTACCCAGTAGAGGGGAAGATAAAATTTCATGTTGTCCCTTCCTTTCCAAATCCAAATCCATTGATAATTGATTCTTTCTCTCCCAGGGACAGCTGTCATTTTCTTGTCCGTCTTATTGTATGTCCTAAGAACTTGGCTTGGTAACCATCAGTTTGGGGGGGTCCTAAAATATGGCTGGACAGAAATATGGGTTGAAGTCTACTTGCTGCTAGGGCCTTACCAAATTGCTGCCAGCCCTCAGGGAAATTATCTACGTCTTTTTTTCTTCTGGCCATCTTTGGGAGAGTCTCTGAATATTGGGAGAGTAATATCTTTTGGACCCTATTTGGCGACACCTCTTTTGTCCATGGGTTGTTCAATACTGCCAGAGATATTTACTTTTTGTCCTGGCTGAAAGCTGACAAGATATTTGAAAGGATTCTTTTTTTTTTTAAAGTAGCTCTATGGTCAGAAATTGGCCAAATAGGAAGTTGATATTCAGAGCCTGATAGGAACTTTTTTCAGACCTCCTCTGCCAAGCTAAACGTATCCTTCCACAAAGTCTTCAGAAGACTTTGTGGAAGGATTTACTAAAACATTCCAAAGAAAAACGGCTCTACATCCAGAACATAGAAATGTTTTGATTTCCATCTTAGTGGAAATCTTCTCCCTGATACAAAAAAGCAAAGTGAAGATAACATGGTTGGACGGGCACATTAACCTTTTGATATCATTTAGGCTGCAACCCAATTCTTTGAGAAATTAAAAGCAACTCTCCCTATCTTAGAAATCTTTGCAAGACCAGAAATGCAGCTCTAGAAACAATTTAAAGTCCACCTATTCTTCTTACCAATCCCCAAACCTTCCTTATTCATCCCAAAAGGTTGTAGGTATTGTAAAAATTCTGGCTTTAGGGAACAAGAGTGCTTCTTGGAGGAACTTGCATTCTTTCCCTGTGCCTTGAGATGTAAATGTTCTACCTGATCATCTCCAGAAATTCTTATCTAGGCCATCACTTTGAAATACAAACTTCAGGGAGATAATTCTTATCAGAAAGAAAACAAAAGGAGAAAAAATTATTTGGAACTTAGGTGAATGAAAAATCACAAGTGTCTCCTCCACAAATATTAGTAAAAAGCTTTAGCTGCCATAGCAGGTAAACTTAACTTATTCCATTTGCCTGAAACACAATTTGGATGAGTTCTTTTACAACTAGTGAGTTTTGTATTACTGTACCTGATTCATGGCTAAAATTTTAGAATGGAAGCTATAAGGTGTCTGTGTCTGTTTATGTGTGTCTATATATATATGTGTGCGGTAGACGTGTGGCATTTTCTACCTCCAAATGGTATTGGCAAAATTAGTGAAAGAGCTCTATTTAACTGACTTAAAATTAAGCACTTAATATGAATTAACTATTCCTAAAACTCTCAGAAATATAATAGAAACTAACTTAAATATTTTTCAAGTTCATATGATCTGAGATAATCTTTGGTAAATAAAAAGTAGTTTAAGATTGTTACTTTCATTATGAAAGAGGTATGTCTTCACTGGTGTCAGCATTAAAAATAATGCAGGTATACAACTTTTATTTTACCTGGGTTTGCTAGTCAAATAAGTTCATGTTACCTCTGTTACAAAATTTGTCAGCAAGTAAAATGACTTAGTATGATGAAATCTTCATCAGTAGTCCAAACGTAATTGTTAAGAACAAGAGAGTTAAATAGATGTAAGTGGGATAAAAGTTTGCAGGTGAAAATTTTAGCAATAATTATGTTTTATGGTATGTCTACTTAAACAGTTTCTAAAATCTTTTCAGTTACTTGAAACCTAAAAGTTACACTGAGACAAGGTAAATGATGAATATTCACTGAATATCTAGATCATTTTCAAATAAAATAAAATGCTGATACATTAATCACTGAACATATGTTTATCCACTTCTGGTTTCCTTTTAAAAAAGAACTAATGGCATTTAGGTTTATTAGTAAACATGTTTTGTGTCACACTGAAAGTTTACTATGAGGAAGAATATACTTCAAGAAATTATGAAATGTATTTATGAGTTTGCTAATCCACAATCCACAGAATGCTAGTGTAACAAAAAGTCCACAATTGCTTACTTCTTAGTTTTCACTAGGAATTAAAGATTTAAAGGGTTAAGCATTCTAATCAATATACGTAATTAAAACTGCTTAGAAATAATAAGGGTGAAAGGAAATAACTGTGTATGAAAGGTAGGTAAGGAAAGTAAAATGATTGATTGTTCCAGGATAAGAAAGAAAAAAAAAAAAAGAAAAAATTACAGAAGGTTTGTGGAAAAGGAATCTTGGGAAAGGAGTTTTATGCATGGTCAAGCTGGCTAAGATTGCAATACATTTATTTAAGTTAAAAAAATATTTTAATATCAAAAGAATACTGGTACAAAATTAGAATTGGTTTTCTCTCTGTTAAAAGGACAAAGTTATCTTGGACTTTTGGCCTGGTTTTGATAACATTGCAAAAGTTTCTTTACCTTTAAGGTAATCAGCCTGAACAGCAAAAATTTCGGTGTCTCACCAAAATAATTTACTGTGCTTCATATTATTTTTTATCAGAAGTCTTTGATTACTTAAGATAAACCCAGTCTTCTCAATATTAAAAGAGCTAAAGTTTGCTCACAACTAGGTTACTTTCTGTATTTGCCTTTAACATCTTCCATTGTCACCTTGGTTAGATAATTAAGTATTATTTCATAATAATCTGTGATACTATTTAGTTAAATGTTCAAACATTTGGATGTTTTGACAACTTCCCCAAATTAAATTCTAAATGAAATTTTTTTGATCTTGAACAAACTTTGCGATTTTCCAGAGGGCGCCTGGAACATGTCAAAAATTTTGTTCTCTTTCTAATTAGGCTTATTTACTATGATAGATTAATGGGACGTATTGTTAAATAAGTAGTACTAAGCCTTCTTTTTGTTGTATTAATATAGGTATATGTTTTAAGTGTTCCAGACATTGTATGAAAATCTTGGAAATCTGCTATGTTCTGGTATAATGTTATCAGTTGGTTATTCCAGTTATTATCTTAAAATTCTGTATATCACAGAAATAACCAAATTTCTTTGTCAATTCCACCCTAATGAACTCTCATCAAATCTTTAACCAGAAGCATTTTAAAGTCTTTTTGTCATTTATTGACAGTTATTGTCTTACTCTGATATTTTTGCAAAAGTGAGACTCATGGAAAGGATCTTGCCAAGTGCTCCTGACCACTGACACTGCTGTGAAACTAGAAGGCATGGAACTTTGGGTACACATCTCACAGCTGAGGAAGGCTCCACCTGACATCCGGTCCTGTGCAAACGCCAGAGACCTCCAAATCAACTTGACCAGGGAGAAAAGTAGTTGGCATCAAGGCTTTTACTGCTTCCACCCAAGATTCCAGATCAAGACCTTATACTTTACTAAACATGAAACCCCTTCTTCTCTTTCTTTCCATTATTCTGGCATTGTCCTGGAAAGATGCTATCATCCGTATCTCCCAGGCCATTGCTAAAAACAGGTGACTTTTCAGACTGCTAGATTTGTCATCAAAAACTTTAATCTGTCCATGATGCTAGAGAACCCCTGGTTCTCCCTTTGACCAATTTTTCTTCTATTCCCAACGTCACTATAAACTACAATCAACCCCCCTTGTAAGTCACAGAGTCCTACTTTTACAGCTAGAACATTCAGTGCCTTGTGTTTACCTTTCTTTGATTATAACTTGTAGTTGTCCAATTGGACACAAATACCTATGTAAATCATAGCACATTTGTACGCTTACATTCTTATGGTTATCTAAATCAGATATGCCCCCAAATATGGGATGATCTCACCAGCAGCACCCATCTTCACAAGGGATTTAGAACAACTTTTTATTTCAGGCTAGGAGGTTTACTTCCTGAATGCATTGAAAACGTAACTGACCCCTGGCTGGAATAGGCAAATGGAACAATTCCTGAAAATAAATTTATTAACAGTGCCACCTTAGTGGAAGTGGTTTGTGCTCTGTCAGGATTTATCTTTGTCCGTGGTGGTTATGATTCTCCTTGGCCCTGAGGATGCCTAGATGGCTGGCGCGTAACTGAGCAATGCTTCTTAGGTTATCTAACTCTGCTCTTAACTGTCCACAATCAAACTGAGACACCTTACTGGTCAACTCCCCTGAAGTTACACGGCTGAGTTAAAAAGGACCTATCACGAGGCATTAATGACTCAGGATTCGCTTCCTTTAGAAGGTCCCTACTTCCCTGGTTAGGACTGGAATGTCAGAAAAGGAACAAAGAGAATGACTGACTTAAAAAAATGTGAATGTGAAGTCATGACCTGTGACTCCCACACAGAGGATCAGCAAATACTGTGAGAACTTCAGAGTGGTAGCTGGGAGTGGCTCTAATGCCTTAGACTGTGATCACTCTCTGTTAGGCTGAGAGTCTGATCAAAACGGGAGGACTGTTGAAAAAAAAAGAGACAACAGGCCCCAAACGGAGTCACTTGTGCTAAGCTCCATGTCACCAAACTGGACTTAATACCTAATTACAGTTCCAACCTCTGCCAGGAATGGAATCTTAAACCAGCCAGTCTGGACTTACCTGGTCAGCACTAGTAAGGTAATCTGCCTCACAGACCCCTGCTGGCCCCTAAAGGAAGGTAACCTTGCCACAATCTGCTCTTTGATAGTATAACATCCTTGCCCTGCCCCTTCTGCCTATAAAAGCCTTCCCTTTTGTATAGCCCCTCAGAGCTCCTTTCCATCTGCTAGATGGGGTGCTGCCCGATTCATGAATCGTTGAATAAAGCCAATAAGATCTTTAAAATGTATTCAGCTGAATTTTTTTTTTAACACCAGTTAGTGGGTAAGTTGGATATATTGTGCGTTTCAGAGTTAAGTGATAAATCACTGCAGGATAATAATGAGAGCATATGTCTCCAACAGCTTTTCAGAAAAGGTGTGGTGTTCTAAATGTAAACTAGTGGACCAAAGAGATAGTGAAGATTTATTTCCTATCTGTTGGCAGAAATAGATTTCTTTCCTTAGCCTATTAATGATGATGCATTAAAAATATTTATACAATAACCTCAGTTAAAATTACAAAGCAAATGTACCATAATTGAAATACCTAAAACCCCCAAAGGGCCACCTCAGCCTTAATAGGATTGAGACAGTCTGTATCCCAGAAATGTAGCTGTTCCCTGTATATGGAGGCGATCTAACAATGGTAATGCCATGTAGAGCTTGTGGTCACTGACAAGCACATTATCCCATCAGTTAATCTGTACCTATTTGTGTCTTTGTGTTTCACTACCATACCACTCTTAAAATATCAGGATTTGGTGTCTTCATTTAGGCGGTTTAAATATAGTTCCCTAAATTTTCACTCAAGAAGTTTAAAACATGAATGTTCTTTCTTCAAAATTGTGTTGTGTAGCTATATCACTGTTCAAAGAAAATGTCTAATCCACATTAGAGGATTAGACATTGAGCACACTGGTACATACATCCATGCTCATGGCTTCCTTCTGTAATGACCAGGCAAGCTGGTTGCTGCCCATGTCATCAAAGGAGAGCAGAATAGACATTTGTCTCTGTTTCTAGACTGTCCATCAGATCGTTCATCATGGGGTTCACTTTTTCAAACTTCTTGGATTTTGAACAATTTAGTAAAATGAAATAAGCCAATCTTCAGTTTGTTCTTAAAGACGTTATCATAGGCAGTGCTGGGAATGAGAATTCTAAGCTTAACACGACCTGTGTTTATACATTGAAAATGTTTTCTAACTAGACTTTATTGTTTGGACCCAGTGATTACCCTTTGCTCTGTTTGAATCACCTTTGGCAGTCAAAGAAGCAGCCAGGAAGGGACTCTGGACCAAACCAAAAAGCCTTGTTATCCAGAGCACTTGAGATTATCTGTGTTTATGGGGGAAATACTATGTTATATCCCCATGATGAATTTGGGGACTCATTCAACAAATGCTTATTGAACACCTATTGTGTGAGAGGCACAGTGCTGAAACTGCTAATAGAGAATAGAGTCCTTATAAATAGTCTGCTGTACTCTCATTAATTGAGATGAGAATGGCCTGCACCTAAAATCCTGGGGAAAAGATCCCGTTCTGATGATGCTGGCAGCTTGGGAATAGCCACTCTGAAATAAGGCAGCAGGGGTCATCCATAAAACAGGCATACCAGCACTCTGTTTATCATGTTTAGTGAAACGTTGGGCAAAAGAATGTATCTAGGCTTGTGTGACAGCAGAGTCTACTTGTCCCCGTCACCATATCACCTGCTTTGCCAGTGATCATTTCCAATGACTGAGCACATTATGCACAGTAGGTGGAATTAGAATGTTTTCAGGAATTTTTTATGTTCTTCTATCTTGTGAATGGTTTCCTTCGGCAAATACTGATTTCAAAACACATGCTTCTTAAATACATAGTTGTTTAAGGGGGTAATCAGATTACATGGGTAAGGAACTTGAATTTTGTCATTTGTTTAAACACTGTCTGTCCCTCTCCCACTCCCCACCCATGCTCAAAAGAAAAAAAAAAGAGAAAAGAAAAAAAGAAACAAAATCACGTTGACATACAAAACAAAGAAAACAAAACCAAACTCCCCAGATGGTTTGGGTCACATGCTCTTTCAAGGCTTGTGGCAGTTCTCAAATGTGGAATCACTAAAGGGGAGCTCTAAATGTGGACTATCTAAAGGGGAGCTCTGCAACTCTCTGTCCCTCCCACTGACTGTCTGCATAGTTGTAAACAACATCAGAAAATCAGTTAGACACTCGTGGTAAAATCCCTCTTTTGATTTTCAAAATCTACAAATCCTAGGTAGTCTGGCTCCAGACTTCTCATTCTTAAATAGTCAACCATTCTCCTTTGTAAACTCATCCAAGTGCATCACTTTGCTTATGTTTTACTAACCCAGTAGATGACAATGAGAAAACATCTACATACATACATTGTTTCTTTGGGGCTTAATCTTCCTTGCTTAAAACTTTCACTTTTGAATACATGCACATGGTGAAAAATTAAAACCGTGCAAAAGAATACAGTGAAAAGTAAGTCTCTCACCCCCTTCTGCTACCTTCACTTTCCCTAGCCAGAGGCAAGCCTGGTCCCCAAGTGCTTGTGTCTCCTCCTAGAGATATTCTGTGCACATACAAGCTAATCTTTCAAGTCACTTTTTAAAAATGGGTGAACTTTCTGAACACTTTTTAACAGCAGCCCACTCAGATCAGTGACACCAAATGTGTCCTGGAAAACCAAGATGCCCAGACACTTCAGATAATCATATTCAGTTGGGCATATTGGCTAGGACACTCCAGCTCACGCTGTCCCCAGTTTATGGGAAGCACAGCTGAGAAGGTTGTAAAGGTGACATGTTTAGTCTACTGGGGCCCAGGCAGACACTGCGCTCAGAAACCTTGGCCATTTGCTGTTCACAGCACCACGGAGTAGTGCCAACAGAACCTGCGTCAAAGACAGCCTGTCCCAGAAGAAACACACACATTATTCCAGTGGGGACACCAAATTCTAGTTAAGATGTGTCTATGTGTACAAGCTGAAAATATGGGAATTTAAAATCAACTGTTTGTTAAAAAAAGGGTATTTTCGTTGATCCAGCAAGCCCACTTCTAGAAATTTATCCAAAGACTTAACTACAGAGATGTGTACGACAACCAGTTGGGAACAAACCTAAATAACCAACAATAGAGGATTGGTTAAATCAATTACATTAATTGAATATAAAATCAACTAGCC
Source organism: Lagenorhynchus albirostris (assembly GCF_949774975.1). Classification (NCBI taxonomy): domain Eukaryota; kingdom Metazoa; phylum Chordata; class Mammalia; order Artiodactyla; family Delphinidae; genus Lagenorhynchus; species Lagenorhynchus albirostris. The sequence continues at coordinate 57,572,434 of NC_083100.1, read as the reverse complement.
ATTAAGAAGATGACAAAGACTATTAAATGATATAGAAAGATATTTGTAATACATGGCTAAGTAAAAAGAGCAATATATAGAAAAACGTGTACAGAAAAATATTATTTATTGCATATGGAGACTGTAATAAGAGAGACCATGGGTGAGAGCTAGTGAATGATTTACAATAAATATTAACTCTTTCTAGGTGGTAATAGGCAATTTTAATAGAAGCTTTTCACTGCTTATTTAAAATCTAAAAAATTTAACAGTGAACACTTTTTATCTGTATTGAAAATAAAACAAAAACTTCTTTTTAAAACTGAAGAATAATCGATTATCTCCTGAAGCAGCCAGTTGCAGAATATTCACTAACCAGTTATTTAAATGGCTTTTTCTTGGGTACAATCTAATTTTTTTTTCAAACATCTGCTAGCTTGTCTCCCTCCTACCTTTGAAACTGAACCCTCTCATGATCCACTGATTAAAATAACATGTGACCCCTTCACAGTGTCTTTGGATTATTATCTGGCAGGCAATTATTGTTTTTAATTTAGATGTGTTGCTTGAGCTTTGCTGAACAGTCCCCAGACCCTTTCAGTTTAGATTCTATGATAATAATGATAATAGCTAACACTGATTGAACTTTCAGCCATACTAGGCACTGGGGGAAGTGCTTTGCAAGTGGGATCTCACTGAATCCCTAAGTGTGTGGAGCACTACTATCTTCTCTTTACAGATGTGGAAACTGAGGCTCCAAAAAGTTAAGTAACATGCCCAAGTTTATAGAGTTGAAAAAGTGGAGGAGCCAGGATTCCAGAACTTGGGCTCTTAATCAGTGTAAGAAGCTCTGCTGCCATCTATAATACGGTCTCATCTCAGATTTGACGATCGGAGGTTTTTAAAGCATTTATAAATCCCATTTTGTAGACAATGAAATTGAGCCAGGAAATGGGTGATGTGTACGTGCTTGGAAAGGTAATCCAAGAAGAGGAAGACACAATCCAGCATCCCCTGGGTCTTGTCTCTACATTTAGCGCTAACTCGCTTCTCAGAGAACGTAAACCATCGCAGTGTCCTGCGTGGCACCATGAAGAAATAATGGGAATGTGATTTTTGAGCCTCTCAGTAACGGAGGAGACGGAAATCTTCCCACCTCATCCTGCTTATTGCTGATTGTGCACACAACACTTGCCCATCAAGATCATTTTCAAAAGATGATTACTTCAGTGTGCCCAGGCCTGCAGGACGTAAGTACATGGGCAGTGCTGGTAAGAGCTATAATTATTCTTAATGGGAAAATATGCAGGTAATGACTTGGATGATCATGTATCTGTAATGTACGAGTTCCAAAGCCCAATGAAGTAATTAAGCAATCTGCAAACATGCAGGCGGAAAAAGCCTGAAATGGAAAAGAACCAGAATAATGTTCCTTTTGAATAACTGGCAGCTTTCTTAAGGAGGAGTCATAAAAAGAAGAGCTTTCTTATCTCTCTCTCTCTCCATCCATCCATCCATCCATCTTGCTTACCTGGTCTCATAAGCAAATATTTCTGTATCTTCGAGTACTAAGTATTTGTTGGAGGCCAGTTTTCCCAAGCTATCAGTTCAAAGGATAGTAGTTGTTCTTTATGGAATGTGAATTTGCATCTCGCTTTATCCTTATCAAGTTCATTCACACAAATAAGTCCATCTCACACTCAAGAGCAGTAGCAAGAGAAAAGACATAGTCCCCCCCACCCCCAGCAACGGCTGGAAGGTCTCAGTGTGAATTCCATCTCTTCTACTTACCCCATGGTTGACTCCATGGTTAATCATTTATTCTCCTCTTTAGGGTGATAATTCTCACTTGATGGGCAGATTCAAAGAGTAGGAGAAAGTTTTTCATCATGACAGAGCTGTGAGCTGTGCACCTAGGAAGTATAGACATTATTATTATAGATCTGTGTACAGCAGCTTTCTTTTCCCTGCTTCCTAAATGAAGAATCTGAGGCAGAGTAATTTGTCCAAGGACATATAACTGGCTGTAGGCAGAGAAGTCAGATTTTCTGCTTGTTATTGAGTACAAGGTGGTGTTTTCTTAAAGGGGGGGGGCAGGGGGGAGGGAGGGAGAGAGGGAGAGAGGGAGGGGGAGAGAGAGAGAGAGACAGAGAGACAGACAGAGAGAGAGAGAGAGAGAGAGAAAAGAAGAGGGTTGAGTGGTCGATCTTGGCCATACCATTGCAAGTATGGAGTTATTCAGAGCATCAGAAATAGCAGATTTTCTAAAATAGGCTCTTTCAAATGGTGGGTGTAGAGAAACTATTTGTAAACATGTAAACCAAATCAAATCAAAGGGGTACTTTTGAGGAATACTAAACAAATATATTAGTCTTCTGAAGGATTTATGGAGTAAAAGGCAGGGAGGAAATGGCTAGATTAGGGCTGTCCAGGGAGCAATTAGCAGCACTTGCAAACTATTAAAGCACTTTGTCCTTAGAAAACAACAGAAATTCAGAGAGAAAGGCTTCTTTTTGCCTTTGAATATGCAGGCTCTCTGATGCCAAAGCAGAAATGTTGCTGTGCAATTTGCAAGAGGTTGTCCTATCATGAATTCATGCTGCAGCTTTTACGTTTCTGTACATTGGTACCTTGGGTTGTGATTTTGTCACTGTCACTAACAAAGCTGCTTCAGACCAAACCAGGTTTTAAGGAGACCTGGAAAGGCTGACAAAAAATGTTGAGGGATGTTATTGGTGGCCCAGTAGGTGGCAGCCTCCCCTCTGAGTTAGTGCCTTGAGAGAGGCTTGGGGATGGATGGGATGGGGGGAGATTCTGGCTTTATTTTTTTATTCAAAATATCTTCCCTTTTTTTGAGGTACACTGGGGAAAACGGCAAGTAAGGAATATATGGCATTAAAACTGTTTTTTCCTCTCCTATTCATATTGGACAATTACATGCTGGCTTCCACATACATTCAGATAAAGTGCTTTCTATTTAAGATTGTATTGTTTTGTGTGATACCTTGCTGAGCAGATGCTGCTTCTTTCTCCCGCTGTTGGATATTCTTATTATTTGCTTTCATTTTGTAAAAAGATCCTGGCTTTCTTTGTTTTTGTTTTTGTTTTTGCGGTACGGGGGCCTCTCACTGTTGTGGCCTCCCCCATTGCGGAGCACAGGCTCTGGACGCGCAGGCTCAGCGGCCATGGCTCACGGGCCCAGCCGCTCCGCGGCATGTGGGATCTTCCCGGACCGGGGCACGAACCCGTGTCCCCTGCATCGGCAGGCGGACCCTCAACCACTGCGCCACCAGGGAAGCCCCCTGGCTTTCTTTGGATAAAAAGGCAAAAGATATACAACAGGCACAAGCATAAAGTTCTTAGTTTTGGGGGAGAAATAAAGTTTTATTGGTGTTCTTTTCCATCTAGGTGAAAGAAAAAATAAGCCACCCTCTCTTCCCTACCAAGCACCTGTGAACACTGACCCATGGTTTGTGGCTCCACTCCTCCCAGAGCCTGGTGTTCTTACATTTCATTCTGATACTCATACTCTCAGTCAACCTGCAGGAGATCACCTGGTCCATCCCCCGTTGTTACAGGGTGAGAGTGGGCTAGTCCATCCCCTGCACCTGTGGTTGTAGGTCTAGCCTTTCTGGCTAATCCACTTGCCTCTATATTTCCTGGATAAGGAAAAGGAAGGGAGATGAGCCAGTGGGGGACAGAGAGCGCTCCTTATTGCCTCCTTATTTTGCACCAGGCACTGTATTAGTTACATATATTCTTTCATGTCATTCTTAGAAAAAGAATGGGGTTTTGGTGATGGGGATGAGATTAATAATGTCACCATTTTAGGGGTGAGAAAATGAAGGCTCAAAGACTTGCCCAAGGTCACTCGGCTGGTAAGAGCCAGGATATGAAACAGAAGCTTTTCATTAGGGGTTATTCAAATTTATTTCTAATATCCCCACCCCATTTAAAAACGTATTGGCATTTACCCTTGGGCTATGTAGAACTAGTGCTCTGTCACCAAAACATACCTATTTGCCTTAGTATGGTTCATGATTTCATCTTCAAATTAAAAACCTTTAAGAACCGAAAATACGCAGTCTTTACTCTCAACTTGAACCTAAGCCACATTTACCCTAGAATTCAGACTTCTGTGGACATCTCTAGAGGACCTGATGGGCTAATCTTTTTTTTTTTTTTTTTGCGGTACGCGGGCCTCTCGCTGTTGTGGCCTCTCCCGTTGCGGAGCACAGGCTCCAGACACGCAGGCTCAGCGGCCATGGCTCACGGGCCCAGCCGCTCCGCGGCATGTGGGATCTTCCCTGATCGGGGCACGAACCTGTGTCCCCTGCATCGGCAGGTGGGCTCTCAACCACTGCACCACCAGGGAAGCCCTGATGGGCTAATCTTTAAGGGGTCGTTTGCATGAGGACGAGGAGTCCAAACTTGGACAAAGACAGGCCTAGAAGGTGGGGGGGAAGGGTCAGCAAGAAGTCTGTTTCTTAGGTTTCCTCCAGCCCAGTCTGGGTGGTAGAAATCAAGGACTGAAAATAAATCTGAGAGTTGTTTGAAAATTCAGTAAGACATAAGGAGCATCATATATTGGGGGCTAATGTTATAAATGAGGTTAGAAAGGAGAAATGTTTCCTCATTTCAGTGTCAAGTCTTATCAGTTTTGACTTGGGCTCTTTGGAGTGTTATGAGCAAAGAAGAGTGAATGGTCTTATCTTGGCGAATGGGCTGCAGCCACAGAAATGTTTCATGATTATTGTTGTGGTGGAACATCAGGGAAGACCCAGTTATCCAAAGAAGAAATTGTGGCTGAATGTTTTGTGTTGGGTTTGGGATTTTAAGGCAGAAGGCTCTGGCATAGTCTCAAATTATACCATGAGGGAAGTCCTAATTTGATCTACTCAAAAGGCAACTCTGGTTCTCACCCATTTAATGGGTCCTTTGAGGTGAGATTCATGAGGAGGTAATGAGCAGACAAGAAATCTTGCTTAATTAGGTCTTTGGTTGATATTAACATGATATTAACGTGATCTTTTTTCCCTTTCATTCCCCCTTCCTGCCATCCAACCCATTTCTGAAGGGCAGAGTAATTAGCAGAAGAAAAGGGACAGACCTTACCCAGGCTTGGTGAAGGGAATATGGGTAATGCTTTTTCAAAAATAACTGTCAGAGGGAAGAGGACATAACTGTTGCTGCCTTCAAGTAGTTGAAGACCTATTTTGTGGAAGAGAGATCAGACATGTTTTGTTTGCCTCCAGAGGTACCACTTGGGTCGCTGGGTAAAAGTGACAGGGAGAAATACTTCAGCTCAGTGTAAGGGAAAACTTACAGTCAGAGCCATGCAGAGATCGGATGGACTGCTTTGGGAGAGTGATTTCTCTGCCACTGGAGATGTCCAAGCAGAGATCAGAAGCCACCTGCTGGGATTATCCTAGAAAGAGGGAAAACGTAGGATTAGAGTAGGTGACCATTAATTTTCTTTGTAACCCTGAGATCTTGAGATTCTATGATTATGTAACAAGACTGCCTGGATTTTACTGAATCAAATGAAAGTAATATTTTTATAGTCAAAAAACCTTTTCCTGTGACTATAAGAAATGGTTTAATTGCCCAAACAAAACAAGAAAGCTCAGGCTTTCTTGACCCTTGAACTAGATACAGGAGGGCCTCGCCCCCGTTTCATCCGTTGAAGATCTTACAAGCCTGCCCAAGATTTCTGCTGCTTCCCAATGCTATTATGATCTTGCTTCTGAAAGCAAGTGTATTGCCTCTGTTTTATTCCTGCATCACCCTGGTGCAAAGTTTAGTTGCTTTACTGATAATCTACTCACAACAAGTATTTAGTGAGTTTTTGTAGCATTTACTCAAGATTTGGAAGTTATACGGTGGGGATCCCCTTGCATAATTCACAGCCTCCCTTCACTTCCTACTTATATTACTCTCTCTCTTTCTTTTCCTTTCTTAGAACAAGGACCTTCATGCAGATCAGTTCTGTGCACACTTAGGCTTTTTAATATCTGTATAAATCAGGATAGGTAAGATAAAGCTTCCATGATAAATCTTATTATAAAATCTTAGAGGCTATCACAACAAAAGTTTATTTCCTATTCGGTGGATGTCCAATATGGGTTACCAAGGAGCTCTACTCCATAATGCCACTCAGGCACCTAGGCTGACAGCTCAACCATTTCAACACATCAGGCACTCCTGTAAGCTTCTACCTCGAAGCAACACACTGTGTTACTTCTCAGAGTCCACTGGCCAGAAATGTCCCACATGGCTGCACTAACTTTAAGGGTCTGGGAAGTACAAGGAACCCTAGAATAGTTAGTGAGCACTACTGTTTCTGCCTCCTATTCAAAGTAGAAAATTTCCCAACCATTATGGCTCTCTCCTCAAAGGGAAGTCTCATACCACTTACTAAAAGAATATTTCCTTCTTCAATTTACATTCCCATTTTCAACTTAATTTTGCCATACTTAAGCAATAACTTCTGAGATAAATCCTTAAATCAGGAAGGTAAGAGCTCTGCCTGACTGAAGTTATATTTATGTTGGTTGCCCAACTTAATGGGCACTGTTTGAAAAGTTTAGATGAAGCCACAGCTGTCCAAATGCAATACATTAGACTAGCTGGGAGTCGCACATTATTTCTGGCTTAGAAAGTAATGGCCTTTATTCTTTTAGTTTTACTATGCCTGTACCTTTTCAGCTAGGACTTTCTTAGCCCAATCTTTAAAAGCATTGGCTTGCATGTCAATATTTCCACTATTCGAGAATAGATTATTTACCTCTAGTTAAAGATGCTTGAGGATTTTTATTATTTCTGACAAAACTGATGGTAGAAGAGAGATGTTCTAATCTAGGTTTTAATTAGTTTCACAAATTTGGTCTATATTTTCAGAAACTGCAGTTTACTCTGAAAAGCTCAGGTTTTCGAGTTTTGCTCTGTACCAGCAGTGTGTTTATGGTTATGGAATGTACCCTGCCTCTCAGTTTTTGATAATTGCTGTTTCTGGTCTATGACGCTAGTCAGAGTATTTTGTCAGTGAGGGTCTTCATTCCTCACTTTTTAAATAGATGGCTTTTAATTTAGGCTGTCCTTCCCTTATGCACATATTTTGTAAACTTTTCTGAAAGATAAACTTGTGTATGGGCAGGGCGCCTCAGGCACTTCCTATAAAGTGGTTAATGTCAACACAAGTGAGAAATATCTTAGGAACATATGCTATCTCAAAACGCCATATTCACGCCAAAAACAAACACACAGTTTACCAAAGCAATCAACCAGATAAAATCAAACAGAGCAAGAACACTCGCCAAATAAAAAATGCGGTGAAAGCATTTTTAGTATAGTTTTAGTCATAAATGTTGACAGTCTCTGACCCTGGCCTCTCTGCCAAGGAGGGCGCTCAGACCCAGAGAGGGAGAGACTCATCCAACATCACAGTGAGAATTCTAAGGGCCAAATGTGAGTTTTGTGTTGACCAACTATGAAAATGTGGTACCTCGCAAAATCACAAGTGTGGAAGGGATGAGAAGGCTGAGAGACAAAGGACCAAGCAGCCTCCTGCCGTGTCTACTCACTCATTCCATCACTTAAAGATGTATGGAATTCCTACTGTGTCAGATGCTGTGCCAGGTGCTGGGGAAAGAACTGAGAACAAGACAAAATCTCAGTCCTCTTTAAAAGACTTGCTCTCTGTTTTTCTAACATTGAGTCAAATTTCATCACTTATTCAGAACCAGGTCTTCAGATCCACAGACATTCCTCTTCACGGATTCCAGGCTCTATAGGCCTAGCTCCTCCAAATATGCTCCCTACTTGTGCCTGAAATGTTTATCAGAATATTGATATTTCTGCATTATTGTACCATACATCTACCTTAAAATTAAGAAAGCTTATCTTAGAAAAATCATTGAAGCTACGAATTAATTTATAAATTATTTTGCATGATGCAAGATTATGCGTGGAAGGCAGAAAGGCTTGGTAGTGTGAGTATAGGCCGAGGAGGGAAAAGGTAGGAGCAGGAGGGTGTAGGGCCCCTACGGCCTGTGCCAAGGTTGGTGAGTGTAGTGAGCTGTACCTGAGAAGAGAAGAGGATCATAAAGGTGAGCTGGGGGACCCAGCAGGAAATGGAACTTCAGTTACATGGTTCAAAAGGCTCTTAATGAAATGACTACTGACAGAGATGGGGATGGGGAAAAGGGAAGCAATAAAGGATGTTGAGGCACCCAGACACTAGCAACAGCAGGAAGTCACTGTCACCTATTATCCCAGGGAGGACGCAGTGTTATAGGAGCCCACTGAAAGTCAGAGACACGAGAGAGAGACCACGGGGCAGGAGCTATGATAGTGGAGGGCACAGTCACTGTCAACTACAGTGACTCAGAGGAGGGAGGAAGATGAGAAGAAATATACAGTTCCCCCTTCTTACACCCTCTAACCTCCTGCAGGAACTGCAAATTGGTCACATCCAACCAGAAGACAACTAGCCAGGGAACCAGAGTGATGCAGTTCAGGGAAGCCAGCTTCCCACAGAAGTGGGTGAGAAGGGGAGACAGGGGATTTGAGATGGGGGGTAAATGAAGAATGACACACAAAGAGGAAAAACAACTTCCAAATGCATGTGAAAGTACAGAATAGAAAAGAACTCCCAATCTACTCATAGCCCAGATTTAATAATTGTTAGTATTTTATATTTGGTGGAATGGAATACAGGCACACTCGTTTTATTGTATTTTGCCTTACTGTGCTTCGTGAATACTGCATTTTTTACAGATTGAAGGTTTGTGGCAACCCGGTGTTAAGCAAGTCTATCGGCACCATTTTTCCAGCAGCATTTGCTCACTTCCTGTTTCTGTGTCACATTTTGGTAATCCTCACAAACTTTTCCATTATTATCACATTTGTTATGGTGATCTCTGATCAGTGACCTTCGATGTTACTATTGCAATTGTTTTGGGGCACCACGAACCACGCCCATGTAAGATGAATTGTGTGTGTTCTCACTGCTCCACCAACCAGCTGTGCCCTTGGCTCTCTCCCTCTCCTCTGGCCTCCTTATTCCCTGAGACACAACAATATTGAAATCAGGCCAAGTAATAATCCTACAGTGGTTTCTAAGTGTTCAAGTGAAAGGAAGAGTTGCACATCTCTCACTTTAAATCAGAAGGTAGAAATGATTAGGCTTAGTGAGAAAGGCATGTCAAAGGCCGAGATAAGCCAAAAGCTAGACCTCTTGTGCCAAACAGCCAAATTCCGAATGCAAAAAAAAAGTTCTAGAAGGAAATTAAAGTGTTACTTCAATGAACACACGAATGATAAGAAAGCAAAACAGCCTTATTGCAAATCTGGAGAAAGTTTGAGTGGTCTGGATAAAAGATAAAACCAGCCACAACGTCCCCTTAAGACAAAGCCTGATGCAGAGCAAGGCCCTAATCTCTTCAATTCTATGAAGGCTGAGAGAGGTGAGGAAGCTGCAGAAGAAAAGTTTGAAGCTAGCAGAGATTCATGAGGTTTAAGGAAAGAAGCCGTCTCCATAACATAAAAGTGCAAGATGAAGCAGCGAGTCCTGATGTAGAAGCTGCAGCAAGTTATCCAGAAGATCTAGCTAAGGGAATTAATGAAGATGGCTACACTGAACAACAGATTTTCGATGTGGACAAAACAGCCTTCTGTTGGAAGAAGATGCCATCTAGGACTTTCATAGCTAGAGAGAAGTCAATGCCTGTCTTCAAAGCTTCAAAGGACAGGCTGGCTCTCTTATTAGGGGCTAATGCCGATGGTAATTTTCAGTCGAAGCCAATGCTCATTTACCATTCTGAAAATCCTAGGGCCCTTAAGAACTATGCTAAATCTACTCTGCTTGTGCTCTATAAAAGGAACAATAAAACCTGGATGACAGCACATCAGTTTACAACATGGTTTACTGAATATTTTAGCTGAAACATCTTCGTATCACAGTGATGGTGTTAGGACCTTATATCTCAGTCTAGTGATGGCCTCCTGACTTTTACCCTTTGAACCATTCCATTGTTTAAAACAACCCAATTCCCTGTATTAAATCTCTTACTGATTGAAAAACTTGCAGCAGTTTCTGTTTGTTGCACCAAATCCCGACCCTTATACGAGGTCAGTTCACTTATGGAACTTAATTCAGTTCTGAAGAAGGATGCGAACTCTTAGAATTTATGTGAAAAGAGACAGAGGTTTGTTGAAACCCAAGAGGCGTTGTTTGATCTTGAAATTTAAAAAAAAAAGGTGATGGGAGAATGAATTTCCAAATGATTAGACCATATTAATAAAATGCTTATAGGGCCCCTCAGAAAAGGTATGTTCTGGAGATAAGAATGGAGCAGTTGCAGAAGGGCAAGAATGGAACCCAGAAGGCTTAGGCTCAAGGAATGTGGTCTGGAGCACATTGGACTGTGTGGGCAGCAGTGAGAGTTGCTAAGTTGTACAGATTCTATGTAACATCACTGAACACGTTACCTTGCCCACCTGAATCAATGATGAAAGTCAGGTGATGAAAGTGTTTGCCTTGCATTGCTAACAGTGTGGACTTGCTAAGGCTGGTTTGACTGAGACACTCAAGGACCTTAAACTCACCCAGAGTAAAATGACCCATATGCTGGCTGGCCCCAAGGGCAGCCTCCATAATTAAACTACATCAAACTGAAGCAGGACTCAGCATTGCCTTAAAATCATCATAAAGAATTTATTTGCACTAAAGCATTTGTGAACAATGAAGGTTTTACTGATGTTTTAACAGGAGAGACTGAAGATGTGATTTACACTGCATATGCTAGAGCATTTCACTAGAAAAAAATTCCCTTTAGACTTCTCTTTTCCTAGGTCTTTCATTTGGCCAGTAGGTATAAAATTGGCTTCTCTCTCACTTACTAGATGCAAGTTATGGTCTTGGCAAGTCTGTCGTAGGTACTGGTAGATAATTTCGGAGGTGGACAGAGGAGGGTTGGAGCAGCTATAACAGCAGTAGTTCCTGACATCAGATTAGGATGAGCTCTCCAATCATCTCCTCTAACTCTTCTTTAATATATGTAAGTAGATTTACAGGGTCATACCAAGACCTTTGTCAGTTTTTCTCTCCAGCTGTAAACTGAGATAATAGCATTTTGGTCTCATCTTCTCTCTGATCTCCATTGTTTTCAGATTATCAGGAAACAATTTCCTGTCTCTTGACAATAAGAAAGTGGATAACTGCAGTTGCCTTTTTGTTTTAAACTACTTCAGTGGTTTTTGTAGGTAAGAAATCATATCGAGGGCTTCCCTGGTGGTGCAGTGGTTGAGAGTCTGCTTGCCGATGCAGGGGACATGGGTTCGTGCCCCGGTCCAGGAAGATCCCACATGCCGCGGAGCGGCTAGGCCCATGAGCCATGGCCGCTGAGCCTGCGCATCCGGAGCCTGTACTCCGCAACGGGAGAGGCCACAACAGTGAGAGGCCCGCGTATCGAAAAAAAAAAGAAAAAAAAGAAATCATATCGAGGCTTCAGCTCCAATAGTCCTGGAGACTCACAGTTCAACCTGTCAGCAGCCACAGGAAATAGCTTCCCCACATAATTGCCACATAAGTGCTTAAATAATATAGTGAAAAGTGTCTGCTAAGAGTGGAATTACATAAGCAATAGAGTATTGAGAGCTCCATTTATAAGTGTCTGCCATGTTTTCACATGTATTTTCTCACTTAATTCACTCAGTACACCTTAGGGTAAGTATTATTAGCCATATTTAACAGTTGAAGAATCTGGGGCTAAGAGAAGTTAATTCATTTATCTGGGCCATAGAGCTAATAAATAGTGAAACAGAGTCAATCACAGGTCGGAGTTGGAAGTGTGTGTGTGTGTGTGTGTGTGTGTGTGTGTGTGTGTGTGTGTGTGTGTGTGTGTGTGTGGTAGGGGGCAGGAAAGAGACAGAGCAATCACAGCCCCCTCCAGCACAGTTTTCAATAATGATCTCTTTTTCCAACAGCCAAAACAGAAGAGAAAATGTTAGTTTTACTCTGCAGTTGAGATTATGATGAAAGGACAGAAGATGGAGCAGGGAAACAATACTATGAAATGTGTAAAGAAAGTAGTCCATTTAAAGTAAATAATCACTTGAGCATAACCTTTAATTATTACAAAATGAGTGTTTGTATAATGAAGACAATTAGGAAACACAAATAAAAATAAGAAAATGGAAACGTGATTGATAGTTGATGCTCTTTATTATGTTTTCAATACTTAACACTATTGACATTTTATTGAACTATGTATTGAATATGAAGCCTGTTGACTAGTCTTGCAATTTTTTCTTTAAGTCTTCCTATTTCATTGCATTCCAATTCTTTATAAATTAACAAAGATAATAACAATGGGGACAAGGGGGGATAATTAGACCTAAGTATTGCGGAGTTTCCTAATGAGTAAACTGAGATGTTATATGTGCCATCTGGCCAGAGAAGGCAATAAATATTGTAAGTAAAAGGAAGAGAGACTAAACGGCATGTGCGAGGTCCTTCGGTCCATAAAGTGGAAGATCAGGAACTTGACCTTGGGTCCTCTGACTCCAGGGTCAGGGCTCTTTTCCCCACTGTGTAGTGTTTTGCTGCTGTTAGTTCTTTAAGTCTATGGCTACAAATGAGTGCTTGGTAATGATGAAAAGTGTTGAAATATGTTTTTGAGGGCGATTGTAAAACTGCCTTCCACACGTTGTAAAGACTGGATATGTTTTTTTGGAGCTGGAGTAGTTCAGGGCACTCTTACGTGTTGGGTTGTGGCAGATAACAGGGGCTGTGGATCACGAGATTTCTCTCCGTCCCTTCTAAATCTTACAATCTGTTAAATGTGACACAAAACTCAACCCAGTAAGAAATCTGTTTCCTCACTGGAGGCTGAACAGATACTGTCTTCCCTTCGGTCCCAGAAAAGAAGCTACACAGCTTTAGGGAGTAGGTAACATTTTACAAGTAAAGATGTAGCTGAAAAGGAACATCTAGCTAAAAGATCAAATGATTTTGATGGTTGTTTCTCTTTAACAAAATTCACAGGGGACTGAGAAGCCACAGAATAAGAGAACTAAAAAAGTGATTCCAATCTAGACTAATGTGGGTTGTTTAGTATTTACTTCTGTTAGTACATTAATCATATCTTACCATGTTTCACGCTAAAGTTATATTTTTAAAAAAGCCCTAATGATAACATTGATGCATTGTCCTTCCTTGTGAGTATAAAGACTTAATTTGATGAATAGAAGTTAAGAAAATGTTTAATCTTCCATTATTGTATAATGATTGAGATTCATCCATCTGCTCTACAATAATAATAATTTATCATGAATGAGAGCAGAGAGCATACTTATAAAACTATGGAGGCATATGACAGAAATTGGCTTTTTCTTCCTAATTCAAAAATGTTGACCTTACCCCTCCCTTTTTTTTAACATCTTTATTGGAGTATAATTGCTTTACAATGTTGTGTTAGTTTCTGCTGTATAACGAAGTGAATCAGTTATATGTATACATATGGGAGGGGGAAGGGTAAGCTGGGACGAAGTGAGAGAGTAGCACTGACATATATACACTACCAAATGTAAAATAGCTAGCTAGTGGGAAGCAGCTGCATCGTATGGGGATATCAGCTCGGTGCTTTGTGACCACCTAGAGGGGTGGGATAGGGAGGGTGGGAAGGAGATGCAAGACCTTACTCCCTATTAACTGACCTATGCTTTTATCTTTAAGATTATTGATTATATTCCAGATTTCCCCCACCTACACCTTTCAATGTTCTCATTAATTCTTCTTGGAGGGACTGGAAAGTAGAAGAGGACAGAGACTTGTAAACATCTCAAGCCCTAAATTTTCTCATTTCTGTCTATTGAGCAGCCCTGTAGCAATTTATCTATTTCCTTTATTTTCCATTTAGTGTCCTTGAACATTTTATAAAGAAAATTTGAATGTTGGTTTTCCTATCCAGCTAACCTTGATATGATATTTTGAATTAGGTGTAAATTTTTTGCATGTGGGGTTGCCTACAGAGAAGATGTGAGTGCGTAGTTGGGGTAAGTCGAGGTAATACACTGGGTTTTCATTATGCAATATATTCTTCAAGTTTTTATTTTAACCTTGAGAGAGCACACAGGAGAGTGAGAAAGTGGACAGTCCTACAGAACTATCTGGGCAACTTTAGCATCTCTACAGAGAGGGAATTCTTTCGTGAGCTTAAGCAGGAACCAAGAGATGGAAAGGCACGATAGAGTTATTAATGGTCTGGGTGGAGGAACAAACAGTCCCTTAGTGAATTTGCTAATGAAATTAGATGGAGAGGTGTCGGGACATACCTGGGGAGAGGAAATACCTAGCAGGAATGAGATCTATTGGCAGAGGAGTGATTCTGTCTAGACACTGATGATTTAATTTAGCTTAGAAATAACTTTCAGTTCTATGAACAAGTGGACTTGAGGTCAGAAAGAATTTATTAGGAAAAAAAAAATGCTTTTCCTGAAATCCAAGCTACTCCAGGATTGGATGATGAAAGCTGTCAATGGTCATAAAGAAGTCTATATGGCAACGTAATTTGAGGAAAAGGCCCGCTGACCTGCTGGCTAAGTTATGAGAGCCATAAAAGAGGGCATGTGTGCCAAAAGTTCAGGGAATTAAAAAAAATCCAAACATGCAAAATGTTCATGTAATTAAAAAAACCCATATTCATACGCCTATCATGGTAATATTTGCTGTATTTGTTTTAGATCTATTTTTTAAGTCACATGTTTTAACAGATGCAGTTAAAACCTCTTTTTGTTCTTTTCTGATGAGGTTCCCCTCTTCAGAGATACCGTTCTTGTAAAATCAGTGTCTATCCTTCCCTTCTGCATTTTTATCCTCTTACTGGGTGTGCACGTACCTGGAGAGAGTCTTAGCTTCCACATAAATAACATCACACTGTACACACACCCTTCAGCGACTTGCTTTTTACATTCAGCATTGTTTCCAACATTTATTCGTGTTGATACATACAGCTCAGTTTATTTAAACTGCCGTATGGTATATTATATGAATATATCATAATTTATTTGTCTGTCTCCCTACTGATAAATTAGGTTGTTTCCAGTATTTGGCTGTTAAAACCAATCTGCAGTGAACATATTTCTGCATGCCTCCTTGGGCATTTATGTGAGATTCTTTCCTAAGTTATATCTGTTAGTAGTGGAATATGTGGATCATAAGTATGTAAATATTTGAGTTTTCGAGATATTGCCAAATTGCTCTCCAAAATGTTTCAGCTGCCTTTTACTCCGAACAGCGGCATATTGTCATTTTGCCACATCTTCCACTTTTTTGTCAATTGATATAGTTCTGTAAGATTTTCAATATCAGAGGAGGCCTGAGTGGCCTCTCAAGGTCCTTTTAGGTCTGAGAATCTATTCCCAACACACAGAATTATATCCCACTGTGTTTCTTAATGAAATTGCTGTTTTACTGGTGACTGACTTAGACTGTAGCCTAGTATTGTGCCCACCTCAGACTTTTGAATGCTGATGTTCCTGAAATTTCTGGTGTTGCAAAAATAAGAAATTATTATTGCCAAATTTTAATGCCAGGTACACTCAGGGATTCATACTACAGTAGATATCAGTAACTCCTGCCGCATGGGCCAAGAAATACATCTGCCATCTAGTTTGTGCAAGACAAAACATGTCTTTTGTGGGACCCCTGGACTGCTGCTAAGGGACTTCGGGGAAGGTAAGGAACCAGCCCCACACTCTTTACTTTCTGGGAGTATAATGGGCTCTGGCAGCCTTCTCTTCCCGTCCTAAATCTAATCATCTTACCCATCTCTCCATGGCAAAGAGGGAATTTCAAGGGCCTCACAGACTTGGAACAGACTGCTAACCTGGCAACATACCACATGAATGCAACAATTTCTTTATTCATTCCTTCCAGGACGGAGAGTAGTGCTCTAAGAAGTGACGTCTTGAAGAAAGATGAGTCTCCGTGAGCCGCAGTAAACTTGAGGAAAGATTGTGAACTTGAGAAAGCAGACCTGAGGTTAAATCAACACATTTATTTTATCAAACAGCTAGAAAAACTGCTGTTTTGCAACTAGAAAAGATCTGGTTTGACTGACTTAATGAATTAGTATCTAGTAACGTATATTTATTGTAATAGAAGACTGCAGTCATATGAAAAATAAAGAAGTAACAAAGCACACAAGAGTTAGGTCAAAATAACCAGAAGAGCTCCCACGGGAGGTTGAGTTATGGAAGCCCAACCCCCTCTGGCTCTTTCCAGGTGATTTAGTGGGAGCAACCTGCCAGGAGAGCTTTCCTTCCTTGTACTTCTCTGGTAAACTCTCGAGCTGAAATAAAAGTTGCTAAATGAAAATGAGTAAAAGAGTGGGGCTGGAGAAACTTAGACGTAGATGAACTATCTTACGGTGATTCGTTGAAAATAGAAACAGAGGGCACATTATCTCCAAGTAGCCTCACTTTTCAACACCTTGCTAGGTAAGCTCAGCTGAGAACTAGGAATGTTTGTTCAGGGTCAGGACAGGCTTTGGAACTTAGAAGGCTCCCTGCTTCAGAACGCGGAGACAAGGTGACCACTGGTCCAGAGCAGTTGTAAGGTGGTGGCTCACGGAGACTCATTTTATGTCTTTTAAGTCTCTCATAAACTTAGAGAGCTTGCTTCCTCTCTCCATCTCACACTCATAGAACTACTTTAAAACTTATGTTTATTTAAATTATAGCCAATATTTAAACAGCATTTTGCATATGCCTGGAGATTTATGTATATGAACTCCTTTAACTCTCACAACAATCACTATGTCTATTTTGCTGATGGGGAAACTGAGGCACAGATCAGTTGAAAAACTAAAGTTCATACAACTAGTCGGCAGCAGACCTGGGATTTGAAACCGGAGCTAAAGTCTGTTCTCAACTACTGCATTATACAGCCCCTCATTTAAAGCATTGTTTACTGCCTTTTCCCAGCTTTTATACAAATAAAAAGCATGCAGATGTGCATCTGCATTTCAACTTAAGTGACCATTCCCACTTGGTTCCATTATCTTTTAACCATTTTAATAAACCAACTCCTCAAACAGAAAAATCAGGTTAAAAAAAGTTTGTCATATCCTGTTTACTTTAACAGACAAAATACAATTTCAGCAATGCTCTTTTGATGTAAACATAAAAACATTGAAAGCGTAAATAAACTATCAGGCCAACCAAATAGTAATTATTTTGACATTAAACAAAATATCCATCTGCTTTCCCAAGTAAATAATCTCTGACAACATCTAAAAGACAACAAGACCACAGAGCATTCAGGGCACTAATGTATGCACTACAAGGGGATAAAAGAAGCAAATGCTGGTGGATCAAAGGGGGCACTGAGCAATGAGTAATGTAACACTCATCTCAAATTAAACAGCCATCTCCATGATGGGATGCAGAGTTGTCGAACCCACTTTCTT
The DNA here is from genome assembly GCF_949774975.1 of Lagenorhynchus albirostris. Lineage (NCBI taxonomy): Eukaryota > Metazoa > Chordata > Mammalia > Artiodactyla > Delphinidae > Lagenorhynchus > Lagenorhynchus albirostris. Next base: position 57,554,981 of record NC_083100.1, on the reverse strand, counting down.
TAGCAGCTGGAAGAAGAGAAGCAGTATTTCTGGGAGAAGGAGAATCAGGGAGGAGGAGGGCAGAGATGGCTGGGGCAGAGCAGAGGAAGGGAAATAAAGAAGAGAACAGAGGAGGCCGTCTTTTTGTTCTGGCTCCTACTCTGCGCCGCGGAGTGGGTGAGGATCCACCCATCTCGCATCACTACAGCGTGATGGCACTCGCTATCCTTCACCATAACTTATGGGTGCCTGTGCTCTGGAGCAGTGGCGTCTAAATTTGGGGAGTCTTTGAGAATGCGATGAAAATATTAGAGTGTCTACAGAGAAAGATGCATAACTGTAAATGCAAACGCTTGCACCTAATTTCAGGGACTCAAGGATTCACTGTGGTCCACCCACGTACTCCGAGCCAGCCCTGCTTCACAGATCCCAGGAAAACAACCCCATTTTTAGAAATTGTTCAATCAATCAAATAGTGTTGAAGAAGCACCTAACATGTACTTGGTACTAGGTGGATACAAAAGGAAAGTCAAATGTTATTCTTCCTACTAAGTGCTTATGAGTTTATGACTAATTTCAAGATAAACACACAAAATACATAGAGATTGATGAATCATCATTCTGAAATAATAAGCTTAGTGAACTTTATCTAGCACTGTGGGCAACTATTTTAAATACAGTGTCAGCAGTTCTCAGACTTCAGTGGTGTCAGAATGACATGGGAGCTTATTAAAGCAGTTTCCTGGGCCTGCCTCCCAGAGTTTCTGATTTAGTAGGTCTGGGATGAAGCAGAATTTGCATTTCTAACAACTTCCCAGGTGATGTTCTTATTGTGTGCTACTTCTTATGATGTAGATTCTATTATTATCCCCAATTTACAGATGAGGAAGCCTGAGCCCAGAGAAGTGAAAAAACTTGTTCAAGTTCACACAGCTGATAAGAGGCAGAGATAGAATTGAAATGCAGGAAGTTTGGTTCCAAAGCAGAGATTGGCAAACTGTCTTAAAAGGCCTCATAATAAGGCTTCCAGACTTTATTTGGTCTCTGTCACAATTACTCAACACTGCCACTGTAGCACAAAAGCAGCCATTAGCAATACTTAAATGAATGGCATGGCTGTGTTCCAATAAAATTTTAGTGACAAAAACAGGTGCCTGGCACGTGGGCTATAGCTTGCTGACCACTACCCTTGAGTCTTATGCTGTTTGAGCCTTAAAAGTGAAATGGCAATCTCAAAGGATTGTTTTTTTAAAAAAAGATTGCACATTAAGTGCATAGCACAGTGCCTGACATATAATGAATCAAAACCTGTTTGCCCTCATGATAATTACTGAGAATTCCCAAAGTCACAAGTAAGTGGTTCACTTCTGAAATCTTCAAGCCTGGAAATCTATGGGGTGGCACCCTTGGCCCCTATGAGCCCCCCTCCCCCTCCAGGTTCCAGCACTCACAGGGTGTCTAGATTCTGTTCTAGAATCTGCTGCTGGTCCCCAGAGAGAGAGCACCCCAGTCCAATGGATGCATGAGGACTGCATAACTGTGACACAAATAATGGAGAATGACACAGAATCACAGAGCCACCAACTTTCAGGTCTCGAGTTGGAAGTGGGTTGGAGAAGAACTGGAAGAAAATTCAGGAGAAGGATTGGGATGATAAGGAAAGGCAGGGAATCAGTACCATGAAATGTATTATTGATGTACAAATCACGTTTCTTCTTGTAACAGAATTCTACAAGTACCCAATTCATTTGAGCCACACAGAGTGTCCCCTCTGTCACTTAGAAGTGCTCCTGTGAAGGGCCCCACTCTAAGGAGAGCCCAGGAAACCCCAACGCTCTTGACCGTCTTTATCATCTGATTAGTAGAAGTCAAGTCTCCGTAAGATGCATCAATAGCACAGAAGTATAAAGACCTTGGACATCTATATTCACTCATGACAATCACTGCTAAGCACTTTTATAGCTCTTGTTCCCTTATGCTTTGTTTCGTCATCTATAAAATGGCGATAACAGTACCTACACATGGGACTGTTCCGAGGATATGTGTAAAACACTGAAAACAGTGTCTGACACATAGTAAGTGCTAAACATTATTTTGTTATTGTAATGATTTTATATCATCCTCCTGAAAACCCTGTGGAATAGCAGGGAGGTCAGGTTGTTATTACCTCTATTTCCCAGACAAGGAAACTGAGGTACAGTGATGTCTGATTCCATCCCCAGCTGTGGCAGCTCAGGAAGTAAGAGCTCCTGACTGATGGTTCAGGTCTTTTTTCGTTTCCCTTTCATCTCAAAGTCCTTTAGGAAATTCCTAGTAGTGTCTTCTGGGATCATCTTCCTAACCCAAGTGTTCCCTTTCTTTAAGTGTGAACCTTCTTGTGGTAAAACCCAGCGCCCCAATTCACTATGGATTTGTGAGCAATTGCCAGACTGTTGGGACAGGTGTGAGGAAGCAGGGCTTTGAGCGTGTTTACAAACATCCCTCCCTTGAACTTGGGTAAGTGAATTAAGCTGAACAGAACCTTTCGATTTCTTCCCTGTTTGCTGGGGGCACAGAAAGCAGGCGTTAAGAGTTCACGGACAGAGGGGTACGCGCTTGTGTGATGCCGCCGCCGAGGAGTTTGAGGGCTCCCTCTCCACGTTAACATTAACGCGCTACTCGCACGGCGCTTTCCACTACAGGCACTTTCACATTTATTATCTCATCAATCCTCATTATACCCGGTGAAACTGATGCTCTGCAGATCAGCAGACGGAGGCTGCGAGAGGTTAAGTGACTAGCCCAGGGCTGTTCAGAGGGGAGAGGACTCAAAGCCAGCCTTCTACACCTGCAGTCAGGCAGGGTCTGGGGGGTGGGGGGCCCGGGACCAGAGGGAGAGGTGTCTGAGGTTCTGGGTGGTGTGAAGAAGCAGGAAAGCCAGGGGGCCCAGCCCTGGGGGGAGCAGAGCACAGGAGGACACCTGCCCTTAATGGGGCCTGCTTTGTACTCAGGGCGTGTTGAGACTGCCCTGTGCCCAGTCTGCATCTGGAAGCTTTACGGGGATCAGACCACTGGACCTGACTCTCTTTTCCTTTAAAGAAGGGGTGAGGGGAAAAAGCCAAATGTGGTTGGATTCAAAATATCAGACGGGGCAAAATAGCTCCCTCTTGTGGCTATTTCTAGTAGTGGCAGCAGCTGCAAAATCAGCCCCCAAAAGAGTTTTTGATAGAGATTCCTGCTAGGGAGAAGATCCTAAACATGCAGTGTTCTTCCAGATACCGTTCTTCCCAGGTATGGAAGTTGTCACATCTGTCATCTCTCTATTGATGGACTTGTATCTCACTCACTCACACACCCCCCTATATACCTACTATTTATTTTACTCTCAACTCCATGCCAGAGACTTTGCAATCATTATTTAAGTTTTATTATTGTGGCATTATTAAACCCATTTAACAGCTGGGGAAGCTGAGGTTCAGAGATGTTAAGTAAGTTTATCAAAGTCACACAGCTTGTTAGTGGTAGAGCATGAATTCAAATTCCAGTCGAATCCTAAGCTCTTCCCCATCTACTGCCCATCACAGACAGGATGCTTTATCATTAACATCTGCCAACACAGCTGCTGACCATGACATGCCACTGTCTAGCACAAGGGTTATGCATCAGGGTCACAAAGGACTTTGAAAGTACATATTCCTAGTCACCCACTTCAGAAATATCAGTTCAAAAGCTCTGAGTGTGAGGCCAATGAATCTCTATTTTACAAAATTCTTCCCAGGCAATTCTGACACAGACAGCTCAGTTCAGGTCTATGAACTGGCATCTGTAAACCACTGCTCTGGTGCTTTTAATTTTTCTAGCTCTGTATCATCTGTAACTTCATTTGCTTTTGAGAAAGAACACACTTAAGTAAAGAGACGGGCCCAGGAAGTATGAGGCTGAGCTCCTTGGGTTAGCTCTGCCACACAGGACAGGGAGAGGATGGACTAGTTGGGGACTTTCTCTGGACAAGTTTTTATTGCAGGTTGTGCATATTTTATGCAACACAGTTCAGGTGACTGCGTTGACGGTGTCACCCAAAATTGAGGAGAAAGAAGAGAAAGACTGGAGGCTCAGGCCATAAATGAGGCTGCTTCTCCAAGGAAATACAGAACAGAAAGAGAATAGCTTAGACTGAGCCTACAGGTAGGAACACAGATAGTGAGAAAGTCAGGTTTATTAGTTAGTGTCACTAGCTGCTGTAATAATTAAAACCAAAAACATATAGTGGCTCAAACATAATAGTTTTTCTCATCCAGACAACAAACCAGGACAGATGCTTCAGGTTAATGGCGGCTCTTTTTCCAGAGGTGATTTAAAGACCCAGTCTCCTTCCATCTTGTGGCTCAGTTATCCCCTGGGGCCTCACCATCTAATGCATCCAACAAGTGGAAGGAGACCAAAAGCATGTAGGAGACACACCCACTTCTTGAAAGCCTTAGCCTTCCAGTCATGACCTAGGAGATCTCAATTACATGCCCACCCCTAACAAAAGGGGAACTAGGAAATATCATTTATCTGTGCTCCCAGAAACAAAGAAGAATGTGACAGCTATGTTTAGCCAGTCTCTGCCACATCATGTGAGGGTCCCCTCCCAAAGCCTGTGGTTAGAGAAGGATCCTGTTGATGGCAGGTGAGGCAGAAGAGAGTATCCTGGACAAGGTCGATCAATGCTTTAAACTTAAATCTAGGCCAATCCAACGGAGCAATATGAGACTGGAGATTTGTTGCATCTCAAGGAACTTCTGCCGGAACTCCAGTGGCAGAGGATGGCATAGAAAATGAAGCAGGAAATGGCTAGGGCAGGGCTTTGGCAATGAAACTAGCCAGAGAATGGTGCCCCAGTGTTTAAAGGGCTCATGGAGAACTTGACTGAGATCATTCATTAATTTAACCAATATTTGGGTTCCCCTTCTCTGAGTCTTGTACCAGGTTATGGGAACAATCCAACTCAGATTGGTTACAATAATAAGGAAATTAATTGGTTTACAAAACCGTTATGCATGGTTCTAGTGTGTCGTTCAGGCAAGGGCTGATCTTGAAAGCAAGTAATTGATGTCAGTCAGTAAGATTTCAGTTTCTCCCTCTATCTCCGCTCTGCCTTCCTTTCAATTTGCTAAATAAATACATTTGTTAAAAAGTTTCAACCATATATTTCACACAAAAATGACGCTTAATCCCAAACATATTGGAAGGATAGAATCTCAGAATAAAGAATAATCCTTTGAATTGAATACATCTAACTTTACGAAAGAGTTATTGCATTGTTCTTATCTTTCCCTTAATTTTGCCATGAATCAGTGGATTGTCATCATGGATGAACACCTGTCCATGGCTTGTACACAGCCCTGGGGCAAATGTTGCCCCACACTGAATGTGAGATAGTCTAGTGCCCTCAGTGGGCTCAGGAGGCTCTCAGTAGAAACTTAGGTCTTTTCCTCTATCCTACCAGGGAAAGGCAGATTTGTTTGGACCTTCGCATACATTCTTCAGAAAATACCCTCTACCCCACACCCCACACCTCTGTATATGCAATGTTATGGTACAACCTCCCTGTCTTTTCTGCAATGTCTAAAACCAAGTGATTTATCATTTGTTCTACTCTGAGAAGTGTAACTGTCAAATCCCATTATTGGATTTTTTTACCCAAACACCAGGACCATGTTCTTCTTTGTTCACCAGAATAAATGTTAAAATCTATATTTAGGTCGGAAAAAAATTAATTGTGTGAGTATAGATTTGGGAATACCAGTTTCACATAGATTTATATGAAAAAGTCCAGGGATTTTACTTGATGACATCTCATGTGGTGCAAGGTGTGAAGAGGCTCCTAAGTCAGCCTGAATTAATTGATGGAGCCCAGGACACGATATGTAATCATTTCACCATTCTCTCTACTGGAGAGTCTTGTTCAGTTCTGGGTGATCATTTTAACTGGACCAACAGCAGTGTTTTCTGAAAAGAATGGGTGATGATGGGAAGGGCCCCGCAGCCAGATTGCTAGGTTCAAATATTCGCTCCACTATTCATAGCTCTGTGATGATGGGATATTTACTTCATTTACTTCAACACTGTTCCTCAGTTTTCTCTTCTAGAGCAGGGATATTGATACCCCTATTTCATAGGATTTTTGAGATATTAAATGTGTTAAATATGTAAAATGCCCCAAATAATGTCTCCTTAGGGTTGCTATTATAAAAATAACAATTACTAAAATACAGAAAAATATTAATGGTACATACTTTCAGTATGACTTATCACTGTCCATGTTGACTGATGGGGCGTTTGTCAGGTTCCTCCACTATAGAGTTACTTTTATCCTCTCTTGCCATACTGCCCTCTTTGGAAGGAAGTCATTATGTACAGCCCACATCTAAGATGTGAGCAGTTATGCTTCATCTCTTTGAGGGCTGAGTATCTATATAAATTATTTGTAATACAGAAGATTTTTCTTTCATCTCCCATTTATTTATAACAGTATGGATTTGTGGATATTTATTTTATACTTTGAGTTTTAATCCAATATTTCTTTATTTTGTAGCTCAAATTGTTCCAGCTTTGGTCATCAGCAGCTCTTTCAGTTGGCCACTCTGTCCCTTTGACATATCCCCATCATTGTGGGGTTTTTCCCTACCTGTACCTCCTTACTTTCTGATACTATAAGATGCTCCAGGCTCATCCTGTATATTTCCTGTGCCAGTCCTACTACCGCCCACTTCTCCAAGAAGCCCTGTTTCCTTTTGTTGGAGAATAGTATTAGAAACCAAGATCTCAGTGCTAGGTGTGCTTGTTGTACTTTTTTTTTTTTAATAGATCTTTATTGGAGTATAATTGCTTCACAATACTGTGTTAGCTTCTGTTGTACAACAAAGTGAATCAGCCATATGCATACATATTGCAATGTACTTTTGATTGCAAAGGTTTGGTGGTTTGGTGCATTATGATAATGCATTAGCATTTCAGCTTAGACCACACTCCAGAGCTCCTGATTTAATAGGTGGGGACTGAGAATTTGCATTCCTAACAAGTCTCTGGTGATGCTGATGCTTCCTGTTCAGGAACCGCATTTGGAGAATCATTGCATTATGGGTTAAATGGGCTTTTGAGATCAATCCTGTAATAGTGTATCCCAAGTTTCAAGCTACTGGCATGCACAAGTTGTCTTTTAGAATTTATGCTGCTAGGTGTTAGTTGCTGTAACTGGGTTCACTTATCCTGGATCATTTACCATAGGAAAACATACAGTTAATGTGAGACACGGCCAAAATATTGAAGACAAGTAAAATTAGAGTTTTCAAGCTCATACTTATAAACCAGGAATCCAAACTCTGCCTCAGTTTTTCAACTAGTAAAATGGAGAGTCTGGTAAACTTCTCTAGTGTAGACAAGAGAAAGAAATGGAAGGAGAGATACTGTCTATGGGTTTATTTAGTAGAAGGGGAAATGTGTTCTGTCTCTATTCTCAGGTGTTGGGTTGCAGTCCAACAAAAAATACTCTTTTTTTTCCCAGATACAATTTCTTTTCAGTAGATCTAACCTTACTCCAATGGTCAGTCAGGGATCCGGAGGAAGGTAGAAGAGGATTATTTTTATTATTTATATTTTAAATATATTTTTAGTATCTGTTATTAATTATAAAAGTGGCCATCTTTACATATCTACTGTAGCTGTAGATTCCTAATGATTTTGAAGAAGCTCTGTTAAGATTGCTAGAAACTTTGAATGGTTCTGCATAGGAGAATTCATGAGTGGGAGAATGAAACTAACATTTATTGATGGTTGTTATTACACAGTGTAGGCTAAACTTCTATAACAAATAGACTCCAAAATGCAATGGCTCTAACAAAAGCTCGTCCTTGCTCACACACAGTCTGGTGTGGGTGTTCCAAGGTGCTGAGGTGGCTTGCAGCGCGGGAAGCGATGGGCAGGGGGCACAGAGGGTGGGAGGTTCTGTTTCATGCATTTATTAAGGGACCGGGCTGCCGTGTTCAGTGTGTCTTCAAAGTCTGTTTGACATTGTTCCAGCTCAGGGACCAATTCCTGTGGCAGGGGAATGGGATATTGATTGACGCAGCCAGCCTAGGCCATGCCATTCCTGGGGTGGGAAAGGCTTCTGGGGAGTGCTGGGTAGGCATGAATAATTCTTCCTTCTACCCAAACTTCCCTCCACAGAAAACTTTATAAACTTAGACATTTGTACTTTCATGTAAATTAACACACAGAGATAGTCTCCTAGGATTTTTAAACTTAAATTCCTTGTTCTACCTGTAGGATAAAGGGCTTTATTCACAATGAAGAAGTTCAAGAATTGGCCCCAGCAGATGGGGTCTGGTACTTTAGGTTGAGTTGGGCTGCTGGGGGCTGCTGGGAGCTCCAGGAAAATAACCTGGTGTAGACAGATGGACGTGAGTTTGAATTCTGGCTTAGTAACTTACTAGCCAGACCCTGGGCAAGGTGCTTAAATTCTCTGGGTCTCACCTTCTTTGCGTGTAAAATGCTAAGAATTTCAGCTTCCTTGTGAAGTTTTATAAGGAGTCAGATAAAATATATAAAGTGCCCAGTGAATACTCATTCCCTTTCCTGAAATCACATGTCAAATGTGGCCACCATTCCTCTTACATAGAAGGCTACCTCTGATTACCGAGAATATACATTAATATGTCTTACCTGAGAGCCCCCAGACTGCCTTCTTAGCTTTGAACAATTTATAACAACACTTTAAATGGCTCTCACCCTGATGGAGGTAATCCTTCCAATGTTCTCAAGGGATATGTATAATTTGGATAATGTAGTGGAATTGGGACTTCTTTCCTTTTTTTTTTTTACCATATCTCTGTTTTGTCTTCATTTTCCCCCTTTAGCTAGTAAAAGATCAAAATTAATTAAATCTTTTGATGTATTAGGATAGCTCTTAGAGTAAAAGTGTTAAGATAAAGGCACTGAACTTTTCTACATGATTGTAGCTCTATAACCCGAACACAGATTTAATGCCATGTCTTTTAGCCTCTGGGAGATTAATTACTGTACCAAATGCTACCAGGCTGACTGAGTTTCTTACTTGAAGAGTGGGAACAGTAGTCTGCTATTTTATGGGGTTATATCTGAAATCAGTTGAGCAGGACTCTGACCAGGCATGAGGCCTTAGGGCTGTTCAAACCCTAGGCATTCTCCCCACCCAGACTCTGGTTGGTGCCATGGGTCTGGGCGACAAACCATAGTTAGAAACGGGGAGAGTGGTGATTGCCTCCACTTCCTAGCCTCCAGGAGAAGGATGGAGAGCATGGAGGCTGGTAAGCTTGCTGTCAGGAAGGTGATGTGTTGCTATGCCAGGCTCTCCTGCCATTTCTCTCGCTTTGAACCCAGAGTATCTTAGTTTACTTTGAAGCAGGAGACATGAACTGATAAACACTGGAAACCTTTTAGTCTCACATGATGTGGCTATTTTAACTCACCCCAAAACGCTCCTGTGGGCTTACGAAGCAGCAATTCTGGGTCCCTCTGCTCCCCCAGCAGTGGAGAACCATTTCATAAGGACCTGTCGACTTCTCATCTGATAAACAATGAAACCAAAGGGATGAAAGCTGGATGAGTTTTGAAGCCTTTACGGTCTTTTCCCACCAATTGTTAGCACTCTGCCTGGCTTGCATGTGCTGCATTCTCATATAATGCATTTCATTTCTCTTGACAAACACTGACTGCTTTAAGGACCCTATGCAAAGAAAAAGCTGACGCTCACTCTGTTCAGGACCCATTTTCTGTTTTCATGGCTTGCTGACTTCAAATAAAGATGCAAAATGAGCTTGGAGGGACAATGCACATCAGATTATGTTTCCAGTGAAAGGGCCTTGATGATCACAAACATTTCTAAGCTCCATTTAAGGACCCAGTTATTTACATCAGTAATATCCAACACCATCAAATTTCAGGACAGCAAATGAAGGTGGATGTCCCGTGAAGTTTTTGGGGGTGGGACGTGGCTAACCAGAAATATTCAGCGGCTGTTACAGTAGGTCAGACCTCAGATCTGAACGACTTCAGGTGTCTGCAAATGACCTTTCATTGGCGAGAAGGTGGCTTCGTTAAGCACGTGTTGAGCCCTGTGACCAGAGGCAGATTTACCATGAAGCCGAGTAAAACTTAGCAATGTGGACACATGGTTGTGCTTTTGAAAAATGTGCATAAATAAATTCTGTCTCCCCTCTGTCTTTCTTCCCATTGCACCTGTCCTTGAATTGGGTGGTACTGAGATGGCCATAGGGATTTGGGGTTCTGGCAAAGGGAAGATGAATTGGGGATGCATTTATTTTAGGTTTAGAGGGATAATTTTATGTGGTTTGCAGTCACTACTGTGTTTAGTTATTTTTAAGTCATTCTGATGATGGACTGACTTCTAGGAATACTTCTGCTGCCCACTGGGCTGACACACCCAACTTTGAAATGAATGTGCAGGGCCAGAAGCTGGATCATGATATGAACATACTATAATGCCTGATACAAATACTAGGTGGGTGGTGATGGAGGGGCACCATTAGAAGTGCCTTAAAAAAACCAGATGTGAAAATATTTGAAGGGAGGGGTTGGTTTTCATTAAAGCCTAGTCAAAATAGAAGTTCTCCCTGTCAGGGATATTCCTGATAATGCAATGTACAATTATAAATGCACCATACAATTTCTCTTTTTGTGAGAATTCAAATGTATTAGAATTCCCGAGGGTAGGGCAGAATCTGTAGCAGGACCACCACCAGTGAATTCATCGCGAGGTGAGGTTGCATATACCTTTAAATACTGGTACTTAAAATACTGGTGCAGATAGCTCTACTAAAATCTGGTGGTTCCAGATGAAAAGGAGCACAAAATTGTCAGCGATTCAACAGACAGCCAGAAAAATGAAGAAACAAAACTCTACATGTTCAAGTCAGTGTGTGTTATATATGAGTAATTTGACTTACACTATTATTATACCTCAATACAATGTAGTGGCAATTAAAAAATACATTTTAATTGTTGTGTATGCCTTAAGTGAATATTGCATAATTTTTAGAATATGCAGCCAAAAATGTAGAAAAAGTAGAGGTGTTTCACAAATTTAATTATAAATATGTATGTATTTTTCTGATTTTATGATGTTTGTGGTATTAGTCAGCTTTTAAACACCAAAATTTTTTTTCACTCCAAATAAAAATCCATGTCCATACATAATTTTGTAGAGATAACTTTGTTTTTCTTTCTTGAAGAAGGTACCTCAACTTGTATAAACTTCAGGCTCCATAAAACCTGGATTTGGCCCTGTTTGCAACCTGGGAAGATGTATACTGGCCATAGTTACATGTGGCTTTATAGTATTCTGTATCTTAATCATTGGTTAAAATTTTTTTTTTAAAATGCATTTGACATTCTAAAGAATTGGAATGGAATCAAAGAAAGTTATCTCCTCACCTCCACGTCCCGAACATCTTAAAAAAAAAAATTAACTCCAGAACTCACTTGTTAAATTTTTAGATCCTAAAGCTGCCTTCAGGGGAGAATCTCTTCACATCCCTGAAGCCAGGGAGGGTGGCATTTATCTTGCTCTCTCATAGCCATTCCTAGAAAATTACCTGTTCACCTTCTTGTAAAAGCTCCTCCCCTTTGGAGGTTCCTACTGCCTAGCACTTTCTCTCCATGAGTGAAAATTACTGAGCTCTCCACTTATGCTCTCAACCATCAAAGACTCTTTGCCCAACTTACTGTAAACCTAGAATATTTCAAACATCCATTATAACACACTCAACAACCTAGCTATATTGTTAAGGTGGCTGCTGTAATGTATTACCACGCACTTGGTGGCTTAAAATAACAGAAGTTTATTCTGCCACAGTTCTGAGGCCAGAAATCTGAAATCAGTGTCACTGGGCTAAAATCAAGGTATTGGTAGGCCATGCTTCCTCTGGAGGCTTTAGGGAAGAATCTGTTTCTTTCCACTTTCAGCTTCTAGTAGCTGCCAGCACTCCTTGGCTTGTGGCTACATCATTCCAAACTCTGCCTTTGTGGTCACATTGCCTCCTCCTCTTCTGAGTGTGTAAAAATCCCCCTTTGCCTCCCTCTTATAAATATACATGTGACAGCATTTAGGGCCCACTCATATAGCCAGGATAATCTCTTTATCTCAAGATCCTTAATTTAATCACATGTTTAAGGACCTTACTCCCCCCCACCTTTTTTTTTGGCCACATAAGGTGACATTCATAGGTTCCAGGGATTAGGATGTAGATGTCTTTTGGGGACCAATTTTCAGCCTACCACACTAATGTGGGAATTTTTAGATGTTGTCATCTCCATGCCTTTCCTGAACTGTTCCAGTTCAGCCACCTACTTCCTGGACAACATACTCTGAGGACTGTCATACCCCAGAACTGCTCTGTGTTAGAGAGCTGACGACAGTCTCTGCCGTTCTCTGAAACACCCCTACCTCCCGTGCAACTATACTTTGACCTCAGAGACTTTGGGTTGCTTAAATCCTCAATTTTCTCCCAATCTTTCAACCCCCTTCTTGCTTCTCTTCCTTTCTACTTAGCCTAGACATTCCAGGTGATGGAAAACCTTGAGCTTTTATCTCACCTGATTACTTGCAGCCCTCCAGGGCACTATTCTAGAAAGCCCTTGAACCTGGACTCAAGGGACTGTGGACATGCTTGGCTTCTGCACTTGGTCTGCTGAGTCCTCACGGAAGGAGAGTCACGGAACCACATGGATTCCACTCTCCAGCCTCAGCACCCCTGCTTCTGCTCCATCAGTAATCTTTCCTTTCCTCTGTTCCTCTCTGTCTGCTCAATAGTCTTTCTCAGATCACGTTCTGTTGACCTCCTCTATCAGAATCTCTTGGAATGCTTGTGAAAAGAGACTCCTGAGTCCCACCCCAGATCTTTGGATCAGAATCTCTGGGGAGGGGTCTAGAAATTTTCATTTTCAACAAGTCCCCACCAGGTAACTTTTTTCCCCCTCAATTCTATATTGGTTCTCAAGTATTTTTCCTTCTGGGAGTTTCTAGTACACTAACCCCAGCAGTTAAAATATGAGTTCAGTACCAGTTGGGAAACACCATTTCCAAGCTCCCTGAGTGCCCCCTACCCTCGGAAGATGCATGGCTCTCCCTGTAGCCTGGCATCAAAGAGTTAACCACTCCTGTTCTGACTTGCTGGAGGCCCTTACCACACTAGTTAAGTGTTTTAAGTACATCTTTACTCTCCCTCCTTCCTTGACATTGCCCTTCCCCAACTATCATCTCCTTTCTCTTCTTTTTTTTAATATAATTTTGTTTAAAATGTATCAGTCAAAAAAAGAGAGAGACAAGGACCAAAAAACCCTCCAAAAAAGAAAACAAAATACGTATCAGAACAGACAACAGAAAGCACTCAGCTAATTCAGGAGAAAGGGGTTTTAACATAGGGAATTACCAAAAGGGTTGGAGAGCAGACTCAAGGAGCTAAGACAGTTCCCAGCACTCTGGTTGTGATCCAGAGACCGGGGAGTCCTGCTGTCACCACCAATGCTTGATTCAAGAACATAATGCTGAATACAGGAGCATTACTGATTTGAGAGCACTCTCCAGGAATACAGAATTTAACACCTTGCCAAGGACTACAGGAGATGGTGCAAACTCCCTTCTAAGGTGGCTCCTATAAGCCTGGAAAAAAGTGATGGCCTACACTAAGTGAGGTTGCAGTGTTGGGATTGCCATGACAGAGGATGGAAGAAGGGATTCAAAGGCCCAGAGAAGTCAGCAAACTAGAGTGGATATACTGTGAAAGGCCAAAAAAGTCACCCCATGGTTATGTTCCATGGGAAGGCTCGAAGGATACACTATTTACCAACTATACACAGGATTCACTGGTGGGAGGGGTGTAAGCAACACCAAGAAGTCTCATGATGGCTCTCCTCTGTAGGCCAGGACTGATGGTAGGAGATGCTGCCAGAGAACCAGGCACTGGTAGCAAAGTCCTAGACCATGAAACAACAGAGACCAGGTGGCAGTGATTAACCTTCAGCAGCCAGGTGGACACAATTATCATAATGAGTAGCAAGTGCAAAGGGGAGTAGAGTTGCTAATCTGCAGAGTTGTGGATGATTAATTGAAGGTAGCAGTCCTAGGGACAAAATAGATGAGCAGAGACAAGGGTACTACTCAATGTGGACCATGAAAAGAAATCAAGGATGGATGGTATTTTAATTTCTTAGGGCTGCTATAACAAAGTACCACAACCTGGTGGCTTAAAACAACAGAAATTTATTTTCTTTAAGTTCCAGAGGCTAGAAGTCTGAAATCAGGGTGTTGGCAAGGTTGGTTCTTTCTTCAGGCTCTGAGGGAGGATCTGTTCCATGCCTTTCTCCTAGCTCCCGGTGACTGCCAGGAGTCCTTGGTTTGTTAATACATCACTCCAACATTTACCTCTGTTGTTACATGGCATCCTCCTCTCTGTGTGTCTGAGTCCAAATTTCCCTCCTCTTATAAGGACAGCCATCATTGGATTAGGGTCCACTTGGTATAGTATGATCTCATCTTAACTTGATTACCTCTATGAAGAACCTATTTCCAAATAAGGTCACTTTCCGTGGTCCCAGGTGGGCATGAATTTGGGGGCACACTATTCAATCCGGTAAAGATGGTCAGAAGGCTGATGGAAGTTTTCCTAACAAAAAGGCATAATCCCTTTCCCATTTTTAAGACCCGAGAAAGTTTTGGGGTCTGGAATGTATTGGCTGAAGGAGAGGTTCAGTTCCCTGGTGGGAGGATCCTGCAACCCTGCAGCACGTGGAGGTAATAATGATCTTCCTAGTCCTTCCTTAAAGGGATATACCACCATTTACCTGGGTAACTGAGCACTGAGGACCCAAATATTTCAAGAATTATTGGACAAATGATCCCAGTTGGCATTAACACCTGGAGACCCAAGCATCCTCATGGGCCTCCTGTTAGAGTGTGGGTATAGTGGAGCCAGGTAATAAATTAAGGGAGCCCTTGCCACAGTGGGTAGGCTAGGTCTGGTTCATAGTGGGTAAACTGCATCTGCAGATCCATCTGGTGGTCATCTTCCTGGTCCCTGAATGTATAATTGGAAAAGATATACTTGGTACTACCCCTGTATAGGATCTTTAGCTAACTGAGCCTCCAAATGATACATTTGGAGACCAATAAGCCACTTGGTAGAAGTTTAACTACATTGGATCCCGTCTACACAGAAGAGAATAGTGACTCATTCAGACAGGAACAGACACATGTTCTGGGAATGGATCTACTTTTCCTGCCTACAGGACCTCTTTTAGCACCACTATTTAAGGGCTTGTAAAGAGTTTGATCCATTGGTGTGGGATCCTACATACTATGACATCAAATGAGGGGACCCACTTTCCAGGAAGGAGGTGTGGGAGAGGGTCCGTGACTATGGAATTCACTGGTCGTATTATACATTGCACCACCCCAAAGCCAGTGGCCTGACAAAGCATTGGGGTGGACTGCTGAAGTCACCACTTAAGTGCCAGCTTGGAGGTAGTTTAGAAGGTGGATGCCATCCTCTAGGACACAGTGTACACCTAGAATCAAAGAACTTTATATGTGGCTGTGTTCTCAATAGGAAGAATACACTGGTCTGAGAACTACAGGACGGCAGCAGATCCCACTTTCTGTAATTTTCAATGACCTACTTAGGGGAATCTCATCTTCACAAATCTGGGCTCTGCAGGCTCAGAGATTTTTTGATTCCCAAAGGGGAACACTTCCACCAGGGGATCTAGGAAGAGTCCCATTGAACTACCAGGCTTCTATCTGGGCCCTTTGGGCTTCTGATGTTCAGGAATAAGCAAGTCAGAAGAGGAGTTACCATTCTGGTAGGGGTCACTGACCCTAACCACGAGGTGGTGGTAGGCTGCAGTTACACAGGGGGCAGGAAGTAATGTGTTGCCCTCCAGGTGATCCATTTGCGTGCCTCTTGGTATTCCCTTTATCAGTTTTGATAGTAATTAGACAAGTACAGTAACTTTGGCCTGAGAAGGGCATAGTGACCATTGCTCAGATGCTCAGGTATGAGATTCTAGGTCACATCATCAGATAAGCCACGGAGACTAGCACAGGAGGTAGCTGAGGGTGAGGTGAATCTAGAATAAGTAGTAAAGGAAGGAAATGATGAGGATCAGTTGTGGGCCCAAGACCAGCTGCAAGAGTGGGGCTGCAGTTCATCCTACTCATTTTCCTTTTAGATTTTGCTCAGAAGAGAGATCCACCAGAATCTTAAAAATTATTATTTTTTCTTTTAATTATATCAGGATGATAAATGGATTCTTAACTTATGGCCTATTAATAACTCAATATATTAAGTTTTAAGTTCTATTTTTCTTCCTTGCAACTGACTCCCCTATCACCTCAATCCATCAGATTCCTCTTGACACTGGTAATATCTGCAACAGGCATCAGGGAGTGGTGGTGGGGTAAGTCTGGTGTTTTCTTCCCCAGAGGGATTTGTTTTTGAGTATCAGCCCTTGCAGACATATCTGTTGCCAACTGGGTCAAGGGAAAGAGAGTAATCCCCTCTCCCAGTTTTTGGAGGGTATCCTGACTTTTTGGTATTGTGAACCCAGGGTGCATTAAGGCTGGCAGTTAGAGGCTGTGTGGATGTGACTGTCCCTGAGGCTGCCTGGCAAAGCCTAAGTATAGCATTGGAAATATACATATGGACCTTTTACTAGAGTTAGGAAGGAAATTAGCTATATCTCTGGGATATCATCCACCATGAAAGCAGGGCTGGAAGCCAGAAGATTCCAGTGGACCAGCCAATTGCCCAGCCACAGCAAGGATCAGGAATTATTCTCCAGGGACCAGTGCAGGGGCAGACCTCAGTGGCTGTCCAGGGACAACATCAGATCTTCCAGCTCTCTCCACTACTACCCTCACTGCCATCACCTGTTGTCCAAAGGACAGACTGACTGGAGATGGTGTAGCACCGTACTGAAACTGGGATTTTTGGCTGGAAAATCACTGTATTGCAACAACTGTATCTGAAATTAGCAGGGTTAAATTTTCTACCATTAGCAGAAATAGAGACTTGGAGTCCAGATTATACAGGTATGAAATAAAGAATGTTTCACACCCTCCTCAATTATACCAACTTATATCGCTTTGTAATGTTGGCTTATTAAATACAATTTGCAAAATTCAGATTGGTCCCTCATGGTCCCATTAACCAAAAGTAACTACATTGATAACAGTAACATTAAAATGTAATATATTTCCCCAAAACAATCTTGAGAAAACAAAACGGAGGCTTCACACGTCCTAATTACAAAACATATTAAAAAGCTACAGTAATCAAAACAGCCTGGTGCTGGCATAAAGACAGACATAGACTAATGGAATGGAATAGGGAACCCAGAAATAAACCCTCACCTAAGTGGTCAAATGATCTTCAAATAATTGTGTGTCAAGTGTACACAATGGGGAATGGATAATCTCTTCAACGAATGGTGCTGGGGAAACTGGATAGCCACATGCAAAGGAATGAAGTTGAACCCTTATCTTACACCATATACAAAAACTAACACAAAATGGATTAAAGACCTAAATGTAAGACCTGAAACTTATAACACTCCTAGAAGAAAACACAGAGAAAAAGCTTCATGACATTGGTCTTGGCAATGATTTCTTGGATATGACATCAAAAGCACAGGCAACAAAAGCAACAACAGACAAATGGGACTACATCAAACTTTAAAACGTCTATGTAGCACAGGAAACAATCAGAGTGAAAAGGCAACCATCAGGATGGGAGAAAATAGTCACAAACCATGTATTTGATCAGGGGTTAATATCCAGATATATAAAGAACTCCTACAACTCAACAACAAAAAAACCAAATAATCCAATTAAAAATGAGCAAAGGTTTGTGACCACCTAGACGGGTGGGAGAGGGAGGATGGGAGGGAGACGCAAGAGGGAGGGGATATGGGGATATATATATATATATATATGTATAGCTGATTCGCTCTGTTATACAGCAGAAACTAACACAACAATGTAAAGCAATTATACTCCAATAAAAATGTTAAAAAAAATAGTAAAAAAATAAAAGGTGAATTTACTAGTAAAAAGAAAGAAAAAAAATTAGCAAAGGACTTGAGTAGACATTTCTCCAAAGAGGATATACAGATGGTCAACAAGCATATGAAAAGATGTTTAACATCACTAATCATCAGGGAAATGCAAATCAAAACTATAATAAAATATCACCTCATACCCATTAAGATGGCCACTATTAAAAAAAACAGAAAATAACTTGTGTTATTAAGGATGTGGAGAAATTGGCACTTTTGTGCACTGCTGGTGGAAATGTAAATTGGTATAGCCACTATGGAAAACAGTAAGGCGTTTCCTCAAAAAATTAAAAATAGAATTACCATACGATCCAGCAATCCTACTTCTGGGTATACACCAAAAGGAATTGAAAACAGGATTTGGAAGAGATCTGTGCACACCCATGTTCATTGCAGAATTATTCATAATTAGCCAAGAGGTGGAAGCAACCTAAATGTCCACTGACAGATGAGTGGATAAAGAAAATGTGATATGTGTATACACACACACACACACACGTACGCACAATGAAATATTATTTAGCCTTAAAAAAGAAGGAAATCATGTCATATACTACAACCTGGATGAACTTTGAGGACATTTTGTTAAGTGAAATAAACCAGTCACAAAAGGACAAATATTGTATAATTCTACTTGTATGGGGTATCTAAGTTAGTCAAACTCTAAGAAACAGAAAGTAGAATGGTGGTTGCCAGGGGTTGGGGGGAGTTGTTCCATGGGTATAGAGTTTCAGTTTTGCAAGTTAAAAAATTTCTGGAGATCTGTTCCACAACAATGTGCAATTAGTTAGCACTCTGAACACTTAAAAATGGTTAAGATAGTAAATTTTATATTTTGTGTTTTTTACCACAATAAAAAGTAATGTATTTCCTTTTAGCCTTTTTCTTAATCATAGAGTCTTCCTTTTAATAACCATCAATTATATATATTTACTTGGACTTGTGGCTCTGTTTGCAAATCCTGCCTGAAGAAATGAAGTAGTTTTGATCCTCAACTTGTTATTCCTAAAAATGAGGTTCTTGTGATCCTCATTAAATTGTGTGGTGGCCAAACCCCCCAAAACAAACGATCCATTTAAGAGCTACTAAGTAATGGTCTGCGGCGTCTTTCTAAATAACAACAGTAATAATTAACAAAAGTATTAATAGCAGCCAATGTTGATTAAGCATTAACTAGTGTCAACAACTGTCCTGAGAGCATGATATATATAATCTTATTTAATCCCCTTAACAACTCTAGGAAATAGACCCTTGTTATTCTAAATTTTACTCCTGATAAAATTGAAACTCAGAGAGGTTACCTAACTTACACAAGCCTGCAGAGTTGTAACTTGCAGAGCCTAGATTCATACCCGGTTTTAAAATAAGAGACAATCTAGGGAGAAAGTATTATTCAATACTTTGGCTGAACAGCTTAATGGGAATAATCAAAAGAAGAAACGTTTAAGAAGATGTGGAGTGTTGCTAATTTCATCAACAGATTTGAGAGACCTGGGTATTTGCCTCTTTTTTTCATAATATTTAGCTCAGAAAGTGGTTATCATTTCATTTTCCTCATACAGACCTCAACTGTAGTTTGGGAAAATAGCTCTAGACTTTAGGAGACATGTGTAAGGGACTGTTTCATCTATATGGTAAGCTTTCAGTCAAGCTGCTCTTCACCTTTAACTTAACAAAGGAAAGGGTCAAACTTGAGCTTAGAAACCATTTCCCATGACTTTGTGTCATCTGGGTATTGCAGAGATCTGGTGGGAGGGATGTGCTCAGGAAAAAAGTGCCTTCAATTTGGCACTATTGATAGAACAAAATCTGAGGATCTTTGGATATGTTGTGCCTTGTCAAGAGACTGCAGCAGCCTTTCCCTGCCCCTGGTAGACCTGGCAAACCAAATGGCAGCTATAATTTTTAAAACCTCTCCTTGGTCCCTCTCTACATCAGCAGTATTAGACCCTCCTCTGGCTGCCCCCCAGCTTGGGGAGGGACCGTGGAGGCAGCAAGTCCATGGAAAAGGAGGCAGGTAAAAGGGAAACCCAAGGAGAGAAGAGAAGCCATTGTTTCTGGACTTGGCCACCCCACTCAGGAGTATGGAAGCTACTCGATCTGGATGAATAAGGACTTTTAGAGCTCACAGTAAGTGGACTGTGAATCTTTATTCCTTTCCTGTAATAACATGAGTTGCCTTAATAGGTCATAAAACAGATAAATCAGTTTAGTCTGGTATCTCAGTCTGGCACTGTGTGATGCCATAGAGGAGAAAATCACCTCTCTTCTCCCAAACTCCAGCATTTCCATGAAAAGAAAAATTGCATGAATACCAGCCACTCCCATGAGGCTGGAATGCCCCCCAACCGGGAAGGTTAATCATTATCTAATCTAAAATTTAGAGAGTGAAAATATTTCATGATCTTATCATGTTTCACCCATTCTAAACCCTTTCTGGAAAATACTAGGTATGGGAGTGACATCAAAAGGACTTGAGCTTTATGCCCTATTACCATGTAGCACAAGTGAAGTGTGAGGGTAGGATTAATAAGAAATGGATTTATACACTTGGGGTGGGGTTCATCTTTTCTGGAGCCATGTGATAAATGCTACCCTTGGTTTTTTTTTTTTTTTTTTGCGGTACGCGGGCCTCTCCCGTTGTGGAGCACAGGCTCCGGACGCGCAGGCTCAGCGGCCATGGCTCACGGGCCCAGCCGCTCCGTGGCATGTGGGATCCTCCCCGACCGGGGCACGAACCCGTGTCCCCCGCATCGGCAAGCGGACCCTCAACCACTGCGCCACCAGGGAAGCCCCAACCCTTGGTTGTTTTTATGATGGCGCTTCTCTTTGACTCAGGCTTACTTTGTGCCTGGAAATATAATTAACGTCTTTGTGTTTTAGACATTTCATTTCAAAATGACTGGGTATACCAACAGCTATGGCACTGAAATCATTAAAATCATGCAAATGCTTAAAGTGGATAGGCCTGGGAGATTATAGTTTCATTAGAGAAAAGGCTATAAAGTTAGACCTAGGTAATTACCTTTCCCATTAATGCTAGAAAATTCTGTGCTCCACTGAGAAGTGATCGTGGTGAATCGTGCCTTCTGTGCTTTTACATTCAAACTGCAGGGGCCTTTATTTCATCAGCACAAACTGCAAGGAAACAGCGGCAGCTTTCCAGGTGTACTTTGCAAATTGGGGTTTAAATGTGGAACACATCAAATTAAAATTCAATATTAATTATTTTGTCTTGCTAGGAGTCTGAGTGGTTTAAAGCAGCAAGGGTAATTGTCTAATTCATTGTGTGTGTCTACAGCGAACTTAATCATTATGTCAGCTTCCTAATAAAAGGTTATTATAGAAACAAAGATCCCAATTTTACATATGGTAGGCAAGGGAGGATTCGAAGAGCCGGTCTCTAAGGTAGACTTGAGTATCTTGACAAATGATGCCCATGCTGTGATCAGATACTTAACAAGAAATCTCGTTATTAACTGGGCCTGTACAGATAATTAGCACTTGAGCTTCAAATTTTAAATCTGGCTTGAGATGTATAATTTATCAAAAGCCTTAGCTTGCTGTCAAAGTCTGATAATAAGGTAGTGTTATTGATGAATTGAGATTAAGAGCAGATTGAAGAGAAAATTAGGCCACTGGTTAGCCTGAAAGGTCTGATTTCAATATTTACAGTACTAATTTGGTATTATTTTGGTAAATGGATGTGGTCCCCAAGTGCTGCCTGGTATAAAAGAGTAAACTATGCATCATTATTCTAACAGAAAAAGTATTGTTTACTGTGTACTGGATTTTGCAGCACTAGCAGTCTGGTTAATAGGCTGCTTTATAAGATAAGCGTACCTGCTTTTTATTGTATGCATTTATTATAACCCATTCAGCACCTAGGGCTTTTAGTGAAAATTAGAAAATGTAGCTTCTTTACATTAAAAATGATATTACATTAAACTAATTGCTACAGAGCCTGTCTTCCTGATTTAACTCACTTCTGTTTATTTCTCAGCATTGTCTTCTAAACATTCTTGTCACTGGAATGTAGATAACTACCATTTTATACATTCAAACTACATAAAATGAGCAATCTTTTTTTTTAATGATCTCTGGTAGCACTTTATTGCAAGTGATCTTGGGGGTGGGAGAAGGAATGAGATGTACAATAAACCATCTATCTTCAGTGTCTCTTGTCTTTGAAGCATATTCTGAGTACGCTTCTGTGACCCTTAGCAAGTTAAATCTGACCCTTAGCAAGTTAAATCTTTTTGATGCATGTAATAAAATGTTGTTTGGGGCAACAGCTGATTTCCAAAATTATATTAG
Source organism: Lagenorhynchus albirostris (assembly GCF_949774975.1). Taxonomy (NCBI): domain Eukaryota; kingdom Metazoa; phylum Chordata; class Mammalia; order Artiodactyla; family Delphinidae; genus Lagenorhynchus; species Lagenorhynchus albirostris. The sequence goes on along the minus strand of NC_083100.1, from coordinate 57,532,550 downwards.
GCATAACAGAAGGCTGTAACAAATTGTCTCCCTATTTTTCCTTGCTTGAGCTCACAGATGGGATTGCAAAGTGTTGGAGTATTTTGTTGTATATCATATCAGGTATAACTAGACAGTGCCCTGCACCATAATATATCTATGTGTAGCTCATAGCAATATCTGCCCGTGAAATAATAAAGCACAGGACTGCTGGTTTCCGGAAAATTGCTCGAAAATCCCTTATAATATGTTATTGGCAGCAGCCCCTCTTCTCCAGTCTCCAGCTGTCCAGCGGGGTGTGCCAAGTCACAGCAGGACCTGAGGACTATTTGCATTGAATGGTGGCACCGAGCTTTATGGTGATTTTCCTTGTGTATTGTGCACTTGCAGACAAGAAGGCTTTCCAAGACTCAGCAGGAGCGTTCCGCTGTTTATGCTGAGGTGGTTAGCTAGTTGGCAAATTGCTATTATTCAGAAATGTGTGGCAGAGGAAAATGTATTGCATTACATTTTCTATCAATATTGTCTCAGTGCTGACCAATAACAGGCCTCCATTCAAGCTGACCCTTCTTTTTGACTTTTATCTTAGCTGTGATTAGATTGAGTGGAATTTAGTGGGGGTGTTTTCTTGGGAGGAGGAAAGAGCGTTTTATTTTTGCTCCATCCCAGCTGCATCTCCCCAACCTACCCCCGCCTGGACTCAGCCATGACTCCCCCACCTGCCTGACTCCCGACTCCTGCAATAACATTAGTTTAGCATTCTGCTTTTAGAGGAAAAAGATTTGGTGTTTCAGCTGTTCCACTATATGTTGACTACTGACTAATGGATATTTATTCCACTTTATTGCTTTCTATAGGCAAAACTCAAACAAAAGGAATTGGATTTTGGTAATAGCAATGAATAGCATTGGCATTTTTTGACAGCAGTAAGCATAATAATAACCCCACTCATAGAGACAGGACTTACAGCTTTTCAAAGCACTTTTACCTGCATCATCCCCCTTGATCCTCACGTATGACACAGGCAGGGTAGGGATTTTAATGCCCATTTGATAGATGAGGAAAATCAAAACAAGGAAAGTTTATAGAATTAGCTTATGGCAGATATGGGAACGCTTTGTTCTTTGAACTTTCTGACTTTTGCCCTCTGTTCTTTCCTCGGAATAAAGTAGTTCTAGTCTTTATAATATTTCTTTTTGTCATTAAAGGTTGCAGAAATAATGCCTGTACAGCATTCTTCTTGCATTTCGGAGTTTGAGAAAACAGTTGTCAAGAGCCAACAGAGTGGGTAAAAATGTGTTACTACAGGTCTCTTCTTTGTGGGGTCATTATCTAGCTCCAAGTGTGCATTCTGGAATTGTACTTTGTGCGGCATTGCCTAATAGCCCACGAAGGTACCACAGCGAAGCCTCACATACTCTGTATCTAAAAATCATCGTTCGAGAGGTACAAACGTCCAGTTATAAAATTAATAAGTCTTGAGGATGTAATGTACAGCACGGAGAATACAGTTACTAATATTGTATTAACTGTGTATGGTGACAGTAGCTAAACTTCTTGTGGTGATCACTTCCCAATGTATACAAATGTCAAGTCACTATGTTGTACACATTAAAACAAATAATACTGTATGTCAAATAAACTTGAATAAGAGTCATACATCTAAAAACACCATTTATTAATTCCAGATAGTTCAGGTAGTGCATAAATTTTCAGAAAATCACCTTTAAAAACATTCAGGAAAGGTGGTGACAGGCAATGGTGCTGGGATTAGAACTCAGGGTTTCCCTTCTCTGATGTCCACATCACTAGGCCTGTAGTTTTCTGGCCTTTCAAAAATTCCAACATCCCACCTCCATCCCAGTCACACAATGCTGGTTCTATTAGGCCGCATTCACCTGGGAACTTTGGAGGCAGGGAGATGAGTGTGTTTCCTGAAGGAGAGCTCCTTTCTCAAACACCCGCTCTCAGCCTCTAGCCTGCGGGACTGAGTCTGAGCTTGTCAATAAACTGTGAGGAGCTGTTTAGCGGCAGCTGCATGTAGTAGAGTTAAAATATTTTCTTCCCTTTCAAATAAGATTAGGAACTCATCACGAATAAATTGCATGTGCATGTGGGACAGGTTGGTACACGTGGCAAAGAAGTAAATGATCATCAATGATCACAGTGTGAGAACAGGAATTTGTATTTTATATGAAACTCACAGGTACCAGATTTTTATGCTCTACACCCAGGCTCTCTCCTATGCTTGCAGCTTCAGCTGAAGGCAACGAAATGATTGTGTTCTGAAGAGAAGGCTGTGTGTGTGTGTGTGTGTGTGTGTGTGTGTGTGTGTGTGTGTGTGTGTGTGTGTGTGTGTGTGTGTGTGTGTGTGTGTGTGTGTGTGTGTGTGTGTGTGTGTGTGGCAGGGGGAGAAGAAGAGGAGGGGAAAGGAGGGAGAAATTTAGTTTACAAAGAAAAATCACGGCGAAGTAACAAGTATGAAAATGTTAACAAAACCAATAACAGAGGTGAATCAAGAACTGAATGTGTCTGTAAATTTTTTTGAAGTTTTATTCCCTGTAGCAGTATTTTTGTTTAAAAAGATGTATTATGTTAATATGCCAGTTAAGGGATATGGATATTTCAAGTCTCAGCACAAAGACATTTTTCATCTGGTAAGTGATGGGTTTTGCTTTTTTAGAGCAGTGTGGATAGGGTACAAGTTTTTAATGTTTTTAAAGCAGATATTTGAAATAAATAGCTATCATATCCATATTGCCATTATTCTTTTTAAAATTTATCTTAAATGTAGATGTAAAAAATAAAGAGGAAAAACACCAGACAACATTTATGAACTAACATTCTCAGACAATCCCCCATCCCAAATGAATGAAGATTTATGGTGCATTTGGCATCATAGAAACTCTAGCTGTTTCGCATTTTAAGCTAATTTCAATATACACACTGAAGAATTAGTCTAGATGTTTGAGAGGTAATCATTTTTTCATTATAAATTAATTTGTCCTTTATGATTTGAAATAAAAATTTTACTTTAAGCATTCAGAGGTTCTAAACTAGTACCTTTTTAATTTTAATTAAGCAATGTACCTTTTAAGGGCTCTGCAAAAGCCTAGTTATTTCTTAAATTCTTATCTCAGCAATGTTTAAAGGCAATACAATGTTGTTTTTAAAGTTGGGCATATGCAGTGTATAAGTTACTATCTAACTCTCAAAGAGACTGGGACTTTGCGGATGCTTTGCCATATTTGATCAATATGTACCTGTATAACAGCAATGCTACATTTATCCCTGTTGTCTGTTATCTACTGAAAATGAATTGCCCGAAAATTGCAGGAGGTCACGTAGTGTTTTTCTTGTCATTTGTACTGCCTTCTTATTTCGTGATGTGTTCATACAAACACAAAGTTCAGTAAACACACACACATTTGTTTTCACAAACGGATTAATCAGTATGCAAAAATTGTCCATGGCATTGCTTTCAGTTCTACTGGAACCCAAAGGAGCTGAATAGAAGCCGGCTCTGTTTCTGTTGGTTGGGGCATTGGGCTAGGCAGTCACTGCCTGAGTTTCACCAATAGGGGTCTCCAGTGTACCACAGAACTGTTTACAACCACCCCATTATGATTATTTACAGTATGCTGTACATGCAGACACAGGCACAGGGGCAGAACAGACTTATATGGGCTGGGGCTGATACTGGACTTATTCAAGGAGTGAAAGGGTGACGTCACAAGTTATAAGTAATGAGGAGAAGCAAAGACATGTAGGTTTGGTGTGAGAACACCTTTAACCTAACAGTGCAGACATAATCTGACTGTTCCTCAAATGGAGGAAAGAATATCCAGGCAGTTACAGTGGTGTTTCCAAATATTTAAATGTGTCTTTGTTTATATGAAACATCCAAAAGAGTGAGTGAATTCCTCTTTTCTCACTTGAACATTTTGGGAATGAATCTCAGGGTTGAATAAATCTCAACCCTGAAATTGGTTCATAATAATGTTTTATAAAGTTATTTATATTAATGCGATTGTAGGTGTTTAAATTTGTCTTTCCCTCCCTTTATTATAGATAATTAGGGTAAGAAAATCCAGAAAGGTCAATTACAATTTACCATCATTGAATGTAAAATTTAGGTCATGTTTAGAAATAGCAATATAGCTTCATGATATATAAAGCATGTCATAAGATGTTTTCTTTTTATGAATCATGGAATTCCTTCGTGCCATCCATTCTGTGAAAAATTAGTTTTTAAAAACTATTTATGCTAAGTGAAATAAGCCAGACACAGGGGGACAAATATCACTTTTATGAGGAATCTAAAATAATGAAACTCACAGAAGCAGAAAGTAGAATGGGTGTTTCCAAGGGCCGGGGTGGGGATATATGGGGAGATATTAGACAAGGAGTACAAAGTTCTGTTTATACAAGATGAAGAAGTCCTAGAAATTTACTGTACAGCATAGTGGCTATAGTTAATGTACTGTATACTGAACACTTCGCTAAGAGTGTAAATCTTATGTTAATGCTTCTATTTTTAAACATAAATATAATAAGGTGGGAAGAAACTTCTACAGGTGTGGATATGTTTATGGCATAGATTGTGGTGATGGTTTCACTAGTGTAGACTTAGTTCCAAACTCAAAGTTTTATACATTAATTATGCACAAATTTTATAGGTCAAAAATTAATTAAAATTCAGTCTTTTAATTCAAGAAATTGAAATTTAAGGGTATATTTTGAAGACTACCATAATGACAGAGATTTTTAAAATAGCCAACTACCTACTGGATGAATATGTGTTGTTGAATATGTGAAAACACACAAAAACATTAAAAAAAAACAAAAACCCCCTACTAACAAATTATTTCTGCAGTTTTGGGTTTAGATCTATTTGTGTAGAAGGCAACAGGTATTAAAAATGCCTTCCCCTTGGGCTTCCCTGGTGGCGCAGTGGTTGAGGGTCCGCCTGCCGATGCAGGGGACGCGGGTTCGTGCCCTGGTCCGGGAAGATCCCACATGCTGCGGAGCGGCTGGGCCCGTGAGCCGTGGCCGCTGAGCCTGCGCGTCCGTAGCCTGTGCTCCGCAACGGGAGAGGCCACAGCGGTGAGAGGCCCGCGTACCGCAAAAAAAAAAAAAAAAAAAAAAAAAAAAATCCTTCCTCATCATTCATTTATTCATTCAACAAACATTTATTTAGGTTTTGCTTTGTGAAATCACTCAGTGTCTAAAGGAAAATATCTCTCTTTAGGGAGTGCAGTCTAGTAAATGATAAATAAAAAAGAAATCCTAATAGAAAAACAGACTGAGGAAGGAGCTAGCATTAAGGCAAAAGTAAGGTAGTGGGAAAGAGGATTAAACAATTAATTCTGAGGGAGGGGGTTGTACGTGGTCAAAAATGTGTTGGCCTTTGAGATGAGTTGTGGATGAAGTTTAGGATTGTGATGGCCAGTGTTGGGGAGAAGATAATTTCATGTGCAAAGACTTGGAGGCTAATCATGGAATGACAAATTAGTATAGAAATGGAGTAAACTGTAAGAGATGTGTTGGCTTATTCTTTCAGAGAAGGGAAGATAGGTGAAGTTATAAAGGGTAAAGATAGCCTTGGTGAAGGCGAATTGAATTTAGAGTTCAAGGTTGTGAAAGGGTGGAAAGAAACCCAGGTAACTATAGAATATTAATTTCCAGGAATCAGAGTCAGGAAGGTTAGGGGATTGTCAAAAATGACCCCATGGGAAAGAAGCACATAGCTGTGTAAAGGCTGATTCAATAAAACCCCATGGGACAGCACCACTGTGGTCTATTTCACTTTTTCACATTTAGCTCTAGCCAACCTGCTCCTTTTCAGGTTTGGAAACAGGACACTGATTGTAATTCATTTATGTCACCCTAAGTAGCTGGATGAATTAGGAGTTAGTCACTTTAGTCTTCCCCAGATTAATTTCCTAAAATTAATATACTGTAATTTCTATTAATTAAACTTAATTTCAATTAATAGATTAATTTCTATAAAATAAGACATTGTATTAGCTTACAGCTGAGGTCCCTACCAGCTCTTAAGGATCTTGTGGATCAAAGTAAGACTAAAGACCCAGTTAGGCATATCCCACGAGACAAAGGAGTTCAGAAGAGCTGAATATTTTAAAGTAAATACCTCTAAGGACACAGAAAACTCTATTTCATTGCTAATGTGAGAAAGATAAATGCTACCAAGGAACACCTTGATTAAATGAAGACCAAAGAGCTCAAGTTCAGAAAACAGTACTGCAAGATCTGAAAATACGACTAAGATATTAGAGATGAATATTACAGAAGATTCTAAGCTCCCGGGAATAAATGCAGCAAAACCATACTTGGGCAAAACTGATTTCATATATAACTTCCTTTCAGTGATTCTTCTTTTAATTCAGTTAAAATTAAGTTGCTAATAACACAGGGAAACAAATGATAGAGAGATTAATTCTAACTTCAGGAACCACAGAAGGCTTCCCAGAAGAGATGACACTTGGGCTCAATTACTAACAGTGACTTGTGACTTTATAGGTGGGGAGTGGACAGAAGGGCACCTTGAGTTAAAGGACCAGTATGATCAGAAGACAATCAGAACCACCAAGACTTCTTGGAATTAACAGGTTACATTCAGAAGCAGAGGTAACTTACCTGGGTGGATAAAAAACAAAGGTGAAGATTTTTCTAACTCGATATTAGCTAGGCAGATGGTATTCTAGATGGTATAGCTAGGCAGGTGCCAGCTATCGATCTGCAATATCTCTGAAATTCTTGGGGACTTATATAATGGAACGGCACCAAGATGGTGAGACGAAGTGACAAACAGAATTTGAAATCTAATAACCTTTCAAGTTGTAAAAATGGCTAGTAATAACTGGGACAACTCTTAATAGGAATATAATGTATGTAATGTACACGGGAAAAGAAATCTCAAATGAAATCTAGAAAATGATTCACTATGCACATTGGACAGGAAAAGATCTGGGGCTACAAAGTTGAACATGAATCAATAATAAAGTTATAACACTGTCTGAGGGTCATGCTTTGGGGCCTCTTAAAAGGTGAGAGAGCTTTGGAAGAAGATTCTTTTGCTACACCAGTCCCAGATCCTTTAGCTTGAGGCACATGATAGACATAGCAGCACTTACCAATGTCCATTCTCTGGTAAACACTCTTATGGAGAAACATGGATATCAGGCCAAGTTATAAGTGTGTAATTCAACTGGTTTAAGCCAACAATGACTGTAAATACCACAGATGCTCTTATAAAATTTAACATAGTATTTAGTTTGGGATGGAGGTGGGGTTGGAAAACGGTGTGAAATAAGAATTAGGTTATCATTCTATGCAAAGCAAAAAGACATAAACAAATGAAAGTATTACAAATGATTAAAGGCACAGAAAATGGGGCCTCTGAAGGAATATTATACTCACTGAGTATATAATTCAGAGAAAAGAGAACTGAAAGGTGTCCTAGTAGCACTCTGAAGGAAGGTTTTTGAGAAAACTAGTGATCAGTTTTAGGTCTTCACATGATTAGATTCAACTTTGAAACATCCTCATATTACAGACATTGAAATTAGTTGAAAGAATGCTGCTTTGCTAATAGAAGTGATTATTAGATATAGGAATTGGCCCAGGACAACGCCTGGATGTCAGACTGTCTCACTGAATTCTGGCTCTCCCACTTGGTAGCTGTGTACTTAACTTCTCTGGGCAAAGTTACTTAACTTCTCTGGGCCTCTATATTTTTAATCAGTAGATCAAGATAAAAAGTAGTTGCCATCTCAGAGGGTTTTGTGAGGATAAATGTACTAATACAAATGAAAGAACTTAGAATAATTCTGGAACATAGTAAAGGCTCAATAATTATTAGCTCTTATTACTATTACTTGAGCATAATTGGTGCTCATTAACTATCTATTGATTGATTATCACAGCTAGTGCTGCCAGATTTTCATCTATCTTAAACAATAATGGCAATAATTTTGGGGGCGTGGTTTAGTTAGAGCCTTGTTTGCTTGAATTATATACTGCCCTGGTATATAGTTTTTTATTCCTAAGCAGGTGTGCAGTAGATGTGCACAAAATATTTCTGGATGTTAAAAGGCAAGATTTAGTAACAAAATGCATTTGACAACTCATTGTGAAAACAGGTTCTGCTAATTAATTGAAGGCACTGAATGCATTTTGAGGGGTAGCCCTACATCTCTGAATGCAGAGATGAGACAACTCTGCAGAGAGAGACAACTGTCTCAAAGCTTAGGATGTTTGAAATTGGAGCCCAGCTCCATAGTCTGTGACAATGCACAGTGGTTGATGAGTTAGTTCTTGAGGCTTCTGAATTTTAATGATGCTGAAGATGATATTGTGTGTCCTTCAGCTTGTTAGAGTGACACCAGCACTCCATAAATCATAATACCTGTGTATTGTAAAATCAATAGCAAAGCGCTATCTCAGCGCTAACCCTTAATAAGTTTTTCAGTGCTCTAACAGCTTAAACTTTGCCATAATGCCATTGGTCCTGTAGGTTAGGATCAGAGCATGCTTAATTTGTTTTGTAATAGAGACTTTTCACTAATGAAGGACCGATTAGTTAAGCTTTGGTTGCCACTCTGGTGATCAGTTGGCAGAACAGCTTCTGCAATTAAACTCGTGTATCTCTGTCCTAAAGCAAAAAAGGAGGCTTAAACAGTCAATAAATGTTAATCCAGTCACAACCTGTCTCTGCCTTTGAAGGCTGCCCAGGAGGGTTTTTTTCCCCCACATCACATTTTTTTCATCCTGTTTTAAATGTGGTGGTCCCCATGGAGTCGGGATGTGGCGTACATGACCTCCCACGGTTCTGTAATAAGATCTGGCATGCTAACAACATTGTCTACAGATCTGTCATCTATGGGTCTGTCCATCCCTCCCCCTCCCTCATTTTCTCGTCTCTTTATCCAAGGTTGAAGAATAAATGAGCAACTGAAGCTCACGAGACCTACAGAAGAAATTGGGTAAGTATGTATGAAAAAAGGAGGGTGTGCTTTTGTGTTGCTAGGCCATATATTATGGTCTCTCTCTCCCACTTTCACTACATACGTATGGCTGGGATGGCGTAGGAAAGCCTCTTCCTTGTTTGCTTTTATTGCAGCGAATGTGGGTTATAATTATCACTGATGCCAGGAAGTGAGAGCACAGGGCAGAGCCAGCAAGCAAAGTGGAACTTCAGAATAATTTCCAGGATTGGGAAAGAAGGAGAAAAAAAGAAAAAACTTGGAAATAAAAAAAATCTTCTGAAAACTATTTAGTACTCCCCATGTTATGTGTTCTCAAAATTCCAGATATTTTCCATTGTTTTTTAATTACTCATTTACATAAGAGAGAGGAGTAAAGACTGATAGCCAGAGAAGAAAGTGGCTAATATAGACTGTGGCCCAGCGACTTGTGGGTGAACAAAAGAGAGTGATCTGAAAACATAAATGTCCTCTGTTAGATCCCAGACCACATGCTTTGGGAGTCTAGTGACATTCATTTATTTTTTTCCTCTAAGTAGGAGCTTGCATTCCATAGGGCATGCTTGGGGTCCATTTTACTTTGTATAATTTAGCCTGTGTTCTTGATTAGAAGTTTCAAAGTTGTGGGGAAAGGATATGCAAAGGAGAGTGAGTGGGCAAAAGCACAGAAAGTTAGTTTTCTCTAAGTCACCTGTATGGGGTGGCAGTGCTGGAAATTGATAACAGGGAACAAATCAAAATAGTGGGAATCAAAATAGGGAGGAATAGGATTTAACCTCCTCTTAACCTGGTTTTGTAGAACTATTGTTTGGTTGGCACTTAATTTGGCATACTGGTAATTTATGATAAAATTTTGTCATTTAGAATAAGGTAAATTAGCACTCAGTATTAACTTAAACTATGCTTTTTTTTAAAGCTTTCTGAAGCTGGAGAGCTCTTTCACATGGGTCTTCTTCCTGAAATGCAAACGCCAGGGTAAGATCTGATAGCTATGGAGTAGGCAGGAATTAATCGTGTCCCTAAACCCATTTATTTTTGAAGAATCCCCAGTAATTTCTCTGTGACTCATTGGTTTTTCAGGGAAAAGAGTTTCAAAGCAATGCCATAGAATATACACAAATATATAGACTTTGTTTTAGTAAAGGCAGACCCTTTCAATTATTCAATTGCAGGTTAACAGGTATTTATTAATTACAGGTTAACAGGTATTTATATCAGTTAACAGGTATTTATTGAGTGTCTACTATGTATTCCAAGTCAGGTACAGAAGAAACAATGAAAAATAAGACAAGCATGGTCTCTGCCCTTAGTCCTATGCCCACTGTTGGGAACTCTAAAAATACACAAAGAAATACATTTAAAATAAAAAAACCCCTACATATCATGAGTACAGGCAGCAAAAAATAATTAGTGCTACTCAAGTAATTTATGACCCTAATGGACACTAAGCCATGTGCTGCAAACCTTGATATTCAGTTAGTGGCATCTTTCTGAGCTCTCATTCTGTAAAAAGCACTGTCAGATACTGTGGGTAATTGTCAAGAACATTAAAGAAGTTCAGTTCTCAAACTTATAATTTTATTTTTCTCCCTCAAGAATGTAAGATGGAATCTATATGTCAGAAAAACTGTAATCAATTAAAAAGATGTAATATGTATATTTAGACTTCATTTTTTCATTTTACATTATAGACATGTTGCCGAACTGTTGGCTGTACAGTGGTATCGTTTGAAATGCATGTTTAAAGAAATCCTGCTGTGATTCTTTTTACTAAACAGAGGAGAAGCTTTAACGTGGATAAATGACTAGATATTTTCTGTCCTCTAGGTCTGAGTTTTGTAAATTGGGTTTTCCTGATCAGCAGGCGTGTGCACACGCAGGTATAAAGCCTCTCAGAGAGTCTGAGTAGCCAGAGGCAGGAAATGCGGGTTGGCCCTGCCACGGAATAGTTAGGTAGAACTGACTCAGCAGCCTGTGATAGGCGGGGGGCCACTTGCTCCTGGACTTTTCATATTCTGGATGCTCCCAACAGCCCCAAGCCAAGGAGGGTCCTTCTGAGTTAGCAGTAGGGAGTAAGCAGGAATCGAGAGAAGGAAATCAATACCGTCATCAGTGTTGTTTAACATTTCTTTGTTAAGCTTTGCAGCCTAACAAATATTTAACAACTCTTTTGTTCCATACTCTGGTTAACCAAGAAACAAATCCAGAAGGAAAGGAGCTCTGTTCTCAAGCTTCTGGGAGAGAACTTACTGTTCTCTTTAACTAATTAAAGGCCATTAAAATCATGTGGGTTTTCCCTTAAGCCTTTAATTTAAATAGACAGAAGCAACTATGTTCCTAGTGGAGGAGCCTCTTCTTTCCTTTATGTGTGGATGGCACAAATATCATCCCTGTGGTGAGGACTGTGGCTGGACAGAAGAATGGTATATGTTGAAATGGAAAAGGAGGTTGGTAGCAAGGGAGGAGCCTCTTTGGCCCCTTGGCCCTGACCCACAGTCTCTTCCCACTCAGGGAAGCCCACTCGGTGCCAGGTTACTGGCTCCCCAATTCCCTCCCATTCTTCCCAGTATATATAATAGGAACAGAGAGAAGGAATTCTCATAGTGCACTGGTCTCCAAAGAAGCAAATACAGCTTGTTCAATAGATATGCATAGCTCAGTGGTAGATTGCAAAGAAGGATAAAATTAATCTTTCTTAGGGCAGAGCCTCTGAGGTTAAACAGATGGTGCAGGTGCAGTGCACCTAACTGAGACCCAGTTTCTGCTCTCTGTAAAAACGCTCATGTGGTTTTAGGGATGAACCTCTTCTGAAGAGGATTCAGAAACTTGCATTTAATCTCAGTTGTGTAAATCTGTTTAGACAGTTCCCTTGGAATGGGCCCCTTACATTTCTCTGGTAGAACCTTTCTGATTCTTCATCTTGTTAGGGTTACCATGAGAGTCAGGCGTACTGGGAATCTAAGACTTTGGAAATTAAGCTCCATTCTCACCATTTTTTTCAGGATTAGAAAGTCCTGCCAACAACAAGCCAGGCTAATTTGAGAGTTATTGTGGGTAGAAACTGAGAAAATTACGAAGCAAAAGTTCCGAAGTCAAATTTGTGGAGGGGAAAGAGAGTTGACTGTATCGTGAATTACAGCAAGCAGTGTAGAGTGTGAGGTCTGATACGATACATTTGAATACCTGCTTTGCCATTTAACTTTGTGACTCTGAGTAAACTTATTTAACCTCCTGGAGCCTTATTTTCATGGGATTGCCGTGAAATTTTATAGAAAACACATATATAAAGCACCTAAAACAGCAGGCACAAGAGCCGTCGCTCTAGACCTATTGATTTCCCCATTCGTTTTACTTTCTTTTTGTTTTTTGGCTAAATTCAAATACTCATGCTCTTTTAACCTTTTAAGATAAAAATGCCTACAAACAAGACAACAGTATAATTAGCAAGGTTATAACAAACAAAACTCAAGCTAAGTAGATAATATTTAGTTTTATTTGTCTATGGGGTGTGCTGTAGTAAGTATATGGAGTTTGTGCATTTCCCATTTCCTCTTGCGAAGATGTAGAAAATGAAATTGTCATTTGTAAGCATTAACGGATAATGTGAAAACACTGGTATCATTGTATAGCTTCGCTCTCAATAAGCCCTGCTAATGTTTAGGATTTTATTCCACAGTATGATGATGGTTAACACGTGCTAATCATGAAAACACATTAATGTCCCTACGACTGAAGGCACTGTACACTATTTCCAAATCTATTTGAACCAGGCTAAATCCTAGACCCACACTGTGAAACAGAACTAGTGTGTGGCAAGCAACAGTTTTTCCTAAGCCCCAATAATTCAAATATTTTCATTAAAATACACAAAACCCTGGACTTACTTGAAGCCTGGAAAGTGCATTTATTTTTATCCTTTTCAAACAAAGAAGCTGAAAACATCGGAAATAATGAAAGTGGCATATTTTTATTGCTTTGTTCTTATAAGAACTGATTTTTAATGAAATTTAGTTTAAAACAAAAAAAATCTCATTCCTGTGCTGAACCTTTTTGCATGGCACATTCCAGCCTGGAGCTATCTTTTATTGGCCAAGTTATAAACCCCAGAAAAGGGGGTTTTATAGTGGAAATGCTGACAGAACCCACATACTGCTACTGAGCGCCTCTCTAATTAGTCTGAAATCCTGAAAGCTGAATTCCATAATATGTGGCCTGTACTATAGCGAGATTACAGTGTGGGCCAAACCCCAAGCTTAACTGGGCGTTTCACATGCAGTCAGGGCTTCCCATCAGACTATGGGGCAGCCTTTTACAGTTGTAAAATGCTAGCACTTTTAAGCAAGAGAAGTCCTTATTGGTCCTCTTACTTATTTAAATATTAAACAGGGCTGTTTGGATATTTTTTGATAATCTAGGAGTCCCTGACATGCAGACCCCACTTTGCAGATAAGCTTCCACCTGGGCCTGGACAGTTGCATTTCTGGGGATTCGTTTTAGCACTTATTTAAACACCTTCCATAAAGCCAGCTTTATCTGTGTCCAAGTGTTTGGTGTTAATGTTGACAGAGAAACATCCTGCCAGGGCAGTGGAGTGAGTAAACAACAGGACCTGTACAGCTTTACACCCAGGAGTCCGTTTTGGCTCGCCGCCCTCTCTCCCCTGCTTCCACCCCAACTTGCCGTATTTCGGCCCTCTGTTTGCCTGGAAAGATGAACAGGCGCTCATACTTGCTGGGTACAGGTCTGATAGGACCTATGTTTTTTTTGCAGCTGCAAAGCCCAGTCAAAAGATCCCTCAGCTAAGGTGCCCTAGCCTGGACTCAAGCTGGGCCAGCTCTTCCCCCAGGGCACTACTTAAGAAAAAATAGAAGTTCCAGGTTCAGTTAAATAGGGAATGCGTGTTAGGTCCACAGCTTGTGAAGTACCCTCCCCCTTCCTCCAGTGCGACCTTGATTTCCCTCTTATTTCTCCTTCATCTTTTAGATGACTGGGCTCCTCCCACCACGGGTTTCAGCATCCTGAGGTGTTCTGCCATGTTCAAGAGGTTAGGTGACACACTGAACGAGTCTCCTAACTATCAGTGACTATTGTCCAAGGGATACATGTCCCCAAAGTAAACGACCAGGCTAACGAAATGTCAGAAAGACTCAAAGTTCTCACAAGTGCCATCCTGGACTATAACCCTGGTGCCTCGTGGCTGAGGGCTCTACAGGCATAAGGTTGTCACCCTGAAAACCTAAAGAACATTTTAATGAAACTGGCAACCAGACCGCCTTTCTCTTGGAACTTGCTATTCCTTTGCACAGTATGTTTGGTCCAGACATTACTCCTTGGCAATTTTCAGGGACTAGGACTCTACTTTATCCCTGCACTCTTGTTTCTTGACTACTGTTCCTTCATTTCTACATTCCCTAATTAGTAATGTTTGAATCTGACCTTTGGAACTCAAGGATGGTCTAGGAGGCCAAAGCTTTTCTTCCCACTAACAGGAAAGGGGAGTCACAGGAAGGGTTTTTCACCCAGGAGGACACCCCCAGAGCCCTGCTTGTTTCTAACATAGCCCTCCACCCCCCGCTTTTTTGATACTCCTTAATCTTGAGAGGAAGAGGTGGGAGACAAGAAAGAGAATAAAGTTTTGGATAAAGAGGTTAATCATAAACTCGTCAGAGAAACTTGAGTTTAGGTGCCGAAATGGGTTTGGTTTGCCTATTGCTCAGCAGACCAAAACTCTGAGACACCAAGGGCTGCAGCAATGCGAGGAAATAGGAGAACAAGTCTCGGCTCTGCCTTCCCGTGGACAAGGGGCTGGGGTATTTATGGGATGAATATAAAGAAGCGGGGCTGTCTGGGGCTTGGGAGGCGTGGGGAGCACGGGGAAAAGTGATTGGAAAAAGGTGCGGTAATCGTCGTAGCTCTGTGCAGGTGTAACTGAGCTACAGGCCTCTGCATGTGCTTAGCATGATCTGAGGGTGGAGTTTTAGCCCCTCTGACATCAAAACGTAACTGAGCAGACACTTGCGCATGCCCAGTTGGAGGGTCCGTGGTCCTATCCAGTTTTAACCAGCTCAGCTTGAACTAGACACAGCTGACTCCAAGTTCCTGGAAAACAACTCAGGCAAACCTTCTATTGTTTAGGCTTGGGCCGCTTGGAGGGCCTGCAAGTCTTTTGTAGCGACAATTAAAACGACCTTGATTAGTGAAGGCAGGTGAAATGGATTTGATTAAGGATTACCCATGGTTTCAAAATGACATTTTAATGAAGAAAATCTTGAGTAAAAAAATGATACAAGATTGGCAACTCTCTAAGATTTAGCTGATTGAACTTGGGACAGAGTACTGAGACTCCAGGAAAGGCACTGGAGCAATAGCATATTAGTGGACTCATTCTCAGTGGGTAAACTACAGATAGAAAAAAGAGGGCAGACGGAACTGGACAAGCTGATCCTAAAGTTTGCATGAAAGATGAAGAACCAAAAATAGTCAAGGCACATTTGAAGAAGACAGGAAGGGAGAATCCATCCTAAAATATGTCAAAGCTTCTCGTAAAGTTACAGTAATGAAGACATTGGGCTATTGGTTGAAAGACAAATAGACCAATGACAGAGAACACAAAGCCCCCAAACAGACATATGGGCATTTAGCAGTTCTAGAGATAGCATGAGATCTCAGGGACATCACACTTTTTAAATGATGCTTGGACAAACGGATAAGCAGGTAAACATGTAGATTTTTAAATGTCATATCATATATAAAAATGCATTTCAGAAGTGAAAAGGAAAAAGTTTAAACTTTTAGTTTAAATATGGAAAATATCCACATAAAACGGGCTAAAGATTTGTTAAATAAGATGCACAAACCACAGGAAGAGATTGATAAAGTAAACTAACTGAAATTAAACTGAGAAACAAGCTGCAGACTAGGAGAAGATATTCGCAATAAATATAACTGATAAGAGTGGACTCTGTATGTGTGTGTGCATGTGTGTGTAGGCACACTTATTTACTTATGAGTCCTGGGAGTGTAAATTGTCCAATCCCTTTGGAGAGAATCTGGCAATATCCAATGTGGTTAAAGTTGAGCATATTTCATAACACAGCAGTTCCTAGTCTAGTGTATACAGTAAAGAAACTTTTGTCAATGTGTATAAGGAGTCACAAGACTATTCAATGAAGTATTGAAATGATAAAGAATTGGAAACAACATAAATATTTATCAATTATGAAACAGAAAAATAAATTGTACAAGTTTTGGCAAGGATGTGGAAAAAAGGGAACACTCCTACACTGTTGGTGCGAATGTAAATTGGTGTAGCCACTGTGGAAAACAGTATGTAGGTTTCTCAAAAAACTAAAAATAGAACTATCATATGGCCCAGCAATTCCACTCCTGGGTATGTATCAGAAAGAAACAAGAACGCTAATTTGAAAAGATACATACACCCCAATGTTCACAGCAGCAGTAATTACAATAGCCAAGATATGGAAGCTACCTAAGTGTCCAACAACGGATAAATGGATAAAGAAGATGTGGTATATATATAGATTGGAATACTACTCGGCCATAAAAAAGAATGAAATTTTGCCATTTGCAGCAACATGGATGGACTTGGAGGGCATTATGCTAAGTGAAATTAGTCTGACAGAGAAAGACAAATACTGTATGATATCATTTATATGTGGAATCTAAAAATTGCAACAAACTAGTGAATGTAACAAAAAAGCAGACTCACAGATATAGAGAACAAACTAGTAGTTACCAGTGGGGAAGGGGGATGGGGCAATATAGGGGTGGGGGTGGGAGACACAAACTATTGCATGTAAGATAGGCTCATGGATGTATTATACAACAGGGGAAATATAGTCAATATCTTATAATAACTGTAAATGGAAAGTAACCTTTAAAAATTGTATAAAAATTTAAAGAAGGACTTCCCTGGTGGAGCAGTGATTAAGAATCCACCTGTCAATGCAGGGGACACGGGTTTGAGCCCTGGTTCGGGAAGATGCCACATGCCGCAGAGCAACCAAGGCCGTGCACCACAACTACTGAGCCTGCGCTCTAGAGCCCACGAGCCACAACTACTGATATCCATGCGCCTAGAGCCTGTGCTCCGCAACAAAGAGAAGACACCACAGTGAGAAGCCCGCAACAAAGAGTAGTCCCCGCTTGCCGCAACTAGAGAAAGCCCGCGTGCAGCCAAAGACCCAACACATAAAAAAAAAATAAATAAAATTTAAAAAACAGCTAAAAAAGAATAGATTGTTGTAAAATCATAAAATGGAATAATGCTGTACAGTGGTTAAAACGAATGAATTAGATCTACATGTACCTCTGAGGATACATCTCAAAGACATATAGTTGATTGAAAAAAGCAATTTGCAAAGGATATATACAGTATATATACACTTTGAAACTATTAATAATTTTTAAAATTCACTAGATACTTCTATTTTGTTATGGGTAAATATATATGTTGAAATGTACAATGATAAAGTTATAATAAAGGCAATGTTGTATCTTCCAGATTGTGATTTCCTCTGGGGAGCAAACAGGAGGAATAGTTAAATCTACATAGTTTTATAAATTTTATAAAAGTGTCTATTTGTATTTTAAATCTCATCCTCTTAATATTTTTCTTTTTATGTATAATTTACCATGTACATAGGTTACTAGTATAGTCGAACACACATATTATTAATATTTATGCAATCATTATGCAATCACATGCAATCATCTTATGCAAACTGTTTTTGAAATACTTTTTCACTTACATATAAACAACTTTCTACATCAATACATCGTTTTCTTCAATATCATTTAACTAGTACCCTTTCTGTTAGACTTTTTGTAATATTTTCAACAATAACATATTTCTTTCTGATTATAAAAATAGATATTCACTGTAGAAAATATAAAAAAGAGAAAGAGAAAATTTTAAATCACTCATAATCCTACTACTCAAAGAAAAACAAAATTAATATTTTTGTGAGTGTATTCTTCTATTCTTGTGTGTTTGTACATTTGCAGTATATAGACTATAATTCTAATTTTGGAAAAACTATTAAACACTAGCATATATAGTTTTGCCTTTTTTTAACTTAACATTTTATCATAAGCATTTCTCCATATCATTAAATATCTTTAAAAACTTAAATTTTAATAGTTGTATAGTTTCCATCAAATAGATTGACCATAAATTATTTAACCAGGCCTATATTGTTGGACACTGATAATACTTCCAATTTGCCACTATTGTAAATAGCACTGTAATAAACACTGTTATATAGAAATTGTGGTAAGCCTTGGTGATTATGGTAGACTCTGGGTCAAAAGCTAAGAACTTTTTAAGCCTCTTAATACATATTGCCATATACAATATGGCAATTGCCAAATTGCTTTCAGACAATATTTTATACCTACATGTAAGTGATATGGGGATATATTAAAGACATTAAACATTTTATTTTTATATAATCTAAGTGGGCATGTTAATTCATGGAATGAATCTGTCCTTGAATTTGGTAGAAGAATCTATGCTTATGATTTAATTGCTTGCAATCCGTGCAAAAAAGTAGTTCTTATAAGGATAAAATGTTTTCATAATTGAAACATTAGTCAACTGACTTGATAAATGTTCTTTTAGGACACACTGGGAACTGAAAGAAAAAGCTGAATGTTTCTTTTGTGGTATAAAAACAAATGAACACATATGGAAATACTATAAATTTACATATTAAGGGTGCCTCAAAAGATAGAGAAAAAATACACATGGAAGAAGAAAAGATTCAATGTTTTTAAAATAATATGTACCATAATTGGAGCTTATTTATAAAACATTTTCATTATTAAAACCAAAACATATGGTTGTTTTTCACAAGAGTTGGCAAGTGTTTTTATTGCTTTATAAAAATATATTGAATTATGCTCTATAAATCTAATTGGCATACAGATTTTTAATGGTATATATTCTCTTTCATTAACTTAGAGCTGTTTTCCATAAATGCCAAATAGTGGTTAAAGCTCAAAATGAGAGCTTACGACGTTAAATCTAGGTGTTAAAAATTCAGACAAATCAGATTTTGAAATATAATTTTAGAATACGATCTAGGTCTTTTCAGATTTTCAGGGGAGGCTGATTCAAGTGATTTCTAAAGGAATGATTTATTCTAACTTCCACTTTGAAGTATAAATACTACCAACAGAAAAGCAAAGATTTGGGGATGTTAAGTAGTTTTCAATTCTAGAAGTCGATAAAGGTCAGGGTTCCCCGGCCACAAAAATGGGTTATGTTTACTGTGTTCATTCTTTGTAACACTCAAACGGATATGAAATTTCACTGATAATTTTTGCCAACAATCCAAGATGGAAGAGCCTTATGGAGATAAAGACCAAAACTGTCACAATTGCTTCTTAGAATGTGAAAATGAACCAAAGTTAAAATGGTATTTTGTTGAAGTTAGGAATTCAGTTCCAAATAACTCAGCTTTAAAGGTTCAGTCTATCAAAATAGTTTTTGTCTCTCTGTGCCACTTCCTGCCTTTCATGAATGGGCTCTGAGCCCCTCCAGAGATCAATGACAGTGCCCACCAGGCCTCTTTGGGAGATGACTGGGGAAGGAGTGCTCATATGCTAGGGAGATAGGGAGTGGATGGGAAGGGAAGCATGATTATTCTTCTTGGAGCTCCAAGTCCCAGCTGCTAGGTCCCAGGAGATCAATGGGTGTCACACAGGTTCCAGGGGTAAAATAGGAATGTTGTAATTTGTTGAGTTTATATCTTGACTTTTACTATTGACTTTTATTATTGAGAGAAAAAAGTGAGAGAAAGAAATTAAAAGAATAAGTTTTATGCAGACCCAAAGGTGAACTCTTAACTGTTGACTCCAAACCCAAAATACACTGAACAATAGTAGAGTAGGTAAATAAGCCCATATTTCTTTGTTTTTCAGAAACAGATTATAATTGTTTCTTTAGGGTAAGATTAATTTATTAATTGGTATATATTGATTGCTTATTATGTGCCCAGCTATGTGCAAATGAGACAAAGAGGTATGAGCCATGGTTTCCAGCATGTAAGGAGTTAATATATTTGGGGACCTTAAGGCACAGAGGAAAATGAGACTGAACGATAGCAGCCTTCTTTGAAGCTGACATTGCCATAGGAACTCACTCTGCTAATGACATCTATGTGTTCTTAGGGTCACTGGACCCATTCTATTAATGACTAAGCCTATAGTTCAGACAGTTAAGCATCCAGAAGGCACAGCTAACACATCCTCAACAAAGGCACTGTGACTTTAGTGCTAGGAAAGACAGGGGAGGCATATAGCATAGTGGTCAAGAACTTTGGCATTGGGGTTAAATTAGAACCAAGTTCAAGTGCTTCACTACTCTCCTAGCTATATACTTTGGGCAAGTGACTTAAACATCCTGAACCATAGTTTTCCCATGTGTAAAATGCAGTATGTAGCTCAGAGAGCTGCTGTAAGGATTAAAAGAGTGTTGCATGAGAATGCCTAGGACATAAATACTAGATTTCCTTGACTTTAAGATGTTATCAGTTGGACACTGCACCATTGGTCAAATAACAGCTTTGGAGACAGAAGAAGAAACATTAGGTTAAATACAAACATTAAAATAAAACCTGCTGGTAGTATATATTTATGTACTTTCTTGTTATACTATAAGTCTGCAACTTAGCTTTCTGCATATTGAGATAGAGTCTGCTGAACCACTTTTGTAATCGATAGTCATGTGTATGTAGCAAGCCAGTGACATGTGGCTTTCCATAGCTGACACTTGTGATCTTGATCTTGTTAGCATCTTTTGGATTGAAAATATAATTTTTGAAGGTTATGGGAAAACCATTTCCTGTTTGGTTAAATGTGTGGCATTTTCTCATGAGCTAAAGGAAGTTAAGTAGCTTTTCTTGAAAGGCAGATGCTTGAGAGACAATCCCTTACAATGCATGAATCAGTCACACCAGCCTCTTTTAGTTTTGGTAATTCTAAAATGTAATCTGCTACATTTGGCAAGTTCTATTGTCTGTAGTCATAGTTCCAAGCACAGGCCAAGCATTCTTCTATGTTCCCAGTACCTTTTTCTTTCAATGCTGCATCATACTGTAATCTTTTTGAATAATTTTCAGGACAGTTAAGGATATACCTTTAAAGAAAGTTCAACCGCTTGTGGTGCTACCAATGCAAATAATTTAACTGAGATGATAATCAGATAAACAGACACTTCCTGAGTAAGCCTGATTTCAGATATACCCATGCAATAAAACTACTTGCCTAGAAGCCAGCAGTTTCCTTCTGACATCAACTGTAAGATTCCCCCCTTCCTCAGAAACATTAAAATGTGCCTCTGAAAAGGAAGGAGATGATCAGGTAGAGAAGGAGAGAGAGGGCCTTGCAGGCAGAGGAGGAGGCATATACAACAGCATGGAGATGAGGATGTTGGGACAGTTTGATGTGGGGATAGTTTAGGGTTTTGACAGGAAACCAGGATGGACTGGGAGCTCAGACACATTTGTTGAGACACAGGCTTGCAGCTCGTAGTAATTTGGGACTTAATAGTTTGAGAATCCATGAAAAGTTTCCAAGCAAAATAATGACACAACCTGGGCTTAGAAAAGACAGTCTTTTGATACTGTGTGGGAGACTGGAGTGAAGCAGTTATGTGGATATATCGAAGGCCTGGGTAAGGGAGAATGCAATCTTCAACTAAATGACAGACATTTAGGAGGGAAAATTGATGATTTGATGACCAAATGGATGGAATATTCCACTAATTAGTTAGGTAGTCATCTAGTAGGATCTCTAAAAACAAAATATTTTAGTTTCTGAGTGTGGGACAAAATAAACCAAAATATTTTTCAATTGTAATGACTGGTAGTCAATATCTTTTTTTTCTAAAGTGCATGTTTCCAAGGGTAGAGAATAGAATTTTATCTTGGCATATTTTTCCTTGCAAATAAGCAGTTATGGCCGTTGTCAAGGTCATGGTCACAGATGGAGACTCCGAGCCAGAGACCTTCAGATAGCTTGTCCACATAGCCAAGGAGCCACCAGGACAATTTTGACAAGTCTCTGTCTTCCTCCCTTCATCTCTTATTAAGTTTGGCAAGGAAGCTTTAGAAAGTAGGACAGGCAACTCAGCATTAGAGAACTGAAAGTAAGGAAGTAGGCCTTAGCTCAGTGAGGGGCAAATAAACATAGTTACAGATGTGGAATTGCAGCATTTAAGATAATGTTAAAGCATTTAGGAGTTAAACCTTCTCTTAATCCTTATTCTAACTGTCAGGTAAGAAGCAAAACTAAGATATATTAGTATAGTTATCTAAATAAATAACTTGCACTGTCAGAAAAACACCCAGGTGAGGATCCCATGGCACATAGGTATACCCTTTTGAAGAGCTCACCCTTGCTGTGAGCATGATGGTGGCACCTGTGCTACTCTAATCCAACCACCCAACACAGTGTGCTGAGCGTAGCCACGGAACCTGGAAAGCGGAAAAGGCCTTCGTTGAATTTGCCTTGCAATCTTAACCCCATTTCAATGGTAGAAATGTTTCACCTTCCAACATTCAAACATTCCAACTTCAATTCTCATCAGAGAAGAGAATTTGTTGCTGGATGTATGGAGATACATGCAACGTGAGGAATTATCAAACTATAGAATTTGTTCAGGTCTCAATGGTGAATGAAGTTTTATTCAACCAAGGGATGAGAACCAAAGATGGGAAAGAAAAGAACATTAATGCGACTCGTTTGCAAAGATGACACTGGGTTTTATCACTTATCCTAGAACTCTGGATTCCATGTCAGGAAGCTTTTTGGTTCCCCTACAGAGACAATGACTTTGGAGTTGATGCTTTTCATATATGTGAGTTTATAAGGTCAGAGTAGCAATAAGAATAAATAAACTTGTAGCATACTGGGATTTTCCCTGAATTTTATAACCTCTGGATATAGCAAAGCTCTATCTTAGTGTAGTGTTGGGTTGGGAAACATATGTGTAATTTTAAGCAAATACATAAGTATAATGAAGCACTGACATACATATCTTCTGGAATTTATTAATAACATGAAACCATGATGAGTTCTATTTTCATTCCTTACTAAGCCATTTGTTCTTTATTCTATAAATACAAGCCAATGACACAATTGCAATTATAGAGGCTTATAGAAATGGAGGCCTCAAAGCCAAGAAATGAAAGATGGTAATACCTGAAGCAGCAACGATGAAATTGTGATTTGCTATTTGAAGTGGAGGCATGGAATGACAGACAAAATAGGTTAAAGAATAAAACAAGAGGCTGTAGGACATCAGAATCTTTACAGAAAACTGCATTCAGTATGTATAGACATAGCCATACAGTTCTTAAAAGCATCAGATTAGAGAATGTTTATGGAAGTGCTCACAAACCATAAAGCACTATAGAAATACGTGATTATTATTATATTCTAGAATGAGAAAGAGAAAATACTTTGTAACTAATGTACTCACACATCATTTAGAATCTATCTTAGACTGATCCTTCAGGGCTCTAAGGGAGCTTTTCATTCTTCTTATTGTTTTGATAGTTTATGCATTTCTAATTATTACCACTTCTAACATATATCCTTGAGAAAGAGAAAAGCATAAAATTATGACATGAAGGTGACATTTTAAAGATGGAAAGGGAAAAGGAATTATGAATACAGGAGAGAAAAATAAAATTGGGAACAGAAAACTAAAACTCAAAATTATTTATCATTCAGTGAATTCAATCAACAAATATTTATTGAGTTAAATGCCTGTTAAATGCCAAGAATTGCTAGGGCCTGGGGATCCAGAAATGAAAAGACAAGGAAATTATATGTGTATTGTTGTCCTGAGTTCCTTGAAGAAAAATGATGCTTATCGGAAGCAGACAAAATTGACTATCACTGGCTTAGAGTACATTGACTAATATGTTTTCTAGTAGAGGGGATTCTTTCAGCTTCATGCATGATCTCGAGATAGCCAGAGGTACTGTTTTCACACAAGATGTGATCTGTTGGGTCATTGGTCAAATGGTTCGTCACGTGTCAGTAGCAGCACTTAGAAGTAATTTTATAGGCTTTTTTTTCCATCATGTCAAAAAATACACAGTATTGAAAAATACACAACATTATTTATTTTGAAAAATGGACAACCCTATCCTAGTCAATGAACTGAAGGAGTGGCATCAGGAATTTAATGATGGCTTACTGGAAAAAGAGGAGATATGACAGACGTCATTCATTTATGAGAGCCACAGAACAAAGGGGGACTGGGAAGCTGCTGTCACTGGTCTGGGGTTGTGAAACATGCTTAATACAACCAAGCTGCATTGATAATAGCTGAGGAATGCCTACCTGTTATTGATCTATACATTCAGGAAAGAAGATTTTATTCAGCAAAGAGGTGAATATAAAATATGCCAAGTTCCTGTATGGGTAGCTGAGTTTTAGAAAAGAAACTATAAGGGACAAAGGGCCTAGTATCTCTACAAAGTGATACAGAGGGAGTATGTGTCTGCCTAGGAAAGTGTTGGCTTACACAGTATTTCCATTCATTACCTTGGTGGATTTACATGTCCTGGAGATGGATCCTCAGTTTTACAAGCTTAAAAATTTGATTTTTTAGCACACCAAGAGGGAATTCATCTCTCAGGACCGATTTCATGGTAACTGAGCTCATGAGACTGATGTATAAAACCATAACTTACAATTTACTAGTTTTATTAATAGTGAAAATGTACCTGTCCCTGGAATGAACCTACTCCCAGCCCAGAAGATAGACTCAATTTTTCCCTCTAGGCAATCAAATTGTAATCAGAAGGTGACTTGGTGAGTGTTGAATCAAAACAAAGGGAGTTCAAAGAATCAAATGTTCAATTATGTCAGATTAATGTAACTTGATGCATAAGCTTACAATAGAAATGGCCTTGCCCAAGAGTTCTGAAAATCCAAAGTCCTCCGCCTGAAGCTCTCCTGACATGGACAGTGCTGTTCAATTTTTGTCTCTGAGTTACTTCATTTTCTTAGCTTCCACTGTTAACCAAACCATTCTGGTTTATAAACAGCCAGGTGGTAGAGAATTGCAGGAGAATCAGGTACAGTGTTTTAGAGGAAAAACTTAGTGTGCCCTGGAAAATATACAAGGAACTATTATTTCATTTGGAGGTGATTTTGTTAGCACTGCCCATTTCCCTTGAATTGCTCTGCACACGTAGGTCACACGGCAGCTGGTACATGGATTAGGAAGTGGTGAACTAGAATTGATATCAAGGCCTCCGTTGCCATTACTAAAGAACACTGAACTGTGTGCCCCACGTGATCATGCCTTCCATCAGGAAGATACCTATGCTCAAGTTAGCAAACAAAAAATTGAACGCACAAACTGAAATTGAGATGGGAAAAGATTACGGGATAAAGAGAGTCTGTCACCATTAATAAAGGGTCAGGAGTCTCAGTGGAAAAACTGTCTTCCAAAGTGATGTTCTTTGGTTCTTGCCAAGCATCTTTTGAACTTTTTTCTTACCCTGCCCCACCTCTGCAACTGCAGTGCAGAATTCTCAACACGGTGGTAAAAATTTGGCCTCCTCCATGCAGCTGTACTGAGAGAAGCTGAGTTATAAAAATGATTCTCTGAAACTGGAACAATGGACAGCGAGGAAGAATGGACGGCAAAGATGCTGCATTTTCATAAAGCTTTTATGTCAAACCACTAAGAGTTCCAGGAAGAAAGACTAGCTCTTGGAAAGCCTTCCTTCATGCGTGTTCACTCTGAAGCCCTTAAGTAGGTCTTCCAGGCACCGCAAAGGTGTTAGCCAGCGTGTTATATCTAACGAACGCTGGCACAGCACAGCCGCATAAGAGGAGTCGGCTCCAGGAATCAGGGAGTGAGCTAAATTAGCCCACATGCTAAGCAGGCCCTACTGTTATAATGTATATGAAGCTTTGCGGTTTGAAATTTCCCTTCCAGAAGCATATTTTATTGCGTTATCTCCCCAATAGACCTCAGCTTTATTCTTTCTTCGACAGCCTTTCTTCTGAAGCACGAATCCAAGGGGTTGCTGCCCCAAAGAATGACATTGACAGCAAGGCAAAGATGGCTGATAGAACTGAAGCTGAGGGCAGGATGAACTACAGAGTGAATGTGTATAGTCAGGCCATGATTTCCTCCTATTTAGTTGTATATAACTTGATAACGATAGGAAGTGGGAGGGGGAGGAAAATATTCTTATACATTCTTATCCCTCCCTCCTCCTCTTTCTTCTTCTCCTTTTCCGTCTTCTCCTTCTCCTTCTTTCCTCCCCCCTCCCCCATATTGGACAGGCCCTTATGGAAGTGTTACATTCAATTTTAACTCCTCAGTAAAAACAAGATGTGGAAAATTCAAAAGTTTACTTATTGAAAAAGTGTCTTCTGAAGTGTATAGAAGGCATCTGCTTCTCAAATCCTCTACTGACATCAAGAGCTGCTATTCTCTAAAAGTGAATTTTGAGTCATGTTCAACTATTTCCTTTAGCTCCTAATTTCAATCAACCCATCTCTAATTCCTACTGAAACTTCATTTCTTTAATTTGACCCTTCCTGTTCACTTTCCCCATCCTATCTAGAAATGACTATAATGGTAATTAAGTTGGTCAGTGGTAACCACTTCTGGTCTCTAGAGCTCTATATTTACCCCAATCTCAACCTTAAATGCCATTTTTATTATACCATTTTTCTAAGAGAAATACTTAATTTACCAAAGGCAAAAAAGGAGCTAAGTATTGCATCATCTTCAAAATTAATTATTAGGTATTATTTCTAGTCATCTTATTTGGGCCCCAAATAAGATGCACTTCCAGAATTAGGAAATAAGAACATGAAAAATCATGATAACTAGAATGAAAAGGTACCATAAACAAACTATGTTTAGTAGTTCTTGGAAATCATCTTGAAGCAATTCATCCTACTGGGAGACTTGTTAATATATTACTGATAAGATTGGAGTATCGCTCCCCCCAAATACTCCAATCTAAAACTGAACAAAGATAAAATAAGATGCAATCTTATAGTGTAACACGAGACCATAGATGACATATTGGTATCTTGGAAAAGAGGCACTTCGTAGAAAAGATGGTCAGTGAATTCTGTCCCAGATGCTCTGATTCTATAAGGTTGGTACATATGCTTAGTCTGATACATGCTCATCTAGAGTCTGGGGTAGGGTAATGTGGTTTGGTACTGGGTAGAAATATCTGTCAAAGAACATTCTGTTCCCTTTGCTCTCATTCTGAGTATGCCACCTGACTTTATGCTAAATAAACTCATATGAGACTTGTTATGAATTAGGGGCCAATTTATCGATTTTGGGTTGGAGCTACAACCTAGGGAAAAACACCTGCTTCGTGTATGGGGCACTCCTTCTGAGTGAGCAGGTGAACTCAGAGGGGCAGGGATAGAGTTAGGGGGAAGGTCCGGGTTCACATGAGTTGAGCACTTGCAGACTGATTAACCTCACATTTATGAAACAGAAACTGAAAATGCTGACCTCAAAACAAACTCTTGGACCAGGAAGACCACATACCTTTAAGCCAAGCAATCTCTCTGTACAAAATTCTGAAGGAACTTTATTTTGTTTCTAAACATTTCTGCTCATAAAAATCATCTGGGGAGCTTTCTAAAAACGCAGACTGGGGGGCTTCCGGGAAGATGGTGGAAGAGTAAGACACGGAGATCACCTTCCTCCCCACACATACATACACCAGAAATACACCTACACGTGGAACAACTCCTACAGAACACCTACTGAATGCTGGCAGAAGACCTCAGAGCTCCCAAAAGGCAAGAAATCCCCCACGTACCTGGGTAGGGCAAAAGAAAAAAGAATAAACAGAGACAAAAGGATAGGGACGGGACCTGCACCAGTGGGAGGGAGCTGTGAAGGAGGAAAGGTTTCCACACACTAGGAAGCCGCTTTGCGGGTGGAGACTGCGGGTGGTGGAGAGGGAAGCTTCGGAGCCGCAGAGGAGAGCACAGCAACAGGGGTGCGGGGGGCAAAGCGGAGAGATTCCCGCACAGAGGATCGGTGCCGACCGGCACTCACCAGCCCAAGAGGCTTGTATTCTCCCCCGCCGGGGCGGGCAGGGCTGGGAGCTGAGGCTTGGGCTTCGGTCGGAGCGCAGGGAGAGGACTGGGGTTGGCGGCGTGAACACAGCCTGCCTGCGGTTAGTGCGCCACGGCTGGCTGAGGGAGTCCGGAGAAGAGTCTGGACCTGCCAAAGAGGCAAGAGACTTTTTCTTCCCTCTTTGTTTCCTGGTGCTCGAGGAGAGGGGATTAAGAGCGCTGCTTAAAGGAGCTCCAGAGACGGGCGCGAGCCGTGGCTAAAAGCGCAGACCCCAGAGACAGGCATGAGAAGCTAAGGCTGCTGCTGCCGCCACCAAGAAGCCTGTGTGCGAGCACAGGTCACTATCCACACCCCCCTTCCGGGGAGCCTGTGCAGCCCGCCAATGCCAGGGTCCCGTGATCTAGAGACAACTCCCCCGGGAGAACGCACGGCGCGCCTCAGGCTGGTGCAACGTCACGCCGGCCTTTGCCGCCGCAGGCCCGCCCCGCACTCCGTGCCCCTCCCTCCCCCTGGCCTGAGTGAGCCAGAGCCCCCGAATCAGCGGCTCCTTTAACCCTGTCCTGTCTGAGCGAAGAACAGACGCCCTCCAGTGACCTACACGCAGAGGTGGGGCCAAATCCAAAGCTGAGTCCCTGGGAGCTGTGAGAACAAAGAGAAAGGGAAATCTCTCCCAGCAGCCTCAGAAGCAGAGGATTAAAGCTCCCCAATCAACTTGATGTACCCTGCATCTGTGGAATACATGAATAGACAACGAATCATCCCAAATTAAGGAGGTGGACTTTGAGAGCAAGATTTATTATTTTTTCCCCTTTTCGTGAGTGTGTATGTGTATACTTCTGTGTGAGATTTTGTCTGTATAGCTTTGCTTCCACCATTTGTGGGAGGGTTCTATCCATCCGTTTTTTGTTTTGTTTTAATTTTTTTCTTAATAATTACTTTTTATTTTAATAACTTTATTTTATTTTACTTTATCTTCATTCTTTCTTTCCTTCCTTCCCTCTTTTAGACAACGAATCATCCCAAATTGAGGAGGTGGACTTTGAGAGCAAGATTTATGATTTTTTCCCCCTTTTCCTTTTTGTGAGTGTGTATGTGTATGCTTCTGTGTGAGATTTTGTCTGTATAGCTTTGCTTCCACCATTTGTCCTAGGGTTCTACCCGTCCGTTTTTTTTCTCTTAATTGTTTTTTTATTTTAATAACTTTATTATATTTTATCTTACTTTATTTTATTTTACTTTATCTTCTTTTTTTCCTTCCTTCCATCCTTCCTTCCTGCCTGCCTCCCTCCCTCCCTCCTTTCTTTCTTTCTTTCTACTTCTACTAATTCTTTCTTTCTACTTTTTCTCCCTTTTATTCTGAGCTGTGTGGATGAAAGGCTCTTGGTGCTGCAGCCAGGAGTCAGTGCTGTGCCTCTGAGGTGGGAGAGCCAACTTCAGGACACTGGTCCACAAGAGACTTCCCAGCTCCACATAATATCAAATGGTGAAAATCTCCCAGAGATCTCCATCTCAACACCAGCACCCAGCTTCACTCAACGACCAGTAAGCTACAGTGCTGGACATCCTATGCCAAACAACTAGCAAGACAGGAACACAATCCCACCCATTAGCAGAGAGGCTGCCTAAAATCATAAGTCCACAGACACCCCAAAACACACCACCAGACGTGGACCTGCCCACCAGAAAGACAAGATCTAGCCTCATCCACCAGAACACAGGCACTAGTCGCCTCCACCAGGAAGCCTACACAACACACTGAACCAACCTTAGCCACTGGGGACAGACACCAAAAAACAATGGGTACTACGAACCTGCAGCCTGCAAAAAGGAGACCCCAAACACAGTAAGATAAGCAAAATGAGAAGAAAGAAAAACACACAGCAGATGAAGGAGCAAGATAAAAACCCACCAGACCTAACAAATGAAGAGGAAATAGGCAGTCTACCTGAAAAAGAATTCAGAATAATGATAGTAAAGATGATCCAAAATCTTGGAAATAGAATAGACAAAATGCAAGAAACATTTAACAAGGACCTAGAAGAACTAAAGATGAAACAAACAATGATGAACAACACAATAAATGAAATGAAAAATACTCTAGATGGGATCAATAGCAGAATAACTGAGGCAGAAGAACGGATAAGTGACCTGGAAGATAAAATAGTGGAAATAATTACTGCAGAGCAGAATAAAGAAAAAAGAATGAAAAGAACTGAGGACAGTCTCAGAGACCTCTGGGACAACATTAAATGCACCAACATTCGAATTATAGGGGTTCCAGAAGAAGAAGAGAAAAAGAAAGGGACTGAGAAAATATTTGAAGAGATTATAGTTGAAAACTTCCCTAATGTGGGAAAGGAAATAGTTAATCAAGTCCAGGAAGCACAGAGAGTCCCATACAGGATAAATACAAGGAGAAATACGCCAAGACACATATTAATCAAACTGTCAAAAATTAAATACAAAGAAAAAATATTGAAAGCAGCAAGGGAAAAGCAACACACAAGGGAATCCCCATAAGGTTAACAGTTGATCTTTCAGCAGAAACTCTGCAAGCCAGAAGGGACTGGCAGGACATATTTAAAGTGATGAAGGAGAAAAACCTGCAACCAAGATTACTCTACCCAGCAAAGATCTCATTCAGATTTGATGGAGAAATTAAAACCTTTACAGACAAGCAAAAGCTGAGAGTTCAGCACCACCAAACCAGCTCTACAACAACTGCTAAAGGAACTTCTCTAGGCAAGAAACACAAGAGAAGGAAAGGACCTACAATAACTAACCCAAAACAATTAAGAAAATGGTAATAGGAACAAACATATCGATAATTACCTTAAATGTAAATGGACTAAATGCTCCCACCAAAAGACACAGATTGGCTGAATGGATACAGAAACAAGACCCATATATTTGCTGTCTACAAGACACCAACTTCAGACCTAGAGACACATACAGACTGAAAGTAAGGGGATGGAAAAAGATATTTCATGCAAATGGAAACCAAAAGAAAGCTGGAGTAGCAATTCTCATATCAGACAAAACAGACTTTAAAATAAAGACTATTAGAAGAGACAAAGAAGGACACTACACAATGATCAAGGGATCGATCCAAGAAGAAGATATAACAATTGTAAATATTTATGCACCCAACATAGGAGCACCTCAATACATAAGGCAAATACTAACAGCCATAAAAGGGGAACTTGACAGTAACAAATTCATAGTAGGGGACTTTAACACCCCACTTTCACCAATGGACAGATCATCCAAAATGAAAATAAATAAGGAAACACAAGCTTTAAATGATACATTAAACAACATGGACTTAATTGATATTTACAGGACATTCCATCCAAAAACAACAGAATACACATTTTTCTCAAGTGCTCATGGAACATTCTCCAGGATAGATCATATCTTGGGTCACAAGTCAAGCCTTGGTAAATTTAAGAAAACTGAAATTGTTTCAAGTATCTTTTCTGACCACAACGCTATGAGACTAGATATCAATTACAGGAAAAGATCTGTAAAAAATACAAACACATGGAGGCTAAACAATACACTACTTAATAATGAAGTGATCACTGAAGAAATCAAAGAGGAAACAAAAAAATACCTAGAAACAAATGACAATGGAGACATGATGACCCAAAATCTATGGGATGCAGCAAAAGCAGTTATAAGAAGGAAGTTTACAGCAATACAATCCTACCTTAAGAAACAGGAAACATCTCAAATAAACAACCTAACCTTGTACCTACAGCAATTAGAGAAAGAAGAACAAAAAACCCCCAAAGTTAGCAGAAGGAAAGAAATAATAAAAATCAGATCAGAAATAAATGAAAAAGAAATGAAGGAAACAATAGCAAAGATCAATAAAACTAAAAGCTGGTTCTTTGAGAAGATAAACAAAATTGATAGACCATTAGCCAGACTCATCAAGAAAAAAAGGGAGAAGACTCAAATCAATAGAATTAGAAATGAAAAAGGAGAAGTAACAACTGTCACGGCAGAAATACAAAAGATCATGAGAGATTACTACAAGCAACTCTATGCCAATAAAATGGACAACCTGGAAGAAATGGACAAATTCTTAGAAATGCACAACCTGCCAAGACTGAATCAAGAAGAAATAGAAAATATGAACAGACCAATCACAAGCACTGAAATTGAAACTGTGATTAAAAATCTTCCAACAAAGGAAAGCCCAGGACCAGATGGCTTCACAGGCGACTTCTATCAAACATTTAGAGAAGAGCTAACACCTATCCTTCTCAAACTGTTCCAAAATATAGCAGAGGGAGGAACACTCCCAAACTCATTCTATGAGGCCACCATCACCCTGATACCAAAACAAGACAAGGATGTCACAAAGAAAGAAAACTACAGGCCAATATCACTGATGAACATAGATGCAAAAATCCTCAACAAAATACTAGCAAACAGAATCCAACAGCACATTAAAAGGATCATATACCATGATCAAGTGGGGTTTATTCCAGGAATGCAAGGATTCTTCAATATACGCAAAACAATTAATGTGATAAACCATATTAACAAATTGAAGGAGAAAAACCGTATGATCATCTCAGTAGATGCAGAGAAAGCTTTCGACAAAATTCAACACCCATTTATGATAAAAACCCTGCAGAAAGTAGGCATAGAGGGAAGTTTCCTCAACATAATAAAGTCCATATATGACAAACCCACAGCCAACATCGTCCTCAATGGTGAAAACTGAAAGCATTTACACTAAGATCAGGAACAAGACAAGGTGGCCCACTCTCACCACTCTTATTCAACATAGTTTTGGAAGTTTTAGCCCCAGCAATCAAAGAAAAGGAAATAAAAGGAATCTGAATCAGAAAAGAAAAAGTAAATCTGTCACTGTTTGCAGATGACATGATACTACACATAGAGAATCCTAAAGATGCTACCAGAAAACTACTAGAGCTAATCAATGAATTTGGTAAAGTAGCAGGATACAAAATTAATGCACAGAAATCTCTGGCATTCCTATACACTAACGATGAAAAATCTGAAAGTGATATCAAGAAAACACTCCCATTTACCACTGCAACAAAAAGAATAAAATATCTAGGAATAAACCTACCTAGGGAGACAAAAGACCTGTATGCATAAAATTATAAGACACTGATGAAAGAAATTAAAGATGATACAAATAGATGGAGTGATATACCACCTTCTTGGATTGGAAGAATCAACATTGTGAAAATGACTCTACTACCCAAAGCAATCTACAGATTCAATGCAATCCCTATCCAACTACCACTGGAATTTTTCACAGAACTAGAACAAAAAATTTCACAATTTGTATGGAAACACAAAAGACCACGAATAGCCAAAGCAATCTTGAGAATGAAAAACGGAGCTTGAGGAATCAGGGTCCCTGACTTCAGACTATATTACAAAGCTACAGTAATCAAGGCAGTATGGTACTGGCACAAAAACAGAAAGATAGATCAATGGAACAGGATAGAAAGCCCAGAGATAAACCCACGCACATATGGTCACCTTATCTTTGATAAAGGAGGCAGGAATGTACAGTGGAGAAAGGACAGCCTCTTCAATAAGTGGTGCTGGGAAAACTGGACAGGTACATGTAAAAGTATGAGATTAGATCACTCCCTAACACCATACACAAAAATAAGCTCAAAATGGATTAAAGACCTAAATGTAAGGCCAGACACCATCAAACTCTTAGAGGAAAACATAGGCAGAACACTCTATGACACAAATCACAGCAAGATCCTTTCTGACCCACCTCCCAGAGAAATGGAAATAAAAACAAAAATAAACAAATGGGACCTAATGAAACTTCAAAGCTTTTGCACAGCAAAGGAAACTATAAACAAGACCAAAAGACAACACTCAGAATGGGAGAAAATATTTGCAAATGAAACAACTGACAAAGGATTAATTTCCAAAGTTTATAAGCAGCTCATGCAGCTCAATAACAAAAAAACAAACAGCCCAATCCAAAAATGTGCAGAAGACCTAAATAGACATTTCTCCAAAGAAGATAGACTGCCAACAAACACATGCAAGAATGCTCAACATCACTAATCATTAGAGAAATGCAAATCAAAACTACAATGAGATATCGTCTCACACCAGTCAGAATGGCCAGCATCAAAAAATCATCAACAATAAATGCCGGAGAGGGTATGGAGAAAAGGGAACCCTCTTGCACTGTTGGTGGGAATGTAAATTGATACAGCCTCTGTGGAGAACAGTATGGAGGTTCCTTAAAAAACTACAAATAGAACTACCATATGACCCAGCAATCCCACCACTGGGCATATACCCTGATAAAACCATAATTCAAAAAGAGTCATGTACCAAAATGTTCATTGCAGCTCTATTTACAATAGCCAAGAGATGGAAACAACCTAAGTGTCCATCATTGGATGAATGGATAAAGAAGATGTGGCACATATATACAATGGAATATTACTCAGCCATAAAAAGAAACGAAATTGAGCTATTTGTAATGAGGTGGATAGACCTAGAGTTTGTCATACAGAGTGAAGTAAGTCAGAAAGAGAAAGACAAATACCATATGCTAACACATATATATGGAATTTAAGAAAAAAAAATGTCATGAAGAACCTAGGTGTAAGACAGGAATAAAGGCACAGACCTACTAGAGAATGGACTTGAGGATATGGGGAGGGGGAAGGGTAAGCTGTGACAAAGCGAGAGAGAGGCATGGACATATATACACTACCAAACGTAAGGTAGTTAGGTAGTGGGAAGCAGCCACATAGCACAGGGAGATCAGCTCGGTGCTTTGTGACCGCCTGGAGGGGTGGGATAGGGTGGGTGGGAGGGAGGGAGACGTAAGAGGGAAGAGATATGGGAATATATGTATATGCATAACTGATTCACTTTGTTATAAAGCAGAAACTAATACACCAATGTAAAGCAATTATACTCCAATAAAGATGTAAAAAAATAAATATAAATAAATAATTAAAATCACAAGCGTATTATTTTAGAAAGGCACAAGTCCATGGAAGCCAGTGAAATAAACATGTTCATATAGGAAGTTGGAACTTGCTAAACAATCCACACACCTCATTTCATATGTTAGAGAACATTTGCAAATGCGGCAGAAGGTCTATCATGCCTGATGTATTTAAGGGTTCTGATTAATTGTGCGCTATGGTGGAAATACTATAAACGTCATCTATACATGATCTTTGCTCCTCTCCCCAGCATCTTCAGAAGATTAGGCTGCTGAGGTGCAGGGTATACCCTTGACCCTTATGCATCTCCTTCCACTCTGTCTACATATAGTTTGTTTCACTCTATATTTTCACAGTAGGCTTTATCTATGTCTTAACGGATCCCCTCTTTGCATTACTCTGAGATGTCTTCCTGGTTAGTCAAGTGCCTGACACAATGCTGGGACACAAAGGGTAAATTTGGCAAATATTTCATAAATTATTCATTTTTTTTGGAGGCTTTCATGGGTTAAGAGCTAGAAAGTGGTCTCATACATCCAAGGTGGAGTGACAGAGATTTCTTTCATGATGACTCATGATGAAAGGCAACATTCCTTCTATTGATATCAAATACCTTTATATACCTAATGCACATATATGCCCCAACATTATTTTCATTCAGCTAAGTAGAAATAAAATTTCCTCTAAGAAGATCAGAGGATGGATTCTTGGTAGTTTTGTTCTCTGTCTACAAATATTTTGCGTGCACAGTGGCCATAATGCCACTGAGGAATGCGTACTCTTTCCTATCTCAGTTTAGCTTGATTGAATACATTTATTTTGAAAGTTCACATGGCCAATCTTTTCTTAACAAACAAAAACATCAAATAATCCAACAAAAGAATTTTTTAGAATTTCATTATTAATTCCTAGTCCTTCTGATAGCAGTCTAGTTTGTTCTCAGCTTCACCATGAATTTAAGAAGAACCAAAAATGAGAAGAATGACTGCATAGTTCAGAAAAATTCTGAAATGAAATTTGATTTGTATAATCAATGAATCATGATGTTCTAGGAACGCTTAGTGACCTCAGAAGTCATCTAATCCAACTCCCTGATTTAGTAAATGTGGAAACTGAAACTCAAATTAAGAAACCTGTTGGGTGCGCTACAGCTTGTTGGTGGCATATTCTGAACTACACTGTCTCTTCACCTTCATTCCCTTAACACAACTGGAAATAAATACTTAGAATTTATTCTTTTTCATCATCATTGGTTAAACTTCTCTACACCTGTAGGAGGCAGAGCTGAAGTTTAAGTGCCTCTCCTAAACTTCATGGATTCAAACTGGGAAATTCTTGATTACTAGAATTTTTTAAACCTCAGTTAAATGATATAACTTATATAAAGCACTACAGGAGCATTTGGCAAATAGTAGATGATCAATAAAGATTTTTTTAAAATTCCTCTTTTTGTCTAAATTCCAGTTCAGACATTTGACTTTTAATTATTCTTTTCAGTAGTTGTATGTTTAAAGCAATGTTATTGGAATTGTAAATGTATCCTCTCTTCCCCTATCATATCCTTTATAAGACTATTTGTATTAGACAAAAACATGTAGGAGGTGGAGGATGAGGTCTTGGGCTCACAGGGTATCGAGCAAGATTCTCCGAGACCCTGTGGCACAAGGGTGTTAGTGACTCGTGTAGTTGAGAGACTGGGTTATAATTTGTGTTGAAGCTACATGGGTTTTCAGCAGCAGGTTTTGTACATAACAGGGAGTTTCTGGATCTTGTTAGCTCAGGGCAAAAAGTCATGCTTTGGAGCAGTTACCCCAGCAGGAGGAGAAAAGATGATGGTTGGTAATTACATCAGTTTTGCACTGTCGAGCAGATGTTCTTGCAGATAGATTTTGGCTGGCGTTTACAGTGTATCACTGGTGATTCCCATGATAGTGTCGGGGCTGCTACAAGTGGAAGACACTGCAGGTCTGTAAAACATTGTGAGAATGAGGAAGAGGGAACCAGACAGCAGTCTGGAAGTTAAAAAGCAACTCTTAGAGAGAGCTCTAGTGAGATTTGTTTGGAGATGGTAGTTTTGCTGCACTGGATAATTAGTCTAATACATATCTGATAACTTATTTTGCTATTTAACTTTGAGAGTAATTTGGTAGTTGATCAGTGTTTGAAAAAACAGATTATTTCTTCTTCAAGTAAGGGACAATTTAGAAAACAGATGAGGGAGCTGAACTTTGATTAAAACATACAATTAAGCAGCAAGATCAAACACAGAGTGAGTAATGGAAAAAAAAATAACCACAGGAGCTGTTAGCAAGGAATGCTACCCATACAGCTAGAAATTCTGGCCAATTTCAAATGAGGCACAAATTGGGATGGTCAGCAATGCGGCACTTCTGGATAACAAAGTGCCTTTAAGGAAGAGCCTGTTTTTCCCCTCTTGACTTAAAAGTCTTTCCAAATTTATCCTGTTCATTTCTTTTATAGTGACTTACTTTCTCTCTCTCTATGCTCTGGGATATATACGTATACTCCTAGCACTAGATCTTGGAATCTTCTTTTGTTGGTGTCATAAGTAACTGTAAAGTTTTGTCTATACACAGTGATGAGAATATTTTTTAGTTTACCGACAGGCAACATTAAGTTAAAAGATAAATTCTAATACATTGTAATTGCATTGGAATCCATACCATTTCATTTTCCCTGGCCACAAAAACACTTCAAACACTGCCACCTGCTGCCATGGGGTCTTCTGGGTAAATGATCCAAAAAATAAAGAAAAGGAGGGAAGGAAGGGAGGGAGGGAGCAAAGGAGAAATAAAGAGAGAAAGAGAGAGAGGAAGGAAGGAGGGAGGGAGAGCAAAGAAAAAAAGAAAGAGAAAGAAAGAAGGAAGGAAGGAAAGGAAGGAAGGAATAAAGAAAGAAAGAAAGACAGGAAGGAAGGAAGAAAGAAAGACAGGAAGGAAGAAAGGAAGGAAGGAAGGAAGGAAGAAAAGAAAGATCTATGGTGGCACCAGTGGAGGTGGGGAAAGGTGGGTGAATATGGGAGGGCCCAGTAGAGCATTTCATGTGCACTCGTGCTTAATAACACTTGAATGGCTTAATCAATGGATAAATGAAATGATACAAGATTCTAGAAAAGTCATTTCTGAGCACTAAGTTACCTATTACAGCACTGCCAAAAGAATTCTCTTTTGCAGAGGTAGTATACACTTGGGCATGTACCTTTTGGGAAACAGATGCACCATTGTTTTGTGAAGCAAATCTTTGGTCTCAGAATTGATTGGTAATATTAGGAGAGCCACCTGACCCACCTCTGTAGCTCTAAAGAGAGGACCCGTGTTCCTTCCTCACTCTCTTGGTTTATAATCAGCTCAAACTTGGCCTTTGTGAGTTCTTAGTTTCATCTTGTTAATCATTCAGTGATGTTTGTTATTTTTCTTCTTTCACAAAATGTCTATTCCTTCTTCTCTGCAAAATGGGACTACAGGAAGTTACTATAATGTAACCAGATTTGTTTCACTTAGCAAAATATCAGAGGCATATTTTCACATATTAAACATTCCTCTGCAATGATATTTTAGTGGCTATACAGAGTGTGTTCCACTGTATAAACCATAGTTCTTGAGCATTCAAGTTTTTTCAATATTTTGTTATTATAAACTATGCTGTCATGAACAGCTTTTTAGCTAAATCTTTGCCATACCCATGATTATTCCTTAATATAATTTCAAAAAACTAGAATTACTGGGTCAAAGAGTGAGATGAATCTTAAATGGCAAACTTCAAGCACAATGGCAAGTGACGGGAGAGATGTTTGTGAAATGTCAGGATTTATTGGTATTTCCCCCCACCCCCCCCACCAAAATGCCATCTAGCCCAGGGATAATTCTAGGCAAAATAATGAAGTGAGACTTTTGCTTTTAAGCTCCTTTTTATGTTCTCTTTTCTCTTTTTATAAACCCACTTTCTTTTTCTTTCCCAAAGCACTCAGTGTACTTTAAGTTATAAAGTTATGAAATTTTTTCTAGGAAAGGATCTAACAGATCCATTTATGTTAGGATCTAAATGACTGATATGGCATTAATTCCAATTTCCTTAGGGAATAAACCTCTGTTTTGGTAAGTCGAAGGATGAACATCCAAGTATGGGGTTGGGACATCCACTGGAGAGGTTAACAAAAAAGCCTTCCAAATGCCCTGACATTATACCTCACAGGCAGACAGACATTCACTCCTATTCAGGAGGCCACCTCTCATGTATGACATCACAGATCTATTTAGTGTTTATCCTTACTACCAACTCCATGTGATGTTGTAGGACCTATACCCAACTCATATAGTAAAGGGATCTCATTTCATTCTGGTTCTTAGGAGTTTACAAAAGAAATACTCTTGCTAATAATGATAACCCCTGAAACTGAACTTTAAAACCAATACAGGAAGCTCTTGGTATCTAAAGATAATTGTTAATGGAAAAAGTGCACTTGAAGTAAATTTACATAAAATGAGGAATCAAATTTCATAATATTTTATCAAATATGGGAAACTCTAGCTTAAAAATAAAACAAAACTTATACAAACAAACGTGTTTTCTCTTAAGCCTGACCACCTTTGGATCATACTTGCAGCTATGTGCCAATTCTAAATAAAAGGACCAATCACGAGTTGATTTTTTTGGGTATGATTTTTCTGATGCCATTGTGACAACACAACTCAGCGTCCTTTATGGCATGTTTGACCTTTTCATGGTAAATGTGAAGTTGGTTAGTTTACAAAAAATAGTCTAGGGTTTCATCCAGCTTCCCAAAGGCCTCATTTTATTCCTGGACACTTAAGTCTTTTCTTTTTTTAAATGTATTTATTTATTTATTTTTGGCTGCGCTGGGTCTTCGTTGCTGCACACAGTCTTTCTCTAGTTGTGGCGAGCGGGGTCTACTCTTCGTTGCGGTGCACGGGCTTCTCATTGCAGTGGCTCCTCTTGTTGTGGAGCACGGGCTCTAGGCGCCCGGCTTCAGTAGTTGCGGCACGCAGGCTCCGTAGTTGTGGCTCGCGGGCTTAGTTGCTCCACAGCATGTGGGATCTTCCTGGACCAGGGCTTGAACCCGTGTCCCCTGCATTGGCAGGCGGATTCTTAACCACTGTGCCACCAGGGAAGTCCAACATCATTGTCTTTTGAAATGCCTGTTGCATTGTTGATTCTTAGCTTGTCTAACTTGGCCAAATTGTCATTTGTCAATGGCTTTGCTTCAAGATTGGAGCAGTTCCAGGCTAATGTTGAGAGGGCACGTATTTTTTAAGAAGTCAGTTCATTAGTGAATACATTCATGTTCTGGTGACTTTTGCTTTCCTACTCAACCTTATAACTGTAGGGACTCAACTAATTAATACTTGGTTAATGAGCAACACACTGTTCTCAACTTCTTGCTGGACAGTTGGTGTTAAGATATTTGTGTTAAGGAGCCAAGGGTCATTCATTCCGTTCTACAAATGTGTAAACTGAGGTAAAGATGGCATCAAGCAGTGTCTTTAAATTCAGAAAAGCAAATTTGGAGTGATACAGGTTCTCTCTCCATCTTGTACTCACTCACCAACCCAGCTCCATTACTCTACGAGGTGAGCCCTTATTTAGGAGTGATGTTGCTGGCAAATGGGAATTTGACCATTAAGAAAAAGAGCATCTTTACCCTGGCCTATACCATAATAAACTGAATGACAGAAAAACAAATGTCACTTGTTAGAACATTGAGGTTTACTGTTCAAGTGATTAACTGTATGATTAAATGCTGGAAAATAATTTGCTTTCCCCATGAACCTATAGCTTAGATCTCATTACACAGAAGTGCTGCATATTAGTTGAAGCAAATTAACACTCAAACACTTTCTGAAGTGGCTGCTAATCACAGGCTGTTAATTACTGTCATTACATTAGGCTGCAGCAGAGACTACCAGAAGAATCATTCTCATGATCTTGGTATTTGAAAGTGATCTTCACCAATAAAAACACACGTCAGACATACAGAAATTGCAAATTGCTAAAACTGCTGACGGGGTTGAAAATTCCGCTGACTGTAAGTACCCATCTGGTGATGGATGCATTCTTGACACAGTTTCAGTGTTTGGACTTAGGAAATAATGAGTATCAATGTCCTAGCAAGGGAATATGCAAAGATGAAGGAGCCCTTTTGTATCCTTAATTAAGGAAAGTAGTAGCAGAACTCATTCACAGTTAAGTGACTACATAATAATCATGTATTTATGTAAGGGACTGCTATGCTATATAACTGTAGTGGCAATTAGATTTTCACAAAGTCGTTTTAATAAAAGACATACTTACATAATAAATAAACAAAACCGCTCATTTTCATGGCAGGCTTTCTAATTATCCACTGGCTTAAAATAAAGTGTTCAGCAGTGCGAAGTTAAACATAGACTCCAGCTGCCTTCCACAATGTGCCCCAAATCTTTTTCACCCCACAGTCTCAGTGGCCCCAGGAACTCTGCTAAACAGTGAAAGAGTGTGCATTTCATTTGTTCTGCACATAAAGGAGGAATCATTTGAGAAGTTAAAGGTCAAGGCTTCTGGTATCTACTGATCTGACTTTACTGCCCAGAAAGTTTGCTGCCCACCCTGTGACTGCCAGTAATTGGGATCACCCCAGCGCCAGTACGGTGAGAACTGAGGTGACCATGTTGGCTTTGTAGGCAATCCAATTCACTGGCCACACTATGTGAGGGAAGCCCAAGCCATGACCTTTTGAGGATGCATTTGTAGGTCTCCTGATTCTGGCTTCTCATTCTTTCATTAATTCATTCAACAAGTATGTTTTAAATACCTTCCTTGTGGAAAACATTGTACTGGGTGCCACAGGAATGCAAAGATGAATTAGATATGGATCTTGACTTCAAAGAATTTATAGCTTAGTATGGGGCAATAATCTTATCAACTTAAGCCTCTGGCCCCAGGGGGCCAGAGGAGGAGATTTTGGATGGATCTGCGTAAGTCCCTCTTTGATTCTGTAACTGTGGAACATCTCTAAAGAGTGTGGTTACATTAGTGCCAAAAGAATCCCTGGCCCTAAGTTCACAGGTAGAACACCATCTCCTAAGGATTAATGAAGACACATTCACAGCTATACCCTTCCTTCCTTCCTCCGTTTCTTTCTTCTGTATTTATTCAGTGTTTGTTATGTGCCAGCTTCTGGGGATTTGAAAATGAACATGATGCATATCATCCTGCATAGAACTTGCAGTCTAGTGAGGAATATAGATACGTAGATGGGTACTCCCAACATATGTGTATCTGGTAGAGGTACATCTAACATGTTATGACTAGCTTATAGAAGGCAAGAAGATGGGAGCAATGAAACCTGATACTGGAGATGTAGGGCTTGTAAATAACAGGAAAGGATTTAAGATTTATCCCAAGCATTTTCTAAGAGAAGTTACTGACGTTTTAAAATAGGGAATGGCATGATCAAGTTTCTGTTTTAAAAAGATCACTCTGGATTTGTGTGGAGAATGAATTGGAAAGGGGCAAAACTGAAGGCAGAGAGAGCAGTTACGATGCAGGGACAGTGGTCGACAAAGTTTGGGTGAGGTGGTAGCAGCAGATGTGCAGCTTGATTAGATAGGGGGGTGTGTGTGTGTGTGCGTGTGTGTGTGTGTGTGTGTGTGTTTGTGTGTGGCTGGTGTGTTGAGGGCGAGAGAGAAGTCAGGGATGATTCCTAGGTTACTTGGTTTATGGTGTTCTCATTCCTAAAATGAGGAACACAGCAGGTTTGGCGGGGGGGGGTGGGCGTTAGTGATGAGCTTGGTTTTGAATGTTGATTACGAAGTCTACTTTAAGGACTTGCAAGTGGAAATGTCCAGTCAATGGCTGGATACGGAAATATGGGGTTCAGAAGAAAGAGCCAAGGTGAAGAACAGTCCTTGCCAATGCCCTTTGTGTTTATTTGCTTTTAGTTGCTTGGTTTCACTACACTTCATCAACAGAGGCAGATATTAAAGTCAGTGTTTTACTCAACACGTGTTTCTCTCCCAGCATGTGTACATACCTTTTAATTATCTTGCTTTATGTATTATTAAATATAGGAAATTGTGCTTAGATAACATGGGCTTAATTTAAAATGACAGAAGCAAAAGACAAGTTAAAGTTGCTATGTTTCCCTTTAATACCTTTAAAGTTTTCATTTATTAAAAGGAAATTCAAAAGAAGTGTTTGTGTTCTTTTCCAGAAGATGTATTTCTGGAACTTGTCCAACCTTGAGGCAATTTCTTGACATGGTGTCAAAAGGGAGAATAGAATAGACACAAATCAGCTTTGGGTGGATTTATGATATACTCTCCCCCTTTGACAGGAG
Source organism: Lagenorhynchus albirostris (assembly GCF_949774975.1). NCBI lineage: Eukaryota > Metazoa > Chordata > Mammalia > Artiodactyla > Delphinidae > Lagenorhynchus > Lagenorhynchus albirostris. The sequence goes on along the minus strand of NC_083100.1, from coordinate 57,489,089 downwards.
TAGAGTCATGTTTAACGATAAGAAGACACTCCAAGGGGCTCAAAAACCTGAGTTTCATCTGGCCCCTAGCCTTCTCTCCATTTCTTTCTCCACTGAAGGTGCTCTCAGTATCCAACTCTACGCCAAACCAATGATGGGAATTTTTAGCAAGAGCATCCTTTCTGCGGAAAGCTAGTGGGTGGGTGGGGTCACCAAGATCTGCCTGCCAGCAAAATAAGAGCAAAGGGTTCTCTTCTCAGAGCAGTCTGATGAATATGTGAGACACTAGACAACCACATGGCACAGAAACAAATTCATCCACTGTTTCAAAATTGGAGGCATAGTGTCCCTATCACAACTCACCAAGGACAAGCTATGATGCAATTTGTCTGCTTGTTCAAGAGACCAGATTCTCCTGGCAGAACTCTATTTTGTGAGAGATTCCAAAGTTACATGGGACAATGGCATATGCTCTCATTTGACAGGAGAACCTCAGTCCACTTTGTAGGACTGGGGTTGCTCCATCCATCCTCGCTCTTTCCCATCCCACTAACCCCTGGTAATACACATGGAAGCCACTGGACAGAGCTAAGCTAACAGCTTGTTGAAGGACCAACTTCCATTAATTCAGAGCCATGGAGCCTTCACTACGCCAGGATTCTTTGGTCACTCTAAGAATTTTTCCAAACTGAGGTGAAATCTGGCTTCAATGAATACTAATATTAGCAGTATTCAACCAGACTCAGATGATGGGTGACTGAAATCTCTAGGGGTTATTTGTGGGAGACAGAGCTCAGTGGTGGGGTCTGTGGAGGTTTGGGGTATAAAAACATATGGAAGGGGGCCATCCCCAGGAGTGAATTCCTTCCCAGAGTTCCCTTCCCAGAGTTCTAGGTCCTGGGGAGAGATTATTATAAACTTGAGAACATTCTGGGGACTGTCCTTGGCAGGTCAGGAGTTGGGGATAAAGTGGCACAAAGGCAAGAAATCGTGGGGGAAGCAGGTTGTGGGTAGAAAATGGGAAGATAAGTATGATCGATAGGTGGCAGGTCCCAACTGTGTTGCTGCTGGATACAGTGGAGAATCATCTATTTACACAAATTATAAATGAGTATCATAGTAGATCTGAGGGCTGATTTTAATGCTAGGAGCCTCCTTTGGCCATGTCTTCCTACTCATTACACAGCCCCCAAAGAGCTGGTATTTCCCCAAATCCAAACCCAGATCAATCACTACCATGTGCTTTACCCTAATGACGACTAACATACCAACAAAGCTGCCCAGCCAATGACCGCCAAAGTAAGCTGAGTATCATGGATAATAACTATATTTGTTAATAATGAGCACCATGCACCTATTCGAATGACAGCCTTCAACAGGAATATAAATATTAATATGCGTCTATAACTGGTAACATTGAATAATGAAGCATTTGCACTTCAGCACAATTGAAATAATTTATTAGACCAGTATTACTCTTGGTTGTGCAAAATTAGAGTAACTAGTGTGTCCTTATATATAAGTAGCAATGTAGACAAATTTACATAACTTCCCCTAACTCTTGATGTTCCAATCCCCCACATGCCAGACTGTAGCTAGAATGGAATTAATTCTTTCTACATCTTTTACTTTCAACTTTCTGAACACCAGCCCCTCTCCCCCAAGTCTTACCCAGTTTTTCACATGAGTCTTCAGGTGTACCGCATCTCACACACTCTCCCAACTCACCCTGTTAATTTACCTGCTCACCCACCTGGCCCTTCAGGAGCACTGTCTGACTCTAGACTGCCTGTAAACCACTACTTTCACTAAGGCTGAGAGCCTCCTTCTGGGTTCCCAGTCCTCAGTCTGTTCCTGGGCTGTGTTCCTATCACCAAGGAGACTTCAGCAAAGTCACACCTCTCTCTTCTTTCACGCATACCTAAGCATGGATGAGAAGCCCTTTCCTTGACCTTCCTCCCCCCAAACACACACACACACGCATGCACACACACACATCATTGAACTTGGGCTGAATCACAGAAGAAGACTTTTCTGAAAGCTCTGGATTAATGGAAGGAAATCACAACTCTTTACGACTTGTTCTTAGGCTGCTCCAAAGCCTACAGACCCTTGCCTGTGCTCATGGAGTTCCAGTAAAAGCTGCCTCTAAGCTCACCTGTAGGGCTTCTTCCCTTCCCAATTAGAGAGACAGTTTTCTGGCCAGCCATGGCACAATTTCTAGTCCAGCCCACTCCTGGATGCCTCGTGAAATGAAGCCATATTCTTTCCAACACCTAAGAGTGCTTTAAGCATGTCTAGACTCCTGGGATTAAGGGACAGATCTCCTAGTCCAACCACTTGATCACCCATTAGGGAAGAAACATCTTTCCTCACCTTGGTTTATGCTGGCCTGCCTTCTGCATCTCCCCCTGGGGATTTTCCGTTTTTCAGGATGATTGTTAGTGAGAATATTCATTTTCTTATATCAGTAGAAAAGATGCATAAACAGTAGCTGTTCTTTCCTCTCATTCTTCCAAGTCACAAAGAGAAAAGATGACTTCTTTTATTTTTACAGTTCCCAATACTGGGGTTATTCCTTTTAAAATAATACCATGTCCACACCAGACCAGGTTAAACCTCTGAGTCCACTCAATTGAGTTTCCATTTTACAGTCTTTTCTCCAGTGAGAGTTGGAGATCAGGCCTACAAATCTCTGAAATCTCCTTGGTCTCAAAACCTGATGTCCTATGAACAACCAATCAATCAGGATCAACATATTCCCACAACAACCCACCACCCTTTGAAGGCCCAGGGCAACCTAAATCCACACTCATTCACTCACTAAATATTTATTGGGCACAAACTTTGTTCTAAGTCCTGTGCTCATGGTCTACAGAGATGCAACTCTGTCTACATCATAAACAATGTATGAAGTATCTCCAGATTACCCCACCGTGCCATACTACTCCAAATCCATCAACTGAAACTTAAAATATGAACCTCTTGTGATCTTTGCTTCTCAAAGATCTCTACTTCCAATTATGAGATCTTTTTTCCAAGTATAATACTTATTCTGGTGGTTAAAAAAACCAACAGTATATTCTTTCAAAACAGAAAACACTTGTGTCTTTTGAGATGATGGCTTTCTCCCTCACTCTTTGATGCAAGTTTCATGCTGGACATCCTGATTCAGCAGAGCAGGTGGTATGGTGCAGTGCAGTGAGTGCATTCGAGGCCTGGAAAGCTGCCCCACCACTTATTAGGGCGTGGCCTTGCAGCTAAGACCAAGGTAAAATATTTCATGTCCTTGAACCTTAGTCTCCATATCTGTGAACTGAAAGACCTGACGACTAGCTCATAAGAATTCTATAAGGATTGAATTAAATGAGGTAACTATATCGTGCCTCTGTTACCTGGCAGGCACTATGTATGGACAAAATAGAGTTGCATCATAAGTGCCAGCTGACTTTAGAACCCAAACCCAGGAAAAGATATGCTTAATCCTGACAGCAGTGCTTCTACTGGATGCCAAGGTTATAGCCCAGAAAAACTAAAATTGTAATGGAAAGACTTACAAGGAAGAATTAATTCTATGCTAGCTGAATGTAAACTGTCTAGATATAGTCCCAGGCTAATATCCAACACTTTTCTGAATGCTTATATAACATGCAGTTTCAAAAAAATATAAATGGCACAATAGGTTTTATTTACTTATTAGTAACTTTTAATTTTGATACAGTTGAAATAATAGTACAAAGAACATTAGCATATTCTTTATCTAAACAAAAGGTATACAGATATTAATGTTTCATTATTGTTTCTATTCATTTGCTTTATCATTTTTCTCTCTCAGATAGATTGATAGATATATAGTTTTCTGAACCATCTGATGGTAACAGACATCATGTTTCTTTACCCCTAGATATTTTAGCATGTACTTCCTAAGAACAAGGATATTCTTTATATAACCACAGTACAATTACCTATATCATGAAATTTAACATTAACTATAATACCATTATCTAGTCTACAGTCCATATGGAAATTTTACCAGTTGCACACCCCCTACCCTGATCCAGGTTCCAATCCAGGATCCTTAATTGCATTTAGTTGTCACTTCTAACCTTAGTTTCTTTTAATCTGTAATGGTGCTTCTGCCTAATTTGTCTTCCACAACCTTGAATTTTTTAAAGTGTACAGGTCAGCTGTTCTGTAGAATGTCCCTAAACTTGGATCTACCTGATGTGCCCTCATAATTGGATTCAGGTTATGCATTTTTAGCAGGGATACCACAGAGGTCATATTGTGTCCTTCTTAGTGAATCATATCAAGAATCACAAGATGCCAATTATTCCCAGTTATCAGTGATATAAACTTCAATAAATTGGCTAAGGTGGTGACTGTCAGGTTTCCTCCTGTAAAATTGCTATTTTTCCCTTTGTAATTTATATATAGTTTGTAGGGAGATAGTTTGAAATTATTTAAATATCCTGCTCTTCATCATAATTTCATTCATTATTATTAGCATTTATTGATAATTCTTGCTCAAACCTATTATTACTATGATGCTTGCAAATGGTGATTTTTAACTCATTTTTCTACATTTATAAGTTTGCATTCTACTATAAAGATGAGCTTTTCCTTCTCCCTCACTTACTTTTCATTCATTCATTTATTCAAATCAATATGAACTCTAGGCCCTCATAGATTCTATTATTTATTATTCATTATTTATTTTGATGCTCAAATTGTCCCAGATTTGGCCACTTGGAACCCCTTCAAACTGGCTCCTGTATCTTTTGTGACATGTCTACATTATATTTCGATCATTTCCTTACTTTCTGACCAAAATTATTCTAGATGTATTTTCTTTATCCCATTTCTCAGAGGAGTTCCAATTTCTTTTAGTGTGAAATGTTACCTAATAACCAAGATCCGAGCACATACAATATTTTAAATAAATAATATAAATAATAAAGAATGAATGTAACTATATAATTTTTCTCACCTAAAAATTGTGTACTTATTGGCAGATTATGGGGAATTATGGCCACAGCCATAAGTATATGCTCCCAAGATGGAGTCAGTTAGGCAGTCAACTCTTTACTGGGTAGGCTAGAGGTGGATGGAGGGTGAAAAGTTGGAAGTCTGAATATTTTGCTGTTTCTTTAACCTTTTAAGAAGTTGAGAAAGAAATTTTTCAATAATTTCCACACAAAATTATTTTTATTCTTTCCTAGCCAGTAGAGTTGCTAAATTTACCAACAGCTAAACTTAGCTTAGCAATGGTATAGAAAAATGTGTTCCATATAAATGAGCAACGTACAGAAGAAAATATGCATAAAGAGTTGACATGTAAAGAAAACCTCTGCATTTATTAGTTCATTTTACATGTGAAGAAACTGAGCATCATGGAGATTATATGATTTGCTAAAGACCAGACTGCTAGTCTCCGAAGCAGGATTTGTACCTTGTTGTACCAGTTTCTAAGTTCCCTGTCCAATCTGTCTTCAACATTTAATTAACTTTAAATTTTATATATATATATATATATATAAATTAATATATATATATTCATTACCAGGGGCCCTTCAGAATGGAACTGGTCCTTTGAGCCTTCATATTTTAGGTGTTTAGCTCAATCATCTTTAAAATAATAACAATAGTGAATATTTCTAGAAAAATGTCTATGTGTTTTTATGTATTATCTTATTAAACCTCCAACACCTCTAGAAAATGACTATCATCATCATCATCATCCATCCATCCAGCCAGCCAGCCAGCCATCCATCCATCCCATTTGTAAATGAAGGGAAAAGCTTGCCCACAGTAAAAGCTTGCCGTAGGAGGAACTCAGATTTGAACCCTGGTAGTATGGCTCTAAAGCCTACATTTTTTAACCACTGTGCTCCACCAGAACCCATTAAGGTTGTGGAGGTGTTCCCAGCAATCCAGCGGTTCCCTAAGACATGCCAGTGGTAGATACCTAGGCTTACCTGTGGCAACATGCTTCTAGTGCTAGAACAAACCATTTTTCTTTCCTATATAGTCAACTCTTAACTAACCAGGTAAAGTAAGGAAGTGGGAGTAGCAAGACGGCTCACAAGTCATGGGTACTGCTTTGGAGTGTACAATGATATTCTCCCTAGCAGATATTGCCTCTTAAATCTGTCCCTGAAAATAACCTTCACTTTTATCAAGAGGAAGTAAGTTGTAATGTTGTTGTTTGTGTGTGAGATAGCAAATTAGCATTATGATGTTATTGTAGATAAACTGCCAAGTAGAAATTGCACTGACAGACAATCCAGAGTTCACCACATTAAAGAAATCCAGTGAAGACTAAGTCCTCTAACCATGGCAAGCAGGAGTTAGGAGACAGACTAACGTGGTGGTTACAGATGTGGGCTCTGGAGTTAGACTACCCCTGTCTGAATCCTGGCTTTGCCAGCTCCTCGCTGTGTGACTTTGAGCAAGGCACTTAAACTCTCCCTGTCTTAGTCTCCTTGACATATTGTTCTTTCTACAACACTAGCCCCCACCCTACCTGGCTTGTCATGCTAGGGGTTTGAATAAGAATCTGTAAGGCAAGGGAGGATCAGAGTATGCAGATGGAAAGGCCACCTAGGAAGTTATGATACTCCCAACTCCATCCACTTTTTTTCCTCTGCCCTATACCTGTATGGAGAATCAATGATGTAATGAACTGCTTGGAAAACTGCATATTAGTTATAATACTAGTGGTTATAATCAACATATCCAATAATGTATAACAGCTAAACATGACACATGTTTGCTTTTTATGTGAAGCCCAAATGGGTGTTTCTCTTTGGTGGTGATTCAGAGACTCAGGCTCCTTCCAGCTTGTGACTTCAGTTCAACCTTGACTTCCAAGATTACTGTGCTGTTTGCATCAAGCTGGCAGAAGGGGAAAGAATGTGGAGGATGTATCTGAGAGGTTCTTATGAGTTAGGCCTGGAAGTACTACTTCCAGGCCTAACTTCCTGTACTACTTCCACTCCCATTCCATGGGCTGGAGCTGAGCCACATGGCCATACTTATGTGCAAGTAAGATTGGTAGATGTAGTCCAACTGTGTGCTCAGGAAGATGAGAAAATGGGTCTGATGAAGAGCTAGCCAGTCTCTGCTATGAACAACAGTAGCAAAATTAAGAAGTTCAGAAGAAAAATAGAGCTTCAGATTTGCAACTTGTGTTGTTTTAATAGTAACACAGTTCTGTACCTCTTTCATTCTGATCTCAGCCCTTTATGTTAGACCTGCTGATCAGTCAGTCTGATCTGACTCTTGAATTCCTAAAATGAAGTTTTACTATGGACACTTTCATCAAGCAAATGTGACACTGTAAAAGCTGATCTAATACCTGTGATCATATAGGTGGTATAGATTGTCACATTAACAAAATATTACCATTGCCAGAGTGTGCAGAGGCCATTGTGAAAATGTTACTGCACAAACAGCCCACTGAGAGAAGTTAAACTTTGATACTCCAGTGAGCATAAAATACATGGTTGCATTTGCATGTGTTAATTATGAAAATAAGCTCCAAGCAAAGAAAGCCATAATAATTTTAAAAAACATCGTTTCATCTTAAGCCTTCCTCCCCAAAGTATTTATGCACTCTAATGAAACAAATAAAAATAGCTATGGAAAGGCCTAAATAATAACTTCTATTAAAGTAGTATACACTCTCCATAATACGTAATTATGTTGCACTTAAATAGCAGCAGACATAGTACAAATCCATTTACTGAACAGCAACAAAACAGACACTAGATTGTGAATGTTACTATTTCCTTTACTGTTCCTTTATAGTTTCTGGTATATGTAAGTTATGAAAAAATACAACCTTGGCAAGATTCTCACCCTATCGTATGCATTTAAAAATTTCAAAAGCTGACATTCTGGCCCGAAGACATCAAATAGCATTGATTTCATATGCTGATTTTAACCAGCTGGAGTGGCTGCTTGGAACATTGCACAGACTTGAGTGGCTCTGTCCAAACTCACTGGAGAAAGTGTCATGATCTGTTAGTGATGTCTGCCTAGGCATAGCAATAGGGAGTGGTGGCATTCTTGTCAAGTATTTCCAAGCATGGTTATATACTCATTAAATAGACTAGAGATAAAAGAAAAAAGAATATAAGCAAAGGGTCCAATTTGGGTCCTTAAATTGGATATATATCCTTCCAATTTTAGGAACCAATAGGGTAAGTAGACAAATCCTAGAGCCAAAAGCAACATATAGTCTATAAAGTTACTTAAGCTGCTTTTCTGTTTGTTTGTCCTTTACCTATTAGTTTTATTTCCCCTGCTCATGACAATGTAGATGCATCACCATAATGTAGCACTTTTTCATAACTTTGAGTTGCAGTTCTTAACACTTTGGCTTTCATAAATAAATGCAAAGTCAACCCTGTGTTAGGAATGATTATTCAATATCAAGAAAAAACATTAGAAATTCAAATGTTCACTTGTTCAAAGTGTTGAGAAACTAAAAGAAATTTGCATATAAAAACCTAAATTAACTTATGATTCAGAGAAAATGATAAAAAACACAATTTTCCTCTCACACTTATATGGAAAATTCATAATGGAATTTCCTTTAGAATCAAAGCATTTCTGGGGCAGAGCCAGAGGTGATTTCAGTGCTTCAGGGGTTCTGAGCAGACTTGCTCCAAAATCTCTCACAGAGGGTATCACTTGCCCCTTATCACTTAGAAGAAAGAAGGCATGAATGTGTTTACTTGTTTGTTTTTTATTATTTGCTTGCTCTATTTGTCTGTTTGGGGGCAATCTGAATTTAATCCAAAATTACTCACTTCTTGAACCCCTCACCTCCCACCTCTTTCCCCCAGTGAACCAGTTTTGCCTTGAAGTAAGTTCTTTGCTACATGCAGTTTGACAAATTGCATTTATCTGGATGCTCTCATCTTTCTAATATATCTGCACATGCACTGGCCCCAAGGCTTCCCTTTCTACAACAGAAGGTTTCTCTGGCACACAGTTCTGCATACTCACCCCAGTGCTGATCTCCTGCTGACCTTATAGCTTAAGCTGTAGAAAGTTAATTTTTATTAATTTGCTTAGTCTTTTCATTTTACCATGCTAACATATCCCCAGCTGCTTTATTTCTAAAGAGAGAAATTACTCCTTTTCCCCCCTCCCACTTGAACCTACATTTTAAATTATATTTAAGCAAACTAGAACAGCTTTAGAATACAGATATGGAATGGTTTCTACACAATTTACTGAATAAGGGAGATTTTATTGTCACATATTCTTTTTTTTTTTTTTTTTTTTTGCGGTACGTAGGCCTCTCACTGTTGTGGCCTCTCCCGTTGCGGAGCACAGGCTCCAGACGTGCAGGCTCAGCGGCCATGGCTCACGGGCTCAGCTTCTCCGTGGCATGTGGGATCTTCCCGGACCGGGGCACGAACCTGTGTCCCCTGCATCGGCAGGCAGACTCTCAACCACTGCACCACCAGGGAAGCCCTGTCACATATTCTTAAATCCCACCATTCTTTTTTTTTTTTTTTGGCTGCGTTGGGTCTTTGTTGCTGTGAGTGGGCTTTCTCTAGTTGCGGCAAGTGGGGTCTATTCTTCCTTGCGGAGCATGGGCTCTAGGCGCGTGGGCTTCACTAGTTGTGGTGCACGGGCTCAGTAGTTGTGGCTCACGGGCTCTAGAGCGCAGGCTCAGTAGTTGTGGCACATGGGCTTAGTTGCTCCGCAGCATGTGGGATCTTCCCGGACCAGGGCTCGAACCCGTGTCCCCTGCATTGGCTGGTGGATTCTTAGCCACTGTGCCACCAGGGAAGCCCCAGTCCCACTATTCTTTATTTTTACAGCTTCATAGTGATCCACAAAGCTCAAGATCTGATTTTTCTTTATTTCACATAGCAGCTGAGCTATTCTTTTCCTATTGTAAAGGAAAGACTTGCCTTCGATCTCTTTTCTTCAACCCTAAGAAGTGGTTAAAATGAGTTTTAAACTTTATCTTCTCCACATGGACAAATATAAATGATGATGTTATGAGGAAAAGTTATTGAGAATGATTATAAGCTAGTTGGTAGATTTAGACTGTTCTGTAAAATTTTAACTTCATCCATCACCAGAATACCAGTCTTCTCCCCACAGCATGACTACAATTGGCTTTTTTTCTGCTGCTGCCAGTCACTCAAAGACCAAAAGCTAACTAAAATTTCTCAGACCCCTGCTGAAAATCTGAGAGCCTAAATCCAGACAACATGGAGGACAGGACCTGTCACAGGTCAGCACAGAAGGGGTATTGCATGACACCCTGGTCAAGACCTGGGCGGAATTGCTCCTTTTCTCCTTGATTGTCCTGTTTGGAGACTATACATACATACATATATATATATATATATATATATATAATTTCTCTTCACTGCTGAATAAGGATCTAGTTGCCTTCTCATATTAAGTCTGCTTTTGAATAACTGATATTATTTAATTCCCTATTATTTACCAGTTTGTTTTTTATTGATAATTTGATTTGCTACAGAAGTAGGGACCTCTGTGGGGCAGGAGGTGTAACCATCTGTAGAAGTGCTAAAGAGAGACCAATTGAAGAGCCAAGGATGAACTAGAGATCAACTAGCAAATGGTCAGCATCACGACAGACGGGAGGCCTTTATCATGTCCGGGAACTTTCCAAACATACAAATCAATAACAATTAAAGCAGATTATGAAAAGGCAATACTGGATTGTTAAATCTTTGGACTTGATTTAAACTGGGCTAAATGCTTTCACATGGAAGTTTACTCCATGAAGAGGGTTTAAAGCTTGCCAGGGAGGTTCATTTAGGGCTGTGGATTGAGGTAAGGTTTGGAAGCATAGCTAATACTCTCTCATAATCATAAATTATATATACATACATAGATATATATTTCTGGCATATGAGGATTGTGATATATAGCTATCTGCCAGAAACTGGCATAACAAGATAAACTTGTATTGTTTTTCAGCGTGTTGGTATGCCCTTTCCTGCCCACCCATAATGTGACAGTTATTGCTGGGTCCTTGGAGAACTCTGAAGATAGAACTCAAAGCAAATTGCTGACCTCACAGAAAGTCTCAGGGAAACTACAAAAACAAAACTAAAAAATGAATTACTTATCTGGGCGGATGCCCTGCAAAAGGGTTTGAGCAGCATAATAAAGATGCACTACTGTCCTAATATCTTTGCACAATGTAAGGAACTTTCCCCAAAGATTATGCAAATTTCAATTTACTCTTACGATGTAACTTCCATATCTGTGGGAGAACCAATATTTCGGTGAAGGCACTCAAGGCAGAAGAAAACAAAAGGACCTGGTGAAATCAGTATTTGGATCAGTTGATAGAGTCTGGAAAGCCAAGTGGTAAGAAACTGCTTGTAGAGAAGTTAAGAGGTTGGAGGAGACTGAGGCAGTTAAAAAGGTGAAAGACCCATCAAATTCCATGTAGTCATTCTGCCTGTCCAACACAGAGACTCCAAAGGCCACAGAAGTGAAGGGCAGGTTGACCTTGAACTTATGGGAGAGGCAGATTGCTTACAAATAGCACTGGGGCCAGAAGCAAAACAAAGATGCTTGCAGGGGAGACTCTGTAAGAAGGGAAAGCCTTCACTTAACAACTGATTAACAAACAGGGCTCACGCAAGGAATGTTCTCATGGTCCCACCCAGCCTTCCTGACTCCTCTATCATCACTTGCCTGACTACGGTCTCCAGCCTGTTCCCTTCCCCTCCCTCCAGTTTGATGTCCTCAGTTTTTCCCACACACCGCTGAGTGCAGGATCTTTCTGCAAATCTCCCCCAGCAGAGTTAGTCTCTTCCGTCTCTGTGCATCTGTGGCTCCCAGGGCAGATTGCTCCTAGAGCCCTACACGGTCATACTGCATGGTCATTCTCTGTATACACACCTGCGGTCCCCACCCACTAGTGAGTTCCAGAAAGGCAGGGGTGGCCTCATATACAACCCTTTAGCCCCAGTGCTTTACGCACTCACCGCTGGGTTCAAAGTGGCTGTTCCATCCTCCCATGGTCTTTCCCATGTCAGGAAATGGTCACTCTGTCCTTCTAGTTATTCAGGTCAAGAAGCCAGGGGTCATTCTCTATATATATATCTTTTGGGCCTTGGCACAGAATTAAAGCTCTAGACTGGCATCATCTAAACCAGTGGTCCTCAACTCTGACTGCACAATAGAAACACTTGAGAAATTTAAAAACATTAAAAATAAAACAAAACAAAACTGGTGCTCTGTCCCCACGCCAGACCAATTAAATACAGGGCAGGGGTGGGGAGCCCCAAGCATGGGTATTAAAAAACAAAACAAACAAATAAAAACTCCTTAAAACTGACTTGAAAGGATTCCAGTGTGACACCAGGGTTGAGAAACCTGAGCTCTGGTGCTGCACTGGGGATGCAATAATCCCCAGCCCTCAAACTGCTTCTAGCCACCTCTCTCGCTCACTTCCCGCCTGATGACTGTCAACCGCACCCTCTATGCTCTCCTAGTACTTGTGGCCATCCTCCTCTGCCACTGTGATCTCGGTCCTGCTTATTGAGTGCTTACTCTAAATAAGACACGGTGCAAAGCACTACGTTATCTCATTGAAACTCCTCAGGTATTCTACGGGCAAGGGCTATCTTACCCACTAATCAGATGAGGAAACTGAGGCTTAGAGAGGTTAAGTAATCAACCCAAGAGTAAAAAGCTAGTCAAGTAGCCTAGCTGGAATTTGAAGTCAGGTTTTTCTGGCAGTCTCTCTTAACTACTCTGCTAACTCATCTCAGTCTGACCCATTTGGGACTTCTAACATCCACTCCTGGTGACCCTTCCTTTTCAGATGGTTCGTCTTCCTCAATCTACTAGCCCCAACTATTGCTCCTGAGTCCCAAGGACCCCTTTAATGTACTTCTGGGTGTCCATTAAAATAATTTAATACCAGCGTCTGTGATTTGTAGCTGATATTGCACAAAATGAATAAGTTATCTCAGTAGTGGCCACTGTGACCTCATAATTACTGAGAAGCTTCAAGTCAATTACTTTAGATTGGATGTCCTTTTAGAGGCTACACATGGGCTTCCCAGAAAAGGAGCCCTTGGGATAATGTTTACTACGGACTTAGGAAGGCTCAAGGGTATCTTGGGACACAAGCCTCTGAGGTTAGAGAGGGAGGCCTTCCTCGGAGATGCTGCAGCCTTGGCCTGCAGAAATGGCATGGTCTGTGTGACACCAATTCCTTTCCTAGATGGAGCTGCTTTTAGTTTTAAATGTTGCTGCTGGCATTGAAAAAAGGTGAAGTGAAAAAGTAGAGCCGATCTACAAATAACTGCAGCTTTGTTCCTGTGTTCCCAAGGACAAGTGAATCTCAAAATAAAGCCAATGCTGGAGAGTTCAACCCAAGTTCATCTCTTTAAAAGGACACAGGTGGCCTATTGTTTCACCTCTGCTCCATCCTATTCCTCCACCCTCTCCAGGTGGCCTTGTCCTTGCACTGCCCACCCTATTGAAGCCTTGCTCCTTCCAGTCCAGGCCCATCTCTGCTCCTTCCTTTTTCTCCCTAGGAGGCTCGTCTGGGGTGAACGTTTACTCTGGAGACTAATCTGTGAATAATGGGCTGTGCTGTGTGAACTATGGAAGCTAAACATAAAGGATGTGTTTAAAAGTCCTGAGTCGTGTGAGCTTAGTCTATGACGCTACGGTCTCACTTTGGTTCCTGGTGCATAACAAAACAAAAAACAAACAAGCAAAAACTCCCCAAAACCTGGTGAAGTAGGTAATGATGACTGTCAGGGAATGAACATGCTGGCAGGGCATCATGGCTTATCTTCAGGGCAGCACAAGGAAAATCTTATCTTCAGGGCAGCACAAGGAAAATCTTATCTTCAGGGCAGCACAAGGAAAATCTTATTTAGATGCCCCATTTGGCATTCCCATTGCTTCCTGTGCTTAAGCCCGCCACAGCATACATTCAGGGCTGGGACCACCAGTTTACCAGATTAAGTCAGGTGCTTTAGGTGAAAGTGAGTTGTTTGGAGCTAAGAATGGGATTTCTACGGTTTGTCACAGTCCCCACTGTGCTCTATTGTCTCCTGTTGCCAATAGTGAGCCCCCGCTGCCCCTAAAGTCTTCACCCTGGCCAGCTTCACTCATGGGCCTCCCCCACTAGCTATCAGATCCTTGAGCATACAAGAGCAGGGCCCAGGGCTCTCTTGTACAGAACTCCACCCTCAAGGCCTAGAACAGTGCCTAACATGCAGAAAGGGCTCAATACAGACACAGACTGTGAACGAATAATGAATGAATGAGGGAAGTAGGATATAATTCCTCCTGATCTCATCACCTCAGGTCCCTAAAATGATCACTTTTCAGCTGTATTTCCAGGACCCCTTGATTTACCTGTCTTCCTGTTCCATGGCCAGAGATAAAATTTTTATTCTAAAATTAGCTGTGAAAGGTATAAAAGGCAAATGGCCTGGTAGAGGTAAAATATTAGAGTGAATTGGTTTCAGACAAGTGAAAACATCAGCTGTTTTCCTGTTCCGATATGAGGAGAATATTAGAGACGTTGGAACGCACTGGGATTCTGGACTTGGGGGAGATAAAATAAGAATTTATACAAAAAGTCTATGTTCATATTCACTCATGTACTAAAAATAAGTTTTCTGCATACGTGCTACTGCAAAGGCCTTGATTTTGCAAGAATTCTGTTTGTGTCTCACTACATACCCTTGGCTCTAAGTTTGGCTGCTAACTGGTTGCATAGTAGGAAGACAAACTGCATATGAAATGAAAATGATCTGGCCTTAAACCCTGGTTCTGCCACTTACTGGCTGGGTAACAGTGAGCAAACCTCAGCTCTACAGGTCTCAGTTCTACACCTGTAAAATGGTACACAGAAGATGATTAATAAATGTTGCTAACCTACTGGTTGACTGATTCACTTAATGAATGGATAAATTAACTAGGTAGTTCTCTGTTCATTTCCTAGGGCTGTCATAACACACTGCCACAAACGTGATGGCTTAAAACAACAGAAATATTATCCTCTCACAGTTCTGGAGGACAGAAGTCACAAGTCTAGGTGTTGGGAGGGGCTCCCTCCAGGGGCTCTAGGGGAAATTCTGTTTCCCACCTCTCTCCAGGTTCTGGTGGCTCCCGACATTCCTGGGCTTCTCTGCCTCAGAGTCATTTCTCTGTGTCAAAATTCTCTGTGTCTTCTCTGTGTCAAATCTGCCTGTCATAAGAACAACTGTCATTGGATTTAGGGCTCGCCAGAACAGTCCAGGATAATCTCACCTCAGATCACTGACGTAATTACATCTGCAAAGACCCATTTTTCCAAATAATAAGGTCACATTCACAGGTTTTCGGGATTAGGGTGTGGACATATTTTGGGGGCGACCACCATTCGACCCACTATAGGTTCCCAAGGCCATTATTAATGTGTTCTGTGAAGCAAGATCCTTTGGAATCAGCCCTGAGAAAGTCAGCTCTAGCAGTGCTTCTCAAAATTGACGTGCATGTAAATCACCTGAGGACCTTGGGAGAACGCAGGTCCATTGCAAGGCTTGAGATTCTGCGTTTCTGACAAGTTCCCAGATGCTGACTCTGCCGTCGGTCAGTGAAACACACTTTGAGGCTTTAGAGCACAAGCCTTTGCTGAACACGCCCCACCTGAATAAGGGGTTGTCTCCTGAGGGCGAGGTTAGGATTAGGGGGTCCTGGGAGCCAGTATGGCCACCCTTCCTCCAAGCCTTGCCAAGGACTTGTGTTGGGCAGCCCAGGTAAAATGGCTGTTTATGAAGCATGAGTAGAAGTTCTACTTCCAAAAGGATTTAATTGAAGTTTTCCATTTTCTTGGCAGAGAACCCTTATATGTGACTGACTTTTGCTGATGGTTAAAGCTCCAGATGGGGGAAAGGGATTTAGGTGAAATTCTTCTGGTACCAAGAGGTGTTTTCTCTATGTACAGTTTATGATGTTGCCTATTAATTTGCAGTCTTCAGCCCCTTCCTGTTTAGGCCTTTCTGCAATTGATTTGTGGTTTGCTTGATTGCCCACAGGAGATGAGAAGACTTCCTGTTAGGGCCCAGGCTAGGGTGAGGCAAGTGCGGTGCCTTGGGTTCAAAATGTAGTGAGATTCACTCTCACGGGCCTGCAAGCGCAGGGCGGGCAGCTTCAGAACCCTGAGAGTGAGGGCCTCTTCACCTTCAGCTCCCTCAGGGCCTCACTTGCTTCACCTCAATCCTGGGCCTGCTTTCTGGCTCCCAGGCAATTAGATTTCCATTTCTACTTCTCTCATATTGTGATTGAATCTTCTCTCTGGTTTGCTTTTCTCCAATGATCATAATCTTCTTGCTAGCAAATGGTGTTTCCTTTTAAAAAGTATTTACAACCTTAGCATGATACACAAGATCTTCTATGATCTGCCTCCTAACTACCTGTTCAGACTCACCTGTGATCACTCTCCCTCTCTCCAGCTTCCACCCCTTGCCCCTCACATAACATTTCAAGTACATTTTAATTCCCTGGCCATATCATGCTTCTCCTGTGCCCCCATGCCTTTGTTCACGTTAGTCCACCTCCATGGAATGCACTCACAGCCTTGTCTCTCTGGCAGACTCCTATTCCTCCATTATGAGTGAGCCCAAGTGTCGCCTCCTCTGTGTGGCCTTTTGGTTTCTCCCATGTGGATTAAAGCATTCTTTCCTCTGAATCTCCAGGCTCCAGTGCATATTGAACCTGCATGCTGAGTTAGAATTGTCCATCTCGCCACTGCCCCTGAGTACTGTGATGAAATGAGCACTTTTTTCATTCTTTGGGGCTACAACTGTTACAGAATAGACAGGTCTCCAGCATCAAGGAACAGACTTTTTCATTTGTACCTTCTCAGCCCCTCATGGGGCACAATTATTTGCTGAACCGATGAATGAATAAAAGAAACACTGAAAACACTCAGTTCCAAAGGTGGAGTAACAGGGACCAGATTTATCTTCCTGTTTGAATCAACAACAGTAAAAAGACAAAATACATAATACAGTAGTTCTCAAGACACTGGACAGCAGGCAATGAAGAACAGTAATTCCTGAGAGAAGGGAAACAAATGAGGTGAGCTCTATGATTTCTCCAGCTTACTCTTCTGCCTCAGAGAGATTCCAGGCTGTGGCGTGGGCAGGGGGGAACTGAAGCAGAGCCCAGCAGGCACCCTGAGCTAAGGAGACAAAGCAGAGAGCCCAGGGAGACCAAGGTGAGGAAAGTTCACAGGGCTGAGTACTGGGGAGAAAAGAGCTGCACAGAGGGAGAACCTGGGGAGCTACAGAGGGTTCCCTCCAAGTATTCAGCAGAGTGCTGATCAGTGCATGTATGTGAGGAAACTGCCTGAGGCTGTGGGAAAACACATCCAAAAGGATTAAAGGGAGCAGTTGGTGTGCTCATACAGGGTCAGGAGTAGTGCTCTTGCCACCAGCCAGAATGGAAAAACTCGTAATTCACAGAGCACTGGATAGAATACTGAGGAAGGTCTTGCCTCAGAATGGGGGGTAATTATCTCCAGATTGAGCCCTGCTCTGGAACCACCTAACAAATTATAAAAGCAAGCTCTGAGAGGATCATACAGTTTCCAAACAACTGTATCTCAAAATAAAGTTCAAAGTAAAATTGATAATGCTCGATCAATGATTACCAGGAATGTAAGGAAGCTGGATAACGTGACCCTTAATTGGAAAATTATCAACCCATTGAAAAGGACCTAGAACTGATACAGATGTTAGAGTTAGTGTAAGAGGACATGAAAACAGTCATTATAACTATGTTTCATATGTTCAAAAAGTAAGTAGAGACATGGAAAATATAAAAAAGGCCCAAATTGAACTTCTGGAAGTGAAAAGTATATCTGAAATGAAAAATACATCAGAAATGATTAACAGCAGATTAGACATTGTTGAAGAAAATATGAGTGAGCTTGAAGGCACAGCTATAAACACTATCCCAAATACAACATGTAGAACAAAGAGAATCCAAACAAAATTAAAAGAGCATCAGTGAGTTATGGGACTACTTCAAGCAGCATAATAAATATAAAATTGGAGTACCCAAAAGAGAGATGAAAGAGGGTGAGAAAGAAAAATATTTGAAGAAAAAATGGCTGAAAAACTTCCAAATTTGAAGGAAAAGAATCATATGAAAGCTCAGGAAGGTCAATGAACAAACAAAAGAAACATGAAGAAAACTATATAAAGATACACCATAATCAAATTTCTCAAAACTAGTGATAAAGAGAAACGCTTAAAAGTAGCCAGAGAAAAAGGATACTTTATGGACAGAAACTAACATAAGAATTATAGTAGATTTCTTGTCAGAAACAATACAAAAAAGAAAACAGTGGAGCAACATCTTTAAAATTGTGAAAGAAAAAATTGTCAGCTAGAACTACACCCAGTGAAAAATCTTTCAAAAATAAAGGTGAAATAAGGAAACTTTCAGACATATAAAAGCTGTAAGAGTTCATCACCAGCATTAAGAAATGTTAAAGGAATTCTTTCAGGCAGAAAGAAAATGGTACCAGTTGGAAATATAGGTCTATACACAGAAATAAAGAGTGCCAGACATGCTAACTACATGGCTAAGTATATTAGATGAATTTCTTATTATTTAAATCTCTTTAAAAGATCATCAACTGTTTAAATTTAAAAAATACAATATGTTGTAGGGTTTAAAACATATGCATAGATAAAACATACAGCAAGCAACAACAGCACAAAAGATTGTGAGGGATGAAATGAAAGTATACTCTTTTAAGGTTCTTGTCCCTAAAGAAGTATATCGTTTGAAGGTAGACTGTGATAAATTAAAGTTGTATACTAGAAGCCCTAAAGTAACCACTAAAATAACAAAACAAAGAATTGATGCTAATAAAACAAAGGAGATTAATTGGAGCCATAAAAAATACTCAAGTAATCCAAGGAAACTAGAGAAAAAGAAAAATGGATCAGATGAGACAAATAAAAACAAATAGCAAGGGCTTCCCTGGTGGCGCAGTGGTTGAGAGTCCGCCTGCCGATGCAGGGGACACGGGTGCGTGCCCCGGTCTGGGAAGATCCCACATGCCGCAGAGCGGCTGGGCCTGTGAGCCATGGCCGCTGAGCCTGTGCGTACGGAGCCTGTGCTCTGCCAACTGGAGAGGCCACAACAGTGAGAGGCCTGCGTACCGCAAAAAACAAAACAAAACAAAACAAATAGCAAGATGAGAGACTTAAACCAAATCATATCAATAATCACATTTAATATAAAGAGTCTAACCAGGGGTTGGCAACTTTTTTCTCTAAAGAGCCAGGTATTTTGGCCACATAGACTCCTGTGGCATATTTTTCTTTGTTTTGTTTTAACAACGCTTAAAATGTAGAAACTATTCTTAGCTTGCAAGCTGTGTAAAAATAGGTGGCAGATTTGACCCTTAGGCTGCAGTTTGCCACCACCCCCCCGCCCCAATCTAAGCATTATAACTAAAGGCAGAGATTTTCAGATTGGATAGAAAAGCAAGATCCTAATATATTCTGCCTATAAGAAATGCACTTTAAATACAAAGACACAAATAGATTAAAAGTGAAAGGATGGAAAAGGATATACCATGCTAATTTTGCTCAAAAGAAAGCTAAAGTGGACACATTAATATCAGACAAAGTTGATTTCTGAACAAGGATAAATTATTTTTTAATCATAAAGGGATCAATTAAGAGGATATAACATTTATGCTCCTAATAAAAGAGCTTCAAAATACATAAAGCAAAAACTGAGAGAACTGCAAGAAGAAATAGACAAATTCACAATTATAGTCAGGGAATTCAACACCTCGCTCTCAATAATTGATAGAACACCTAGACAGAAAATCAGCAAGGATATAGTAGACTTGAAAACACTATCACCCAAGTTGACATTTATAGAACAGTCTACTCAACAACAGAAGAGTACACGTTCTTCTCAAGTGCACATGGAACATTTACCAAGATAGATAATATTCTAAGCCATACACTAAGTCTCAATATATTTAAAAGGATTTAAGTCATACAAAGTATTTTCTCTGACCACAATGGAATTAAATTAGAAATCAATAACAGTAAGATAACCAGAAAATCCCCAGATATTTGGAAATTAAATAATCCATTTCTAAATAATCCATAGACCAAAGAAGAAAACAAACAGGAAATTCTAAAGTATTTTAAACTGAATGAAAATAAAAATGCAATATATTCATGGGAAACCACTAAAGCAGTACTTACGGAAAAAACTTATAGCATTAAAAGAAGAAAAGCTTCAAATTAAAACCTCAACTTCCACTTTAAGAAACCATGAAAATAAGAGCAAATTAAAAAATAAGCAGGAAAAAAATCAGAGCAAAAATTATTGTGAAAAAAAAGACAAAAAAAAGATAGAGAAATATCAATACAACTAAAAGCTGGCTTTCTGGCAAGATAAACATAATTGATAAACCTCTAGAGACACTGATGAGGGAAGAAAAGAGAAGATACAAATGACCATTATCAGGAATGAGAGAGATTGTATTGCTACAAGTTTTACTGATATTAAAAGGATAATAAAGGAGTATAATGAACAACTTTTGTCTAAAAATTTGACAACTTGGTTGAAAAGGACAAATTCCTTGAAAGACACAAACTACTAACGCTTACTCAGAAGAAATGGATAACCTAAATAGCCCTGTATTTATTAAACAATTGAATTTGCAGTTAAAAACATCCCCATAAAGAAAACTCCAGGCCCAATGGTTCACTGGTGAATTCTACCAAAAATTTAAGAAATATGCTATAACATAAGTGAACCTTGAAAACATTATGCTGAGTGAAGATGCCAGTCAAAAATGACCATATTGTATGATTCCATTTATATGAGATACCCAGAACAGGCAAATTTACAGAGATTTAAAAAAGTAGGTTAGTGGTTGTATAGAGATGGTAGAAATGGGGATATGAGATGATGGCTAAAAGGTGTAGTTTTTTCTTGGGGGGGTAATCAAATGTTCCAAGTGTAGTGTGGTGATTGGTACACAACTCTGAATACACTGAAAGCCATTGAGTTGTATGCTTCAAATGAGTGAATTGTATGATATGTGAGTTATATCTCAATAAAGCTGTTTAAAAAAAGGTTTAAGGAATAATACCAATGAAAACTACATGAGACCACTGTCCTTCATAAACATAGATGCAAAAATTCTGAAAATGTTATCAAATCAAATTCATACTGTATAAAAAGATAATATACCATAATCAATTGGGGTTTATTCCAGGAATGCAGAGTTGGTTTAACATTAGAAAATCAATCAACATATTAACAAACTAAAAAAGAAAAATACGATCACGTTAATAGACATAAGAAATTGTTTGACAAAATCCAATGCTGAGGGCTTCCCTGGTGGCACAGTGGTTGAGAGTCCGCCTGCCAATGCAGGGGACACAGGTTCATGGCCCGGTCTGGGAACATCCCACATACCGCGGAGCGGCTAGGCCCGTGAGCCATGGCCGCTGAGCCTGCGCGTCCGGAGCCTGTGCTCCGCAACGGGAGAGGCCACAACAGTGAGAGGCCCGCGTACCGCAAAAAAAAAAAAAAAAAAAATTGTAAGCCAAGACTGTTGGTGTTAAGAGAAGGCCATTCCACTGTGCTCCCCAAAGAGCCCACCTGTCACCTTTGCTGAGGAGGCTTGAATGTGAAGAACATAAGAGCAATGTTAACTTATAAAATAAAAAACTCTTAAACAGTGTGGAACTCAGGTGTATAAAAAAGTCTGGACTAATCTGGAAGTAGAGTTAATTACCTAAAACCAATCATGACCACTATATTCCAAACTATTTCTTGAGCACACATTATATTTTTAGCAAGGAAAAAAAGGTGTTCTCATAATAAGAATACTATTTCTCCTAACCATTTGATTTACATTTCCTTTCTTCTTATTTTTTTTTAAACCAACACAGAAAGATCACAAATGTTCCTATTCTGCACAGGGCTCTGCTTTTGCAGCAGAAGCAGGTTTTATGCAAGAGCAAGTATCGCTGTGTGATTGTGTGCTGTAGTGTTTACCTTCGCTGGGGCTGCCTGGCGATTGTCGAGCCAGTTGAAATGATTCATGGGTCTGACAGATGTCTGGTACAGCTGGATGTGTCCTTGATTATCCCAAAAGTCTGGACAGCACTGTCATTCACCATTGCCCAAATTATCTTTGTATTGACTGTGGAACCCTCTGTGACAGTACTGTAATGGCTAATTACCCAGGATACCTTGGGTACTCACTTCATAATGGTTTAGTGGCAAAAGAAAAAGACCGTAAGGAAATGAGAAAAAAAAAAAAAACCCAATAAATAACATCCTGTTCTTTGCAAAGAACCCGTACTCCAGTGTGATACAGAATATATATTTATTTGATATCATGCAGTTTATGTTAATGAAATCCAGGGCCACAAGAGCAGAAGCATAGATTTCTCATGAAACACATAAGAAGAAAATAAAATGTAAAGAACCTTGACAGTGATAAATTATGGACAACAGAAGGAGCTATTAGCTGTGAGAGAATTGTATGTATAACATACTTGAGAAAGGAATGACAAGTGGCCATTTGCCTGCCTCATATGTTGCAGGGGGAAAAAAGAACATGTTCTGTTTAGCAAATCACCTACCCAGAAATAGAGAAGAGGGAGGGAGAAAGGAGGAGATTCTTAGTAAAGCTGCCTGAAGGAACAAGAATTGAAAGCTGAGGTTTCATTCTTCCCTATAATACCATAAATTAGCACATTTTGACAAACATAGCTCCCACAAAGCAGATATATATTATGGGGAAAAAAGATAAGGGAATAGAGGGTACAAAATCCCATTTTGACTTTTAGTGGAGATGATGAGATCCCAGGAGGGCAGACAAAGCAGACTGGGAAGAGCTTTTCACACAAAGAATACAGTAATTTGCCACGTTCTGTCCAGGCTGTGTTTGAATGTCACTCCCGTCTTAATTACCAGACTAAAAAAGCTATTCTGTTATTCTGGAATTGCTGCCACAGTTCCTGCAATGCAAGAGAGCAACTGGGAAGAATTGCTCATGGATCATTACTAAGCCAGTAGGTGAGGCAGGCAGCCTCTGAAGGAGAGGGAGCAATGGGGCCATGAAAGGAGAGGAAGGCAGAGGTGCCCTTATGAAGATCCTCACTTGCTCTTGGGTTTTGGAGTGCATAGAGCTTGGCAGGGTGAAGTGCTTCAGCTTGTACTGAGGTTGGGACCATAGAGCTTCGGCTCTACAAGCCCTTGGTGGAATGAAGTGAAGACGGTCCCACCTCTCTGCTCCCTGGTTGTACGTCAACCTCATGCCAAGTAATCCATAAAACGTAGGGCATAGCCATTCTGACCTCAAAACCTTGGTTCCTGAAATTCTGACTCATTAAATTGTCCTTTTAACCATGATAAAGAAGAAAGCCCTTCTCATTTTGATCTACTGCTGAAAGCATTTCTAAGCCATGTCATTCCACTCTTCTGGGTCTTTCTCAGGTTATTCTTCAATGCTTCTGAGACACCTCAATAATTCTCACCAAGGACCATGGTGGTGGTTTAGGTGAGGAAGGTGCAGGAGTTTGGGCTGAATGTTCCCTTAGTTCTGTGCAGATGAACATCCGCCAGGGGTCCGGGGGGGTGCGGGGGGGGGGTCGGATATTGAGTGTGATTGTTTAGATTCAGACTAAATAAGTCTGTGCCCTATTGTACCCATTGCATCCTTCTCCTTGAAAAAGACTTACAGTAAAAAATTTAGTTAACCATGGACTCTGGTTAGTTGGAGTGTTTTTGTATTTAGAAAAGCAGCTTGCTGCATTTCAGAAGCATTTAGGTGATACGTTTATGTTTCCTTTTCCATCAGGATTTGGGTGTGATCCAGCAATGACACAGTGTACGGAAGAAGAGGAAAATGAAACACAAATCTTTAGTTCTGTGTCCATCCCAGCTGAATAGCAATTATCTGTCCTTTATATTCACACCACTAAAATGATTAAACAAAGACAAAATTTCCTGATCACATTTAATTGACAATAATTAGGATTTTATTTGGAGGACATGGACACTGACCTAAAAGTATTCTGCAAGCAACGTACTGGAATAATTATGTTAAATGCTAGTTACTCAAGCTTAGTTAAAACAACAAAAAAAGTAAATTGCTCTTATTTTTTCCTCTTCCCTTTTAAAAGAATCTAAGAAAAGGAAGAATTCAATGCTACATATGCCTGGCTTGTCTTTCACACAGGTGCCATTCAACATGATAAAAGTTGCTAGAATGGCTAATCCTAGGTATAATGCAAAGTTTGTCTTAAAGGTATTTTTCAAGAGGTAATAATAGTATCAGACTCCTGAAACCCCTGATTACATGAATAGTATTTAAATAAGAAGTGAAAGGAGGGTCTGAAAATAAAGCAGGTGGCCAAAGCTTGAAGAGGTGCATATCTGTTGTAAGCAGACAACAGAAATTACCTGTTACGTTGGATTTTTTGTAAGACTTTTTTTTGATGTGGACCATTTTTAACGTCTTTATTGAATTTGTTGCAATATTGCTTTCTGTTTCATGTTTTGGTTTTGTGGCCCCGAGGCATGTGGGATCTTAGCCCCCCCCCCCCACCAGGGATCGAACCCACACCCGCTGCATTGGAAGGCAAAAGTCTTAACCACTGGACCACCAGGGAAGTACCTGTTACATTGGATTTTAATTAATTAAGTGTATTAAAAACACACCATGTAGTCATATAATTGTTTATGCTTTTCCTTACGAATGTAATGTATAACTTGAAATAAAAGCATGATCTTTTAAAATGCTTTCAGTTTTAATTGCTCTGGAAGATTGAAAATTTCAAAATTGAAACCAGAAAAAAAGAGAAAACATCCTTATATATTGTTATGAAATAAGAGTTTTATTTTATGAAGACAATTGTAAAAATGTACATTGATAATTGTCTGTCTAGACCTAATTGCTGTGGAGGTAATAGGCCCACATGTTTTATTCACTGACTAACTCTGTGACAATGATGGACCAAAATTCTAAAAGGGGAGGAAAAACATCCCCCAAAAAAGAAAAGTAAAAAGGCAGTTCTGCATGCTGACTTAACAATTTGCCATTTTAAGAGCTGAAAGCATTTCCTGGGTGTAATTATTATTAGGTACATTAAAAATTAAAATCCTGTGGCACAGAAAAATCTAGGAGCTGCAAACTTAGATGCTTACAGGGGCCAGGCAGGAACATAACGGGCAGGTAGGGATGTGGCAAACTGGAGGGTGTCTAAACTGAAGCAGGCACTCTACCAATTGTTGTCACGTGGGAATGCAGGCCAAGTTTTGCCAGATCTCTTACACTTTCAGAAAGCCTGAAAATCCAAATATTAAGAGATGACGAGTCCCTGTGGCCTCATAAGCTCCTAGCCTGCATGGGTTTGCCGAGCATTGAAGAGACAGCTGGGCTGAGGGGGACCTAATGCATCATTCTGATTATTCAGTAAATGGTAAGAGACATAAAGAGTGAATACTGTTGGACATTGGGTAATACATGGTTGATTACAACACTGTGCTTACATGCTTATAGTTTAATTCAGTTAATAGCACTTTCTCCTATCTCATATCGCCTAATTCACATAGTGCGAGAGATAAAGGTCCTTCTGCCCCTCCCATTTATAGGTTCCTCCTCTCACACTGGCCTCTGCCTCATCTTCTCGTCTTCTTTCCACCTCCCCTTCTTCTGGAGGACTCACCTCATCCTTCAGGGCTCAGAGAAGACTCCTAACACCGCCCTAACTGGGCTGGGACCTTGTGCCATTTAATTGACCTACCCGGACCTACCCGTCCCAGATACCATGTACCACTATCACAATTAAGAATATGTAATTTTTATTGTCTGTCTTCCCTACTAGACACTAACCTCCGTGAGGACAAAGAACTGCATCAGCACCTACCTCAATGTCCAGTATGCATTTGTTGAATTAATGTTTATAGGAAAAGAGACATTTGAATGAGTCACAAAAATTTTATATATGTATCCAGAGATTATTCTTGTTATTCAAAATCGTCTCTGGAGAGTCTAAATGAGAGCTATTCCTTTATCTACTGTCAACTGACTTGCCACTCATTTCTGAGAATTCTTCTGAAGTTTCTCTTTTGAGTTGAGGACTCAATTTTTCTGGGGTTCTTGTTTCTCTTTTTCTGATATGTATAAATAATGGAGGTTTCCTAATGCCCATTTACAAGTGCTCTACTTCATCCAGACAACTGAATGAAGAATGGATGGGAAATACTAATTAAGAAGACTGTAAAAATGGCTGCAAATCATTTCCCTCCCCTTTATCCATGCCCTTGAATCGTCCCCTCATACATGGCTTGGCTATGTGACTTGTTTTGGCCAATGTGACAATTCAAATATGATTCAATCAGAGACTTGGGTATTAGGACATATTCTTTCTTGCTGTTCTTGGAAACCCTGTGGCCACCAGCCACCAGCATATGAATAAGCCTGGGCTAGCCTGCTGAGGACATGTGGGCCAGCTACCTTCATTATTCCAGCTGCAGCCCAGACAAACATGTGAGTGAGGTCATCCTAGACTAACCAGTCTCCAGGTGACCTGCCATCTGGGTTCAGCTGTATGAGTACACCCAGGTGAACCCAACAGGACATCTGCCCAGTTGAGCCCAGCCTCTATTGCTGGCCCACAGTATTGTGAGTTAATAAGTGATTGTTGTTTTAAGCTACAAAGTTTTGGGATGGTTTGTTGTACAGCAGAAACTAACAGATACACTAGACTAGAAATCTGAATATCAATTCTCCCTTCCCCCAAACCCACACATGCACTGTCACTATTAGCTTCAGTAAAGCAGAAACCATTAAACATGGGAGAGCAGCCTATCAGAGACAGGGAATGTGGCTGGAAGGGACAGAGTTCCCCCTGTTCTCCCAACAGCATCTCTTCAGATTCATTAACACCAGAGTGTGCGCAGCAGATCTGAGAGGCAGGGAGGAGGAGGAAGAAGAGAGTAGGTGGTGGTGAGAGCCAAGCTAGTGGGAAAGCTTATACAGATAAAAAGAAAGAATCCACTGTACTGGCATTATATCACAATATCCTTATTATATTTAAGAAATCCAGGCAGTTTCTAGCCTCTAAAGGCTAAAGAATGAAGCCGAGCAAATATGGGGACTATGCAGTGTATCATTTTAATAGAGAGAAAACACACACATTAGATGTGTAAGCTTGCCTTTGTTTAAGGCCTTTAAGCCTTTCTTAGCATTTTTAGGAAAATGCGTTGGAAGTAACAATTTGTTACTTTCTAAAATGCTGTTCTGGAATTTCTAGTATGTTTTGGTGCTGAATCTTGATATAGTAATTTACAAAAGCAAGAAAGACGCGAAATGCAGTATGCTGTTTCAGAGTTGGGGTAGGATAGGGTGGGTGTTTACTGAATGCTTGTTATTTGCCAGGACCTTATCTCATTTAATCCTTGCAACCACCCTACAAAGAATCTGTACCACCCTGTAAAGTATCTTTAGATTTATTAAACAGATGAAGAAACTGAGGTACCAAGAGGCTAAGTAACTTGGCCAAGGCCACACAATAGCTAGTAAGGTTATAAGTTACAGATACAGATATCAAATCTGAATCCACTGGTTTGCTGCCTTGGCAAGAATACAGTCGTTTTATCATCAGTAATAATAATGATTATTTTTTATCAAGCCCTTATTATGTTACTTTTTAAATTAATAAAATAATAGCTGAAAACTGAGAGTATATATGCTTACAATGTTCTAAGAGTTTTACATATAATAAGTAAATCATCACTAAAACCCTATGAGGTAGGTATATTTGTCTCCATTTAAAAATTTTTTTCATTTGTTTTGTCTCCATTTTTGAGACAATGAAACTGAGGCACAAAGAGGTTAAATAATTGCCCAAAGTTGCATTTTGCCTTTTGCCTTGCCTTTTCATAGCTTCTGGTTTTTGGCATTCCTTGGCTTGTGGTAGCATAACTCCTATTTTTGCCTCCCTCTTCACATGGCTGTCTTCCTACTGTGTGTGTCTGTGTCCAAATTTTCTCTTTTTATAAGCACACCAGTCATATTGGGTTCAGGGCCAAACTCTAATCCAGTATGACCTCATCTTAACTGACACCTGCAAAGACCCTATTCCAAATAAGGTCACATTCATGGGTTCCAGGTGGACATGGATTCTGGGGGGGGAACTATTCAACCCAGTATAAATATTTTTAAGAATTTAAAATGTGTTGTTACCTACAGGGCCAAACAAAAGAGGAGGCAGGTTTGAGCACATGTGGTCAAGGCTGGGAAGGGTCTCACCCATGCCCAACAAAACAGCAGCCCCAAACTCCTTTAGGAATAGGCTTGATTTTTAATTTCAAACACCTATGAAGGCAAAACATGGTCGATCTTATCAGTTGTTATATCTTACTGTGAATTAATTTCTCTCCTCTGAGAGCAGATTTGCATGAAGGATGTGGAAAAAAGCACAAAAGCTAAAGTAAGTAAGTAGGACGTTGTAGGGAAATGCCACTGGACAAGAAAAAGAGGCACAGTTGCCAGATGCAGAAAGTATGGACGGATCCATGCCAAGATCAAAGAGAGAATAACCTTGGAACAAGAGGCAGCTGGAAGAAGAGACCTTTCTGTTCATCATTGGTAGAGGCATCTGATTACAGGTACCAAGACCTACCACTTACCAAGGGATGGTATAAAGGCAAAGTCTCTGTAGATGTTACAGAAAATTCAAGAAAGCCACTTGGAATGAGTACAGTACATCAGCAGCCTAAGGCAGGATGTGAATCTTAAGAAATGCATGGGGTTTCCTAGGAAAGATGCCATGTATTTTCCTATTTTTTCCTACTCTAACATGAGGCACCCAGTGAAAGTTCTGCCTTACTATCAGATCAGACACTACTGTGCTTGGGAAGTTAAAGAGGAATGTGAAACAATCCTGCCGGAAGCTCTCCCAGCCAAGGTGAAGAATCTAAACATAGTCACCATACCCTGGGGGCAGTGCCATGGCTCGGAAGCTACAGGAGATGAAGGAGGGCTTGACTGGCCCTGAGGTGGAGGCTGGGAGAGGCACCTTCCCTTGGTTGGTGGTGTCTGCAGGTCTCTCCAGGCCACCTCTGGGAGACATCAGGGGATGACGGAAAGGACACCGGTGAAGAGTTGGGTTAGCTGTGTGGCCTTGTGTGAGTTACTTACACTGAGTTTCCCCACTAAAAAAATTAAATGAAAATATTCATGCAACACCGCCCTTCTGGGCACATAGTACCTGCTCAAAAATTGTTGTTCTCTTCCACTTTCCTTGATCGTGGAGTTTATTCTTCACATAAATCTGTTCTGTGAGCTACATTACTTTAGCTGAGTTCAGAAATGTTAATCTTAATCATAACTTTGTTTGTTTTGTAAAAGCTCTTAATTCATCAGGGCCTAAACTTTCATTATGATTTTAATTTAAGGACCTCAATTGGGTACTTGGCAGAGGTAGAGTAAAATATGCTGCTAAATCCGTGTTGCTAGGATTTAAATTTTGATAAATGCATAGCTTTTATGCTCTCAGTTCAATTTTGCTCTGCTATGTATTGTAGAATTTTTTAAAAAACAAATGTTCCGTTTTAAAGGAAAATTTCTCCTTTGCATTTGGATATTTTTGTACAAGGGAATGGGGTAGGGCAGTGGGTGCAGACTATGAAACAATCCCGGAGGTAAATTTGGTGATACTGTTAACGAAGAGTTTTAAAATGCTAATTAAGCTCTTTATTTAACCACTTGCAACTCTCCTCAGGATGGTTACAATACCAATGATTAAAAGTTGCAAAGGTATTGTAAACTTCTCTGGGTGATTTTTTTTTCAATAATGCAAATGATTTCTCCAGCTCTTGTGGCATCATTTAAAAATGAATTTTGATTACTTCTAAGCTTGTAAAAAATGGAATCGTAAATATGCTCATTTCCCACAATGAAGGGGGACAGGGAAGGTAAAGAGCAAAAGAATACATCACATTTCTAAGTAAGCAGTCACAAAAGACCTTTAAATAACTCAACTTCCTACCATATTTTATTATCTTCTCTCAGTTTTACAGCATTATCTACCATAGAAATGCAGGGAGATTTGTAAAACACTATAGCATTTAAGTCATTACATTTTATAGCTAATTTCTAATGTGGATTTGATTTTTTACGAGCAGAAAAAGAATCTAATTTGCATTAGTGACAGTAACTAGAGAAATTTTAACACCTGGCCCTGGTTGTACCAGAAATTGAATATTAGGTACTTGGGTGCTAAAAACCCATTCAGATCTTCAAGGGGGATTTTTCATTTATTTATGCACTGCTCTCATGTTTATCATTATAAAACTGTTCATATTATGGTGGAGGAAAGCTCACTGCCTGCAAAAATTCTGGATATACATTTTTCATCCTCTGCAAGAGAGACAGAATTATTTACCCATTAGTAAGAACATACCCTGAAAAAAGCACCACCATTCCACGCATGTAAAATAATATAACAGCAGCACTGCATGAGAAGCTTCAACTCCTGCTGGCCTTTCCCATCTCCCCGCCCCCCCCCACCAACTTCTAGTTTCTCAAGTCTCCCTTTATTTTCTCTTCCCCACTTCCCCTCTCCCAGCGCCCCTCCATGCCTGTCACTGTTTCCCGGTTAGAAGCTTGAGTGCAGTGTATCCAAGCAAAATTAAACCTCTGTTAAAAAGATCACATTGTTGTTACAAGAACAATCCATATGTTTATAAAGTGTAGAAAATTAGGAACTGCAAAAGAGATGAAGCTGGTGTTAAATGATATGGGAAGTGACACTTTACATAGCCAGTTACAATTAACACATTGATGGCATTTTGCTGGCTCCTTGCAGTGATAATGCTGTTGTCAAATGTGTTTAGTGCACCAAATCTCCTGGAGCCTTCAGCCAGGCGGCGAGCTTTTGACAGATTGAAGGTTCGAAGATAGGCTATCATGACAGATGGAAACTGGCACCGATGTTCAGCTTTCGCCGATCACAGGGGACCTGCCCCCCTTATTCTGCAGGGCTCGGCTCTGCAACCTTCCCCCTTCTGATGAAAGCAGGGGATGGCATTGTTAAATAGTGCATCTGTGTGAGTTAGACTCCTCTGATGAAAGCATAAGGCAGACGCGCTGTGAAGCAAAAGACAGCCTCTGCTCTAACTGCATTTTAGATAGACTTGAGGAAGACCCTAGGGAGCTGGGAGAAACTTTGGTAAATTTTAGACAAAAACAGAAAAAAGACCTCCCATTAGTTTCTTCTCCTCAAAGAATATAAAAATACACCTCTGATAATAAAAGTCTCAATTAATGACTTTCATCAATAGTTCCCCAAGCTAGCACTCTTTATGGAGATGTGTAGATGTGGTTTTCTTCTCTTAATATCATCATTTCCTTGATATTAATCAATTAATTTCCAAACACTCCAAGGAAATCTGTAAGGAGGTGTCGAGGGGCAGTTGTGAATAGTTGACTTGTTGGAAACTAATTCAATTACTCCAAGACACTTTTCTTGACACTGGGCTGGGTTCTTGAATCTTGGTTTTAAAATCCAGGGCAGGGGCAGACAGAGCTTTACACAGCTGGGCATAAATGGGCAGATAATATAGTTAATTAACCTTTCACCCTCTCCCACCAACCCCCTTTTAAAGAAAAACATCAGTCATTTTATTTTGAACACCCATCTATTTCAAAGGCTTTCTCTTCAGCTCCTGTAGTTCTTTCTTCTTCTCGCTGACAAATTCCTCTTTAATTTCCTTAAACTGGCTGAAGAGCCCTCTTTCTTTGCAATCTTAATCTTCAATTCCGCTCTTGCCCATACAGGTTGGGAGCAGCAAGTACTGCAGCCCATTTGAGGTATGATAATCAGCTGATTAGCTAGTGGAGTCGTTTTCCCTGAGGCTCTTTTGTGTGAAAAATCCTCACACTCAATTGACATGTGGACATCATAAAGCTGATGAAATGCAATTGTAATGAACAAGAGGGAGCGGCATCTGCAGCCGTCTAAATGAAGGACCCTTCCCTCTCACCATGCTAATTCAGAAAATCTGCTCTTAACGTGTACTCCCCCTGGATTCCAAATCCAGGCGCATCTCCATGAATGCATATTCAAGAAGTGAATTAGCCTCTATGGCAAGTGAACGCCTAGCCTGGCCGGACCGATTCTAATTTCAAGACAGATAATACTGCATCAACTGTAGTAATGATATGACAGTTCATTTGTGATGAGAGTCCTACAGTCAGGTTTACTGCACAGACAGACACAGGTGCAAGGAGAGAGCCAGCAAAACCTCTCATACAAGACCAAAGGTTGCTTTGCTGTCAAATTATTTCAGCCAAAATAGCCCAATGAAGGAGAAAAGAGGTAATGCGTTAAAAAAAAATTAATGTGTCCCCATATTTAAACCTTGGTTGTAATGGTGGTCAATGGATGCTCCCTTCTCTATTATAGGATCATGTACAGTTGGCAGTCATTAAATTAGGAAAGAGGTGAGCTTTCCCTCCCACACCCTTTTCAGAAAACTACATTACTTGCTAAGATATTTCCAAGTGAATATAACTTGTCATACAAGGTTTTTTTTTTTCCCTAAATTGAATTTCACAGGAATCAGTTTGTAGGAGAAAAACTCTGCAGTATTAGGAAGAGAAGCTGTTCATTTCCATTGCCTGTTCTGTGACAGTTGCTAATACAATATGACAGGTTTGTTCATCACTATTTTGGATCACCTTTGGGTTTTCTGTACTACTCTTTCTATTAATACATGTTAATTAATGATGGTAAGGAATGCTCGCCTTTATATGAAAAAGCTCAAAGCACTTTTCAGACACTGATTTATTTTTGAGAGTTAGACAGAGGGCAGGTATCAGCACTGTTGTTTTTTCAGAGGTGGAAATAGAAGGTTGGTGATGAAGTGACTCGAGCAAGGTCACACTGCAAGCCAGTCCTGGATCTCAGCCTTGAACTCATTCTTACCCCTCTCCATAGCTCTAGGCACAGAAAATACCCCAGGGAAGGGTGTTGCTAATCCAGAAAATACCCCAGGGAAAGGTGTTGCTAAGCTAGCATTAAGGAGACTCCTTCATAAGCACTGCTAATAAATACAGCACATGCTTTAAAAGCAAATGAACAAGACAAGCTTAATAAGGACTGTTGTTAGTACCCGGCAAGCCACCCAGTGTCTGCATGGTTCACGCAGAGGTCCTTGTCAAGGAGCCACATTTCTGAGATTACAAGAGCCACTTCTCAGTCTCCTTATGCTTCTCACTCACATTGACTTTGACCTATATAGCCTTTCAATTCAATGTAATTCAATAACAGGGCAGCACGTGGGTCTGTAGACACGATCATAGATTATTTTGCTTCCTCCAGTATGTTTGGAGGCAAAATTTGGGGTGGCCGATGAGAGCTGTCACTGTACAGCTCCCTCCTCTAGCGATCAGGAGTTACCCAGCAGATCACTGGCTGTCAATTGCAGATGAAGCAGTGCAGTAGGTATCAGGAAGGTAAGAGGAATGAGACAAGTCCGTCCCCAAAGGTGAAAGTTTCTAACACTCATATACAATTAAGACAGACATATAAGCAAACAAACCAGAGAGCAAGAACATCATTCCAACTGTGCCAAGACACATATGCGGCCCCCAATGCACCAAGTGGCTGTTTTCCAAAATCTGCTTGTAAATGAGTTGTTTTAAGCTCACAATTCATTTTCCCATGGAAGCTGAGTTCTAAGTAGTGGTTAGGTTCTCAAGCCAGCTGTCAAAGCCATATTTAACCTATAACATAGCTGAATGCAACACTAATAGTAACACATACAAGTATGCCTGAAAGAGTGTCATTGCCACCTCTGAACTCTGAGATCGGGTGGCATATGTTCAAATCTCAGCTCTGCTATTTATCATCCTGGGACCCTGAACAAGTATTTCATCTCTCTAAGTCTCAATTTTCTCATCTGTGGAAGGGGTTGATAATAGTACTTATTTCACAAAATTATTGTTAGGAGGAAACAAGACAGAGTAAAATATTCAATCTGGATCTATAGCAAGTGCTCAATAAATGCCAGGTAGGAGTAATAGAATTTGTTTACATATTTTATTTTTGAGCTTATGTTTCAGATTCATTGCCAACATTCCTCACGCCTTATTCCAAGGGTAGGAAGGGGCTTGTATGGGTGCATTTTTTTGGTGAGGAAGAGACCTCCCTCGTTTATAAAGAGAAGGTATTATAGCCTGGGGTCAAGAGCCAGATTCTGAAGCCATAATGGATTCAAGTTCTGTCCCTGCCACTTACCAGCTGTGTGACCTTGGGCAGGTTACCTAGTCTTTCTAATCATCATCTGCAAAATGGGGATATTTTGGACTTCCCTGGTGGTGCAATGGTTAAGAATCCACCTGCCAATGCAGGGGACACAGGTTCAAGCCCTGGTCCGGGAAGATCCCATATGCCACGGAGCAACGAAGCCCATGTGCCATAACTACTGAGCCCGTGTGCCACAACTACTGAAGCCTGTGCACCTAGAGCCTGCACACCACAATGAAGAGCAGCCCCCGCTCCCCACAACTAGAGAAAGCCCGTGCGCAGCAACGAAGACCCAACACAGCCAAAAATAAATAAATAAACAAATTTAAAAAATGGGGATATTTTTAGTACATATCTCGGTGCTGTGGTATTAAGCAAGTTAACATATGCAAAGTGCCATGTTTATAAGCACAATACAAGTAAACAGAGCTATTGTAAGGATACCATGGCCTGTCACTGGCCATGACAAATGAGCAGGAAACCAAGGCCTGGTTGGAGGTTAATAGCTGTCTTAAGGTTACTGTTAAGTAAGTAATGATCTGGGACTCCAGGTTGGTCTTCTAATCCTTAGTCCCGTGCTCTTTCCAGGTCATGGTGTTCCCTCTACCACATACCTATGAGGTACCCTGGAGTGTTAGTTAACATTTATTGAGTACCCAGTGGACGTTCAACACCGAGCTGATTCCCGGAGAGTTTCCTTTAAAAAGGGAAGTTATGCTCTAGACTCTAAACCAATAGTTGGCAAACTATAGCCACAGGCCAAACCAGACTGCTGCCTGTTTTTTATGGCCTGAAAGCTAACAATGGGTTTTTTGTTTTTAAATGGTTGAAAACAATTCAGAAGAAGAATAATATTTTGTGACACTTGATAATTATATGAAATTCAAATGTCAGTCTCTGTAAATGAAGTTTTACTGAAACACAGTCAAGACTCACTTGTTTACATATTGTCTATAGATGCTTTTGTGCCACAACAGGAAAAATGAGTAACTGTGACAAAGACCATATGGCTCACAAAGCCTAAATTATTTACTATCTGGCCCTTTAACAGGAAAAGTTTGCCAACCTCTGGTCTAGACCCAAGAAGATTGATTTAGCCTGGTTACTGCTGAGAGGGAATAAGAGGTTCACCAATCTAACTCAAGGTACATATGCTAAGCCTCAGACTGGCTGAGATGAGAGTGTAATTGTCTTCCACTACCAGAGCAATGTTTTAGCACTGTATTCTGAAATATATTAGAGGCAAAGCAGTGTAGTGGTTGAACCCACTGACTCAGGAACCAGGCTGCTGGGATCCAATCTTGATTCTACGACTTGCCACTTCTGTGACCTTAGGCAAGTTACTTAATTTTCCTTGTGTCACTGTTTCCTCATCTATACAATGGGATTGTTTTGAGGATTATGTGAGTTTTTACACCTAAACTGTTTTGAAGAGTTCCTTGCCCACTGCCAGCAGTATGCTAGTTATTTTCGAAATCTCATGACTCTTTGGGAAAAAGGAGAAAGATGCCTTCCTTGGAACGGTGGGCAATGTGTCTGCTCAGACTCATTCCTCGCACTGTTTCTGCTGGGGCAACGCACCTCATTCTTTAGCCCAGCACAGAAGTCTGCATCTTTCCCGGCAAACTTTCCTTGAGTCATTTACTTCTTTGTGCTTCTGGAGAACATTGTACATCCCTCCTTTAAGGCTGTTATATAGAATGAAAAAAGAAATTTATGCACATTTTTGTCCGTACTAGATGGTGAACTCCCAAAAGGAAAATAATTTCTTGTCTTTGTCTCCAGAGTGCCTGGTGTGTGGAATATATGGTATGCAACAGAGTCAGTGGATATTTAATGAATCAGAGAATGAATAACAGGCCAAGTAACTGCAGGGTTAATAAGTCTTCTGTGATTTTTTTAAAAACATGTGAAAGCCTTCTAAATGTGGCGATTACTTTATCCCTTCAATGTACAAGTTTGCAATACAATTAAATTGGAAATTATGAGGCTTAAAATAAAAGGCAGGTGGATACTTTCACTTACTGAATGTGTAAATCACAGAACAGAAATTCTTGATCTGGGGAGAAGCTTAGTATGAATAGGCTAAAATACCCTAAGTGGCTATGTGATTTTGGTAGGGCACTTTCTGACTTTGGACTTTCGTGTTTCATTGAAAAACAAGGAAAATGCACAATAGATAATCAGTAAGGCTTTTTCCACTCCCCAAACTATGATTTCTGCTTCTCCCAGAAAACTTACCAAATTCTGCTCCCCTGTGAGCAGGGCTTCTAGATAATGCTGGTAGGTAAGTTACTTAAGTTTTCTGAACCTGAGTTTGAGAAGTAAAGAGTAATACTATCCCTGAATTGTACACCTAAGAATGAGAGGCAAAAAGAGAATCTACAAAGGAGGTTGGGGCTGGATCATGACAGGCTTTGGGTGCCATGCTAAGGAGTCTGGACAGCCTGCACTTGATAGAGAGTAGACAATAGGAGGCTATGGATGGCGTTAAGTAGTGGAGGGACATGACCAACTGTGTATTTTGGAACAAGGACTCTGGCCACAGTGTGGAAACTGGATTGGAAGGAGAGAAGGGGAGCCAACATACAACAGCGCTGGAGGAGATACCGGCTAGAGGGGTATTTAAGAGGTTGGATTTTGAATTTGAGAATTTAGATAAAGCTGAGCACCTGGGCAAAAGGAATGCCATTTACGTGATAGGAAACAAGAGAAATAAATACTCATGGTCAACTTTTATTTCTTGTAATATAGTTTCAACTAAGAAAAAGTCACGGACTTACGTATCTGTAGAATCACATTGGAGCCAATATAGGGTACCTGCTAAGAGCTCAGGCCCTAGGTTTGAATCTTAATTCTTAATTAGCTCTGAGATCTTGGGTAATTCATTTTACCACTTTAAGTCTTAATGCCTTCCCAAGGTCAAGGTGAGAATTAAATAAAATGATGCATATTAAGGTACATATCATAGGGTTTAGTAATCGGCAAGCAGTAGATTACGGTCAGCTACTATGACAGAGTGGGTTTGCTCCAGCTGCAAATCTCAAGCTTTCAACTATGTTTTCATTCCAGAAAGAGACATTTAGAAGACAGACTCTTCTGCCAGAACTAGAGTTTTTTAAAAAATTAGATGACTAAAAAAGTTTAAAACCACTATTCTAATACTTTAATCCTTGGAAACCCAGAAACAATTCAATGAAGCTATTTGGTTAAGTTAAATGCAGTTCTCTGAAAACAGCTTAAATGCATGACTCGCTACTCAAAGGTTCCAGAGAACTCCACTTGCCTGCTTGGGAAGCAGCAAACAAGGTCAGTATTGATAGCTCACGCTTCAGTGAATATATCAATTTAAAGCTTCATCAGTGATTCTCACTCATCTGCAGCCCTGCACGGCTGTTGTAAGAATGGGGTGACTTACGAACCTATTAAGTAACTTCCTCACTTGTGCTCTAATGAGCCTATTGTTTCCCTGGAAGAACACAAACACCTGAGTACAAGCACAAACTGAAGCCACAAATAAGAGGGTGCAGATTCCAGCCCTGCCTTACCTAGAGGCACTCTTTGTTTTGATTCTCTATGCTTTTCAATTGCTTTACCAGCCTAGTCAGGCACACTTTTATGTCAAGTCCTGAGTAGGGCTGTTGGGGTCCCCCCGTCCAAAAGGGCTCTGGTCACAGCTGACTCATCTGCTGTACAGGGCGCATGTGTGTGACCTTTTGGAATTTGACTATCAGACACTTGCTTACCTACTGTTCCCCCTGCACCAGCAAGTGCCCCTGCAGTGAAGATTACCACCCTCCGCATTCTGAGGTCCACACTGCATATGCAGAAGTAGGATGAACCTGCTGCTGTGGGGAGGGGGCACCGAGCCCACCCACAAAGAGGGCATCCGTGGGGATTTCAGCCAAGAAGTTCTCCTTGTGCTCTTGAAAAAGAAGGCGTTGGCTCCGTTTTTCTGCTACCGTAATTCAAGGTTAGGTTCCCTTGTCCTCCATATACCATATCACTGATGAGAGGTGAAAGACTGAAAATTAGTTCCTTAGGGATTGGGGCCAATACTGTCCATGGAGGTATAGTGGGTAAAAATATATATTATATATACTTACACTTGGCACCTGACCCCTCTTAGGAAGGGTACTCTTTGTTTAGGGAACCATCTTGATAAGTTTTAAGGGCAGGAGTAGGAAGAAGATAAACATAGATAGCTAACAGTTTTAGGTCAGAAATGAAGAAATCTGTGGGTGGACAGGGGCCAGGAGGAGAGGAGAAAGGAAAGGGAGGGAGAGCCAGGAGCTGGAGCCATCGTGGGAGGCTGGAGCCTATTCAGAAAGATGGTCATAGCAGGCAGCGGGGCTAGAGGATTTTTAAGAATGTGTAATCCTCAATTTTAAGTCGTTTGCATGGCTCATCTACCCAAAGTTTCATAAGTTACTTGTTTGAGCTCAGTAAGAAAGGGAGGCAAAGGGGTAGAGTTTCCTGAGTCTGGGGGGAGAGGAGGATGAACAGAGGAAGAGAAGAGCCCAAAAGGCAAGAAGTGAGTAAAATCAACAGGAGCCAAAAGTGGTCATGAGAACATAAGCCCCTGGGAATTTCCAGAAATCGTGGAGGGACCTTGAACTTCCACAGAATGTGGGATAGAAAGCTAGGGAGAATTTCATTTACATTTTAAATGAGACCTGGGTTCCACAACTCTGCAGTAAACAGCATCCATTTG
Source organism: Lagenorhynchus albirostris (assembly GCF_949774975.1). Taxonomy (NCBI): domain Eukaryota; kingdom Metazoa; phylum Chordata; class Mammalia; order Artiodactyla; family Delphinidae; genus Lagenorhynchus; species Lagenorhynchus albirostris. The sequence goes on along the minus strand of NC_083100.1, from coordinate 57,450,026 downwards.
TCACTGATGCCTTCTAAGCTGTTGATTCTGTCTTCAAAAGAGAAGTACCTTGTCTTCAATGAGTTTTCTTTGACTATAAAGATTGACACATATTTGAGTCTTGAAAAATAAACTGGGTCAAACAGAATGCTGGGAAAGTAGGAAATGTAATAGTCAAGACTTCTTAAGATTATTGGAACTCATTTTCTGCTTTGTATCCTCTCTATGGCCATTACAGGAATGGGAGTGGCAGCTCCCCTTGGGGGTAATGAGACCTTGTTACTGGAGGGTTTAAGCAGAGCCTTTGTGACCAGTTGACCCAGAGTTGTGCAGGGGATTCATGCGTCTGGTAGAAGCTGGACAGATAGGCCTCTAGGCCCTTTAAACAAGTTTCTATTACTTGGGGGTAGGGAGGACTTAAAACTTTCAGAGAAGTTTAAAATATTCCAAGTGTCTGTGGCTGTTTCTAAAGAATGTATATCTAGCCCTTTCCCCAGCTCTACGTTAATCTGTTCCAGTTTATGCTAATTATGTTCTCATTATTTGGGAGGAAGGAAGGAGACCTGGACCCTCTCCAAGGAGCGGGGGTGGTGAGCTGCTCACGCAGAGCACTGGCAGGAGGCGGCATGGGGGGGACCTCCGAGTGCCCACAGCACTGCAAGGGATCTTTCTGGTCTGTATTTGGATCCTATGGCAATGTGGGGGGTTCTGAAACCACATTACACCAGTTTGCAGAGGTTTAGATTGGGATGGCTAGGGAAGAACCACATCTGCTAACATCCGTCAGGTTTCTTCTGTAGGTCAGAGCTATGGGTCAAAGAACTCCAGGGCCTCAGGAGTTAGGAGGAGTAAAAGGTGAGAGTGTGACTTCATTGATAGGGGCATAGTCAGCGTTTCTCCTGATAATCTATCATTCTCTTTCTCTTTAGTTACAAAGTTCTTGAAGATAGGTGTGAGGTAGGGAATCGCAGTTTGCTCACATTGCAACTCAAAAGTGCACCGAAAATGCACTTTGAAGATTTGTCTCTACAACTGATTTCTTTCCTTCATGAACCCCAGATCAGAATATCAGGGAAAAATCTATTTTCCAGCTCATTCCTGTTTAAAGCTGTGTCTGATACAATAATTTGCAAATAAATTGCTCTACCTTTCAGGTGCTTCTCTTCCTAATGTGGCTTCTCGATGGAGTATATGTGACCTCAGGGCTTTGAAAAAGGCACTCAAGATGCATGCAGTGTCCTTGCCCCACCCACTGGCTCAGCTGTGGCAGCATCCACTTCTACGTGTCCATTCTTATTTTGTTGGCATTTGCTCTTACGTCCCTGACTGGTGTAGCCTATGGTGTGGTCATACTCCTGGGGATGCTCTTGATACAGGCATGGGGGTGCCCCTGGTCTACTGACTCTGCCTCTCCTGGGTCTAGCTGGCTTCAGGACTCCCTGCAGCCTGGCAGCAGCTCTTGGTCAGGCCCAGGTAGGGGTTACCAGATTTAGCAAATAAAAATACAAGATACCCTATTTAAAACTGAATTTCCGATAAACAATGAATTTTTTTTACCATTAAGTATGACCTAAATATTACATATAATATTCTTTGTTGTTTATCTGAAATTCAAATCTAATTGGACGTTCTCTATTTTCTCCAGCTACCCTCCTCCCAGGCCCAGTGTCCTCCGCCACAAGGACTATGGATCCTGATGAAGTAGTCGTTTTGGACAACTCACTAGCCACACCTTCAGGAACCTCCTGTGTCCTTCACAAGGCACAGGCTAACGTCTGGATACCTTCTGTGCCCTAAGGAGTCAGGGATTCCCTGCGGGAGCTGAACACAGGCCCTTTCTGGCTAAACAACTATGCTAGGCTGCCACTTCTCCCCAGCGTGGGCCACTGCACACGGGCCGGGGAAGCCTGTGGGTGGGGGGCAGGACCGCCCTCCCCACATAGCTCTCGTCTCCGCCGTCTGCCTCTTCCCTTCTCCTTCTTGCTTGACCACCCCCGAGGCCAGAGCAGCATTTCTCTTTTATTTCGCCTTTGTCATATCCTCCTCCTACTGTAGCACAGCAAGCAAGCCTTGTGCCTGGCTGCCATAGCAGAAAGAATAGTTTCTTTGCACTATACGGGGACTCAGTGACCTTCATTCTCCAATCTTGTTTCTGGTTATGTTAAAGACAGAAATAAAGGAATATAGAAAGCCCCCTCACCTGGCTTGCATGGTTGTTGTCTTGCTACAAAATCCTATATTGAACGTCAAATATTTTTTTTCCTTTTCCTTGCATTCCTTCTATACCAATCTATTCCCCGCCCCCCCCCCTCCCCCCCCCCCCCCCCGGGGTAGAATGATATTGCCAACTGACTGGAGAGAAGATCAGGAGCTCTGAGAGGCTGCAGAGAAAGAGAACATGAATACTTTTTCATATTATCTCCTCATTGTATTTACTTTATGAGGGTCTGTCCAACATAGATACTTCTACTTTGAGCTGTGTGCCCTCCTTCTCTCACTACTAAGAAGCTTCTTGTAATATGAACTTATATTATGGGGGAAGTTGACTTTGTCTCCTGAAATCTTCAGGTCAATTAATTCCTGGACAGTGAAAGTTTTTCAAGCTGAATTATGACATTTCTCAAAGGCATGGAAAGGTAAATGAAATAAAATAGCAGCATGCAGGTACCTGCCATCCAGATAAGATTCTTCAGAGAGAATCTTACAAACTTGATAAGGACAGCAATCAATTTGAAAAGATATGAAAAATTATTTATAGCCTTTGTCCTCAAGGTATATTCTCTATATTTTCCTAGCATTTTAGGTTGCAGGTTGTGCCAGTCTGAAGGAAATAATCTAACTACAAGGATAAAATTACATTATTTGATAGGATACAATTGGGAGATTGCAAAAAAAGGGAAATTATGTATACAGATGCATTTCATTTCTGACTTCTTAAATGCCATTTGTAGGTTGAGCTTTGGGGAGAAGAGTATGTAATTCTGTTAGTTTGAAAACAAAATCATTGCTTACTCCAGGTAATTGGTGCCTCTGGCCTCCTTGTCTGCCTTCTGCTCTGCCTAAGTGGACCCACTGCTCTAATACATGTTATCACAAGAAGTGAGCTTTGTGAGGAAGACACTACATAACCAGTCACTCCTGCATTCTTACTGCATGCTTTTAAGTTGCACCATGTTCTATAATTTTTCTTCTTTGGTTTCACAGACTATTTGAGGCAGAAGCTAAAAGGGAGGTAATCCTGTGCAATCTCCTCATTCTGTAGTCTGAGACAGAAGTGAAGTGATCTGTCCTCCAGCCGGTAGAGGCAGCACTGGGTGAGGAGCTGTGTCCAGTGTCTGGACCAGAGCAGCCTGCACGCTTTTCACCTGCTGATACCACCGTCCTTCCGCTGAGTAACAGAAACAACCCACCACACATTCTGGTATCGAGTATGTCGTAAAGTTTAAATTGGCCTATCTTGTAATTAACTACATTTTAAGGTTTGGAGGTGGGCTAAACGCTCCACTTCAGCATATTAACAGTCTCCCAAGGAGGAAGGGGGATTTAAATGGAAGACAAAAAGGGAAAACATGTTCTTTATTTGGTAGCAATGAATTCTGTTTCAATGTTATTAGATTATAATGTCCCAATTTTTATCTAGAATCTGTGCCTCTGGAAGCACAACCCTCAAAAATGAGTAAAAATTATTTTCACACTTTTTATAGGTTAACTTCAATAACTGCAAGTTTACTTGTGGCCATTTTCATATGCATGGGGGGTTTTTCGTTTGTTTGTTTGTTTTTTACATACAGTCTTTACTGAGAAACACTTGTTTTCTGCATCATCATTTATTTTCAGTAGAAAGAAGATCCAAACCTTTTATGTTCAGATTGAAAACCCTCCATGATCTGATTACACTTAACAAGTACACAGATTACTTCTTTTTTGCCTCCTAGCTCCAATCTGGACCACCTAAACACAGCTCCCCTGCTCCTGGTCTTGCTAATGATTCACTCACTTTCAAAACTTGACTCCTGCTTCTAAAAGCAGCTCAGATGAGACTTGCTTCCTAAAGCTTTTCCTCATTTTGATTCCCATGTCTACCCTCTACAAAATGAATCTTTACATCCTTAGTGTTCCCATAGCCCATTGTTTATATTTCTGATATACTAAATAACCAACATGTGGAAAACTTGGCACTTTATCAAATGCATTTTACTTAATTATTTCACTTAGTTACACCACTTGCAAGATCCTGCATTATTACTTGGCTCAGCATCTTAGCTCTTTCAGTAAATGTAAGAACCTTAATAGTGAACCTTGATTTCATATTGTTTTTGTGTAATCTACTGTATTATGTTTGCACATGGTAAGTGTCCCAACTGATATTTATTAGCACTGAATTGATAGTGGAGTCCATACTGACCAGAAGGGATTAAATTCTTAAATGTCAATAGATTGTTCCTTGTCCTCAGATGAAGGCTGTGATAGTGACCCAGCAGGCACTGCTAGCCTCAAATTCCACCTCAGACTTTGAAGTCTGGCAGCCACCTCAGAGCATTAATAGGCAAAGCTGTGACTTGTTGGGTAATAACACACTGCCTTGGAATAATCATTTTCAAATGAATCAACAACAGCAGCTATTTGCCTGATCTAATTAGCATCACCTTTTTTTGAGCAGGCGGAAAAAGGCTGGCATATTCTGTATGATGCAACACGCAGCAAATTATACAGACAAGGCAACATCACAGGGTCAGGCACTCACCTCCGTGGCTGAGGGCTTCCTGGCAGTCTTCCCCCTCTCTTCCCCACTCCTGCGCCCCCCACCAGCTCAATAATAATCTTGCATCATTTTAAGTATGAGAACTGCAAGGAAATCCTTAATTTGAAATTTAGCCCAAAGGTGGTTTCTGTATTTAAGGAGACTTGCTTCATAGGAGCATTGCAAGAACAAAAGTGAAATTCCCTTTACATCCAAGAATATTTGGGAAGTGATTTAACCTGAATGAGAAGTTAACTCTGCTTATTTACCTGGTAGGAATGTCAAGACTGAACAGTGTTATGCTCTTGTCTCTCCTAAGAGTTAAGAGACCCTTGTTTCCAAAGCCCAGGCCCAGGCTATGGATGTTCTATGAGGGGGTGGGCTTGAAGGGAGGACAGGCAGAAGGGATGGCTCTGTCTTTAATGAGGAAAATGATTTACTAGAATTGGAAGGAAGATATGTGCGGGGGAGAGGGTAGTCTGCTAATGGCTGAACATAGTGCCCCCCCACTCTAGATCAGAAGGTGGTGTGACCTTGGATTGGGAAGAGGTGATGAAGGTTTTGGGGTGTGAACCCTACGGCAGGGGTGTGTGGAGAGAGCTTGTCAGAGCATCTCTCTTCCCAAATGCCATCATGGGAGCCTGAAAACTGCCCTTTCCCCATATTTTCAGGACTATGTAAGCCCCCTAGACTCTTAGAGGACCCTAAGAAAAGGAAGAGCCCTCTATGATGACTGACACTGAAAGCTCTATCTGCCCCAGTGAGGTTGAAGCCAGATATAGTTTGGTTTTGAAACGTAAACTGTGGGCTCTAGAGCCAGATTTCCTGTGTTCATATATCTGGACCTGCAACTTGTTATGTGTGCCTTGTTAGGTAGGCACGTTCCTCAATGTCCTCATCTTTAAAATGGGAAAATTATACTATTATTAGGTTGCTATAAGGATACAGAGAATTAATACATGGAAAGCCTTTAGAGCAGGGCCTGGTATAGAGTAACCAGTGTTGTTACTGGACAGAGGAGGGGTGGTCTGGTGGAGCATATTCATTATGCTGCATTAATAGTCCTCTTACTGTGTGTCCTTTCCTGTCTTCTTCCATGCTATTAACTTTAGACGGCACGTTCTTAGAGGGTATGTGCCAGTGTCTGTCTATGCATTGTCTTTGCACTGCCTCTGTGCTCTCGTAATACCCCTTGTCACGGCTAGTTTTGAATGTGTCCATTTTGTAAGTCCTCACCTCTGTAGCTCCCCTAGCTCCTGACACATGGTAGGCACACAGCAAACAGTTTTTAGGCTGAACTGACTTTAGATCTGTCATAGGGTATTCAGCAGAGCATTCAGCCGTTAATCAAAGCTTTCTGATGAGGTTGGTTGAAAAAAAACTTATTAACAGGTTTGAACAAATATGGCTCCTTGGTCAAGAGGAAACAGGCCCTAAAGGAAGTCATTACTGATTACATGGATATTTAGAGGCAGAATCGGCTGGCTCCCTGAGCCCTCCCTGCTCTAAAGTCTTCATGGCCAGTGCTTCTCTCTAGAGGGAGCAACCGAAGGTCAGAAGACCTTGATCAAAGTAAAAATTCAGAGGAACCCCAGGATGCCTGTGGAATTGCATTTTTCAGGGAGGGAATGGCTGTTTCACAGGAAGCAGAGATTTCAGTGGGGACTGGATTTGTTAACTAGAGCAGCCGATGAACTTTTCTTTCCTCCTCCAGCCCTAGGAAAGCACGTAGCCCAAAGACACATTGCTTCAATTCATAAAGGAGTGTTTCTATGAACTTCAGGGCTTAACAACTAACCGAGTATCCTTGTAACAGTTAAGTCCTCTTTGCTTAACAAATAAAAACGAAATGTATTTGGAAAGACAGAGGCTACATAGCAGGGGTTAGATTTCTGAATTAATATTCCAACGATAGGGCTTCCCTGGTGGCTCAGTGGGTAAGAATCCGCCTGCCAACGCAGGGCACACGGGTTCGAGCCCTGGTCTGGGAAGATCCCACATGCCGCAGAGCAACTAGGCCCGTGAGCCACAACTACTGAGCCTGCACTCTAGAGCCCGCGCACCTACAGCCCGTGCTCCGCAACAAGAGAAGCCACTGCAATGAGTAGCCCTCACACCACAACACAACTAGAGAAAGCCTGCACAGCAACGAAGACCCAACGCAGCCATAAAAAAAAATAAACATAACAATATTCCAATGATAATAGTAACAATGGACAGTGATTGGACATGAGATCCGGTGCTGGGTTTATATGGATGTCATTTCATTCAATCCTTACAGGAGCCTTAGGAAATACACTATTATTCTCTTCACTTTACAGAGGAGGAAATGAGGATGAAACAGATGTTCACTGACTTGTTCAAAGACACACAGTTGGTGAGTAGTACCCAGGATTGGAACTCTTCTTTCTGCCTGGAAGCACTCCCATCATCCCCTCTAAACAGAACAGTTTAAAAATTAAAGAATGGACCAACTTGAGCTACAAAGGAGTAGGAATAAATAAGGCTGAAATAAATTCACTTATCTCTGAAATAATGGTCACAGGGAGTAAGGATTTCAAAATACACACTTTAAGCCTCTGGCTATCAAGGTTAAAACTGTAGCATTTAAAATGCTAGTGTTAAGAGAAAAAAGGAAACTGCTGCGTAAAGTTAGCAAAAGAGAGAGGACCATTAAAACAGCAGGAATGAATAAAACCCAGAAAGCATTAAACAAGATGGGATCAGTCGGCTCAAACTTACTTGTTATGACTGTGGGGAGAGGCCAAGCTCCCCTTCTCCCATTTAACTATAAATCCAGACAAAGTGACAGAGAAAGGTTAGAAGTAAAAAAATAGAGCACAGAGTTACCTTAGAAATACAAGTAAAAGGCGGCCAAGGACATGGCATCATTTATGGCAAATCTTGTAGAAATCAAAGGAAAAACAATGCTTTAAAGCAGAGGACAGTTTTTAAATGAGCGTTAGTCTCCAGTGAGGATATAATAGAGGAGAGTCTTATGCACGGTAGTAGTGAAGGACATTAAAATGCTGTCTTCAAAACCTGAATTATCAAGTAGGCACAAAAACTATAATGTCGTTTAGCCCAATCACCCACACCACAGATCCTGCTGGTTTAGCAGCATTATTTTAGACCATTGGCTAACATATCTTCCTGCCCTAGGGGCCCAAACCCTACAAACAGTTCCAAGGGGTTTCTTTATTTGCTTCCTTCCTTTCCCCTTCTTTGTGACGCCCGTAAAACACACTGCACAATTACAAAGTCTCAGCCGCACGCAATATTGGAACAGAGACACCCTGTTAAATCCGTTCCTGACAGCTGCGAGCCCCTTTTAAATTTCAATTATAAGATCAACAACCGTAATGGCTGGCAGACCATTACCACTCAGGGTTCAGGGAGTTCTGGGGATAGAGCGAGACACCCGGAGGGGGAGGAGGCTGGGCTGGGAGAGCCTCCTGACCTCCTGACCTGGCCAAACCTGGGTCATCTGCACCTGAACAGTAAATTCCGGTGCAAATGGGAAAGGCTTAGGCCTGAAGCAACTTCAGCCTCGGGGCTGGAGGCTCTGGCAACAGCCTGACCGGTGCTCTGACTGCCCCCTAGTTTTCATTTCACCTTGATTGAGCTTGGAAACCAGTCCCTCGTTTCATAAGTCAGGAAAGACAAAGGCGTAATGTTCCCTGTTCTCAGTACAAGGACTCAAATTCTGCTCTATCAACCAGACCCAGCTCTCGCCCTTTGAAAACACGAGCCTCATGCTGTCCCCAGCAATGGCAGCCGCAAGTGCCCCCGTGCTCCTGCCCAGGGCTCCGGCCTGCAGAGGGAGGCCTTGGTGGAGGGCTCTCTAGCCTTCACCCTCGACCACAGCTGATGGGGATGTACCTGGTTCACTCAAGCCTCCGCCAATGCTCAGAGCAACTGAGTCATTAGCCAGATCTTAACAGTTCCCAAATGAAATAGCTGAAAAAGCACGTTTCCATGCAGGGCCTTGCTTTCTAGAATGTTTCCATCCCATGCACCCCAGGTTCCTTGCTTTTAGGACTGAAATTAGACTGACCCTCATCCCTCATCCCAAAACTCATCTTTGAGTTTTCTGGTATAAAAGGTCATTTGAAATGAAATCTAGTTATCAAATATCCACTGAGCTTCTGAAAAGATCTGGATTCTTTATCTTCAAGGTGCTTAGAACTTGTAGATAGCCAAATTTGTTATCTTGTACCTGACCTCTTGGTTATGTTGTAAAGTCAATGCATGTCTCTTTTGTTAGAAATGACACATTCAAAAATGTGCCTGTCAAAGGCTTCACACACCTTCCCCCAGAGCTGATTTGGCCATTTGCAGGGTTTCCTAAAGAGAAACTGCCTGCAATTGCTACATTCACTTCAAAACCCTGCCCCCCCCCACCCCCGTATTCTTCCTTTGAGAACTCTGAAAAGCCACATTTCACAGAGTAGGACTTTCATAAAGAAGTCCTACTAACTAGCTTGGCTCCCCAAGCCTGGGACCTCTAGTCAAAAAGGAATGAAAAGGTACGTGAGATGTCCTTGAAAATTTCGAAGATCTTTCAGGCATTCTTCTTGGCACTACTATTAACAACCCTCCCCACTTGGTCCCCAACAAGGGTTTGAGACAGAAAGAGACAGAGTTTGGTTCAGAAGCAAAGGAAAGCTTGATTCCCTGATCAAAGAAGGGAGAGGTGCAAGCTCTAGAGCACACACTCTCCCCAAGAGCTCGGGGCTGCTTTATAGGGTCTTGGCAGCAGGGAGGGGTGGAGTTCTTTTGGGTCAGGCACAGCTGTGCTGCTCACAGGGCTCCAGATAGAAGTGCCAGGTGCAGCACCTCTGCACAGAGATGGCCAGGCTGGGGTGTGGGGCACAGTGGTTCTGCACTGGGAACTCTAATCCAACATGTTAGGTGCAAGGCCTCTGCACACAGCAAAGTGAAATCAGACTATAGGCAAGGGAAACTAAACTAAGCACAAAAGAAGAAGTTAGATCTTATCACCTAGATTCCATCTTATTCTCCCCCCCCACTCCCCCCGCCCCTCATCGCCAGATGGGAGTGGGCTTTGTGAGTGACACTACTCATGCCCTTTGCCTACAGAACACTATGAAGCCAACACTGGTTGACCCGATTGAGATTAACTGAAGAGAATGTGGTCAGTATGGTGTGTCTTTGAAATAGGTTTGTAGAGAGCATTTCATCTGTAGCACTCAGATTTTTTTCTTGCTAAATTTACGCTTATGGCAAAGCACTTGCAATTGTGTGTGTGTGTGTGTGTGTGTGTGCGCGCGCGCGTGTGTGTGAGAGAGAGAGCCTTCTCAGCCAGATGCGCTGTCACATAGCACTCCTCCAGGGACCTAGGGAAGCCTTGCACGCTCTTTATGAGAATATACTTCAAGGATATGCTTTTATAGGACCTAAACCTCTAAACCAGTATTTTTCAGTGCTTAACTCATATATGCCTGAAAAAGGACTGTAACATTCCACACAAGACATCCTTATTTGGATCTAGTCTGTATATCAATTTTTTGTTAGTGAGACCTTTTTTTTAAAAAAGACTGTTTAAACTTCTAATTTAAAAAAATCTTTGACAAACAATGGCACACCTTAAATTTCATCTCCTATTGTTTAAAAATTGTATTTTGGCAATAAAAATTTGAAAATAAAATTTGATAAGGATGGATTGGATAAAGATTATCTCCCATAATTATCAGGATTTCTCTGTGTATTAGATAAATAACTATTAGTGATAAAGGTCTAACAATATCTCATCTACAATTCTTAAACTCCAAAACCTTAAACTTTTTGGAACTTATTTGGCAGCAAAACCTGACCCAAACCAACACAAGGCTGTTTATATCTTTATTTCTCCCTTGTGAATATTCATATGTTTCCCTGCAGAAATATCAATGTGTTGACTATAGAGTGCTGCCCCATACCCTGCTGGGGATGTTACATTAGTTAATGTGCTACATTATGTTTCTAAACTCTAGATAATTTTTAAATTCCAAAACATATCTGATCCAAGGTTTTAGATAAGGGATTTTGAACCTGTCTATAAAATCAGACTGTAGCTCATGCCATTACATTTTTCTTTAGGATTCGATCTGTTTGTTCTTATAGGAAGAAACCATCTATGCATAGTATTTACACAAAATTCACACCTGGTTGCAATGAGAATGGTGTCTATTCCCTGGAAAAAGTTTTTTTTTCTTACCAGTTTTCCCCATCTTTGTAACTATTAGGTGTCTGTAACATTCTCAATTAAGTTCACCATGTTTTGCTTGTCTACTGTCCAGGCACTGTGCTAGGAGTCCTGAGGGATGCAGACATGAGCAGGATACTATCAACCACTTAGAGCAACCTGATTGGGGGTGTAGACATGTAAATACCACTCATCTGTAATGACAGGTTGAATGTCATAAAAGGCAGAGTAACAAACAAAATGCTGAGGGATCAAAGAGGAAGAGTAATTACGTCAAGGGAGGCTTCACAGAGGAGGTGTCACTTGAACTTATACATTGTGCCTTTTCCAGGATGTTGAAATTTTCACATGTGAAGAAGTAAGGGATGCTATTCCAAAGATTTTCACTGGTCAGAGAAGCCCTGACCTTTACTATTTTTTTAAAGGATGCTAGTATATAATGACAGAGAAAGAAAGAAAATAAGAAATTTCAAAGCAAGGTTACAAAAATTGAGGTATATTTTAAAGTTTATTTTGAATGCTTTCTGCATAGAAAATGCAACATAAAATTGTAGTCGTGGGATAATTGTTAGGTTGTAAAACATGTTTATGTCTAGTCCATCTACAGGAGCAGTTTGGTTTAAAAAGGTGGATGAACACCATCTTAGAATCTCATCAGTTATCCCTGTGACTGTATGTATTGACTTATTTAGAGAAGAGAGAAATGTCTAAATTTACAGGCCCACATGAAAGTGAGACCGGTATGAAGTAAGAGCTTCTGAGTCTCCATCAGTAGACTCGTCGCTTGCCCACCCCCTCTACCTTGTTAACCCTACAATTGTTTGGAGGAATCCAGAAAAAGGGAAATAGCACAGACAGTGTCAAGTGAAAGAAGCTTAGATTTAATTTTGTACATGTATCATTCAGGATATGTTGCATTATGCTGCAGTAACAAGCAACCCCCAAATGTCAATGAATTGACACAACATTTATTTCCTGCTCACATCACATGTCCACAGAGGGTCAGCAGGAAGTCTCTGCTCCTTGTAATTACTCGGACATCCTGGCTGATGGAGGCTTCATTTGATGTGCATTTCTAATGATCACCTGAGCAGTGTGGCAAATCACATGCTGCTTCTTAAAGAGTCTGCCCTTTGACTCTTGCACTCACATTGATAGACCAAAGCAATTCACATGACCACACCTAGTTTCGAAGGGGGTGGGAAAGAACAACCCTATTCTGGAAGATCAAGAGCTAGAATTATCAGGTCAAGAGTATTAGTGACAACTTTAGCAGGGAACAGGGAGTCATATAAGATTCTTTAAAAAAAAAAAAAAAAGAAAAGAAAGCCAGGAACATATGGTTGAGCTAATAGATAAAGTAAAGGAGCACATAGATTATCTGAAATTGGGTGCCTGGGGAAAGAGAGCTGGGAGACACATTGGACTAGCAGAGAGCGAGAATCGTAGAGTTCTCTTAGCAGTCCCTGACTGAAGTGTGCATTCACATTAATCAAGATACTTATTCTGGCTTCGCTTCAGTACCTCCAAGGGGAAAAGAGACACAGAGATGGTAATGTATACAGGCTTCCTGTTAGTCTGAGGGTTAACGAAATTTGGGGGATGAGGCACTTAACTCCCTGTTTTCTATTCAATTCTGGGGAGAGCTGCCTCTTAAACAAAACGAGCCTTTTTCTTTGAGTTCACAGTACATTTCTACAGTGACAAATTTTGCCAACCTTGCCAAAATTTGAGCTAAACCTGAATAATAAGTTGACTATTTATTTTATGAATTGGATGTGCATCCTGCCAGGTTTTCCAAGTGGTTATGACAACAGAATCCCTCATCTATAATATCCATCCACAGCCCTCATGTATAGCTCCCTTGTTTGCTCTGAAGATAATATATTGATTGAGCCTCTTTTGATGGCATTCTTTCCATGCTTCTCACATGAGGAAGAATTACTGCTGTTTTCCCCAGGGGACCTAAAACGACTGCATTTTTACACGTTATTTACTGTATACATTCTAATATCAAAATGGTCAATTCATTTATAATCTTTTTAACATGCCTTAGAGAATCAAAGGTCTGTTCTTATGTTTGTATGGGGAGGGTTTTTTTTTTTTTTGCATATAAGTTTTACTTTACAACTCATTAACGGATCTTGCGCCCATGAATGGGTAGCATTAATTATGCACAATTAGCATATGGTAATGTATGACACACATTTCAAGTGAATATTAGACAGCATAATTATACTGAATATTATTGTGTTCAGCTATGCAGGTTCATAAAATATGATGGATGGTGTGTTCATCTCTATTGAATCCATTTACCTGACCTAGAGTGATGATTTAAAAATGAACACAGTTGGAAATAAATGCACATAGGTTGAATACTGTTATGCACTAAGGAATATTTCCAAGTAGTAAAAGCTGGAGGTCAGTTGGCCAGTTCTTTTGCTTTTAGCTAGAAGATTATTTTAGATGCATATTGTAGGGTTTTAGAGCTCAGCTTTGAAATGCTTCAGAATTCAAAGGCTGTTTTATGTAAAGTGTTCTGACAGGCAAAACGATTCCTTTTTAATCATAATTCACCTCTGCTCTACAGGCTTATTATGAAGAACAGAAATATCTATGCATAGAAACAAACAACTATTTTTGGCATATGCCGAACTGAAGGTGCTTAAGAAGATGGGAAACTCTACTACATTGTACCGTTGGTCTAAAAGCACCAGATGAAATCAAGCAAGAGAGAAAGAACGCTTGGGTAAATCCTCTCACCTGCTTGAATTATTAACAAGAGTTTACCTGTCTTTTCATCAAATGTTATTTCATTAGAGCTTTTGAGTTTTCTATTCAAGTAAAATAAGATCAATGAATAGGCTATGATTGAACTTTGACTTTCTAGTTAAGAATTCACTATTTGAAAAGTCTATTAGCCTCACAAAAATGAGAGTTCCTCTAAAAAGAACCACAAAAACCCACAGTAAAGATAACTTTATGTTTCCCGTTGTGAGCATAGAAAATTACTCTGAGTTGTCACACAAACCAATTTTTGTACCTGGACTTGATCCAGATATTAGGCTAACTGGGAAAGGCTCATTCTGCTCTCCTGCCCCCTCCTTTCCTTTGTGTCCTCACATTAACTTTGAGGAACCCATCTTGAGAGCTCTTGGCTGACTGCCATTTTAAGAACCTAGTTCAGCCATTATTAGTCCCCAGTTTGTCTGGAATTCTCTCAGGCATTTGAAAGATTCCAAGATCTTAAACGAGCACTTTTCAAATTTTTCCGCTGTACTATCCGTCAAGGCAGAAGAAAGTCAACTTATCTTTGGGGGCCTGAGGCCCTACAACAAAATGGGAAATGTCTTTGAAGTGTTTCTTTTGCCATAAAGTTCTGTATACTTGTATTCCTCTAGATAACACAACTGACTTTTTAAAATAAAAGATATTAATATTCTAAGCTATTTATCATTGAATAAAATGGATGGTCCAGGAAGACACACTGTGCCTATGGCTTTGAACATTCCCTAATACACTGTTAAGTGTTCACTGGGGTACCAGTACTTCAGGATGGAGGCCTAATCTGTTTTATGGAAAATCTTTTGATAAAGTGAGCTAAATTAATTATTAAATGTTTGCAATTACAAACAGTGTATCAAAGCAAGTGTCCATCAATAGAGAACTGGATAAATTCACTAAACTACATCCAAACAGTATAATTCTATGCAACAGTTTAAAAGGATAAACAGTTTAAAAGGATTGTATTCTCATAAAGATGCCCATTATATTTTATATATAATATATATATGGAAAAAGTCACAGAATAGTCATAGTGTGATCCCATTAATATATTGGTGCAAAACATTTGAAAAACTTTGAACCTGGGTCTGAGGAAATTTCACTTTGCACAGGAATGTACTGTCTAACTTTTTTGCAGCCAGTATGGACTACTGCAATCTAAAACAACTTATATAATCCTATTTTGAAAACAAGAAAAAAAAGTTTTGCATAGGTCGCGCCTGTGGTAAACCTAATCAGGTAGAAACAAACCCTGCTTATTCAGCTTTTTTCCTGGATATCTGTAAAATCTTTATACTAGAAGGAAAGATAGATTCTAGTCTTCTGCACAAATTAGGAATTCTTTCTGTAGTATTCCTGCTGAATGGTTATACGGACTTCTTTTGAATAATTTCATTTGATGCTTTGGTACAATTTGTGGTAGAACACGTAGGACATATGGGAGAGGATTTAAAAAGAAAACAAAAATATCCCATATTCTGACAACTGAGAAACCTAAAAGTTCTTTCTCAAGTTGAGCTGAATCTGGGCTCTTTTGTGCAATGGCCCTGGTTCTTTTTTCTAAAGATGCATTTCTAAGAATTCATCTGCTCCCTTTTCTAGGTGACAGCCTCTGAACCAAGTGAAGGCAGCTTTTATATTTCTCCTTAGACTTCCCTAGATTAAGCAGAACTGTTAACTTAAAATATTCCTCAAAGCACATAGTTTCCTTTGGAGGTTAAGAAGTTTGACATTAAAACCTGCCCATCTTAAAACCTGCCTCCAAATGATTACAATCTTGATATCATAAAGCTTCCTATGCACTGCATATTTGTATAACATATTTATACTTTATTAAAAATTAATATTTTAAATTACTTATCATCAAGTAAAATGGGTGGTTCAGAAAGCCACACTGTGCTTTAGCTTTGAACATTCCCTAACATACTACCAGATGCCATCCTAAATGGTATGTTTTCAGAAGCAGTTGCCACGGTATTGTTATTATGTTGTCATTAAAACAAAGTTCTTCAAGTACAAATGTCATTCTCTTAACCATCCAGTCCTTTGATAAACATTTTTCTCTACTCTATACAAGGCACCAGGATAGATACCATGAGAACCTAACAATCTCAGTTCCTGTCTCCCCAGAATTTACTATCAAGGGAGTGATTCAGACAAGTAAACGGTTAGTTACAAGGCAGTGCGTGTGACACTATGATGGGCCATAGGATCTCACAGGGGTCACCTAACAGAGGAGCCTTCCTGGAGGAAGTGATAACTAAGTTCAGGTCTGAAGGAACAGTGAGAATTAGCCAGGGCATGGGGGAGGGCAGGGGAGGTGTGTTCCAGGGTGGTCTAGGCACAGAACACATAAGAACAGTCCCAGGGGCAAAAGAAAGCACATCATATTCAAGGATGGAAAGAAGTTCAGTATGACTGAGAAAGGAATTAGAGGTTGGGGGTGGTAAGGTCTGCTGTTTGAGAAGGTAACTGAGGCCAGATCATGAAGGACCTTGAAACACTTGGTAATAAGTTTAGACTTTGTTCTAAAGGTCAGGAGAATCTGCTAAACAATTTTAAGCCAGGGAACAGATTAGAGGTGGTCCACCACCAGACTGTACGTAAGGAGGCCAGCCTTAGGTATTGATTTATTTTGATTTTCTGAACTTCACTTTTTCATCTTTAAAATGAGGACAATAGCACATATCTCAAGGATTGTTATGAGATTTAAATGAGATATCAGAAAAAAATGAAGCAAGATCAGTGTCTGGCTTATATTAGGAGCCCAGTAATATCTCCTGACACCTCATAAGTCTATGGTGTTATATTTTTATTGGTATCTTATTTATTTTACATGTTGATAATTGAATTGATATTGAATTACTGAATGATTCTTTAACTATAGCAAGGCCATACTGCCATTCAATGAATGACCATGACTATAAGCCAAGGAACAATCAATGTTCTTGTACAAGTTAATAGAATTGTGAGCCACGTGTTAACGTTATTGAACTAGGTTCCTTTTGCCCTACACGCAGCTAGCCAAAACACTGAGATGCTGAGGTGTATTCATAAGGCAACCAAGTCAGGAGATGGTAAGTCTCAGATCTGCCTCCCTGAAGACAAGGAGCTTGGGTTATTTATGGAATAAAGAATAAAGAAGCAGAATAAAGGTTTGGGGCGTGGAGGGAGTGGGGAGCACGGGGAAAGGTGATTGGAAAAAGGTGCGGTAATTGTTGTAGCTCTGTGCAGGTGTCACTGAGCTACAGGCCTCTGCACCTGCTTAGCACGATCTGAGCGTGGAGTTTTTGGCCCTCTGACATCAAAAGGTTATCAAGGGGACACTCGTGCATGGCCAGCTGGACGGTTGGTGGTCCTATCCAGTCTTAACCAGCTCAGCTCAAACTAAACATAGCTGACTCTAAGTACCTGGAAAACAACTCGGGCAAACATCTTATTGTTTAGGCTCCATGCCACTTGGAGGGCATGCAGGTCTTTTGTACCAAAAATCAAAACGACCTTGATTAGTGAAGGCAGGTTACAGGTGAAATGGATTTAACTAATGATTACTCAGATTTTGACTAACTTTTAGGACTACTGGAAGCAGCAACACTGGCTGTTTTTTCTTAGTCCTTTTAACTAAGCAAATGTGTTACTTTCTCAAATTTAGTATTTTCTTTCGAGTTTATATATTGTGTTTTTAAGACTGCTCAATTGTTGCTAATGTACCAAACCATATCCATGGTGGAATGGAGAAGTGGGGGGAGGGGAGAAAAGGTGGAGGGGGTGGGCAACCACAACTGAAGAACGACACTGTTTTGCTTTATGCAATGTAACATAAATCTTTCCTTTAGGCTATGGAAAACCATATGCCAATCAAAAATTTAAAATTACACAAAACAGTAACCTACTGATAGTTGAAATCTTATTAGCAATATGTATGTTTGAAGCATACATTTTATGAAGAGATGAAATCATCTTTGGGAATGTGATTTTCCCCAGACCTATACAAGTAGATTTATATTTTTCTTTATTATTTTATCAAGTATGTTTGCTTAGCAAAACCAAGCAATAGCAACTCTATTATTCTTGAGTATTACTTTAAAAATAATCTGGCTAGGGAATTCAGCCTGGGATCCAATGTTCTAACCAGGCAGGGATTCTTATAAGGTACCCCAGGCTGTAGGTAATTCTGAAGTCATACCAAGATGGAAGGAGCATAATGAATTCTGTCCAATACCAGTGGGAAAGTGGAGAAAACAACATAGAAACAAAATTCTGGGACCTCTTTTTCCCAGGAATAGGCAAATTATTTAATAGAAGGCTAGATATTTAGCAGAAACCACCTGGCCCTTAAAACAGAAACTGATGCACAGAGAAAAACATTATATTCTGTGTAGCTATAAGGTTAATGATAGTGATTCAAGGTTTGACATTTATTTTTCACATTTCATGAGCAGAATTAGTACTGTATGGCAACTAACCATTGGGAGGTTAAAAATCACAAGATGATAAATTTCTGCTTTTAAAATAGAAAGGATCAAAATGATTCAGGCTTCTCTTTCTTTTTATTCTACTTTCCTTTTCCCTTTTCTTTCCCTGGGAAGTTCACCATACAGTATCAATCACCCAGAAGACATTTAATAATAAATTGGTAATGATAAACATTATGTACATGTATATGTAAGACACGAACTTGGGTTTACCAGTTGAGAGGGAAGGGCTCTATCAAAAATACTCCTTTATAAGGTATTACCCACTTTTTTCTCATTCTCCCGAAACTTTAGCTAACACCAAGCATTCTTTCTCTAGACTTTTAACAATTATTTTCTTCATCATTTGATTTTAAAGTAATATTTCTACTTAGAGGTGCCCCAAATATCCTCCCTATCACTTAGTGCCCCAAATTACACTGTTAGAGCTTTATTCCTTTAGTTGAAAACTAAGTGGCTTGCTACAATATAAATATCTCCATAAAAAGGTAGCAATTAGTCTTTTGTATCATACTGGGACTCGTGAATCCAGAAAAGGAAACTGAGTGCCTCATATTATTAGGCATATCACTGCAGAAGGAGAAAGATCTGCTTATCTATGCAGCTGCCAACATAGATAAGCTGCTACCCAGAGAACTGGCTGAGCTCAGCTACAGGTGCAGAGGGTTCCAGGTAGGTGCCTCCTTTTATCTCCATGGTGTGAATATTTGTAGGCAACAATGCTAGAAGATCCGCATTTGAGTCCTGGGGCAAAATCTTCTAGGCAGCAACCAGTGGGAAAGCTTTTTCTGGCTGACCCAAAACAGACCCAGTGGGTAGTCAAAGGCATTCCAGAAAAGTCACAGTGCAATTCCTTCCTTGAATGGATTTATCAGAAGCAACAAGGAACAGATAATGGAAGGGCAGGAGCAAGAGTAAAAAATAATATTGAATTTGTAGTTGAGGCATAGTGTTTACACTTCAAGAATGAAGCTTTGGGACTTCCCTGGTGGCACAGTGGTTAAGAATCCTCCTGCCAATGCAGGGGACACGGATTCAAGCCCAGGTCTGGGAAGACCCCACATGCTGCAGAGCAACTAAGCCAGTGCGCCACAACTACTGAGCCTGTGCTCTAGAGCCCGCAAGCCACAACTACTGAGCTTGCACGCCACAACTACTGAAACCCACGTGCCTAGAGCCCATGCTCCGCAACAAGAGAAGCCACCGCAGTGAGAAGCCCGCTCACAGCAAGGAAGAGTAGCCCCGGCTCGCCACAGCTAGAGAAAGCCCGTGAGCAGCAACAAAGACCCAACGCAGCCAAAGATACAATATAAATAAATAAATAAATTTATATATAAAAAAGAATGGAACTTTGATGATAGAGCTAAAGATCTTTTTGCAATTAGTATAGCAGCTGAAAACAAGAAGTGACAAGAGGAGAATCTAGGGGAAAATTTGAGTGGAGACATTTGCCAGTATACCCAATCTAAAGACCTTTTTTAATATCCAGTGAGGTGGGCTCCAGAGTTAACACTGTTAGCACATTTTAAGTTACACTTATACATGAATATTTCCAACGATAGCCACCATTTATCAAGCACTGCAGCAGGTGCTACATTAAGCTTTTCTCAGTTAATTTTCATAATAACCTAGGTATTATAATTATCATCATTTTACAGATGAGGACACTGGGGCTTAGAGTTAACTAGTTCACCCCAAATTTCGGAGATAAGCAATTGTATTCATTTGCTAATATCAGAAAGCCATCTCGGTGGCTTAAATGATAGAAGTTTATTTCCTCATAGTTTTAGAAGTCAGAAGTCTAAGGTCAAGCTGTCATCAGAATTGGTTTCTTCTGAGGCCTCTCTCCTTGGCTTGTAGATAGTCTGTAGATGGCCGTCTTCCCTCTGTGTCTATGTCCTAATCTCTTCTTAAAAGGACACCTCACAATGAGATGACGATCCACCCTAACAACCTCATTTTATTTTAATTACCTCTTTAAAGGCACTCTCTCCAGTAATAGTCATATTCTGAGGTACTGGGGGTTAGAGCTTCAATATATGGATTTTAGAGGGACACAATTCAGCCCATAACAGCAATTCTTTTTCATTTTTAATGTAGGTATAGATTTACCATAGATAACATGATCGAATTACAACCATAAACTAGTAGAGAAGCCAATGAAACAGAAACTACTCTAGGTACATCAAAACAAGAAATCTGTTGCAACAAATGGTTACATAGGTGACAGAATCCACGAGAAGCCCAACACAGTCAACCTAGAGATGAATAAGCACAGGAAAGAATTCAGTCTCCTAGGATTGGTGGGACAAAGGGAGTAGCAGGTATCCCTGGGGCCACCCAGTGGATCTGAACTTCTGTGAGCCTGCCCAGGACGAGCTGGGACTACAGAGGGAAGGCCTGCCCAGGACAAGCTGGGACTACAGAGGGAAGGCCTGCCCAAGACGAGCTGGGGACTACAGAGGGAAGGCCTGCCCAGGATGAACTGGGACTACAGAGGGAAGGTCTGGCCAGCGATGGTGCCATGGAGGAGGCCGGTGCTAAGGAGATGCCACCTGAAACATCTTGAGGAGGAGAAACATCTTGACTTTCCCCCTCTGCCAGTGCCTGCCTCTAGATGGACCTCCCCCAAAACTGGAGGGCATGAGAACCACAGAGATGTGGTTCCCGTAATTCCCTATGATAAAGAGCAGAGCAGGGGAAGGGCAAGAATGGCTATGAGAGCAAACAGCCAAAGACCAACACCACTATGAAGAGTTTGACAGGCTGCACATGATGTTTCCCGACTACTGGTTTTGTGGACCTTATAATGTTACCAGTTAAATCCCTTTAACAATGTTACCAGTTAAATCCCATAATTCAGCTTCACTGAATCTATCGTGAAGCAAAAATACTGAGTTGTTTAGACCTGGTTTAAGGCTAGGATGCTAGTGCTTGCTTGTATAGATCAGAAAAGCCCCATATTCTGTACTGATGGGCTGTTTCCTTCCTAGTTTCCCTTAGCCCATGAGACTGTTCTCTAAATAAGCAAATGCTTGCAAAGATCTTTGAGACTGTAGAAATATGACTTATCTGACAATTGCTTGGTTCACTTGCTACCTGTCTTTTGCGTACTTTCTCCTCTCATCTGCAGTTCTTTAAGGGAAGAGCATATCTTTGCAGAAACCTGTGGTTCCCAGCAGCATCAGGATTGATCATAACATATATGAGGAGCCCTTTTTGGGGAGGGGACCGGGAGAAGGGGAAGTACATGTTTCACGTGGCTAGAATCCTCTGCAGCGATGCACAGGAGAGAGGCATGGAATGTCAGACATGTGAACAGAATCATTTAGAGCCACTGGTTTTCTATGCAGAGACTCTTTCAAGACCTGGGCTGGTTTTGCCTGCTTAATGTGCTCTGCATTTCCTGCAGTCAGACTCCACTGCATGGTTAATGACACAAGTTCCAGGAAGCTTGGGGATTCTGCTGGTAGACACCAGAGACGCTAACCTTGTCAAAGCAGAAAGAGACGACATATTTACGGTACTGTAAGACACTCAGTTCCTAAGCCCCTCAGGCAACTGGGAAGCAGGAGATCTGATGCAGACACACTAATCACACCAGATTTCCCTGAAGGCAGTAGTCACCAATCCTCCCTCCTAAAAATGCAGATCAACAGAGGACTCAATTCCGAGTAATTTACTGAGACAACAGGTAACAGAGGCAATTGTCCTAGGGGTGGGTGATGGTGAGCAAGTAGCCATGTGCATGGTAGAGCACACACCAAGTCATCTCTCTGGCCAGCATGCCTAACTATAAAAGGCGAATATATCAGAGGGACAGCTCATGAAACCACTGCAAACGGAGGTTCATTCATTAGTAAATACAATTCAGCCAGGATACTGCCACACCCACTGAGAACTACTACATTCACGGGATCAATATTTGTGACCCAGGACAAATACTAACTTAAAACAGGCGACTCAGTCATCACAAGTGTAACTCCTTGTTTCTTGGTGGGTCTCCGCTGGTCAGGCTCAGTCTACATCTAGCTGCTTTCCCGGCTAACTTGCGATGGTCACTGACTCTAAGCTACCATTTTGGTGGGGCTGTATGTATATTTGTATTTGTTTTATCCCCAGGATCCAGCAACAGTGTCTGGCACACGGTGGGACAAATTAATATCCAAGATGTTTTTTGAGTCTGCACATAAAATGTTTGAAGTATTTTGTCATCATATTTAATGAACAATGTGGTTAAAATTATTTTTACTTTCTTAGCAACTGGAATCATAATGTGATTTCATAATGTGAAATCATAATTCAGCTTCACTGAACCAATTTAAAATTCTGTCTCAGATTTTTTGGAGTAAGGGTTATTTAATTATAAATGGGAATTTGGGTAAGAGGCTTCAAGTTTGGAGTGTTCCAGAGCTCTGTGGAGGCTACAACATGTTAGTCTTCAATTTAGGACACATGGGAGTGGTTGATATTTAAAGTGGTTTTCAAACATGGGTGCTCATTGGAATCACCTGCGGAGTGTTAAAACTTCTGATGCCCTGGTCCCAGATTCTAAAGTAATTGGTTTGAGGTGCAGGATGGGCACTGGGAGTTTAAAAAAAAAAGGTCCCAGGTGATTCTAACATGCAGCCAGAGTTGAGAACCAAAGTAAGACTCTTCTCTTCGGCAGAATACTTAATATTACTGAGGATGAGTCTCAAGTGACCTCATCAATTTGTTTTCTTAAGTTACCAACAAAGGGAGATATAGTCCATCCTTCATGGAAGTCAGTGTGTTTTCTCATGGACACCACGTTTGGCAGTTCGGTGACACAGATTCATGCAGCCTGCTTTCCTTTCCTCTTTATAATGGATACCTCCCATGTTATGCTTTGGGGTTCTCTCCATCCTCCCCCACCCCGCCACTATTCTTGGCCCTCTGCCAGCTTTAGAGTGGAACATAATCCTGTATTCATCCCTCTGCCTTGTGGGCTTCCAAAAGCATTTGATTTTAAGGAGCTTCCTACTAATCACTATGAGGAAACTGGTATAGAGCAATGAAACAGCGAAGTTACCAAGGTTCCAGAAGTTTCTAACCATCTTGATAGTGGCAGTCTCTTTCATAGCTCATGCCCCACCCATCTGAGATGGTGACTAGATGCTGGGGCCCACCAAACCTCTCCCCTAACTTCCAATTTCTTTCTCTCTTAGACGAAGATCATGCCAAGATTCAGCCACCAACTCACCCCCACCCCCACTGCCTGCTGCAGCATCTGGGCAGGTGGATCCTGGTCCTAAGTGAGCTGTTTTGTTTGTATGAGCCCCTCCAGCCCAAGGGATAGACACCCGCATCGCTGCCTTTTATTGTGTTAGCCTGGCCGCCTAACCTCTTTTAAAACATTGCCTCTATGGAAAAATGTGTTTCAAACTGGAAACAACTCACAGACAAATAAACTTTGGGGACTCAATCTGTTTGTAAGTTGGAGATACTTATAATGAAGCAAATATTATTCAAAAGAAAGAATTATAACATGAATTAACCCATTGTTTCAGCCTTAAGTGATAAATAATATTAGCAATAAAACTAAGGTGCTGGAAAGTGTCAGAAGGTCTATTGGGAGCATACTGTGTGGTGTTACTATATTCTACCATAAGCTACTGCCTACTATCGAGATAACTGCCAAGATCTGAGGAGGTGCCTGGCCCTCAGAATTAGCGTAAGTTTGTAATAATAGTGTATAGAAAATGACCGTTACTATGAGTCAAACACATACCAAATACAATTTAATCCTCACAAAAACCACATGGATTAGGCTCTATTATTACCCACATTTTACAGATGAGTAAACTGAGACACAGAGAGGTGAAATAACTTTCCTACAGCATACGGCTCATGAATG
The DNA here is from genome assembly GCF_949774975.1 of Lagenorhynchus albirostris. Classification (NCBI taxonomy): domain Eukaryota; kingdom Metazoa; phylum Chordata; class Mammalia; order Artiodactyla; family Delphinidae; genus Lagenorhynchus; species Lagenorhynchus albirostris. The sequence continues at coordinate 57,425,961 of NC_083100.1, read as the reverse complement.
TTGAAGGCATGATTTTCAATGGGCAATAGGACCTCTGAGGCAGCACACATCACCATGTGCAGGTCATGACAGTCAGGCAGAAGATGTCATCTGAGTCATGTTTCACCTAAAGATGAAAAAGGAGCACATTGCTTTGGCCCTGCAGTTCCTGCTGATGAACGATCAGAGAGGGCGGAGTCATGTGTGTGATTGCACAGGAGCTTGGAAGTACATAGTTAGACATTTGGCTCATTTAAATTTAGCTGTACTGAAGGACTGGACTTTGAATGCCTTGCTTGTCTGACTTCCCCAACACTATTCTTGCTCATCTCATCACTAAGGTGGCCATCTTAGAGGACACCCTGAAGTCTAGACCTTCTTCCGGTCTTGAAAACAACTGAGCTTTTTCTATTTAGGTTTTCATAAAATACGGTGAACTTTGCCTTTTATGAATTTCCAAAATCAGCTTTAAACATATTTCCCTCTCTGAGAAGAACACCCTTTATAGGAAAGATAATCAAACCTCTAACGTTAAAAAAATTATATTTTGGAAGTATTAGCAATTTAACCCCAAACAAACTGTGAATAAATAATTTATAAGCCTCTTGAATGAAGAATCCAAGTTCTTAATTTTTGGAATAGTTTTCATTATCTGTTAAGATTCAGCTATACTTCCCCGAGGAACAGGTGGTACATTTCTATGTCCTCAGGGCAAAATGATAATCACTGGTCCATTAAAATAAGCGACAATTCACCATAAACTAGTATAGTTTTTCTTGGAGATCAAGGAATGAAGTATGAGGAAGATGCACATAATGTGAATAAAATATATGAGATCAAGGAGTTACAGATTCAAATTTCCACATTTAAAAAACCATAGGTTCACAATTTTAACCCACAATTTTATAATTTAAAAAATCTGTGAACACAGCATTTCCATAACTCTGTTGATGGCAGGCTTCATTTGAACCAGTGTGATGCTATATGTGGGCCCTGAAAACCCCCTTTTGAATGCTTATCCATATGTTTTAACTCAGAAATTTTAATGTGTTTGATTATTGGGTTGTACCCAGGTCCTGCTGTGGATGTCATATAATATGTAGCATGTATACAGTATTAATTTTTTTAAATGGAAAAATTCTAAACTCTGAAAAAAAATGCTCCAAGAACTTCAGACAAAAAATTTTAGACCTTTTAAAAAAGGAGCATTTGACTGACATAAATTCAGCAAAATGCATCACTTAATCTTTTAAAAATTTAATCATTCTTATCACAAAGAAAAATGCTTTTTTCCTATATCTAATGTTATATCTATATGAGATGATGGATGTTCACTAGACCTATTTTGGTAATTATTTCATGACATTTGTAAGTCCAATCATTATGTTGTATATCTTAAACTGATACAGTGGTGTCAATTATATCTCAATAAGACTGGATAAAATTCATTCATTGATTGAGTTAATTAACATCATTTATTGAATATCAAGGCTGGGGATATAATTGTGATTAAAACTAGAACCATATAATGAGGAAAACAAAACATTAAATTGTCACACATAGGAATATATATACACAAACTCAGTTTAGTACTCTAAAGGACTTTTGATATCACCCAGCCTACAAAATGCATCTTTTAAAATACTTTTAAACTGGGCCTTCCCTGGTGGCGCAGTGGTTAAGAATCCGCCTGCCAGTGCAGGGGACACGGGTTCGAGCCCTGGTCCAAGCCCTGGTCCGGGAAGATCCCACATGCCGTGGAGCAACTAAGCCTGTGCGCCACAACTACTGAGCCTGCGCTCTAGAGCCCGCCAGCCACAACTACTGAAGCCCGCACGCCTAGAGCCCGTGCTCCGCAACCAGAGAAGCCACCACAATGAGAAGCCCGCGCACCATGACGAAGAGTAGCCCCCACTCGCCGCAACTAGAGAAAGCCTGTGTGCAGCAACGAAGACCCAATTCAGCCAAAAATAAATAAATAAATAAATTTATTAAAAAAATACTTTTAAACTGATTGTGCTGGTATCAAGTCACCATGGTGATAGAGCTAAACGGTTCTTTCAATGCTTTAATGTAAATGCTTATGAAACAAGGATGTGTTTGTTAGCCTACAACATGGAAATGGAAGATAGCAAATGAAAAAGCCATTTTCTCAAAAGAAAGAGGGCATTTGGGTGAGAGAAAATATACTGAATTCTATCTGGAATGGCTGGAATTTGTGTATGTTTAATTTTTTTTATTGTTTGGAATTTGTGCACGTTCATTTAAATGTCTAGTTTACAGCGTGTGTGTGAAACAACTTGTTTAACCCTTGCAACCTAATGCAATATATAAATAGCAATCATATAAAATAGGTGTTATTATTACCACTGTCTTATAGGTGTGATAACTGAGGCACAGAGAGATTATGTAATTTGCTTGTCTCACATAACTAACAAGTGGCGAGCCCTAAATTGAACACCATACTGCTCCTGTATGCTAACTGTGCTTATAAATGTGGAGCATAAATCAGTGGGGATTAAGGTGAGAGGGACAGTGTGGGAGAGTGAAAGAACTTCGGAGAACTGGGTTCAAGTCCTAATTTTACTGCTTACTAGTTATGTGATTTTGAGCCTTAGCCGTAAACTATAGATAATAATTACTGCTTCTCAGGGTGGCTGTTAAGGCTGAATGGACATCCACTAGATTGGCAAAATTAAAAGTCTGGGGCTTCCCTGGTGGCGCAGTGGTTGAGAGTCCGCCTGCCGATGCAGGGGACACGGGTTCGTGCCCCAGTCCGGGAAGATCCCACATGCCGCGGAGCAGCTGGGCCCGCGAGCCATGGCCGCTGAGCCTGCGCGTCCGGAGCCTGTGCTCCACAACGGGAGAGGCCGCAACAGTGAGAGGCCCGCGTACCACAAAAAAAAAAAAGTCTGAAAATAATGTGTTGATAAGAACGTAGAATAATGGGAATGCTCCTTATACATTATTGGTAGGAGTGTAAATTGGTAAACCTTTGGAAAATAGTTTGGCGTTATCCTGTTAAGCTGAATAAGTGTTTATTCCATGACCCAGAAACTCCACCCAGAGAAACTACACTAGTTTATATATATAAGAATGTTCTTTGCCACATTACTTACAATAGCCCCAAACTGGAAACAAGCCAAATGTCTACAGACAGGTGAATGGATACATCAACTGTGGAACAGTGACACTATGGAACATAATAGTGAAAGTGAATGAATGTGAGCCAGGCAAAACAACACGGTTCAATTTTAAATCCACTGTTGAGTTAAAAAAAAAAAAAAAAAAGCAATTCTCCTACATGTAGGAGACTACATGTAGTGTGATACCATTTTTATAAAGGAATAAAACAAGTACATTTTAAAATATCTTGTTTAGAAATAGAGCCGTGTGAGGTTAAATTATTTTTGAATAGTAAGGGAATGATAAACTCAGAATTCAGATAGTTGTTATCTCTGTGGAAGATAGGGTATAGATAGGTGTGTGTGTGGGGTGGTCATCTGAGATGAACACATCATATTAATGATGTTCTGGTTCCTCTATCAGCTGGTGGGGTCAAAGATGTCAATTTTTAAAAACTTTTTCATAACATACATATTACATATAATCTTTTTGTAAATATCAAATGCTACATAGTACTCATTAAAAAACCCTATTTAATGCAACTCTAAGTCTTTTGAGTAATCTCACTCCTTGCTCCCCCTGTTCTCAGCAACTTGCCCCAAAGTAGACACACACAGTAGATGCACAGGAAGGATTAATCAAATAAACTACTAATACTTGGCTACAAAGAAAATAAAAAGATACAATATTCATAAAGTGCTTTGCAAATGAAAAATGCTATACAAACAGTAGGTATTATTAAAAGAAAAATATTTACAGTAATATCTTTTAGTTCTTGCTCCCTTAAGACTGAATTGCTTTAATTGGTGGTCTTGCAAGGAAAAGCCTGCCAACACTTTCCATCGGAGATGCATAACGCATTGAACCTGTGCCCTCAGACCCACTAGTTTCTGGTAGCACACCCAAGTTATTTCCAAACCTGTTCCTTGTTTACGTTGTAGGAGTGAGTGTTTTTCGTAGTAGGTGGGGGTGTTCACAGTGGAAGGAACACTTGTCAGTCTGAGAATACTGAAAATGATGAGGAAAAAAGAACCATGCACTCTTCTTCAAAAACACTTTTCTATGTCCCTACGGGAAAAACCCAAGGTGGCTGTTAGGCTATCAACGTTTTTAGAGACAAGGAGGGAAGATATATGTGTGGTGTGCAAAAACAAGTAACATGTGTTTACAGTTTGTGCTCTGTGTCTGAACTTTGTCTTTCACCTACCGCTGCAAAGCGAGGTAAGAAGCTAGCCCTTCATCTTTTCACTAATGGCCCATTCTACCCAACTTTACTATTTAATATGTCTTTTACTTAGATTTTAAATGTATTCTCAGTTCGACCTTTTTCTTTTTGACTATCCGTTTTCTTATGCATCCAGGCATCATTCTTTTCTCAAGAATAAAGGGGAAGAACTAAGATAGAAATTCTTTGTATAATTATCAAACAACAATTAGAGTTTATTGTGTGTGTGCCTTTTAATCCTCTACTGTATTTTCCTTCCTCAAAACAGAGCCAGCCCTGAAGTGTGGTTATAAGTCTGTTTACACCACCCAGATATCAAATTGACTTGCTAATGGTAACTCTTCCTTGGTATCCATGGGTTACTGTGTCATGTGATTTGACATCAAGTACAGACAGTGCTGATTAGGAGCATCCAGCTCTGTCCATCTCCGTGCATCACTGAACCATCTGGTCATTTATTCACTAATAAGCCCCTAATGGCCCAAATATTCACCGGCCTGTCATTGTGACATGGCATAAAATGCCTACATCTTTCAACTTGCTTTGACATGTTGCTTGTTTCACATCAAAACCCGTCATTTACAGGAAAAGAGCTCAGAGGGGTAAAAACTTGACCTAATCTGCAGTGTTAACACAAAGACAGAGGCTTGGTATCTAGTAGCCTGACGGAAAGCATGTAAATGGGCAGGAATTCATTTTGTACATTTTTTTTCCATTCTCATTTTACAACATTCTTTAAGTTTAGTATCATTCCTAATATGGGATTTTATGTGGGCTCTGCGTTGAAATATCTATCCTGTATCTGTTTAAAGAGCGTTTTAAAAGGAAAAAGCTTCCTGGATACATGGAGCTTGCCTGTTTACGTTTAAATGGGCAGGAAAAAAATAATACAGAATGGACCCAAAAAGCAGCTCTAAGCGATTTTCAGAAGATTATGGTTTGTTATTTTAACCCTCTCTTATTCTCTGTTCTTCTTTTCCAGTTTAATATGATTTTCCCCCACATTATATCTGTATATGGTAAGAAATTTGAGATAATCCATGTTTGGGGCATTTGACATTATCACCAGAGAAATAGTGAAAGGCTGGAATCCCCACTTTCAGTCACAACCATTAGGAAAGAGAGCCCCAAACTCTACAAACAGACTAGCATAAGCAGAGTTAAAATAATAAAAATTAGAAAGGGGGTAAGGAGGGGGGAAATATAGCTTTCTAGCGCATTCAGTGCCGTTGAAATCCTGGTCCTTATGTGGAGTTAAAACATCACGTAACTGAGGTTCACTAGCTGCTTTTAGGTGGTTTGTATTTTGTAGATGTCACTAAAATGGACATTTTTCTAAAAAATCTCTCTACCCCATGTGTCTGTCTCCTTTTATCGTTTTCTTTTTTAAAATAAAGGTTTTTAAATGGCATGCTGGCCAGTTTAGGTTTAGAACATCATTTTCCTATCGTCTTCCCTTACCCTTCACCGAGGTCCAGGGCCCCACCTCCTCCCCCAAGTCTGTAGGCTAAAGAGAACGTGAGCATCTTTCTGAGGATTTCTCCCAGCCCATATCCAGAGGCCTGTGGAAACCAAAGGGGGTGGAGGTTGTGGTGAAGGCATATCTAGGGCTTTCCAATTTGGCATGCAAGATGGCAGGGGCAGCCTGGTTTATTTGTCACTGGCTGACCTTCTTTGTGGGCACGGTAGAGCCTAGATATAGTGCTGCTGGTCCCATGAAGCCCATTTGCTGGTGGGCTCACACACCTGTTGGGCTCAGCTGACCTAGCACTGCACCCATGCCAGCAGCCCTTTGCTTCCTGTGGGACGAAGCTAGAACCAGAACCTCACCTGAAGAATGATGAGTAAGGTAAAGTTCACCACCAATTCTTCTCCAGTACTCTCTCCACTCCGGTTTTCCGATTTATTGATGTAGATCTTTTCCAAAAGAGCAGCCCTTTTACTTCACCGCTGACTGGAAAATAACCAAAGTGCTCTACTGCCCCAGTAGCAGCTTTTCAAATTTTAGTTTTCTTTTCCTCTATATTTAGAAAAAGTCTACTATCTTGGTCAGTAACTTCCTCATCCTCCTGTGACCACTCATTCTCCATTTGTGGTAACTTCATGAAAGTTTCAGAACAAATAAAACTGAGTCTTGATCATTCCACAGGACTGCAGCAAAGCCTTACCTCCTCTCCATGCTGTGAAACTACATCATGAAACTGAAGAGAAACTCGAAAGTGCCTTGTTTCTTTGGGACCTAGCATTCCTGATTCTTGGGATACTCCTCTTTTAAAATATTCCTTATTGTTGTGCTTTTAATCAGCTTTGCATAAAACGAGCCACATGGCTTAATGCTTTCTGCAGACAACTTACGTTTATTTATTCGCCCATTCAGTTGACAGGCATGTGTTGAGCATCCAGCATTTCTCTGGACACCAGGGAAAAAGATGACTGAAATGTTGCCCCAGCCCTTACAGAGCTTACAGTGTAGTAGTCCTTTCAGAGTATGGGATTTGGGAGCAGGTGGGCAGAAATCAATAAATGAAGGTATTAGGGAAGACAGAGTTGGCTATTACCAAAGCTTGGTCATAAAGAAACAAGTAACCCTAAAGCAATAACTCTAGTAACTCTAAAAAAGGAAAGTTGGAGGTAGTATGGGAATACAGGGAAGTGGCTAGAATGCCTGTGTGTTCTTGTACCTTTATCCTTCTCTTGTAAACAAAGATCCACATAGCCCTCTTGATCATCTCCCTATTTCCTCTCCCTCCTGTTCACACCCTCTTCTCTCAGCATGAGTAAAGGAATAGTGCCTCTGAAGCACAGAAGTACTCTAGCATGGAATGGAAAAAGAAGGAAAGAGGGAGGGAGAGAGGGAAGAAGGGAAAGGAGGAAGAGGGGAAGGAGGAGAAAGAAGAGAAAAACAACTACAAGAGAGGTGAGGATGGAGGGAGGGAAGGAGAGAAACTCTTAGAAGAGCTCCAAGCCCTCTGAACTCAGAAGCCTCTGAATTAAATGCCTGGAAGTCCATTACCTTATACGATAATCAGTGGCTTTCCCCACCAATTGCTCATCATCCTTCGTAGATAGGAGGAAGGCCTGGCACAGGACATCATCTACCCCCTTCCCTGTCCCATCGTCTCCCCAGTCTTTTCTGATATCTATGATCGTTTTCATTTGCCTTTTCTATGGCTTATCTTGATCTCCCCTCTTATTTTCCTCCAGGATGTGTCCTCTATGCTTTTCTGACAAGTGGGGGAGGGGTGGGATGGGTGCCATCAGAAGTGGTTATGTCCTTGGCTCTGTTCTTCCAGCCAGGGGAAAGAACTAGGGAGCCATTTCATCAATGTGATTCCAAGATTCTGAAAAGATTCCTGGGGTTACCAAAATGATTAATAGAACACACTGTTTTGTTTGTTATTCCTGATATGTAGAATAATATGTAACTGGGAGTCAGAAGACCCATTTCTGTTCTGCCATCATCTAAGTGCGTGATTGTGAGAGGTTGGTCACTGTTCTTACGTCAGACTGGCTGGGTGCTTGGAGGGCCACAGATACAACATTTAGGTGAAACCTATTTTATATTTCAAAAAACTTACAGAATCAGAGACACTTAAATCTTAGGTACACAGTAAGGTTATCTAGGTAAACCAAAAATCCAATTTCTTTATTTTATTTTTTACTATGGTAGATATATATAAAATTTGCCTTCTTGAACATTTTAAAGGGTACAATTCAGGGGCATTCATTATACTCCTGATGTTGTGTAATCATCACCACTATTTTAAAAACTTTTTCATCACCTCAAACAGAAACTCTGTACCCACTAAACAATAACTTCCCATTGTCCCTTTTCCTCAGCTTCTGCTGAACTCTAATCAATGTACTGTCTCTATGAATTTGCCTATTCTAGATATTTCATATAAGTGGACTCATACAATATTTGTCCTTTTATGTCTGATTTCACTCAGCATAGTATTTTCAAGATTCATCTGTGTGTAGCATGTATCAGAACTTCATTTCTTTTTATGGCTGAATAATATTCCACTGTATGTATGTATCAAGTTGGGTTTATTCATCTTGCTGTTGGACACCTGGGTTGTGTCCACCCAGTTTCCTTAATTTTGATTAAAATATTATCAAATTATGCTAATCAAAACCCTCAGAGAAATAGATGTTACCTAGTTAGAAAGGCAGTGCAGTGTAATGATGAAGAACTTGAGTTCTAGAGTTAGACTTGTGTTCAAATCCCATGACCTTTCCTATCAAATTTTCAGTCTTATGCTTACCTTAGGTAAGTCAACATCATCTCTCTGAACTTTAATATTTTTCGTTTTAAAAATGGGAATAATAAACATTAAGATTTAAACATAATATCGTAAAGCACTTTGCATATTTTCTACATATAGTTAGCTCTCAATAAATAGAAGCCATGTTTTATTTCTTAAATGAAGTCTGAAAGGCAAACATCTTTCACAATATGGGGTTTGGAGGAGGTAGTCAAAGAACAATAAAGGAGGGCCTCAGTGATGAAAAGTTTGGGAACTAGTGAGACTTGGTGGTCCCTAAGGTTATTTCTAAGCTCTAAACGTCTGTAATTTGGTTAAGTTTTCAGCTTGGTTCCAATGATCTAGAGGGAGAAAATAAAATGCCTTAACAATTAGAGAGGCATGTTCTATTGCATCACTGATTCCTCTGCAGCTGCCTTTAGGGTATGATTTAGAGGCAATGGACAAGCATATTGCCTTACAATTAACAGCATTAAAACAAATTCATGAATGCCCATCTATTTGTGTGGTACTTTCCAAAGCACTGTTTGTGGATTATATTAGGAATTTTTAAAGTGCCAGGGACTGGAATTCAGAAATCAAATCTATGATTTTTAAAAGGTTGATCGAAATATACACTGTTATCCCTGGAAATAAGAAATAGTCACAAACAGATGGCTAAGTCTACCAGCATCCATCCTTCTCCTTTCATGGCATTGCTGCAGCCAGAAACTCCATTTTTCCACCTCCTGTTTCTAGGTGGGACCATACAACTGGTTCTTTCCAATGAAAGATAAGAAGAGGGTGAAACTTCTTTGGCCTCTTCCCCCACCGTCACTCCTCTTGTCAGGATACAGAACCACAGGATGAAATCAGTAAGCAGAGGAAGGCCACCCACCTGCATTAAGTGTTAAGTGTTAAATGAATGAAAAATAAATTTCCAATTGTGTTAAGCCAATGAAATTATGGAGGTGTTTTTTTTTAAATCTGTTACACCATTAGTATTACCCTAACTATACACTACTAGGAACAAAGAATGATTCAAATGTCAGAGAATCACTGACAGTTGTGAATAAATTGCTTTCTCCTTTTAGAAACTTTTGGTTAATCTTCTTTGACATTCAAAGATTCATTCATTTAACACTCTGCTAATTATTTAAAGTTAGCTCAAAGTCTCTCTTCTAGAGGGACTCAGTCTCTTCTGGGTGAAAAAACATAAAAAATTAAGAAATCACACAAGGCAAAATTGATGAAAATAAAATGAGTAGGAAAGAAAAAAATTCTGAAGGTATTCAGAAAAGGGCTGGTTTACTGGTAAAAATTTGTGAAGGATGCCAGGACTTTATGAGTACCTTGAAAATGGAGTAGTATTTGGAAAGACAGAGATGACAGTATGGATATTCAAAATGGAGTTAACAGGGTAAAAAAAATGCGTAAAAATAGGAGTGAACAAAGATATATTTAGAGGACTTCAAGAATAAGGGATCACAAGAGTTAAGAGGATGCAATTTGAAATTATTTAATATCCACTTAAAAATATTTATTGATCATATGGTTCAGACACTAACTAAGCACTGGAGAGTAGAGTCTTTACTTTCACAGAATTTACAGTCTATTGGCATAGACAGCTCTAGATTCAACTTGTATCTCTTCCAGTTACTAGCTATTTGAACATGAGCAAGTCACTTAACTTTTTGTAATTCCTGGTTTTCTCATCTACATAATGAGAATGATAATAGCCCTACAAGGCAGTTATGATTAAATGAGATGAAGAATTTGAGGCATTAGTATAGTGCCTCACACAGTAAACTCTCAGTAAGTGTTAGCTGCTGTTGCTAGGTTTGATGGTGATGGTGGTGCTAACAGCAGTAGACTATCTGGACAGGAGCAGAGAGTTTATGTTGGCAATAGTGGCAGCTGAGGTTGGAAATGGAGTTTTGACCAAATTCATAAAGTCCCTTGAATGTCAGATCAAAGACTTTGGATTTGATCTTTAGACAATGGGCAACCCTTGAGGATTTTTGAGCAAGGAAGTAAAAGGGCAACACCAAACAGAACGGATTTGGATTGGGGGGTATGAAAAAAGAACAAAGGCAGAGAAGTCTATTAGGATATCTACTAGGACCAGATTAGTGAAAATGGATAATAGGATGCTCCAGGATAACTCTAAGTTTTCCAAACTGAAAAGAGATGCCAGCATAATAGTGGGAGAATAAGTTTGATTTTAGAAATTGTTGGATTTGAAGAAATCATAAAACATTCAGTTGGAAATATTCATCAGATAATTGGCTATATGGATTTGAAGTTTGGAAGAAGAATTGGAAATATAGTTTTGTGAATCATTTAAATAGACCTGATAGCCAAATGGCTGACACCTCCAAAACAGAGTGTGTATGGATTAAAGATTGAAATCTAATTAAACCTTGGAAAATGTCCCCAGTGAAGCTTAGGAGAAAGAAGAACCCGCATAAAAGTTGTCAGTGTAGGAAGAAAACCACCATCACAGAGGTCAAGGGAAGAGAAATTTTCAAGAAGGTAGAAGTGGGCACTTCTATCATTTCACTCAGCGTTCAGTCTCATGGAGAAGAGTCCAGCTGAAGTCAACTGCATAGGTTGCTCTACGTGGTGGTGCTGCTTTCAGGGTCTCCTTGTGTTAATGGTATTCTAATGAGAAAAACCAAATATAAATAAAATAAACCATAATCAAGGATGGAGCAGATTGTGATCTATCTAGCCCCACCTTCTGTGAAGGTCTGGGGAAGAGTTTGCAAGGGGTTTGTGCAAAGAATAAAGGGTAAGATTTTAAAAAGATAGACTTGGTTATAAATAAAAGGGTTATACTGAGTTTGTGCATTTCTTAAGTAATGTATACCTGTTGTTTTTGCCACCATTGTGAGTGGGTCAGGGAAAATAAACTGTTCATTCAAGAATCCACATTGCCTAACATGTAATCCCTGGTAGCCAATACTGTATCAAAGGAAAACCATAGGCTGGAAATGACAGAGCTTTTGTGAATTAGCCTGGCTGAGGAGCAGCCATGGGAGCTTGCTATCTGGATCACTCTTTCTACCCCTTGTTATGAAAGGGAAAGGCAAGCTTACCTAAGCAAATTAGCTTAGGACAGTGGTTCTCAGACTTTAGTGTGCGTAAGAATCACCTGTAGGGTTTGTGAAAACACAGATTGCTGAGCCCCACGCACCAGAGTTCCTGACACAGTAGGTGTGGAGTAAGCCCTAAGAATCTGCCTTTCTAACACTGTATTAGGTAGTGCTGCTGCTGCTCGTCCAGGAACCACACTTTAAAAAAAATTTTTTTAATTAACTTTTACTGGAGTATAGTTGCTTTACAATGTTGTGTTAGTTTCTACTGTACAGCAAAGTGACTCAGCTATACGTATACATATATCCCCTCTTTTTTGGATTTCCTTCCCATTTAGGTCACCACAGAGCATTGAGTAGAGTTCCTGTGCTATATAGTAGGTTCTCATTAGCTATCCACTTTATAAATAGTAATATATATATGTCAGTCCCAATCTCCCAATTCATCTCACCCCCCTCTTTCTCCCTTGGTATCCATATGTTTATTCCCTACGTCTATGCAGAGACCACACTTTGAGAACCACTGGCTTAGGCAGAAGAAGGAGACAACATCCATGGCTGCAAAAAAAGTCAGGGAATATGAGGACTAAGAAAAAATCACTCATTGGCTTTGGTAACTGCCTTTTGATAACTTCTGAGATGGATTTTTTTTGGTATGAAAATGGCAAAGAGCTTCTAGTATATAGCTGGTGAAAAAATGGAAGTAACATGTATATACCATTTGTTCAGTAAGTCAGTTTCACATTGGGTAACACAGTTCTGGTGGGGAAAAAAAAATGTTATCCTTTGAACAAAACCTGAATATGTCATTCATTCATTCATTCAACTTATTTAGTATCTAATATGTACAGGCACTGTGTTAGACTCTGAGTGATCACAATAGACATTGTCCCTGACATCTCACTGAACTTATAGTTAGAGAGTATTTAGGAAAGAAAATAAGCAAATGCATACCCATATGATAAATACAGAGATCAGGGAACTCACAGAAGGGGCATCAAAATAGCAAGATTCAGGGAAGCTTCCTAGAGTAAATAATAACTAACCTGAGCATTAAAAATATGTAGGATTATCCATGTGAAAGTTGGGGGGATTGGTGTGGGGAGGATGACAGAGGGAACAAGTAGTGCAATAATCCAGAGGCAAGACAGAGCATGCCAAGTTAAGGTAATGCCAAAGTAACTCAAGATGGTTAAAGTACTTGGGCATAGGGCATAAGCTGAAGCTGAGCATAAATCCTTAAGACCATCATGGATCCTGTCAACGAATCTTAGACTTTATATGAAGAACAATGGGGAGCCACTGAAGAGTTGTGTTATTTTTTAAAATAACAGTTTTTTGGAATATATAATTCATGTAACATAACTCACCTATTTACAGTACACAATTTAATGGTTTTTAGTGTATTCACAGAGTTGTCCAACCATCAACACAATCAATTTTAGAACATTTTCAACACCTTCCAAAGAAACCCCATACCCATTAGTAGTCACTCCCCATTTCCCCCAATCCCACCAGTCCTAGGCAGCCACCAATCTATGTTCGGCTTCTGAAATCACACAGCATGTGGTCTTTCACTGAAGAGGTTTAAACCAGTGCATGCCACCATTAGACCTGAGATACAGAAAGACCTATCTCTCTGACATACATAGCCTGGATTGGATCAGGGGAGATGATGGTGAGCCTGGAAGCAGAGAGACCCATTAGGGAGTTGTAGAAGGAGTCAGACCAGGGAGGTGTTTGTGGGGATGGAGCAAAGAAGATGGATTGAAGAGATATGTAAGGGGCAGTATGGGCTGTGCTTGGTAATTAATGGGATGTGGTATATGAGGGGGAGTGGGCAGATAAAGCTGGCTCTCAAATGTTATCCTTGATGGCAGGTTGCTGGTGGCACTTGTCACTTAGATGGGATCAGGAGCATCAGGTCTGTGATGAGATGGAGAATATGATGAGTCAGTGTTTACTATGATACACCACTGCCCACAATTAGGATGGCATCAGCATGTCATAAACATGGTGATACAGATCCTTAGGAAAACAGGAAGATGGTATTATTTTTTCAGTCTTTCATAAGGTCCCAGAAAGACCAAAGCAACTACAGATTTCATACTAATTCAATAAAATTAGAAGTTTACTTAAATTTTAATAGAAGTATGTTGGTACAAAGGGGAAATTTTAACTTCTTTGCCTTGAATAATTTTTCTGTGTCAATAATCTGTCACCTTTCAAAATCATAACCAAAGGAACTTCAGGGCACAAGGGGCTTTGTGAGGACACAGAATGTATTCCTCTGGACCTGGTGAGGAATTCACCTGAATTAAAAGAAATAGGGACTGATTACAGAGTCAATTTTCAATTACCTGTACTAATAGAGCAGTGGTGTGGGTAATCCCAACCTGCGGTTAACCAAAAATCACTTATATTTGCTTCTGGATTGCATTATTTAAGCTATTTATAGCAGCTGGGATTCTATCTACATTTTTCTTTTGTGATTACTAGCATTAATTTGCACCCTCTGACTTCACACTTACTTTTGGCAAATGGAAGTGGCCCAAATATGGTATATGAGAAGGATATATCACTTGGGGATTTTATATATCCCACACAGCATCTAAAAATTTGATAATTCACATATATAGATTTTTTTAAAGGTCTGTGAGGACAGAGATTACAAATGTCCCTTGATATCCCACTTCTCTATTTAAGAACGTTTACCAATGGGGAATGATTTTCCAATGCTAATCTCAATCCTTTTGCTAAAATACAAACTGATATTTCCTTCTTTCCTCAATGGACAAAAAAAGCAAACAGGCTCTGTCCTCTATGGACTTAACTCTGATAATGCTGAAAACTCCTCTTGAGTCTTTTCTCTTTCATGCTGAACCAGTACCATTATATTTGTTGTCCTGATTCTTTACCCAATCACTAGCTGCTCCCAGAAACCAAAGATCATTAAAAAAAAAAGAACATGTCATTTTCTAAGAAACAAAATCATCTGCATTTTGTAAATAAAACCAAAGAGATTCTGCAATAAGAAGCCAGTTAAGAAATTTTACCTTTCTTTTTCAATTAAGAAGTAATATATGTTTATTAAAGAAAATAAGGGAAAAAAATAAGCATAAAGGAGAAAATTTAAAGCATCTATGATTCCACCAGCTGATGGTAAAAATAACCACTGAATCATGAAATCATCTAATTTCCACTGCAGCCCTCAGTTCCTGGAGGAAATATGGAGGGCAGGTACTCTAGGCAAAAACACTTTACTCAGTATTAGAATTTTTTCTCAGTATTACAATTTTTAAAAGCTACACCCTCATTTAGAATCTTTAAACCTGATGATCTAGATAGAATCACATGGAAACCTCAAAGACTCCTTCTGTGCCTTTAGTCCAAGGTCTACACTAAAAGCAGATGGGGCAGCCTCCTTAAACCATGGTCCATTTCCTCTATGCACACAGCCTAATCTCAGTCCTTATACCTTGATGTTCTAGGTGTCATCCACAGACCAGGTGCAGTGGTATCACCTGGAAGCTCATTAGAATTTCAGAATCTCAGGCCCCACCCCAGACCTACTGAATCAGACTCCGTGTTTGATCAAGATCCCCAGATGTGACCAGATTCTCAGTCATTGCTACTGCTGCTCAGTTGAGATGCATTGCTAGTGTGTATCAATTAACTGTTGAGTAAAGAGGAGCCACAAGCAAAGAAGAGCACAGGAAGAACATAACAAAGAGAAGGGAAATTCTTCAGGAGGCCTAGAGCTGAGCTGCCCCAGGTGGGTGCCCTGGGCCTTCCCCTGCAGGGCACTTCCCATGTAGAAGACATTGCAAGCCTTATTGCACCAACTACATGTCAGAAAACGGAGAAATGAATTGAAGATTAAGTCATGGTCCACAGCAACTGGTTGTTTTTTTACACTGAAGAATAACCTTCTGGCACCAGGGCCCAATATCCAGCCTCTGGTCTTTAATTTAGACACCTTTGGGGGAGAACGGCATTGGGATATGGAGGGGGTCTTGGGCACCCCCTAGAGCCTAACAAAGGGATACAGACACTCAGTCTTTTCTGTTCTTTTGTCATCCTGTGAAAGTGTAACCCAGTGGTTCCATGTATCAGGGGTTTGCAATTAAGAAGAACAGTTTCAACAGCTCCATGTCTACCTTTAGCCCACTTCACTGCTATTGATCCTTTCCCTTCCCTCCTCCCACACTATGTAAATTAAATTACTCTCTCTGCAAATTCCTTCCCTCTTCCTTTGTTCTTTCCTATCCTTCTCTGTTTTCTGACAACAACAACAGCAAGAGCAACAAGACTTATTTAGGCAGGAAATGGAAGTAAACTGTGTGTGTTGGGGACAGAGGCAGGAAGGTTGGAAAAAGAAAAAGCTAGGAAAACTCTCTTTCATTCACCCACATACACACATATGCACACAATTATGCTTTTTTTCCTTCAAAACTTGGGTCATACCATTCAAACTGTTTCATATCCATTTTTTATTAATACTTTATGAGCATTTCCCCAGATCAGTAAATAGTCCTATAAAACATATTTAACAGCCTCATAGAATTCTAACGTATGGACACACCACATATCATTCAGCTAAGTCCCCTGTTGTTGGACATTTAGGCTGTCTCCCTTTTTTTTTTTTTCATATTTGTAAGTAATGCTGCAATGAACATAGTTGTACATAAATAAATCTGTTGCCACATCTCTGGTTATTCTTTCAGGGTAAATTTCACTTGACTTTGATAACAACAATAAACAACTTGCCCTTGGACTGAAATATCTTTGTTTTGTCCAGTACTCATATAGTGTGGCTTTTCTCCAAAAGAAAACACACTGTAGGGTCTGAATGTCAGGTTTTTAATTAAGCAGGTTCTACAAGATTGACTCTTTTGCAGCTACCTCAAATTTTAGCCACAGTGAATTGCAGTAAAAATATCTCCCTTCTACAGCTCAGATAGGACAAATTTATCCCTGAGTACCTCAGGATTGGGACATATTGCAAGATAGTGATTCTCAACTCAAGAGGTGACATTCTACCTTATGCCTTATACCTTACTTTATACCTCGCTTTCAGAAACTCTGCTCTTCTAGGAGTAATGCTCATTATATTTTAGGCTAAAACATTGTCCATAAATTAGCAAAGGCTCTTTGTGGTTCCAAACCTTATTTGGAAGCCTAGAGAGAAGTAGAGTGATTAAATTATCAGTATGTGATCTTCATGTGCACAAAACCATTAATAACAACAGTAATAGTTGTTATATGGAGAATGTACTATGTGCCAAGTACTGTGTGCCAAGTACTGTGCTGAGCACTTTACAACCTGCATTAGTTATCTATTGCTGTGTAACAAAATACTCCAAAATTTAACATCTTAAAGCAACAAATATTGTCTCTCAGTTTTGGTGGGTCAGGAATCTTGGTGTGACTTAGTGCCTCTTATAAGGCTAAAATCAAGGTATTCACTCCCTATTGCCTTAAAGCTCAGCTGGGAAGATCCACATCCAAGTTCATTCATGTGGTTATTGGCAAAAATTAGTTCGTCCCAGACTGCTGGACCAAAGGCCTCAGTTCCTCGGCGGTTGTTGGCTGGAGGCATACCTCAGATTCTTGCCACCTGAGTCCCTTGTAGGGCAGCTCACAACATGAGAGCTGGCTACCATCAAAGTGAGCAAGAAAGGGCAAGCAAGATGAAGTCAGAGTCTTTCTGTAAATGAAATCTTGAAAGTGACACCATGACTTTTGCCACATTCCATGAACTAGAAGGGGTCACTAGGTTCAGTTCATACCTGAGAGGAGCACATGAATCCCAGGAGGTGAGAAACACTGGGAAATATCTTACAGGCTGTCTACCACACAACCACTATCTCATTAATTCAAACAACATTTCTTTGAGGTAGATATTGTTAATCCCCATTTATAGATAAGGAAACAGGTGCTCACAGCCAGTAAGTGGAGTTTGAGATTCAAACCTGTTTCTCTGACTTCAATGCACATATGCTTGTTCCCTGCACTCTCAGACACTTTATATGTAAAGGTCATGAGGTCCCAGAAATATTTTAGTAGAGATTTGAGTCTTATTTTAGCCTCTTTGGTTTATTCTTGATCTTTTTCTCACTTTCTATCTTCCAGTATTTAAGTCAAATTGCTCAGCTTACACTAATAAGAGGACGGCACAATCTGAAGGTGTTAGGTTAGAGACGGAAGATCCAGAGTTGCTCAACTGCCCGCCTTTTCTGGGTTCTGGTAAAAATTAACTAGCTTCTAAATCTCCATCCAGAATTCTTATATATCTTTCCCATTCCTAGCCTACATTGCATATTAGCATTAAAGATGATCTGCAAGATAAATATCATTGGGGAAAAATCCCCATGGTCAAGAATTAAACACACATGCGCGATTCTCAACATGTTCTCTAGAAGATGTCTATTCATTTTCTCTAACCAGTGGAGCTATAAATCTGGCCTGTATTCGGCACACTCTATGTGTTTTGCTTTATGAAGGCATAAATCACCAAGATACAATTTGTGTTTGATTTTTTGGACACTTAATTTGCTTAAATGTTCAGCAGTTCATAGACGTAAATTGTGCTAGGCATAGCTCCAAGTGGAATAAGCTGAGAGCAAGAAAGCTATACATATTAGAATGTAATTCAGAAGAAAAATCATCTCAGCCGGTCAAGTAAGTCCTCTTTATAAGTTACTTATAAATAACTTTCTTCCATAGGCAAGATAAACACTTAGTAAATACTCCTAGAGGAGGGAGCATTGTAGTAAATTTAAAGAAACCTCGCATATATTATGCTTGTACATGTTGGTAAGGGTGTAATGTTCAGGGGATGTACCATGCATATCTGATACAGAGACCATATTGATTGATTATTGTTGAATATTGGAAGAATGCCTCATTGAGGATCAAAGCATGGATTTTCACCCTGTCTGCTACTAACTGTGTGAACTTGACCAAGTCATTTAACTTCTCTGTGCCTCAGTGTCCTTATTTGAAAATGAGGGGTTGGATTAAACAGTCTCTGAATTCCCTCCCAGCTCTAAAATGTTATGGCTCTAAATACTTACCAGGCATCTACAAAATACCCACCTCAGTACCATGGAGAAGACAAAGGAAGGAGCTTAGAGGCCAAACACAAGAAGTTTTTGAAACTAAATATCAATAGAAGAGCTACTTAACTGTTTGAGTGTAATACCACAGAGAACTCAATATAAATTGATAGAGGCTGGTGTTTCCCAAAGTGTGCAGTGGGTGTCTCTGGACAAGAATGCCTGAAAACGGCCCTGGGAGCTGCCTGAGAATGTTCAGTGAGGCTGCTGGGATTCTGGAGTGCCTCCTTTCTCCAACGATGAGGCCACACCTGAGCTTCTTACCTTTCCATGGGAATGAAGGCTCCTGCTCCCTGGCAGAGGTGGATGCAACTTCCCATACATGCTGGGTAGCTGGTTTTCCCAGACAACTCCTGGAAATAGCTGCACCCAAACCCAAACTGTCTTGTCTCCCTGCTGACAAGTTTGCTCGCCTGCTTGCCTTTTAAGAAAGAGCAAAAATGGGGCAAGGTCCCTCCACCAGTCACAGACCCACTGTGTGTCCAGCAGCACCTGGCCCAGCGCCTCTCTGGGAGATGATGGGAGGAACAGGGAACCAGTGCTGCTTCTTGCTGACCCTTAGAATATGAATTGCCCCAATAAAATCTATTTCTTAACCCAGTGGTTCTCAAACTCTCCCATGTATCAGAATCATCTGAGGACTTATTAACACAGTTGCTAGGCCCTGCCCCTAGAGTTTCTGATTCAGTATGCTGGATTAGGCCCAAGAATTTACATTTTTAACAAGTTTGCAATGCTGCTTGTCCAGGACCCACACTTTGAGAATCTATGCCATATGATACTATAGAATTTGTCTTGAACTCTATTGTAAGACAACTGGAAATAAGCAAGATCATTTAAAGGGCTATATGGGTAAAATATTTTTTACTTAAATAGCTATATATTCAATGTGTATTAAATGTGTGCCTTCTATTGTTTGACAAATGCTGGTTTTCCACTTACAGTATCAATATCAAGTTAATTTTATATACATTTCTTTTAGCATAAAGGGAATCAATTTAAAGAAACTATCTAAGTATTCATGTAAACAACAGAACACGTGGTATATCATAACAAAATTCTTAAAGGTGGTAATATAAAATTGGATGAAATTTGGGAAATACTGGTATAAACAATAAATAGAAATTCCTACAGCAGAACTATTGGATCAGACTAACTAGTAAGGGTGGTTTTGCAGAGGACATGTACTTGCGGTGAGTCTTAATGTGGATAGAGTTAGATAAGCCAAGAGACAATGAGAATATGCAGCAGTGGATGGATAGTGCCTGGTAAGAGCCACAGGATATGTGTATGTCAATGTCAAACAAGGAGTTGAACAGAAAAAAACCTCTTTTGCTCAGCTTGGTGTTTGGTTTACATGACAACAAACAACCATTACAGTGGGTTTCCATTTTTGATTTGTTACTTTGGTAATGGACATTGGCCATCATCAGTCTCAGTAATTTTGTTCACTTTGTTTTCACTTGCTATTTGCTTATCTTTATCTGGTGAGTCTACCAAAGCAGAGTTCATGGCTCTAGGTTTCTTGCTTACTGAATCATCTTCAGAGGTCAGCAGCCCAAATGAAGACACTCTCAGCCCAATAGCTGTACAGCCAGTATTGTAAGCCATCAGATGTTACTTCAAAAATCTCTGAGGAATAAAACTTTCTCTGTTTTCAAGTAGCTGAGCTTGCACATTTAAAAACTGCTACTAGAAGAAGGTTCTAGTAAGAAGTGACCATGTGGTCTATTTCATTTTGCTAGACTGTAATTTAATGTTTGGAAATAATAAGTTGTTGTTATAGCTGGATATAAACTAAAAGTATTATTTGCCATTTTCCTCAAACTTGTCATATAAAGAGCAATAAAACCATCCTACTGTTTTTGCATCATACAAATTCATTTTCTTCCCATAATGGCCCACGATGAGAGAGCATTTTTCGGTCCCATGCAGATCACAAACAGGGGTTTGGAAACTATATGCTCTGCTATGCCTTATAAATGGTCATTGAACTGCTACTTTCAGAAACAAATGCTGAAGACTAACAATCTAGTTAAAAGACTTCTGCACTTGCCTTTAAGAAAATCCTACTGCCTTGGCAATCTAAGATAATTTGCTCTAACTAGGCAACAGTGTAGGAAAAAACTTATAGAGCCTTGTCTGACTACTGGCTACTTGTGACCTGGACCACTCGTTCTCAGTTAGACTCACTTGGAGGGATTGTTAAAACTACAGGTCGCTGGGCCCCAGCCTAGAGTTTCCAATTCACCAGGTGTATGGATCAAGTATGGCAACTCTATGAAGTTCCCAAGTGGTGTTAATGGTGCTGGTCCTGGGACCACACTTTGGAAACCACTGACTTAGAGGAGCCTAGCTCTGGTTCGCCCTCTTCCCCTCTGCAACTTGTACCATCTGATACAATCATGACATGACAAATATCTGCAGCACCTAAGCAATGCCATGCTTGATCCTTCTGTTTGACTGCCTTCCCCATCTTTATCTGCATGTCAAAATCCAAGCTCCAGGCTTATTTTAAGTCAACTCCTCTGAGAACCTCTTCTGACCGTATCCCATCTGTGGTTCACATATCTAGCAAATAGATCTACCATAATATTGCAATTATTTCTTTAAAATTTTAGACTTCCTGCCATCATTACTGTGAGCCCTTTGAGTATCTTTACCTCAATTTTTTAAACCCCAATCCTTATACATACTAGACACTCAGTAAAAGTTTCCTGAATAAATGAATAAATGTAAAATATTTAATAATGTACGATATTTAATGCAAATCCAATTGAGAGGGAGTATAGCATTGTGCTTAAGCATACAGGCTTTTGGGGTGGGACAGACCTGAGTAGGTATCAGAACTGTGGGACATTGGGCAAGTCACTTAGCCACTGTGAGTCACAATCGCCTTATCTGTAATTGATAACTCAGGTATTCATTAGGAGGGTTACATGAGATTATTAGGCAACATACTTAGTATAGGGCCTGGATGACAGAAATGATAAAAATTATCATTATTAATGATTAGTATATAAATCAAGTTTACATACTGAATTTCAGAGAAAACATATTCAAGATTTTTGGCTCCCGTCTTACTCATTAACAGGGTACTCTGCATGTGCAGAGATTTCTGTATGATGTTTCTGGTAATTTAGATAACTAGATAGCTATTTGTACATGAAATTGCTTACTATTCCCATTCTGACCACTATTTTCATTCAGGCCAGAATTATCTATTCAGTGGATATTTCTTTAATGCCTGTAGTGTGCCCAGCACACTGTGCTCGGCTTAAAGGAATACTTAGTCCCTGCCCTCATGAAGCTCAGTTCAGCAGGAAGCCTGACAGTAAACACATAATTTATGAATACTAAAATTCAACCATGATCAGTACTTTGAGGCAAAGACAGTGGATGTTTAATCAGTATGTTCCTCTCCTGCATAACTCACTCCTCCTTAGCTAGGTTCTGAAACTTCATCTCTAACAATCCACACAGGACAGTTTTGTCAACTGAATCTCCCAAATCATGGAGGCTGAATCTAGGAAGTCTTTCCTCACTAAGTGCTAAGAAGCTGGACCCATTTTGACTCAGTAAATGAATGACATGTCTTGGGTGAGGCTTTCCCTACAATGTGCTTGACATGTCTGGATCAAGCAACCATTTAAGGGAGACTTCTATAGGAAAAAGTCACAAAAGGCCATACTGAAAGAAACAAATGGAAGAATCGTCCTACCTTTGTGTCTAAAGAATGGGGGGGCATACTTTTTGGTCTTTTTTTTCTGGTGGATGAGAACCTGAAGACTCATTTAGCACCAGCTACGGAAGAATATCTCTTCTTATTGCTTCACAAGGTCTCTGCTCAGCACCAAGAAGATGTGCAGACCACCCAAGAGCAGACCTGTGGTTGTCATGTGGTTCTTCCCACCTGAAAATGTCTGGTTATGACCAGCTGGGGAAACCTGTCCTTCACTGATGGGAGTGTCTGACATCTGATTGACGGAGAACCCTGTTCAAGTGATGAAAAATCATCTAGGCCTATTTAAAAATCAACTCACGAATTATGGAGAACAAAGTCCCTTCCAAATGGAAACTTGTCCTTTGCTAATCTCTGTCTTCCCAGTCACCCAAACAAAGCTGCAATATCTGTATAATTTTATATCCCAAGCCAAGTGTTACCGTCTTTGCTCTGGGAAGTTCAAGCCCAGGGAAAGTTGACTTCAGGGTTTCTATATGACCTTTTTCAAAATAATATTAATGTTTCTTTAGGGATTCTATCCCTATCTTAATGTGTGTGTTTGTGTTTTATGTGGTGATAACTCCCCATAGTATCTATGGTTATTGATTATAAATAAGATTTGGGTAAACTACATCAATATATCAACAAATTTTGTGATCATAATATGTTCTACATGCGCCATGAAATTAACAGAAAATATAAAATAGAAAATTTAAAAATCATCTATTATTCTGTCTCCCAGAGCTAACCATTATAACTGATTCAAAATTTTTAGAATTTATTTAATAGATGTTTAGATAAAACAACAGTAGTACTGTGTATTTAATGTGGGTATTTGTATGTGTGGGGGGGGACTTTTCGTTTTTCTTAAAAAACTGTGATTTTTAATGGCTAAAAGCATTTCACTATATGAAACTATGTAAGTACTTCTGAAAGTAGAAAATAAGCTGGAATTCAGCCAAGCTTCTCTTAAGATATCAGTGAAAGTACTCCAGGTACAATTCATTGTGGAGTCCTAGGCTCATGAAGTTGGAAAGGACCTACAAGGTCATGCATGAACATAAGAAGGCTCCAGAGAAACTCATGAATTTAGTTATCTTTTTCTCAGCAGTTTAAACATTACCACAGCTTCATTTGAAAAGTAAAGGTAATTAACCCTCACTGTAGCCATAACTCTGTGTGTGTGTGTGTGTGTGTGTGTGTGTGTTTTGGATGCTGGGTGACTGATTTTAAGCAAATGTACATTTATCCCAGATAGAAAACCTAACTAGAAATTTTGCCTGAAGTTCAGGTTTGTGAACATTTTACATTGAAGTAATTACTACCAAACAGTAAAAGAAGGACCATGAGTTATTTCTCATTAGACCTTTCCTTCAAAGTTTGAGAAATCTGAATTCATACTAAAATTTAAGTATGACAGTATCTGATAACTTCAGTAGTTTCTTCCTTTACCTTAATAGACAC
The DNA here is from genome assembly GCF_949774975.1 of Lagenorhynchus albirostris. Classification (NCBI taxonomy): domain Eukaryota; kingdom Metazoa; phylum Chordata; class Mammalia; order Artiodactyla; family Delphinidae; genus Lagenorhynchus; species Lagenorhynchus albirostris. The sequence goes on along the minus strand of NC_083100.1, from coordinate 57,401,977 downwards.
TGCCTGAAACTCTACTTTCACAAATATGCCAATGATTGTCTTCTCTATTACCCCACAAACCTAACCACCACCTTTTATACCCATTATATGGTTTGCTGAGGGAAAGCAAGATAATAGAAACAATTTCCATACAATCTGAGGCAGGCTGAATCTACCCCGTTGAAATCAGTCTGGTTCCAAGGGGGTTTTTATAAAAGAAAATTATAGATCTATCTACACGATATTGATACATTATAATTAATAATATTAATTGAATCAAGATTAAATATCTTAGTAATTCTAATAACTAAGAGATAGATATGAATGTCATTAAATAACAATGATCCACACAATAATATTTTTGCTCACTGGTGCTAAGTATTACCACATTTACTACCACAACCAATAGGACAGGTCTGGAATTTGTATTTGTCCAATTCTTCATGAAGATAAAGAAAGAGTTCTGGATATTTTTAAGTGTTTATAAGGAGGAAATCTCAGCTTTCCAACCCTAATCAGCTATTTATCAGACCGTGTGGCCTCATTGGTGGGGCATATAAACAAGTTTAATTTTTTTTAAAGGCATGAAACTTATTTAAGAATATCATTTAAAAACTTTGCTCATCGTTTTTTTAACAGTTTAATACTAAATTCACTTTATTTTTTCTACTGTGAAGAAGCAGGACAGATAACTTCATGTTACTGCTCAGGCATATTGCTACATAGGAAGGGGGGACAGCTTTCCTGAATTAATCTGCAACAATGCCAGTCTGATATCCTGAGGTCTAATCGCCACCAGGTATCTGTATATCAATATGTTAGTCTAAGTGGATGAAAGGGATTAGATTTCAACTCCCCAAAGTGAATCCTCTTTGGGGGTGTTCTTTCCTTATCCTTTCTCCTTAATGTTCTTCGAGGTTTTATCCTTGGTCCTCTTCTTTCTTCTGACATTCCCTCCCTGGCAAATCACCGTCTCTGAAAGCATCAGTAATTCCCCAATGTAGGTGATTCCAAACTGTAATTTTAGCTTAGTTCTCTCTAGAGTACAGTGCTTGCTCCTGGCATTTCAAACTCAGCATTTCTCAAATTGAACTCTTCTTCCTTAAACTTGCTTCTTCTCCTGGCTTCTCCATTTCTGTAAATGGCACTGCCATTCTCCTAGTCATCCTATCTTGAAGGGAGTCTTTGAGATCTTTGACTCTTTCCTCTCCTATGTCCCCTATATCTCATCCATCTCCTTCCACAGTCTCTCCCATGTCTGTCTCCTTTTCCTTTGCCACAGTCCCAGTTCAGCTGCACTAAGGCTGCACGTTAGATCATATGATGAGCTGCAGCGGCAGCAAAACCATGCCGGCTCCCATCCCAGACCAACTGAATCAGTAGCTCTGAGGGAGGAATCTAGATTTCAGCATTTTTTAAAACCTCCTCAGGGTAGAATAATGTGAAGATGTGCTTGATAATCCCTGAGTTAGATTCTCTGCAAAATAAATCCTACATGTTATCCCCACCTCTGACTCTCTCGAGTCCAAGCCTTCCTCTACATCTCAGCTCTAGCATTAACTTTCTTATTGCACTGTTCTGACCAAGGCAATAAGTTGCTTAAGTGCCTTCCACATCTCCCCACCACTGCCTTCAAAATAAAATCATGTTCCTTATCCTAGTCATGGAATTATTCCAGAACTTGGCCTGTACTCTCCAACCTTATTTCATGGTAGCCCTGTCCATATACTATAAGCAATTGCCAAAATAAGAACGCTCTTCTTGCCCTTAGTGAATTTCTTTGCTCTTTATGTTCTCCCTGTCTGAATGAATTTCCCTAATCTTTGTGCTTCACTTAGGATGCTTTCAGCCCCAGGTTACAGAATATGCAAATAAAAGTGGCTTAACAAATAAAAAATTGTCATTGCACATAAAAAGAAGTATGAAAGTTAGGGAGTTCTGGGATTCGTTTTTTATGTGTTGGATGAAAATTGCTTTCCCTGCAATTCTCTTGCTTTCCCCCCAGATACCAAGATTGTAGCCACTACTCCAAGCTTCACATCTTTGGCTGACAACGTTCAAGCCAGGAAGGAAGCACAGTTTCTTTTTTTTTTTTTTTCTAATCAGGAAGTAAACCTCTTTCCAAAGGCCCCTGACCAATCCAATGTCTCTTCAGTACCATTCACCACTGAGTCAAAAGACCACGCTCTTGCTTCAAGGAAGACTAAAGAAATGAATGCCTTGTGTGTTCTCTAAACTGGGAGGCTGGCTCTTCTAGCCAAGGAGTGAGTTGGGAAGGTAACAACACTGGGACGCAAACACCAGGGAGGGTCTCTCATATTTGTCTTTTGAAATACAGTATTTTCAAAATTCCATACAAACGGAATTTGAATTCCATACAAAAGGCCTTCATGAAGTCTTTCCCAATCCTGACCAGGCAAAAGTCTTATCTCTGAATTCCCATGATATTTTTGTTCAAATTTCTCTTCTTGATCTTTGTGTACTTCTGTTGGTTGTCATGTGACTCGTGTATGTCTTATTTCCCATATTGAATTACAAGCATCATGAGGGCAGGGGCCATGTCTCAGTTGTCTTTGTATATCCTGTAGTACCAAGTCAACTGAAAAATATTTTGTTGTAAGAATGATACAATCTGGCACTTACTGCCTTCACATTATTTGTTCAGCTGTTTCCCTTTTCATACTTGTTTCCAGTGTACTTATTTTAGGTAGTCGGTCAGCTGATGGAGGTTGAGCCATAGTAATATCAGGATTCAACTACTGTTTTCTCCTTGTCGATCTCCTTCTACCCAGTCACCTGAGGGGAGCAGTCTCCCAGTTCCCATTTCTGCCAGTTTCAGACAGAACAGATTCAGTGGTAATAAACTAGTTGTCACACTCTGAGCACCTCTCTCAGTAAAATATTTGCAGTTCTCTGCTTAGAGCCTCAGGCTAACCAGACTGCAATACATGCTGCCTGTAGGGCTAATGAGAAAATTCCCACCAGGCAGCACCTCACCCCCACTGGGCTCTCCAGGGAGGGTCAGCCCAGCAGAGAAGGGTGCTACATCTTCACCCTGCTCAGGGAGACACTAGCTGCAAAGACCAGGCTCTGACAAGAAAACAAATGGAAACTGGTGGGAGGGGGTAGCACTGAGGCAACGGGACTGATTTAAAGAACAGTGATAATGATAGTTTTCAAAGCTTTATTTATCAGAGAATGAAAGGACAGGAATTTCATGGGTCTGAAATGCCAGAAGCTAGGTTGCTCTCAACCACCCCTGTGGTGCTTCAGCAGAACTCATATGGAGCGTTCTGTGGGAGCAGCTTCTGGGGAGGAGGAAGTTTCTTTTACACCCTGGTTATGTTTTCCTGCACATGATGTACGGAACAGACATGGCCCTTGAAAACTGTGTTTCTGCCCTCCCTGTGGCTCATAATCAAAGGGGAAATGTGCTCTAGATTGTTGAGTGTGTATACGTGTATGTGTGTGTGTGCACACACATTTTCATGAATAGTCTATTTGGGGACGCCACTTGAAAATGGGTTCACATTTTCTGTCTTGGATGAAAGGCTCATCTGGTGCAGCAAACATAGAGGAATTAAATTGGATTTTCCCGGAGTGGGGAGGCGGCAATGCTAGAAGCCTGGTAGAATTAAGTAAAGCAGTGGGGGGGCTGCCTGTTTCCCTTAAGGAGGGTTGTGGTTTGTTGACCGGTTTTAAACTATTGTGACTGAGAGGAAATCAACTGGGAAACTTTAAATGTCTTAATTGGCCATTTGAACATGGACAGGGGCTCCAGAGCAATTCGATATCCTCTGTGTCCTGTCAGAGGAAGCTGAGGGGCCTTCTCCACTTCAACTTTTTTCTTGAGCAGCAATTCTTTGAGGTTCTTTCCTTTCCCACTTAGGTAGCTATGGGCCTAGAAGACTGTTCCCTGCACAGTACAAATAGTGATTGCTTTCTGAAATCCATCTTTTCTAGTGCCTGAGGGACAGGGATAGGACCTAATGGGGTAGACAGGATTTGTGCTTGGCTCTGGCCAAGTTACAAGGACTCTGAAAGGACAGGGCTCAGCTGGGTGAGCTTGTAAATTTAGATAAACCAAAGGGACCTCTTGTGTGAGTAACCCTAATGCGCCAAAAGATGATGCCAGTACTGGGAATACTTTCCCAAAGTCACTAATCCGGCAAAATGAAACAAACCAAGTTATAACATTCAACCTTCAATAATTTTACTGAGCGACGGATATGTATGAGGCTCTGGACTAAGCACTATACATATATCATCTAATTTCATATTTGAAACAGCCCCTTGAGGTTGCTACTGTTAGCTTTGTTTCACAGATGAGGACACTGAGATTTGAAAAGTTTAAATCAGTGATTTTTGAACTTCAGTGTGCCTCAGAATCACCTGCAACTCTTATTAAAACACAGGTCTCTGAAATTCCTTCCTGTCTGACTGCCTGGGAACTGGAACATCATATTCTTCCCCTGCCTTTGGACTTGAACTGAGACATCGGCTCTTCCCGTGTCTTGAGCCTGCCAGCCTTTGGATGGGAACTCCACCATTGGCTCTTCTGGGTCTCTAGCTTGCTGACTCACTCTGCAGATCGTAGGACTTGTCAGCCTCCATAATCATGTGAGCCAATTGTAATAAATCTCTTTCTATAGGTATAAACATCCTGTTGTTTCTGCTTCTCTGGAGAACCTTGACTAATACAGATTTCTGATTCAGTAGGTCTGGGGCCAGGCCTGAGAGTGTGCATTTCTAAAGAGTTCCCAAATGATGCTGGTGCTGCTGGTTTAGAGTCCACACTTTGAGAACCTTTGCCTTAGGCTAAGGAAACTCAAACAAGCTTCTTTAATAATTCTCTCAGCCCAGATTTTATTGCCTACATTCTCCCAAGAGACCCAACTTTCTTTAAACACACACAACTTGTTGTGCACGTGAGATGAAAAAGATACAACTCTTTCTTTCAAGGTGCTCACAGTCTCTCTAGAGCTGAGAGTAGGAGACAGAATACAATATGTAAATAAATCATTTCACTAGAATGTAATAAGTGTCTATACAGAGTTCAATGGGGGCAAAAAAGAGAGAGGAGTCAGGTTTACCCGAGGGCAGAGGATGCCTGAAGTCTTCACAGTGGAAGGAAGACCAGGGCAGGAGAGGAAAGATGCAAGAAACCAAAGCTCAGAAAGTGTCGCCAGTCCCTCCTTGCATCTTATTTATTTTCAGTTTGGCCTGGTTTCTTTCAGCTCTGCTGGGGCCTGATTACTCTGGTTGGTGCTTTCGGCATCTACCCTGAAGTGCACTGGTTCCCTCCCTGCCAACTATCCCCACACCTGGTCTGTTCAGGCCCATCCAGGAGACACTCAGGAGGAATGCATGCTGACCCCCTTCCTTGTCAATTGTTCTGGGGATTGAAAGAGGCTCCATGAGCTTTACAACCAGCGAAAATTGTCGCCAGCTTCACAATTCTGGCCAACATGTCTACGCTTTGAAGTCTGGTTGCTGCCTTTTACAATTCTATTTTTAAAATGTATTAAAGATGTTTAAACGTGGCAGAGACTTCCAATAAAAGCCAGGCTGCTTGAGAATCAGGATGCTGGTCTCAATTTAAAGTGCCTGTTAAATAATAGGATACCCATGTAAAAGGGGTTCCGAAAGACTGACCAAATAGCTCTCATGGAAATCAAGCTCACTCACCAACGCCTCTGATAGGATTCCAGAGGTTATCAGGCCCTGTATCTATCCTCTGTTTATGCCATAAAAGTGTCTTTTAATACAAAGTGAGTGAATTTTTGTTTGAATCAGTCACTAACAAAAAGGCACTAAACTAAAACAGGAAGAAGTCTCTAATTAAATATTTTGGCATAAACTTTGGCTAAAAATCAAGCAAGGGCTAATAGGTAGTTTCCATTATTCCACAAGGCCTGGCTCCCAGAAGAGGAGTCTGGGGTCATACTATACATCCACAGAATCACAACTCTGAACGTCATTTGGGGACCAATCTTTCTTGACAGTCCATTTTGTCTTGAGAACTTTATTAGACCCTTCAGGAGGCTACTAAAAAAATAAGATGTGGTTCCTGACCTATGCCCTGCCCATCACTGCCACCCTCAGTTACTCAAAGAGCACTGTTGACTCCAGCTTCAATCTTGTCCACTTTAATCCATCCTTCCTGCTATTGTCTTAGTTCACATCTTTATTTGTGTGCCAAATACTGTAGGTTGATTTATCCCACACCTATTTCTACACGCTTTGTTCAGTGTCTCCTTATACTTTACAGTCTAGAAAGCTGAAATTCCCATTCCCAGACTCTTGAATTTAGGAGAGCTCATGAGATACAATCTGGCCCATGAAATGGAAACCAAAGTTGGTTGGGGATTTCTGGGATGCTCTTGTTTTCCTGAAACGAGCACTGACTCTTCTTTCTTCCCATTCTTTCCTCCTTTCTACTGCCTAAAATGTGATATGCCAGCTAGATCTGCAACTGTCATCTTGTGATTATAACAGAAATTAGAATTGCAGAGTTAAGCTACTGAACCAGTGTCTGCAATTACCAACTTTTGGACTTCTTCTTATGGAAGAAAAAATAAAAATCTGCATTTGTTTAAACTACTATTTTTTAGTTCTTTATTACTTAAAGCCACAGATACTTCCTAACTGAGCTATTACATGGGCTCAGTGTGATTAAGTTACTGGCTGGAGTACACACAGCTAGTAAATGGCAGAACCATGACTAAATCAGATAGATACCAGGCTAACTTTAAAACTTGTCTTTACTGAATTTTCTTCTCTGAATTCCTTGCATAGTGCGGTGTCTAACTGGAACATTAACGTTTTTTCTTTCCTTCAGGAGAAGATACCTTCGAAAATCTGCTGCAATCTTTCTAGATAGATACGGCAAGTTGCCTTCAACAGAACTTGTTCTAGGAGAGTCACTGGAAAGACTCCTCTCGATAACGTAACTGTTAGGCAGTTGGCCTTGGCTGCACTGGGGAAAGAGTAACAGGCCCTTTTTGTAGCTTGACAAAGGCAGCCCCTCCAAATAACAACTTGGTGTATAGATCTGGTCATTCTGGGAAAAATGAGGAAATCGTCACAGACAGCAAGGAGCCTTGTGGGAGGAAACTGTGGCACTGCCAACTCCACCATTCTCCCATCTTTTGAGATTCACAACTTTAGATGTCTCTGCTGGATTCAGAGAGTTTCAGCTGAGGTCTACTTGTAGGAAAAGAAGGTGAAGACAACCCAAGAGGAAAATCCTTATGGGGGAAAGCTCTGTAGAGTGGGCCTCCTGGCTCAGTGGCAATACCTAGATGCAGAGAAGGACTGGTTCTGGCACAATGAGGACCTGCTTTGAGAATAAGAGCTGAACATGTCAGTGTGAACCAAGCACTGATAAAGTCTGTAGACATATCTGAAACAGCAAGAGAACCACTGCGCAAAGATGCATCAGAGTATCGGACCAACAACAATAGTAAGTCTTTTTCAAACTGTGGCATCTGGCAGATTCTCCAGTTTGCTTTCTGAGAGACATCCAGAAGCAGGACTTGGCCTCTTTAGACTGGGGGGAATACCCAGGGTTCTTAGATAGTGTAGAAGGATGCCCTCAGAAGGATCCTGGATTCTTGTTATTCTGATGAATGGGGGATAGAGCTACTCTAACTTGAAGAATATAAGATGTGATCAAATTTGCTTCCTGAGTTGGTGAAACGGGTCATAACAGCTACACAGGTAATACGGTTAACAGACAAACATCAAGGGAAAATATTATAACTGAAATGACCAAAATATGGGTAATTAAATGGTTGGGCATTGTTAGTAAAATGTAGAAATCTATTTGAATTCAGAGCACACTGAGTCAACTAACTCATATTTCAAAGACTGCTTTTATGTTGAATATTTCCTCCCATGGTCAAGAGTCTCTGGAACCAAGAATTACACTGGAGAGGGGGTGGGTCACTGGGGAAGTCTGTATTATTTTCAGTTCCATGTTATTTACCATGACTTCATAAGCCAATAAATATTCATACTGGCTAGAATCAAAGATAGCATTAACCTCCTGGTATGTATGAGAGAGAAGCTTTGGTCCTAATGCTAATGACCTTTGCATTATTTTATCAAGATCTGTAAACTCTGGACCATTCTGAATCACAGTATTGGAGAGTCAACACCAACATATTAAAAGTAAAAATTGTATATACAGGATAGTGGCAGATAAGCCCAGCGAGGGTAGATCAGATGGCTTAATTGGTGTTTGGCTTAATTGGCAATATTCATAATACTAAATGTTTAGGATTTTACTAATAGTGCAAGATTTAGAGTTACAGTTTTAGAGATCCATTCCAGACATACAAGGAAAAAAACAACGAACTATAACTATCTCAAAATTCTCCAAGAGGCCTTAAGTTCTTAACTCCAAGCAGGGGTCCTAATGAACAACATACTGTGCCAGATTTAGTTCATCAGAATGCCTCCAAAATTAACTGGGAAGGAGGGATCTAATGGGTTTTTAACAGTTATGAAGTTGTGCCAGGCACCCTTCATATTCCTTTAATCAATCCCCACAATCATCACAGGAAATAGGTACTATTATTATCCCCATTTTATATGAGGAAATGTAGGCATGAAAGGCTTTCATGGACTGCCTCAAATGACACAGCCTATAACAATCAAAGTCAAGGTTAAATTCTGATTGTCTCTAAAAGTGCTTGGTTAAGTTGCACCTAGTACCATCCTCCATCTTCACTTTCCCTCCTCTCCTCTCCTCCCTTCAAATACTTCTCCATCAGGATTAAGGAATAATCCATAATCCATACTATTAAGTCTCAACGAGAAAGAAAATTTTCCAGAAACATGTGGTTTCCCTGAATTCCTATTCAAGTGTCTCAAAGGAAATATCAGCTGAAATTTTAATGGCTGGTCTTTACCATATGGTAGGAAATCTATATCCACCCCTACCACTAATGCAGATTCCTTGAGGCCAGGGCCTTACTAATTTTGAATCTCTTTAGGACCTGACAAATGGCCTCACTAAAAGACACTTGACAAATGTGTTGGATATAGGCAAAGCAGGAAATTGAGCTTATTTGATGTTGCCCAGGACTCTTCTCAGGCTGCAGATCAGAGCTAAACTCTGGGGTCCTTGGCTACTGGGTACATGCTGATGGTTGCTTCCATGTCCTTTTGATGGGAAGCTGGCTATACTTCAATCTTGGTTCTCTTCAAGTGTGGGGGAGAATTTGGGACTCTATGAAAAAAGTGCATTAAATTACTTCTACAAAATTCATTGTACTTGATCATAACGTACTAGCATAAAAATTCTGCATAGAATAGCACTCTGGCTTTAGCAGTTGTATTAGTTTTCTATTCTTGCCATAACAAATTCATTTTATGTAAGGGAATCAGAGAAATGTGTCATTTTGTGTCAGGCTTATTTCACTTAGCATATTTTCAAGGTTCGTCTATATTGTAGCACGTATTCTTGTAAGAGTTTTATAGTTTACCATTTAGGCCTCTGATCAGTCCTAGCCTCAAGAAACAATACAATCCTACCTCAAGAAGCAAGAAAAATCTCAAATAAACAACCTAACCTTACACCTAAAGCAATTAGAGAAAGAAGAACAGAAAAAAACCAAAGTTAGCAGAAGGAAAGAAATCATAAAGATCAGGTCAGAAAAAAATGAAAAAGGAATGAAGGAAACAATAGCAAAGATCAATAAAACTAAAAGCTGGTTCCTTGAGAAGATAAACAAAATTGATAAACCATTATCCAGACTCATCAAGAAAAAAAGGGAGAGGACTCTTATCAACAGAATTAGAAATGAAAAAGGAGAAGTAACAACTGACATTGCAGAAATACAAAGGATCATGGGAGATTACTACAAGCAACTCTATGCCAATAAAATGGGCAACCTGGAAGAAATGGACAAATTCTTAGAAAAGCACAACCTGCCAAGACTGAATCAAGAAGAAATAGAAAATATAAACAGACCAATCACAAGCACTGAAATTGAAACTGTGATTAAAAATCTTCCAACAAACAAAAACCCAGGACCAGATGGCTTCACAGGCAAATTCTATCAAACATTTACAGAAGAGCTAACATCTATCCTTCTCAAACTCTTCCAAAATATAGCAAAGGAGGAACACTCCCAAACTCATTCTATGAGGCCACCATCACCCTGATACCAAAAGCAGACAAAGATGTCACAAAGAAAAAACTACAGGCCAATATCACTGATGAACATAGATGCAAACAGAATCCAACAGCACATTAAAAGGATCATACACCATGATCAAGTGGGGTTTACCCAAGGAATGCAAGGATTCTTCAATATATGCAAATCAATCGGTGTGATACACCATATTAACAAATTGAAGGATAAAAACCATATGATCATCTCAATAGATGAAGAGCTTTCAACAAAATTCAACACCTATTTATGATAAAAACTCTCCAGAAAGTAGGCACAGAGGGTACCTACCTCAACATAATAAAGGCCATATATGACAAACCCACAGCCAACATCATTCTCAGTGGTGGAAAACTGAAACCACTGCCTCTAAGATCAGAAACAAGACAAGGTTGCCACTCTTGCCACTATTATTCAACGTAGTTTTAGAAGTTTTAGCCACAGCAATCAGAGAAGAAAAAGAAATAAAAGGAATCCAAATTGGAAAAGAAGTAGTAAAACTGTCACTGTTTGCAGATGACATGATATTATACATAGAAAATCCTAAACATGCTACCAGAAAACTACCAGAGCTAATCAATGAATTTGGTAAAGTAGCCTGATACAAAATTAATGCACAGAAATCTCTTGCATTCCTATACACTAATGATGAGAAATCTGAAAGGGAAATTAAGGAAACACTCCCATTTACCATTGCAACAAAAAGAATAAAATACCTAGATATAAACCTTACCTAAGGAGACAAAAGACCTGTATGCAGAAAACTATAAGACACTGATGAAAAAAATTAAAGACGACACAAATAGATGGAGAGATATACCATCTTCTTGGATTGGAAGAATCAACATTGTGAAAATGACTATACTACCCAAAGGAATATACAGATTCAATGCAACCCCTATCAAACTACCAATAGCATTTTTCACAGAACTAGAATGAAAATTTTCACAATTTATATGGAAATACAAAAGACCCTGAATAGCCAAAGCAATCTTGAGAAACAAAAACGGAGCTGGGGGAATCAGGCTCTGTGACTTCAGACTATACTAAAAAGCGACAGTAATCAAGACAGTATGGTACTGGCACAAAAACAGAAATATGGATCAGTGGAACAGGATAGAAATCCCAGAGATAAACCCATGCACATATGGTCAACTTATCTTTGATAAAGGAGGCAAGAATATACAATAGAGAAAAGACAGCCTCTTCAATAAGTGGTGCTGGGAAAACTGGACAGCTACATGTAAAAGAATGAAATTAGAATGCTCCCTAACACCATACACAAAAATAAACTCACAATGGGTTTAAGACCTAAATGTAAGGCCAGACACTATAAAACTCTTAGAGGAAAACATGGGCAGAACACTCTATGACATGAATCACAGCAAGATCCCTTTGACCCACCCCCAGAGAAATGGAAATAAAAACAAAAATAAACAAATGGGACCTAATGAAACTTAAAATCTTTTGTACAGCAAAGGAAACCAAAAACAAGATGAAAAAACCCTCAGAATGGGAGAAAATATTTGCAATTGAAGCAACTGAGAAAGGATTAATCTCCAAAATATACAAGCAGCTCATGCAGCTCAATATCCAAAAAACAAACAACCCAATCCAAAAATGGGCAGAAGACCTAAACAGATATTTCTCCAAAGAGAATATACAGATTGCCAACAAACATATGAAAGGATGCTCAACATCACTAATCATTAGAGAAATGCAAATCAAAACTACAATGAGGTATCACCTCACACCTGTCAGCATGTCCATCATCAAAAAATCTACAAACAATAAATGCTGGAAAGGGTGTGGAGAAAAGGGAACCCTCTTGCACTGTTGGTGGGAATGTAAATTGATACAGCCACTATGGAGAACAGTATGGAGGGTTCTTAAAAAACTAAAAATAGAACTACCATATGACACAGTCATCCCACTACTGGGCATATACCCTGAGAAAACCATAATTCAAGAAGAGTCATGTACCACAATGTTCACTGCAGCACTATTTACACTAGCCAGGACGTTGAAGCAACCTAAGTTCCATCGACAGCTGAATGGATAAAGAAGATGTGGCACATATATACAATGGAATATTACTCAGCCATTGAAAGAAACGAAATTGAGTTATTTGTAGTGAGGTGGATGGACCTAGAGAGTGAAGTAAGTCAGAAGGAGAAAAATAAATACTGTATGCTGACACATATATATGGAATTTAAAAAAATGGTTCTGAAGAATCTAGGGGCAGGACAGGAATAAAGATGTAGAGAATGGACTTGAGGATATGGGGAGGGGGAAGGGTAAGCTGGGACGAAGTGAGAGAGTGTCATGGACTTATATATACTACCAAATGTAAAACAGATAGCTAGTGGGAAGCAGCCACATAGCTCAGCACCAAGATCAGCTGGGTGCTTTGTGACCACCTACAGGGGTGGGATAGGGAGGGTGGGAGGGAGATGCAAGCGGGAGGAGATATGGGGATATATGTGTATGTATAGCTCATTCACTTTGTTATAAAGCAGAAACTAACACACCATTGTAAAGCAATTATACTCCAATAAAGATGTTCACAAAATAAAATAAGCAAAAAAAAAATAGGATTTATGTTTGCCATTTTCTTGTTTTCTATATGTCTTACGTCTTTTTTATTTCTCTATTCATTACTGTCTTCTTTTGTGTTAAATAGGTATTTTGTTCTGTAAGATTTTAACTACCTTTTTTTTTTATCATATATTTTCAAGTTATTTTCTTGGTGGTTGCCCTGGGGATTACCATTAACATCTTAATTTATAGCAATCTAGTTCAGATTAATACTAAGTTAATTTAAATAGTATATAAAAACTGCTCCAATATAGCTTAATTACACTTCTCCTTCATACTGGTTTTGTCACAAATTACATCTTCATATATGCTGTTACCATCAACATACATTTATAATTATTGCTTTATGAAGTTGTCTTTTAAATCAGAAGGGGAAAAGTAATTAGAAACACAAAGTGCATTATTACTGTCTTTTATACTTACCTACATAAGTAAGTTACGTTTACCAGTAAAGTTACCTTTACCAGTGTTATTTTTTCATGTTGAATTGAATTACTACCTAGTGTCCTTTCATTTCAGCTTGAAAAATTACCTGTAGTATTTCTCATAAGCCACATCTGCTAGTAACAAACTCTTGTAGCTTATATTTATAGCAGTGAACTCTCAGTTATTTTTTGATCTAGAAATTCTAAGTTTTTTCCTTTTTTTCTTATCTTCTTCATGTTTATAGTATCATTTTACTGAATATGAAATTCTTGACTGACAGCTTTTTTCTTTCAGGAATGCGTATGTTATGCTGCTGCCTTTTGGATTCCATAGTTTCTGATGAGAAATCAGCTGCTAATTTTATTGATGATCCCTTCCTTACACATGTTGGGATCTCTCTTGGTGCTTTCAAGATTTTCTCTTTGTCTTTGAACAATGTGATTATAATGTGTCTAGATGTGAATCTAAGTTTATCCTACTTGGAGTTCATTTAGCTTTTTGGACATGTAGGTTAATTCTTTTCATCAAATTTGGACAGTTTTCTGCCTTTATTTCTTCAAATATCATTTCCATCCCTTTTTCTTTGTTTTCTCTGGGACTCCCATTATGGGTATGTTTCTATGCTTAGTGATGTTCTGTGTGTCTCTGGGTCATTATTCTTTTTGCTCTTCAGACTAGATAATCTCACTTGATCTATATTCAAGTTTGCTGAGGCTTTCTTCTGCCTGCTAAATCTGGTGTTGAGCCCCACTTGTGAATTTCTCATTTCAGTTATTGTCCTTTTCAACCCTAGAGTTTCTATTTCTTTTCCTCTTTTTAATTTCTACCTTTTAATTAATATTCTGTATCTGGTGAGACATCGTTCTCATACTTTTCTTTAGTTCTTTAGACATGGTTTCCCTTAGTTTGTTGAATATATTTAAAATGCCTGACTTAAAGTCTTTGCCTAGTAAGTCCAACATCTGAGTTTCCTCTGGGATAGTTTCTATTGATTACTTTTCTGTTGTGGTTGCCGTACACTGACCATATAGTTTTGTTTCTTTACATGTCTTTTAATTTTTAGTTGAAAATTGGACACTTTAAATACTATAATGTGGCAACTCTAGAAATCAGATTTTTTTCCTCCTTCCAGGGCTTCTTGATGTTACTGCTTGTTGAAGTTGTTGCTCTCTGTTCAGTGACACCTGAACTAATTTGGTAAAGTCTATATTATTTGTCATGTGTGGCTACTGAAATCTCTGCTCAGTTGGCTCTGTGGTCAGCTAATGACAGAGATTTTCCTAAATGTCTAGAACACTAAGTTTTCCTTTGCCAAGGGGCTGTGTGTGTGTGTTTGGGCACATCTTCAAAACTGAGTCAGGCAGTTTACAACTCTGCCTTAGTCTTTACTTCCTGCTGTGCAGACCCTCAAGGTCAGCCAAAGATGAGTGGTTAGGGCCTTCACAGGTTGTTCCTAAGCATGTGCATAGTCCTATGCCTATACACGGACTTCTAGACTTCCAGGAACATGTTGAGGTTTTTCAAACTCCTATTGACATTTCATTCCCCTCTTAAGCTTTTTGGTTAGTCTTACAGTTTATACCAACTGTAACCCACTTCCTCAGGCAGTTAGGAAGTTAAACAATTACCTGTAACTATTTTCAACAATCTTCCCCAGGGAAAAGCATTTTTGCACTGGGTAAGCTCTGATTCAGGTCAAATAAAGAGAGCCTTGCAAATGTGGTCTTCCAGGGAACCACCAGAAATGTCAAGGAATGACTATACTCTGGGAAAAGGGCTTTGAACAAGCTCTGCCCACTTGGATGGCTGCCAAGCTGTCAGTTTTCACTGTGATTACAGGCTGTTGATTTTCAAGGCTGCCACAGAGCTGGAGAAAGGAGGATGGGACTAGGGCAAATTAAAACACCACAAGGCAATTGTTCCTATCGAGATTCAACTGTTTTTCTTGAAAAATGGTCCCTGGATTGTTGCAAGCCTTTTCTTAATTTTCAGAGTTCTAAAAAAGTTGAGTCTGACCATTTTTGCCAGTTTTCTCTTTGCTTTTATGGAGGAGAGAATTTTCAATGGTCCTTACTCCATAATTTTTGCTGATATTACAGGGTTTTATATTTTAATATTTATTTTTTTTAATTCTGGAATTTTGATTGGTTCTCTTTCAAATCTACTTGTTTTTGTTTCAATACTGCCTATTTTGTTTAATAATTTTTTTGTTACATTATTACTTCCTTAGTTCCTTTCGGGATCATAAACATACTGTACTTGAAATTTATCTTCAGATTACTCTACATTTTAAATCTGGAATGAATTCCTCTTTTGACTGTTGATTTTGGTGTCCTCTTTCTTAGCTGGATTACTGATAATCATGTGTTTTGTAATTGTAGCTAGGAGGTCCAAGTGAGTTTATGTCTCTTCCTCTCACTCCCTTTTGCTTTTACCTTTCACCTTTCTCTGGTGCTCACTCATACTTATTTTTCTCTGTAACCTCCATATGGCCTTGAAGTCCCAGAACCAGATCTTACGTTGTCTACTCAGTGTAAGGTTATAACAGATACATCCATTAATTAGGGTTGGTCCAGGCCCCACTTGCCTCTTTGATCCTATCTTCTTTCTTCATCTTTCTTTTCTGGCTTGGCATTATCTCCTCAGTCCCCAACTTGTCATAGTGGGACTGGCTCTGGTCTCTCTTGGATATAAATTCCTGGTTGCCTCTGACTTCTTCTGGACTTCATGCCCAGCAGACTAGTGCCTTTGGCTCTGCTGACTGCATTGTGCTTCTGTTTAGTTTTTGTCTGCAAATATTTATCTTGTTTTTGAGTATAGTATGTTTTGTGCATCTATTATTTTTAATATTTTATCTGTTATTTCTACGTTTGGGATGTTGACAAAAAAGAAGAGGGATAAAACATGATCTTATGGTGACCTATTGACTGGAAGTTCTCCAAAAGGGTTTTTTATGTTTGTCCCTTATAACAGTAATTTAATTTTCTGCAGGTTGTTTCCCTGAAAAGGATTTTAATTTTAGCATTGTTCTTTTTATTTTCATGAAATCTGATCTTATTTTATCATGTTTTTTATCTTAAGATGTTCTCCCCTAATAGATTGCTGTTCCTCTTTTATAGAAGCTATTTCTTCATCTTCTCCTTTTCCTCCTCCTCATGCTTGTTTCTTTTCAAAAATTTTTAGCTGAAAGGAGTTTGCTTCTGACTCTTACAGTAAATTATCTTCATAGATCTGATCTTTATCCCAATCATTCAGATAGTATTCTTTACTCCTGTTGTGTAATAATCTTTTCAATGGCCTCATGTTGCTTTGATTTTCTGTTCCTTCAACCTTAAACAAGAAGAAATCTTTCAGATTTGGTGTTTGTCAGCAGTTTGGTTATTTGGATGACCCTTGGCTCCAATGTTGCCGCACCCTCACCCCGAAGCTGAATATGCAAAACTCCTAGACCAGTTTTTAATGTTAAGCTGGTTTTCATCTCACTTGGCAATGCTGGGCAGAGAGGATTTTCTCTTTCCATTCCCTGATTCTTTTATACTCTTAAGATATTTAACACAATTAAAACTATTTTTAAAAAATCCTTTACACGTTGCTTCCCGTATTCTTTTCCTTGCTTTGATCTGTAAACTTTTTGTACTTTGCCTCCCGAAATAAAAAGTATCACCTCCATTCTTCCCTTATTTTCACTGATAATTTTCTAGAAGTTGAAGTCTCAAATGACACATTAGGGAAAGTAGACAGGAGTACAGGATATCAGACGACTTACAAAGCGGCATTCATTTAATGAAGGGATGGCTGCTGAGTGTTTTGATTGGTGTAGTTTTTATGTTTCTCAATCATGGGGCAGACAGATGGAGAAGATTATGTTATTCCCCCATTTACCTTTTTGATGGCAGGTGTCACTGGTTTCTAGCTGCATAACACTGTGAAGTCCTCAGTTTTGTTTTTCATTGTAGCACCACTGGGAGAGCTACAGCTTTGAGGTTATTATTCCCACATGCCAGAATAATCACTATCTTTGCTAACATTTGGGAGGTATTATAAATTTTAGTCCTTTTTTTGGTATCTTCACGGATAATCTTAGAGAAATGTTGAGACAAGCCAGATCAGAAATTTTAAATGGAAGTCATATAGACAAATCCAAATTCCCAAGAGCAAATTCTGGTTTCTTGGTGGTGGTGCTGGAGTTTTGTTTTGTTACAAATTTTAAAGATCCTTTATTACCAATGCACACTCAAACATCAACTCTCCTTAAGTGTAGGACTCCCAAAGAAGTTCTATGTGGGAAAACTTTTAGAATTTAACTTTTTGAGAAGAATTTTGAAAGAGTAAATGTAGAAATCTAGAAAGAGAGTTTGAAATTTTTGGATAAATTTTAGAAGTTATGAGCTCCACCAATGGTGGTGTTTAAACTCTTTCACAACTGGTAGATGTGAAAATCAGGAAGAGAAATTAGAATGGACACTGGGTAGAATGCTGGGCCAGGGACATGGGGCCCCTGATATGCCAGGTATTTATTTATTCTTTTGTTGCTGGATTATGGTGGATTTGAAGGAGTCATGAGGGAGGGCCTAGAGAGGCAGATGAGGGAAGCAGATAGGGTTCCACTTTGGGGGACTCAGAGCAGGGGCTATTTATCGGAATAGAAGTATGTCAATATATTAACATCTGGCATGCTGATAGTGGTACAATAAGCTGAACATCAACACTGGATTTTAAGCAGTGTGTGGACAGGAACCATGCTCCCTTGCTACTGTGCTATCTTCAGGATATCCTTCCTTAGTACCTGTCTCATGATAAGGACACAATATGTGTGGAATCAATGAATAAATGGGTTACAAATAAATATACACATAAAAATATGTTTCACCCAAATAAGAGTGCATAGTGACAACAGGAGACAGTTTTCTATCAATAAAACAGGATTATGATACTTGCCCTTTGTTTTATTTCATAGAGAGAACTCTGAAGAGTTGCTTAGGAAAAACAATTCATTTTACTATCCATAGGAGAAAAAGCCTGGTGAATAAATCCTGGGTGGTGTTGTTGACACCATGCCTGGCACCCATGGAAGCCAGTGTAGTCAAGACAGCAATGATGATATAATGGTAACGTTGCAGTTGCTAATTTACTTTTCAGCCAGAGTTAATAAGCAGAGCAACAGTCTGAAAATTACCATGCATTTTCTTCTGGAAAATATTTTCAATGTCTCTTCAATGAACTAGAGAGTGAACCAAAGGTAGGCAAACATTCCTTTTAGGTGGTGCCTAGTTTATATCCAGTCCTCTATTACTGCTTACTCTCCACCCCCACTGCTCCCATGCAAACAACACAATTAATATGCAACTTTGGGAAGCTCCCCAAGGCCCAAGCGAACACACCACCAAAGGAAATTCTTTGAACGGTTGCTCGCTGGCCTTGGAGAATCAGCTTGTGTGTGCCCCTTCTCAGCGTTCCCCATTCGCTACAGTCTTCCCAGCCCATATGGGCAATCATAGCACTTCATTGTCCAGTACCATCATTACAATATTGTTATCATCTGAGCTGGAGTCTGACACTTTCTCTAAGACCTTTCAAATAACCCCTTTACTAGGCTTCAGTACCAAACCATTCAGGGCAAATCTCTGCTTTGTGCTTGTCAGCCTTAATAGACTGGATGTCACTTGAGCCTGTAAAAAGTGCCTGCTCCTCAGCTGTCAGTCAGTCCTGGTGGTGTCAGCTGAGAGCGTCGCTGGAGCTGGCTGGATTAGAGGGTAGTTACCACAGCTGTCAGATTACTGACAGCCTGACACCCACACTCCCAACTTCCTTTTACTGTATTTGGTTTCTATTGAGCTCTCTGGACCTTTCTTAAGGTGGATCCCTCTGTTGGAAACAGATCATAATTTGGCTAGCATCTTCAGAAGTTGGGCTCTTTTCTCCCCTGTTGTGATTTGTAGAAAGCACCTTACTTTGAGCAGCTTTCATATCTCAGTAAATATTTTAAACTCCATTTTAGCAAAAAGAGTCACCTCTCTACACTTTCCAAGTTTATGGAAACTCTGTGTGTGTGTGTGTGTGTGTGTGTGTGTGTGTTTCAATTTCAGCATACTAATTATTCAAGGATATGTAACTCTCACCTGAAATGTTTCCTCTTACCTCCAGTATTTTTATCATCCTCTTTGATGATATCTTTACTCTTGCCCTTTGTGTTAGATAGGAAGCTCATTTTGAGTGTGTGTGTGTGGTGGTGGGGGGGTGTATACAGAACTGTTGACTTATGTACGAATGCTTGTGGATATATATTCATACCTAATGAAAGGCAGCCAGCTAACAGCCAAGGCAGGAAGAACAAATTGGCAAGTCTCCAAACCATGCCTTCATTAATATTCACCTTCAATACAGCCAATTAGTGAATGAAGTTTGTCTCTCTCCCCTTCCCCTTCTCCCTCTATTTCTCATTCACTCATTTAATTTCTCCCTCCCCCTTTTTTTTCCTTCTTTACTCCATTCCTCATTTGTTAAGGGTTTACTGTCTTGCAGTCCCCAAGATGGACACCAGGCAAACAGAAACAAATGTGCCTACACCCTTGTCACAAGCTCACAGCTGCCTGCTCACATTCCTCAGGTATGTTTGCGTTTCACAGGCTTTTATTTCCAACCAGGGAGCTGAGCTTAATTAAAACTTTCATTTACTTAGGCAATAATCAAGGCTGATTTGCTTTTATTAAACCAGGCTTTGGGACCAGAAATGCAAGTTTTGCACAATCTTAAATTTGCTTACTATTCTAACCTGCTACAGAATTGAACTTGAGTCTGCATTCTGAGCACAGCTTTTAGCACAGACAGGTACATGCACATTTGCTGCTGTGTGGTTATGGGGGAGATAAGGCACCAGGCTTCAGAAAACCTACTTAGACCACAAGAAAGTCACTTCATTGTGTTCAAACTGTTATCCTTTCTCTAAATCAGGGATAATGATACTTATCTGCCAATCTCATAGGTTCGACCTATTGTCCTAATGTGACCATACACACACACACGAAAGTACTTTCCAAAATGCAAGGTACCACAAGTACAAATTATAATAAGGATTATTCTATATGGTTATATATAGGATTGAAATCTGCACTAGCTTATTTATGCTATTTTGCTTATTTCCTTGGCCACACATATTTTTCTTTTTCCTTTTTTTTTTGCATATAATCACAGGGCTGGAAAAAAATGCTCCCCAGTAAAAATAACAGATTACGTATTGATTAAACTTACAAACTCACACTCAAATCAGGAGACTTGAGTGTCCTCCCTGGTCCTTACTATACTTTTAAAAGTGTTGTGGCTTTTTAAGAGCATTGTTGTTTTTCAGTGAGCCTCGCAAAATGGTTCGAATTAAAATGAGTCAGTATCTACCTCAATTGCTAGGAAATTTTGTATTCCTTGTAATTCAGAAACGTGACAAACTAAAGTTCAAACCAGAAACTGAAAAATGTAGTAAACATATTAGAAAAGGCAGAGGGTGGGAGAGAAGGTACAAGAACTTTATGTTTTCAATGCCAAAGCCAAAGACGTATTTTTTCCAGTACTTCCTCACCATTCCAAAAAAAATTTTTTTAATAAAAAGACCCTTATATTTCACCCAATTAAATGTTGGAAAACAGGCTTTCAATTATTTACAAGCATCCAGAAGTTTTAAATTCAACCAACTCTCCCACATTCTCACTTTGCTCTAACACACATTCTTTATTCCATGTGCCGTTGAGATTGTCTACTCAGTGCCACGATAACCATGGGTTCAATTATTCAACTAATTTAGTGAAAAAATCACATCTAACAAATAATAAGTGGGTTGTGAAAATGTTTCATTTGCAAACCAAGTGTTCTGGCCACATTTTTGCTGAACTTCCTGGGCATGGATTCTAGTCTACATCAGCAATTTGAATGCTTTTTAAAACCCAATACTTTCCTGAGCCTCACTCATGAATGAAGGCTTGCAATTTGTAAGGTGACTGTCATAGGTGAGGGATTCATCTGTGGTCCCAGGGCTGAGAAGTAGAATCCCCAGCATAGCTTGGTACCATAATTAGCTGAGGTAACAGATTGGCCACCTTTTGGTAAAAACCTCCATCTTATATTTAACCATAAAGTAGTAAGGGTGTTCTTCATACCTCCTTTTCATGCTCTACTACAGCCTAAATTCCGAAGTGTAAACCTCTCAAGACCATACCTGTGACAATGTAGGCACTGTAAGCCTAGCATTTTTACTACAGACTTTGATGTAGGCAGGTATTCCTGAGTTCATGTCCTGACTCTACCGTTCACTACCTATGTCACCTTGTACCTCAGTCTCCTCATCTGTAAGAGAGAGAAAACTGTATTTATAAGACTTAAAATGGATTAAATAGGATAATTTATGTAAATTTGGCCTAGAGCCTAGCACAAAGTGAGGGCCTAATGAATGGTGGTGGTTATCATCAACATCCTCATTATCATTACTGGTATTTGCCGTCTCATCCTGACATAGGCTGAGTTCCCTAACACTTTGTGTAAATTTGAAGAAACCTTTAAGACATTAGTCTTCTTTCTAGCTATCCCTATGCAATACATTCCTATTCATTCATTCATTCTTTCATTCACCCTTGCATTTATTGATTGATTCATTCATTTAATAAATATTTAAGGTTTGCTCTGTGCCAGGTACTAGGCCAGATGAAGAGTTACAAAGATGAACATTACTTGCCCTCCAGGGATTCCTGGTCAAGTGGAGTAGACAGATATGTTAACATTCATAGGGATATAATTAGAGCTATTATAGAAATCTGAAAATGTGACACTGGGAGCACTTAGGAAGTAGCATTTTCTTCTGCTTAGAAATGTCAGAAAAGGCTTCCTAGAAAAGGAGAACTCTGCGGTGAGTCTGAGAATTACTCGGGTGGGCAGACTAGGGAAGGGCATTTTACATACACGTGAAGACTTATAACCAGACCTGTGACCAGAGCAGGGGGCAGGGGGGCAGTGGGGAAACTGCAGCCCATGGTTCTGTGGGGGAGACCAACAGGCAGGTCCAGAAAGGGGGGCTTGGGTCCACCCAAGAGAGCCTGACAAGCTTCCCTCAAAATTTGGGGATCCATTGAAGGTTCTCAGCAAGGGTATGACAGGATCAGATTTGCCTTCTAGAAAGATTGCCCTGAATGCAGGTGAAGGGTGCATTTGTACCAAAAATTATCCCAGCAGGGAGATAACAAAGACCAGGGAAAATGGAGTGGAGGGAATGACTCTAGAGATTTGAAGGAGGAGGACACAGCCAGGCTTCCTGAGAGTCAGGCTTGGGAAGCTAAGGGAAGCAGGGGTCCACAGTGGTTTCAAGGTTCTGACTCAGGTTACCCAAGTGAAGAGTGGAGTCTCCACTGAGATGGCAAATACAAAGGAGGACCTGGTTTAGAGGGAGAACCTAGGGTGGGAAGGGGTTGGGTACAGAATAGATGAGTTTAGAGTTTGGAGCAAGTTAAATATGAGATGCCCAAAGGACATCCAGTGAATGTTTGATAAACATGTGAAGCCTAGGTCTGAACTCTGAAAGGAAATGTGGGCATCTTTAGAGTGGACTTGGTGGTTGAAGCCATAGGTGTAGATGAGGTGTGAACCCTAGGACATGGCAGCTGCAGAGGGCACAAGCTAAAGACTAGGGGTGGAACCCCTTGAGACTCAAGTGTTAGGGACAATACAAGGAAGAAGGGTCTGGACAAAGCCCAAGAAGAAGCTGGGGAAGCAGAGAGTGTGCTGGAGAAGCCGGGTGGAGGTGGGGGGATGGGTATTTAAAGATGATGGCTGGGGGGTGGCAACGTTCATTTCTGAGAGAAGTTTGGGAAGCTGAGCGTCTGTCAGAGTGAAGGTTACCAGCAACCCCGGTGAGAGGAAATTCCATTACTTCTGAGGGACACCCAGATGCTAGGTAGAGGGGTCAGAGAACAGAGGAGGGTGTTATAAGCTTATGGGGGGTGGAGTGAGAAGGACCAGCTGAGAGTGAGAGGTGGAGGATTATGAGGTTACAGATTCCTGCTTTAGGGTTAAAGTCACACCTCTTGTATAGTGCTTTAGTTTTCTTACCACATCCTTGATTGTGGCTTGTAAATCTTTAAATCTGTTCCTTTAACTCTCTTAGATACTCAGTTCAAAAATATGGAATGAATCAAAAGAATCAGCATTTGTCATCTTTGAGAATCCCAGGTGGCTCAAAAAAGTCTTGAGTAGCTTTCAGTTACACATTTTTGTTCTGAAACCTCTCCTTTCAAACTGATTGCATCACTGCCTCCTGGAAAACCCGACAGGTATGATACTCCCCTTGCCTAACCCTGCTTTCTTCCTCGCAGCAGGCAGGAGTGATGAGCTGTATGGAAACGGCAGCTGAGGCACCCAGAGACCAAGTGTCTTTGAACAGCATCCAGCGCCTCCTTCCCCAAACTGCACCGGCACCTGCCTGGGCTGAGTAGCAAGACAGAGACATCTGTGATATCTGATGACAATCATCTCTGATTAGACTGTCACTACATAACACAGGCAAGCCGGGGCCACAGCTAATTAGCTATGTGAGGCCAGCACTCTGTTTACTGGAATTGTACTAACAAGTTGCAGCTTTTCCAAAACAGAAGAGCCATCGCACAAATGCCAGCCAGGAACCCTTCACTCCAACAGTTTAGGGACAGAGCTGCTACTTCCTTTCTATATTAAAACCATGAAACATTAATGTCTCTGAGCTGAGAGCCACTTTTAGTCCATGTTCCCACCTTCTGTAAGCTGTCACTTCAAAAGGTAGTAGTAGAATACGTTGCTTTATAGAATCCAATATTATTCTAAATGGGGTGGTGCTTTTAAATGAACGTCTCTTTCTTTTTTTTTTTCTTTTTAGTAGTTCTTGGGCTATGTCGGAGAATAGGCTAAGTCTGAGAAATGTAGCTAAGATTGGCCTTCTCATTTCAGCTAAAAGGACAAAAGGAACAGACAAAAACTAGAAGCTTGTGGAATTAAGGACACAGCTCTATCTCATCCCATTGGTGTCTGATAGATTTGATCTATTCATAAACATAACGTATTTAAGGTAGATTTCTAATTTTTGCCACAGAACCAGTATAGCTGGAATTATTTTCAAAATATTTTTCTAAGCTTTTTTCCAACGTAAGGGAAAATTTCCATATAAGTTCTCATTCACACATAAGAAGAGTTTCTCTCATAACATTAAGAAATTATATGCTATTTTTGTAGCTTTCATTTCCTTTAGAAACAAATGTATCTGACTTATGACAAGTGAATTGGGAACATTTGAGGGGGAGGAATGCTGATACATCTCTGATCGTTGTTATTATTTAAACATGACTTCAAAATACTTTACCTTGTATAAAAATTGGAAAACTCGAGAAAATTGGACTATTTACAAAGTAAACGAAAATTAGCAATATCATTCTTTGGATCACTTCTGCGAGAAGCTCAAACCCCTACAAGTGGACCAATTTTTTCATATGACAAATCTATCACTTACTCTTCACAGTCCCCAATTTTAGAGCAAAGTAAGACCAGTGTTTTGCTGAATTCCTACTCTCCTTCTCTTAGTCAAAACAGTTTGTTCAGGGACTTTCATAAAACAGAATTGCAGAATAGTTCTAAAAACCTGCACGTTGTTATATAAGTGAATGTCTTTTCACAGGCTCTAACACTTGAAATTGGTAAATATTTTTATTCATTTTCCAATGAAAACTATGGATTATATCCTGAAAATATGTATGAAGTTCCTAGCACCATAGTATAAAATGCAATCTATTGGGAATAAAACATTTTTAATAAGGTCTATTTACTAATGGATGTGGTATTTAATTTTGGTGCTGTTTAAAATCAATTCATTTACATTTATCAAAAGCACAATCCAGAATGTGTTTAAGTAAATCTCCATATTTAGAAATTCAAAAATTGTCTTAGACATGTTCATTCATTTTGTTTATGTCCATAATTTAAAACAAGCAACTTTTTCTCTTAATGAAAGTATCTCAGATTTTTTTTTTTAATTTAAACAAAATTCCCTCTCCAGGTGGAAAGTTGATTACCAATCTCTGGTCTGGAGGTAAATTTTACAGCTGTTTTAAACCCATGAAAGTGGGTCTTATATTAGAAGTGCTGACACAACCTTATCCACAATGTATCGACATGGACTATACCGCTGTAATAAGCAGTTATTATGTATGTGTAAAAATAATGAGAGGCCGTGTCTGAAGAGAGTTAATGTAAAATGCTAAGCAATTATAGTTGGTTACACAGTATAGGTTAATATTCCTTCATATAGCTGCACTTTTTTCTTCTTTTGTCCTCCAGAACTCCTAATGAAAATTTTGAGACCTGACTGTAATGATAAGCAGCCATTCACACGTCCTTTGTGTCAAGGCTGTTGCATTAATGCTTCCCTTCATATAACATTTTGCATAGCCTAAAGCATCTATTAAAATCCTTTGTAAAATTCATGAAACAAAAGTGGTGGGTTGAGTCTATGGGGAGAGAAAGTAAGCTGCTTATTAGCAAAAAGTCAAAAACACAGGGCCAATTACAGATCCGAACAAGCAGGGCTAAGGACCAGCGCAGGGAGTAATTCTTTCTTCAGCCCAATGGGCTCAAGCGAGGGGCAGGTTGGGTGAAAATATAGCAACAGTCAGAGCAGTAATTAAACGGAGATGTTTGCAGTTAGAAACAGCTCTATAACAATGGAAGGAAATGCTCAACCGACACCACTGTCTGCCCTCACAAAGATGCTAAATTGGAAGGATTTAGGGTTGCTCCCTAAAGAAGAAACAGGGGGTAGTGAAGAGGAGCAGGGGCTCAGGAGATATGTAAAGAATCTGTTTGGTATTTCAAATGTTATAAATTAGATTTTTTTAAAAAGAGAGAGAGAAAGAGCCTTCCTACCAACCCAGCAACATAAAACTGAATAAACCACAATAAGATTGCCTCTTTTCTGTTATAAACTTGATATTAAGCCTGTCATGTTCAATGACAGCCTACTAGGCCTCATGCTTCACCCTTTGGAACTTGAAAGATTGGCAGGTGTCATGATTTCCTTAATATAAAGGACCTTGCAGGTAATGTTCACCATGCACATTTATACTTCCCTAACACCACTTTCCACATTTCGGAATCATCAGATGTGCTTTCCACGCAGCTGGTGGCGTGGGGGCTGCCCAGAAGTGTACCTGGCCCGAGGACAACGTGTGCTGCCAAAGGAGCTGGTAGTCGAGGCTGTACTTTTATGATTTGCCTTAGTAGTCTAAACATGCCCCATCTACAATTATGAGCTGCTTTGTAGACCGCGGCTCTCAGAGCATTGTTACGTTTCTTTGCAATGTTGAATGCAACCAGAATGGCTCCCATCTGAGTTGAGACTAGAAACAGGGTCACATTTAAACAATAACCCCCTCTCTGTAACTGCCCACCCCAGCCAGAGCCTTCCAATAACGCTAAGTGGGAAAAAAAATCAACATTTAGGGAAGAACAAACCCCTATTGAAGGCTAAGAGTTCCATTTCAACTGGCATCACTAATGGCACCTGTTTGTTACCACCCAATGTCACTTTAAATTAAACAAATGAGTCTTTTCAGAGGAATCAGTGGCTAGAATGAGAATCTGACATTTTTTTCCAACCCAAAGAGGGAGAATGAGTAGTTCTAGGTACTATTTAACAGAATAGTTTCATGTAAGAAATTCAGTAAATCTGTCCCCATGTATTTTAAACTTTCTATTGTAGAAAAAAAAAATTGAATATACAAAAGGAGACAGAGTAATAACCCCCATGTTCTTATCACCCTACTTCGACAAATATCATCTCATGCTCATGGCCAGTCTGGTTTCATCTATACTTCCTCTCACTTCCCACCTCACACTGTTTGGAAGAAAACCCTAGGTTTCATTTATCACATCTGTATACATTTCAGGAGGTATCTCTAAAAGATAATTATTCTTTGGCATCTTTTTACAGGTCAAGGAAATATATTGAACCACAGACCCTTTAGGATTTTTGTGGGCATTTTCCCCCCATGAGCTGCATTTCTCAAAATAATACCATTCTACTATATGTTGAAAGTACAAAGGAAAATTCAAGAGCATCGCTAGTCTCTGGTTTGTTTCAGAAGAGGGTTTTTCTCACTTATTTCAAGGAGTTAGGTAGCTGAACTTTTCTTCTGTGAGCCATTGTCATCTTATTTGTAAATGTTCACTTTTGGCATTCAAATATAATCACATATTTCAGGGTATCTATCTTTGTAGAAATTGGTACCACAAAAAGTTTGACTCAAAAGTATGTGTTGATCGCTTACTAGATGCCAAGATCTGCATTAGGTACAAGAAGAAAAAAAATGGCCAGGCAAGGAACGCAAGATACACAATATTGACTCATCCCTCTCTCACTGACCTCCAAACATTGTTGGACATCTTACAGGGATTATACTCTTCAACTGCCTTTTATATTGGTAAGTGTTGCTAAATAAGGAAGCTATTTGGTAAGAATGACAAAAATTTGCCCTTTCCAATCCTTATATCACTGTTGTTTCCTTAATTGCCCCAAAAGATAAATCTGCTACTCAGATGTAAACTCCTCTCTACTCATTGTAGAGAGGAGTATAGAAGCCTGGAAAAGAGAAATACTCACTTATGAATAGACTGTAAAGAAACGAAAGTGAATTACTGTATTTCTTAAAACTTCTACATAGATTCCTTTTTTCAATTAAAGAAAAACATTTTTTCACCTTTAGCTTTTACATTTATATTCTCAATAATCAGCCAAAACAAAACACAATTTTAAAATAACATTTTCTCTCTGATTTCCTTAGAAAACCAGAGGGGGTAGACTTGGTTATTTGACTTGGTAAGATGATGTAATTTTTAAAGGGCTGGAAGATATTCATCTTTTTAAAAAGTTCTGTTGTAATGTACAAAAGAACATGTGTAACATAAATTTGAATTATAAATCATAATATTAAAATAACCACCCAATTCAAAAGCTTACAACCACCAATGCTTTTGACACTCCTATGTGCCCCTATCCCACACCTCCTGAGGTAACTTCTATCCTGAACCTGGTATTTATACCATGTCATAGGTTTTTAAAAGTATAATTTTGCTCTGTAATTATATATCGTACAATTGTTTAGCTTTGATTATTTGGGGGCTTTATAAAATGTTATCATATCATATGCAGTCTTTTGAAACTTTCTTTTCTCACTCAACATTTTATCTCAAAGATTCATTCATAATGTATGTGCCTGAATATCATTCCTATTCCCCTACTGAATAATACTCCATTGTGTGACTATAAAACAATTTGCTATTATTTACTATTATTACAGATAATGCTGCTATGAACACTCTTGTGTTTGTCTCCTGGTGTACATATGCAAGAATTTCTCCAGCGCTGATTTTTTTTTTCCTTCTAAACATCCCAAGAATGGTAGTAGGGGAATGTACTGTTTCTGCTAATAAAGCCCTATTAAGTTCCACTAATTAAATTAATTTCAAGTTTAAAAAATATATATATATATATTCAGTTCTTAAATTATAGTTTTATGTAGATAGGACAATGGGATGATGATTCAACAGCAGGAAGATTTTGCATGGACTGAATCATGAAGCCCTTGAACCAAGAAAGATACGTCAGGAGTTTCTGAACTGCAGGACCCAAAAACCTGCTCAAGGCAGCCATGCTAATAGTGGCTTAGCTCCATTTGCTAAAAGTGGTTGAGTTAAAAGGAAGACAGCACGAAAGGAAACAGTCATTTAAAGCCAGATGAACGTGGGAACTTCATTTAGGTTACTTTTTTTTTTCCAAAAGAACATCATAAACAAAACAAAAGGAAAAAAACCCACATAGCTTCTATCTCTGGAATATTAAATGAAAAAGCATGTTTGGCAAAATACCTCAGAACTTTCTACACTATTATCTCCCTATAGTTTCACTAACATGTTAACCTACTTAGAGCAATTAGTGCTTCATTAGTAAGGCTAACTAACTGTTGCTGGGCCCTGTAATGATTTGCCAGGCTTTCCAGATACAAGTGCATAATCAATGTTTTCCAATTACTTCTATAGTGCAACCACTATTTCAAATAAACTAGATAATAATACAAACCCATTACTGGAGCTGCAGTAGCAGAGGCATTTAATTGCAAGGCAGTTCTTCTCAGCTTTTAAAATTTTTCACACTAATGAAGTGTCATACAAAAAAGTTGTATTGATTTTTCCACCACATGGCTTCAACCACAAATATGTAATTATCCCTTTTATATCTAGCTGGGGGATTAAAATAATCTATAGTATATAGCCTTTACTTATCCCTGATGGGTTTGGTAGTACTTTTACCCTTTTCAAAATATTCAGCCCTTTGATGAATGAACTTTAGGCAAAATGTTGCTTTATCTGTTTCAAATCTTTGCTTTTTAAAGTCAGTTTGTGTGCAGGCATTAAAGTCTGAAATCTCAAGCTTCCCAAACCACCTAAAGAACACCTTTTGATATAACTGAATTTGCTGAGAGCATCACAGATATTTTTCGCTACTGAAGAAATCAACAAGAGTGTACAGTACTATACACTAGCAGTACCCACATTTGTATTTCACTATATTACATTTTTATTCATAGCTAACATTTTATTAACCATGTTATATTTTTACACAAATAAAATGGCCCTGGCATTAACTGGAGCCAGTTCTTTCCCAGGTGTTTAGGAAAAAAAAAAAAAGAGTAACAATCCATTGATGTTAAATTTATTTTCTCATTACAGTTTGGCCAATAAATCAGGAAAAAAGTATTTTCTTTACAAAAAGAGAAAGTCATTATAAGTATAAAATGAATTTTGCAGAGATTGAGAATTAATACTGGGAGCATAGGGCTTTTTAAAAATTAGCCTGTCTTTCTTGATCTTTTTACACATAAATCGGTCCCTTTCAACATTTTTGCTGAGAATTCTTTTGGTTACACTTTAACATTATTTCAATTATGGTCAGTGTAAAAATAGATTCAAAAGGGTAAAAAACACAGCTTAAATGTCTACAAGACCTTGTTCTTAATATTCATGTGTCAAAAACTGTATCTCCCTATAGTTTCAGTAACATGTTAACCTACTTACCACCCTGAGTTTTCCCAGATGCAAGGATTTTCGAGATTTCCTGACTTTCTGCGTTTTGTGGTTTAAGGAAACATTCACGTTCAAATTAATACACCATATTTCAGAGTCTGAAAATTCTGTCAAGGTGACTGTGGATATTTAAAAAATGTTGTAAGTCAACACTGGAAAATCTTGAAGCAAAAATTTAGTGGCATAGAGATATAACCTTAATTTTTTGTGTGACATTTTAAACCTAGGTATTTCACGTTAACTTTAAAATTTTTCCAAGCAGAGCATTTATGGACAAAGAACTGTCTAAAAAGGATTGCGTCATAACAAGAAGAGCAGGCTAAAAATAAAGATACCCAAACTTACTAAGTGTATGTAGATTTCCATATCTATTATAGCATCCTTAACTTAAAAAAACACCTTTTTATCAAAAATACCTTTTTATCTGTCAATTTTATATATTATGCTATACTACCAAATTGTGAGAGAAGCAAAATGTCAACAAATACATCTTTAAAATAAATGAAACTAATGAATTTAAAGGCTAGCTATGTACAATATTTGGATCTAACATCCATTTAAAATATCCTTCGTGGTAGAGATATTTGCAGGTAAAGGGTAAGAGGTAAATGAAAAAAACTGATAAAGTGGGGCAGCTTGGCTATTAAGGAGAGCTGCAGTTTATTTTTAAATTAATTCACACACAAAATGTTTTAATATTGATTTCTAAAAAAAAAAAAAATGCCCTTGAGATTTATTTCACACGATTCTTCCTATACGTAGAATTAGTTTTCCTGGCCTTCTGTGGTTTGCTTTTCTTATATTTTAAAATACTGATCTATTTGTCTTTAGGGATTCAGAGAAGCAGTGGTCGTGCCCATGCTAAAACTGGCTGGGAGGTGAAATACGCCTTCTAATGTAATGGACAATATTCCATCCAACTCTTATTTCCACATGCTATATACAGTATATGAGCAGCCTTATGTGGTGGTAAAGTATAAGAAATATGACTGTATTAAAAACAGATTATCATCAAGAATTGTGAGAAAGATAAAAAGTGAAATTTCTGTCAAGGGGAAGAGAGAGATGGGCTCCTCACTGTGGATTTCAACTCTCAAGTCCACATGTAGCTGGTAGTAGTGTGTGTTTTCAAGATACTAAACGCCATTCCCTTGACCGTTGACATGAAGCGATCAGAGTAATATTTATTGATGAAACTCTCAGCCCCCATCCAGTCGCACTGAGTGTGCATCATACAGCTGTCAGCAGAACTGGGGCACCACAACGCTGAGCACTGGTGACATTTCCCTCTCATAATTTATGAAAACAAAAGAACTCAAAGTTTGTAGGACACCAGAGTAATTTTAAAATAGTCTCCATGAAGGCTATATTGTGGTCCGTTAAATAAGCACTTTTCTGGCTTATGGTTTTTAGGAGAATCAATTGCAAACCAAATTAGAACCATAAACACGGCAGTTATTTCAAGAATTTTAATCCTGAGGTAAGGGTTATAAGTTCAACAAGCTATTTGGGGATGCAGTTAATTACCATAATACTACAGCATAATTCTCTTCATGATGTGTGATGGTCTCACCTATACAAGATTTCACAGGTGTTTTATAAGTTTAAGACCCTAAAAAGCCACTTAATTATTTTACATCTTCAAGATAATGTTTTGCTTCTTTGACATTGTTTGGTAGCTAGAAGATACAGTATTATTTAAAACTAAAAACATTAAGCAAAGAGCAAAAGAATTTGAGTCTCTAGCACCAACTGTTAGATTTGATTGAACTAGTGATTCAGTAATGACCTTGAACTGTAATTTAAGAGGGAGATTCCTCAATAAGGAAGAATTACTCCTGCATGAAGACTAGCAAATTGCACAACATTGTGGGATTTTTCGTGTGTGTGTGTGTGTGTGTGTGTGTGTGTGTGTGTGTGTGTGTGTGTGTGTGTGTGTGTGTGTGTGTGTGTGTGTGTGTGTGTAGGAAAAGCAGGATGTGTGACATAATGAGAATACATGCATCTTGGATGTGACCTTTGTACTCAAGTTGTTAAAGTATGAACTTAATCTAGAAAAGACCTAACAGGAACTC
Organism: Lagenorhynchus albirostris; assembly: GCF_949774975.1. Taxonomy (NCBI): domain Eukaryota; kingdom Metazoa; phylum Chordata; class Mammalia; order Artiodactyla; family Delphinidae; genus Lagenorhynchus; species Lagenorhynchus albirostris. The sequence continues at coordinate 57,369,581 of NC_083100.1, read as the reverse complement.
TAATCGATTGCTTGGGGTTTTGGGGGGGGAGGGGGAGTTGTTTGTTTTTGTTTTGTTTTGTGGTGGGGAGATGGAGGAGGAGGGGAATGAAGACTGGAGAGAAAGCATCACTGAAAGTGAGACAGAGGTATAGTTTTCATATCTCCATTCAATTCTGCTTATGATACCCATGGACTTACCTATGGAATAGATTGTGGATTATAACTATACAATGACAAAATCACATCAAATGGGAATATACTATCTATAAATACATAAAACCATTTCATTACTAAAATTAATTTCATCTTAGTATCTTCTTACACCATCTATTCCAAACTGGGAGTGATTTACATTTCCATTTTACTACCAGGAAGCTAAGGTAGAAATGCAGCGAACATTTCTAAAATGAACTATTCAAACATAGCAGAATTCCTAAAAATGACTTTTAAGTAATTAAGGATATGTGTACAGTTGACCTTTGAACAACCTAGGTTTGAACTGAGAGGGTCACTTGTATGCAGATTTTTTTCAATAAATACGGACCACAGTATTACGGGATCCACAGATGCCGAGCCTCAGAGAGGAGAGGAGACTGTAAAGTTGTTCATGATTTTTCCCGGGGTGAAGGGTGGTGGTGCAGGCACCGCTAACTCCCACGTTGTTCAAGAATCAACTGTACTGATATACTGAATGCTAGGATACCTTACCCAGGAAAGGCCTGAAGCCCTGTGCAAGCAGAAAGGCAGGGAGAAAAGGTTGTCTTACATTACATACATGTAAACTGGCACTAGGATCTCAACTTGATAGACACAGGTCTTCCTACTCTGACAGGTAGCCCTGGAAACACTGGGATGACTCCTTCTAGGGTGCAAGTTCAGAAAGAATGACCAGAACCACCTCTTCTCCTCCTCCTGTTGGCATCCCTGATAGGAAGGCAGGCAGTCCTTATGCCCCACACTCCGAGCCCTAGGCCACATTTTTTATACCCCCCCAACTCCCCACCTGGATGAAGGTACAGTGATAGAGAAGTGCCTCTGGACCTGAGAGTGAGCAACGCTAGTCCTCGCACCTGAGACACAACCCCTACAGGGCCACCAGGCCCTATATGACTCCTCGCAAACTGCAACTGTTGAAAGTCGGTGTCTAGCGGGGATAACCTCTTGTATATAAAACTGAGAGTAGGATTAATTTAAAGCAGGGACATTTGTGACCAGAAGGCTGTGGACCTCTGGAACTGGTCTCTTTTTCATCTCAACCAGGGTTTGTATCAGCTTCCTTATCTGTAAAATGAGCCTCATAGAGATGATCTGAGGATTGAGACAACGCTTTGTAAAGCACAGACCACGGTGGCTGGTACACAGCCCTTAATAAATAAATAAAAATAAGCAGCCCTATTTTATCAAGCTACTACTATTATTATATTTATTATATATTATTACTATTATTATTTTTATTGTTCAATGCATAAGATATTAATGCTCCTGTGAGTGTACATGTGTATGTGTTTGTCTCTGTGTGTATGTATGAGCATATATGCATGGACATATGTGTATGTGTGCATATATATGCATATATGTGTATGCACCTATCACATTTTCTCCAAAATCTGTGTGCCTATTATCCAAAGAAGGGTAAGAAGGAGAGAAATGGGTTTAAAAACTGAAGAGGGAGAGAGGAGGAAGAGAGAGCAGAGAGGAAGGAAGGTAAGAAAGAAAAAGAAAAAAAGAGAAAAAATGTAAAAAGTCTTGGCACCTGACCCTCCTCCATGAAGCAGGTATCCTTTCAACCTTTCCCCTTCACCCCCTCCAACTGTCGCACCAGCACAATAGGTTGGTGATGTCCCATCCAATTTATGCTGTCAGTTCATTTTTCAGATCTACTCCCCCTTACATGTATCTCCCAGAGAAGAAGCCAGAGGAGCAATGTTGCAGGGGGGTTGAGATGAAGCCTGTCAGATAGCATCAGAGCTGAAAATTACAGCTGATTAAAGGAATAAAAAACCTCCAGGATCATTTGGTATTCTCAAAATTGACAAGTTAAGGTGCTACCCCTTTAAATATCTGCTGGTCTCTCAGCTCTGAGATGGAGCTTTTTCTGGAACCGTGTTTATAACCCTGAGAAACAGAAAGGAGTGAACTCACAACCTTTTATGAAGCTTTAAAAGCTTTGTTTTCCCTCTCCAGTGTTTTTTAATCTTAAAAACAAAAACACCGGGAAACTTGCGTTTGAGCATAAACAGCACATTTTCCTAACAGAAGTAAAGCTCCAAAAGCCTCAGAAGCTGGTGGACCCTGAATACTGCAGCTGCAGTTTATTTTCCAGGGGGTTAAAAAAGCTGCAAAGCCCCCGTTTCTCTTTCTAAAGGAGCAAAGGAAACGATCTCCTTCACAGTGGAAATAAAAATGTGAGTTCAGTACTTACCGACGGTTACACTAATATAATGCCCTCTAAAAAGACGGTGATAACCATATTCACAGCCATTAAACTTCAGGGATACAGTGGAAGCTTGCAGCATCGTCGGCCTTACAGAGACCAGTGTTGCACAGCCTCAAATCTTCCTACTACTTACTGTGTTTTCTGTTTGCTGCTCTTTATGGGAGCGCACGTTTTATCTTTTTATGGATGTTAAAACATTTATAACTGTACAAGGTCAATGTAGAGGGGCCTGCATCAAAACTGAAACTGCACAAGTAGCCACAAGGGATGGATTAAGCCTAGAAGTTCGAGCGAACATCGCAAACGTCTAGATGCCATTTCAGGATGCATGCGTCAAAATGGCAGCCTGGAAGCGATGAGCCAACAAACAGGAACGGTGTCCTAAGAGCAACTTGTGTGCAAGGCCAGGGTGGTGGGAGGAGTTCCCATGGCCTGGCCTGGTGCCCTAGGGGGGCCTCCATTCCTCTTTCTAGTCGGTTCTACTCCCGAAACCCCCACCCCGCCCCATTTCCTCACAACTTACTCGATGCTCACCCTTCTCTTTCTCTCCACACATGGTATTTGTCTCCTCCTCTGGGTCCAGCCAGGACCCAGACTAGCTATTTATCTCAAAGACACGTGGACCTTTACTTAAAGACGTCTACTCTGAGTCTCCAATAGCCTGGTACATGTTTGGTAGTTAAAAGATTTATCATTAAAAGATGAGGTCCTTCTTTGCCTTTTTTTTCTTCAAATATCGGAGAGAATCAACTTATAAACCAACTGAGAAAGGTTATCTCTGGTTAGCCTTCAACCAACATTCCAGGGTGTAGGGTCTCAGTTTTTGCAGGTTGAGTCAGAGAAAATCGACCAACCCAGTGAGTTAACTAACAGGGTTGTTTGGAACTATGAGAATGTAGTAAGCTGATTAGGAGAAAGGAAAGCAGCCCTACTTATTACTCCAGATTTCAGTAGACAGGGCATGTGAAGAAGGCTTTTGGGAAAAGCAGGTGTTTCGCTTCCTGAATTCTACCACTTACTAGTCAAGCAACCATGGACAATTCACTTTACCTCTCAGATCATTAGTTTTCTTCTCTATAAGATGAGAATAAGGCTACCTGCCCTGTCTTCCCAACTGTACAACAGTATGCAAATGTTAGATTTTGTTCTACTTATCCAAAGGTAAGAAAAATAAGCTTCTAGAAAGTCTCCTGGTCCAACAAGCAAAGAGCAGCATTCTAATATCCGCTTTCTCACTGATTGAGTTAACCTTTCTGTCTCCATTTCTTTACCTGTAAAATGGCATAATATGCCAGCCCTATTGCTTTACAGAAGACAGAATAAAGTATTATTGATGAAAATGCTTTGAAAAATGCCGAATGCCATACAAATGTACAGTATTATTATTTCTATTATGCAATAAAAGCGCTTCATAAAAATTGTCTCCTGGTGTCTGAATTTGATATCTTTAGGCACTGTTTTCTTTAAAACCTGATATTTCAACCAAATAAATACACGAACATTTAACAATCTTTTGGTGATGCATTTGGAGTCTCAAAATATCAAGTTATCCATTCACAGATTTCTCTTTTCAAAGTGGCATATCTTCTGGCTGTCTTCCTTTTATGATTAGTCACAGACTTCAAGGCAATGTCTAGACCATGCCAACTGTTCACTGAAAAGCAAGAAGTACAGGTTTTTGCCTATGTCACTAGAGACAATGAGCTTGACTGATTATGGTTACTGAAGTAGTCTATTCAGTGCATGAACTGGTCCAAAGACCAGACGTTTTATTGAAAATAGAAATGTGTGGCCCCTGAGAGGTACCTGAGATTGCAGAGACGCTCACACCCTCAAGAGGAGGCAGTCTAGCTGGACAGAGGGACACATATACACAAAGGAGAAATTAAACACCCCTGTCACGTGTACAAGACTAGACTTCTGCTGGAATTCTTCTTTTCTTTTTTTTTTTACTCCCAACCACTTTCAGAAGGATAACTTTGTTTCAGCACCCATGATAATTATTGGCAGTATTCCTAAATCCTCAAACCTTTACCTGTTGCACTGGAAGATACATATGGGATTGAGGATAATAATTTATGCCCAGCTTTTTTCCTCTTTTGACTTTAGTTTTGATATAACATCATGATTCAAAGCTTGGTGCACCATAAATTTTCTCCAAATGTGTAGTAATTCCTAGGTGCAGTCCAAAGTTATGATTCATTTATACTGGAGTGACAGCATAATACCTAGGTGTCAGAATCCATTAAAACTGTTCAATGTCTTCTGTTTATTTTTAGAACCAATTGAGACTTAACTGATGGTGAAAAATATACAGTCAAGTGTGTTTACTTCACCTTTACCAAGAATCCGTTATAGTCCCAATTAATTTGTTATTCCTGTCACAACAGGTACTGGATACTTCAAAACTGTCATTACTGTTTCTGCCTCTTTTTTCCTGAGGGCCTGTGTTTATTTTTAACCCATTCAGAGGTATCTGCCTATTATGAGCTAAGTAAGGATTTCTGTGTGTCTGTGTGTGTCTGTGTGTGTATGTGTGAGAGAGAGACAGAGAGAAAGAGAGAGAGAAGTATATTCTCAGAACAACATAACCTGATACAGATTCTGCACCAGAAATCCTTTTCTTACTGCCCAAACAAGATGTTCTCCTCTATACTAACTTTAAAGATTTCTCATAGAGGACATAGAGAACCAGTCCTGGTATATTAGACCAGGTAGACAACAATGAAATTTGAAATGTTCTAAATATGACAGTCACTGAGGTATTTTTTCTGCATAACTATTGTCATTTATGATTTATTCCTGAACATTTTATATATGTAGTTTCTAATGGGAAAGTCTGCAGTGCACGGAGAGGAGTGGCTGTGAGCTCTTTCAGGCAAAAGCCAAGTCCTGTTCATTACTCTTTGAAGGAACGAATTAATGTAAGGAATATTTGTAAGGAATTATTTTTTTGTAATCTGAAAATATAAAGCATACAAAAGGGGGTTTCACAAAAAGCATGAGAATTATCAGAAATAGTATGCACAAGATAATTTTCATCACAAAAATTCCCATTTGTACTCAAGCTAAAAATGACAAAACAATTAAAAGTAATTTAGGCATAGGTGTGTGAGACAACCACCCATCCCTTCCCTGTTACTGCTCCAGGAAATTGATGGAGTACTGAAATTACCAAAATTTGATGATCAGAATTTTCTATGATCACTCCTTGGCATGGAGCACACCCGAGGATGTTGTGAGGCTTTTGAGTGGGCATTCAAGAATCAGATTGCCTTGGGTTAAGCCTCAGTTCGACTCTTGGCTTTGATCTGAACTCACTTAGCAATGTGTCCTTGAATAGGCTACTTAATCTAAGTCTCAGATTTCTTTTCAAAAATGGAAATGATAATACTTCTGAACTCCCAGGAGTTCAGTGAGAATATATCATATTGGAAACACTAAGCACAATTCCAGGCACATGATAAGATTATCATATGTTTTGGTTGTTAATGTAAGAGGACTTACTGGGGGAAGTACAAGGTCTAGGTAACCTAATCATGGGTGTCAGAGCTCATTAGCTGTTTAGAGCCCTCAGGGAGTTTGGCATAACCAAGAGGATTTGTTCTACAAGGATGAGGGAAAGTGCTAGCAGTGCTTCCATATCTTCATTTCTTGGTACACTTGGTAATTATAATTATCATTGTGTTGTTTGCATGTATCAATGTACAACACATTACACTGTATTGTAATTATTTATAAATATGTCTGGCTTCCTCACTTAAACTCTTTTGAGAAAACAGGTCTGAGTGCTTGATAATAAGTGTAGGTTTTAAAAAATATTGGTTAAATATCTGAATGAAGTAGAACTGACCTAATGGTATTACAAACAAATGTGAGATTGTACTTTTGAATTGAGCTTTTGGTTCACTGTAAAGAAAGAGGGTATAAGTAACAAATATTTCCAATACAGCTCTCTAATCATGGGTGTCAGAGCTCATTAGCTGTTTAGGGTCCTCAAGGAATTTGACATAACCAAGAGGACATATTCTACAAGGATCAGGGGAAGTATTAGCAGTGTTTATGCCTCTTCATTTCTTCATACACATGATATTTCAAAGAGATTACTGACAGCTATGTGACCTTGGGCAGGTTGCTTAACTTCTCTGAGCATCCCTTTCCTTTCCTGTAAAATAGGGATAATTAGAGTATCTTTCTCATAGGATTGTGAGGATTATTTAACATGTATAAAGTTCTTTTAAAAATGCTGGCACATAGTAAGTGCTATAGACTGAATTGTGCCACCCCCAAAAACTCATGTTGAAGCCCTAATCCCCAGTGTGACTATATTTGGAGATAGGGTCTGTAAGGAAGTAATTAAAGTTAAAGGAGGTCATAAGGGTGGGGCCCTGATCTGATGGGATTAGCATCCTTACAAGAAGAGACATCAGTGAATTGATTCTCTTTCTGCCTTATGAGGACACAGCGAGAAGGCAGCATCTATAAGCTAGGAAGAAAGCTCTCACCAGAAACCAAATGGGCAGGCACCCTGATCTTAGACTTCCCATCCTCCAGAACTATGAACAACACATTTTTGTTGATTAAGCTACCCAATCTGTGGCATTTTGTTATAACAGCTTGAGCAGACTAAGACAGTAAGCACTCAGCAAATGTTATTGTTATTATTATTTTTGTTAATTGATATCCTACATTTCCCACCAAAAGGTTCTCAAGCTCTTCTAATGGTCTCTGGGGTGTTTTTCCTTTACTTGGCAAACTACCAAAGCAAAAAAGAAGTCCATCTGACCTTTTTATTGTTATGGTTTCAACCCAAAATTCAACCTTGGACTTTTAACAGTAGAAATGACCAGTGCTACACCTATTTCTTCAGGTTTCCAGCTTGAGACCTTCTGGCGGGTGATAAAGGTTTTGGGTTTCCTGTGCAGAGCAGAATGCCCTAGCTGACAGCAGAATATCCTTTCAATTTTGAATAAAATGAGTGGAAGATATCTGAGAAATTCTGCTCTCTTTCTGCTTGAGTGAATACCTGTCATGCTTCTTACATCTACTGAAGCAATTAACACACACAAAGCTATATTTGCTCAGCCAGTGCTCCCCAACGGGGGTGTTAGCTTATACCAGTGAATAGCAAAGACCTCTGAATTTTTCAGCAAGCTAGTTTCTCCCTGAGCTCCTATCCAGACAGCCATGGAGCAACTCCTGCATACATGCTCACTACTCTCCACCTGCCTCTCTTCTCCTCCTTTACCTTTACTTTCCCCACAGTCAGGACAGTCTGGTGTTCACCTGTAGACCTAACCAGATCTTAGCTCTTTCCTATCAGCTCAGATCCTATCCTTTCCACAAAGGCTTTGAGTAGCCCAGGGCTCCCAACCCTGGCTGCACACCTGAGGGAGCTTTTTTAAAAATGCCAAAGCCTAGGACCAACCCTGTAACAATGATATCACAATCTGAGGATGGAACATGGGCAGTGATGATTCGAATAAGCTGATCAGGTTTGAGACCCTGAAGCAGCCCTAGTTCCAAAGCTCAGTTTCACTCTGAACGTGCATTTCAGTTCTTCACTGTAACTTCACCCTGTCTCCCAGTTTGAGTAACTGGTTCTTGGTCTTGTACCTCTGTGCCTGATTCATCAGCTTGATAACCAGGTTTTCTCCCAAGTTCTCCTGGAATGAAGCCCTGCTTTATTCTTACCATCCAGCCCTCTGTCCCTCTCCAGGACTAGAGGCAAGTCCCTGAACCCTATTCTTAATGAGAAGATCACATCCAGCTGCAGGACCTCTCTGACACTGGCTCAAGGCCTGCCTGCTGGCAGAGCCCCAGCTGCCTGCTCTGAGATTTCCTGCCACCTTCTCCGCCTGACTTAACAGAGTCCCACTGTCTGGTTGGACCCTCCTGGGTCACCTCCCCACATGTCATCTGGACACCATGCTATGTCTGGGGCAGATGGAGTTCTTTCCATCAGTTGTGGGTTTTCACATCACTAATCTGATTATATTCAGAAGATTGTCTTTTGCTCTGAGATCATGCCTTTCTCACTTTTTGGTGTTATAATGCCCTTTCTTTTGAGAAATGACGGTGATAGTAGATGGCAACTGCATCTTGGCAACATTTTTTAAAAAGTGGAGAACCTTATCTCAAGTTATCTCCACCTCCAAATGGCAGTTTCTAGATCTCAGGACCCTTCTCCCCATGTGGCCCATCCCACCAACAGCTCTGCCCCTCTTCTGACACACAAGCTGCACTCCCTTCTCAAGTCATCCCTCCCTGACGACTGCAACCCCTCCTTTACATTGTCTTGGATCAAGTTCTCATTCCAGCAAGCAACCCAAGAGCAAAAATATTATTAGTGGTACTATGTAGGGCCAGAGGTTTTACACATAAGAGGCACTTGAGATCATCTAGCTCAGTGGTTCCCAAGTCTGGGGATCTTATGGTCTAATAAGTTAAAAAAAAAAAGAAAAACAGACCAACAATTTTGGGGCTGTTATAAAGTTGCCATTTTTTGTATTTTGCCAAGATGCAGTTGCTATCTACCATCCCCATCATTTCTTAAAAGCAAGGACATTATAACATCAAAAAGTCAGGACAGATGTAATTGCAGATTAAAGGTAATCCTTTGAATGTGATCATCTTAGTGTGATGAAAAACTGCCTTGAGTGTTCTTATTTTTCTTAGTTTAATATACACCAATAAAAACTTGGTCATGGACTAGCATAAGTTCTTAGGTGGGTGTTTAAGAACACTAATTTAGTTCAAATCCTACATTTAACTGGTGAGGAAACTGAGTCACAGGGGGTTACCTTATTTCCCCCAGGTCACCTAGCAGATCAGCAGAATCTGGGCTAAAACTCAGGTGTCCTGACTCCTAGGCCAGGCCAGGTGACTGCCTGTGCATTCTGATGCCTCTTGACTAATTGACCCTTATCTCCCTTTTTAACCCCCTTTTTTTTCCTTATAGAAAGGCCCCCACTCTCTGCATCAGTAAAAGTCGGACACTCCTCGTTCCTGGCAGCTTCAGTTAAAATGACGAACAGAAGTAAGATGGGGAATAATAACAACAGTTTTCTCTCATCAGCTGACCACTAAGTGCCAGGCATGGTGCTAGGCATTTTACAAATGCTACTCTTTAATCCTTTAATAAGCCTAAAAGGTTAAGTAACAGTTTCTCGATTTTTCAGGTGAGAAAACTGAAGCACAGAGGTCACTTGCCCCAAATTGTGTGGTAGTAAATTCAGAACCCTGATTTAAAACCAGGTCTTCTTTATTCCAAAGGTCCTTCTTCTGTGCAATCCTTCCTCTCTTGGAAGCAAAAGTGGGGGCCTGAATCAATGACTCAGTTCTAGATTCTCAGCTTCTTGCTATCTTTTAAAAGATACAGAATCACTGGCATACTACTAGATCTTTAGCTTTTTGGCTTTCTTTTCTTTTTGTTAATATAGAGCACCTAATACCTACACCCATAATTCCTGCCCCATGGTCCCAAGTGCACCCTGGAGATCCAACAGGGTGCAGTTTATCATGTAAACTCAGCCCTCACAGAGCACTCGATAAATTAAAGATGTGGCTGAGACCAAATCTGTGCTTGAACTTAATGATCTTGGTGATCTCTGAAGGTTCCCATGGATAGTCCCAGAATTGCTCTAATCTGCATTTGTGTACATTGATTAGTACTTGTTATCCAGCCTAGTCCAGTCAACACAGCCTAATCACCGCAAAATAAATGTGGGTACATGCTTTAATTCCCAGGTTATCTTATTATCCAGAGATATTTGTCCTTATTATTGTTATTCTGGGGAGTTGTTGTCAGAAAACAGGGAATAATTTGACGATCCTGGGAAGAAAGATTGAAAACTGGGCCGGCATTAAAAACACTGAAATTTCTTGGTTCAGATTTGTATGGAAATTACTCAGCTGGATAAAAAAAGAGGCATAAAAAGAGGCCCATTTGGAATCCCAATTCCAGAGTAAACCAAAGATATATCACTATGTTCTTAGACTACCAGACACAGGCACATAATCTCTAGAAGGGAAAGAACTGGGTCTTACTTATCTTTGTCTCCTAAACACACCTAGTGTTTGGCACCTAGTAAGTGCTCAATAAATGTTTGTAAAATTAAACGGGTTATTTCTGAGAAAAATGAAATAGCAGAGGGAGGCAACTGAGAAATATTGCACGGAATCCAGTCAGAACGTATATATTAGACACTCACAAAGTTCATAACCAAAGGATTATGGCTGCAGAAACCAATCTGATATCACCTCAGGTATTAGTTTCCTGTGGCTGCTGAAACAGATTATCACAATTTGGGTGGCTTAAAGCAACAGAAATGTATCCTCTTGCCATTTTGGAGGTTAGAGGTTTGAAATCAAGGTGTCAGCAGGGCTGTAATCCCTCCAGAGGCTGTAGGGAGATTCATTCCTTGCCTTTTCCAGCCTCTGCTGGCTGTTGGCATTCCTTGCTTATGGGCCTCACTCCAATCTCTGCCTCTGTCTCCACATGGCCTTCTCCTCCATGTGTTCTCTGTCCACCTGGTAATCCAGAATGATCTCATCTTGAGAGCATTAGCTTAACTATATCTGCACAGATCCCTTTTCCAGATAAGAGTACATTCACAGTTTCCAGGATGTAGACATATATTTTTGGGAGCCATCATTCAAACCACTATACTTCATATGATGCCAAACTCAGGTTTAAGCATTGTCTTGGCTGTGTGTTACTGAGGTGTAGAGAAAAAATATTCCAACTAGAGAGAAGTGAAACAAAGAGGTACATATTGGGGGCATAATATTTCAAAAACTGTTTATTATTCCTTCCTCCCTTTAGTTGTACTCTCCCCCACTGTGTCACTATTACAGACTCAGGGAAACACAGGGAATGACAGCTGGGAAGGAGGAGAAGTTCTATGCCTGGAAGAGGGAACAAATTTTCTTCATCTTGCAGGCCTTGAGGGCTTCCTGGGAAAGAGGAGGCTAGAGATAAGAGGAGGAGATATGTATCTTTTGTATCTCTCTGTTCTGGGCCCAAGTCTTGGAGGGAAGTGTGTTAGAGAGGTCCAGGAAAGCCAAAAGCAGAGAGGTGTTTTCTCCACTTCTTATGTGAGGCTTGGCAAAGAGATGACCTCACAGGATGCCTCCACAACAACCGGGGGCTGCTATCTGGCCAAGCAAAGAAAGCACCTGAGTTGGCACTCCTGAGCTGCCAGTGGAGAGTGGAAGAGCCCCACACCATCTCTTCTGTGCCACAGGAGGGCCTGTGCCAATACAAGGATCCTACATGAAGGATCCCCACGGTGGAAGCTGAGGAGCCCTGAAGGCACGATCTATAGGGCAGGTTGCCTGGGCTGGGAATAAATGGGAAGAGCAACCAGGCTTCAGGGCATGCATAGAATCTATAAGATCAAGCTGGAGCCAATTCACCAGACAGAGATGGAGCCTAGTGAACAGACCACAAGTTTACAGCCACTGCAGAGGTCAGCACTGGATGCCATCAGGACACCCAGAGACTTGGAGGACATGGAATATCCACTTCTCAGGAACTAGAGGGCAGTACAATGACCTGAGCCTGTCATCCAAAGACACCTCTTCCCACCACAAGGAGGCTGTGTAAACCCTTCCTTCCAGACACCCACAAAACTGTACCTGAGGGGCACAGGAAGAATGGTAGAAAATCAGAAAGTCTGCAATACCTAAATAGTCTATTGAAATTGTTGCTTGGAACTGAATTTAACAATTTGGACTGAGGTATTCCCCATATCCACTCTGCCCTGGCAACACAGTAGGTTTGGAGTGTATGAAAAAGACTTGATCAGACATGAAAAAGCTAAAATTTCTTTGCACATTTGTAAGGACTGTTTGCCATGCAAACAGGTACAATCATAAACGTGAATTGAAATCTACCTCAAATATTTGAAAAAATGATTTCACCACATTCAGACCAAACATTAGTAGTTTAACATCATTAGTATAGACTAATCCTCAGTACTAGAGAGATGAAAAATATAACCTTGCAGAGTTGGAAGAGCATCAGTTCTTCTATTCCAAGAAGGTGTGTCCCCAAACCACCCTCTACTTCATTTCATTTTCTCTCTCATTCTGTTCATTCCATACATACTTACAGCAGACCTTCTTTGCATGAGGCACTGTGCTAGGTCCTGGGATAAATAATGAATAAACCGGGGGCTCTGCCCAGAACATGTAACTATTATTCACAGACCTTTTCTAAACGCACAGTCCAGGGTCTTGGTAAGCTAATAACACCTCTGAAAAGCCCAACATCACTCCCCTAGTCATTAGATAATTGCCATGTAATCAAGTATTTAATGAAGCCCTCTGATTCTGTGTAGATTCTGTCTGAACCCAACAGTTACATTTTTGATTACTTTCTAGACAATATTTCGTGGTCTATTTATTTACAGAGAAACCTGCCTTCATTTATAACAATATTTAGGTCACTCCAAGCATTTTTATTTTTCCTTTGATTACTAAAAAAAGGATTGGACTGAACAGGAAACAGCTAGATAAATAATGCACTGAAACCTCCTGCAGGACAACGGTTTTAGAATTCTTTGGGCTTCGTAGTGTCATATTCTAAACAATGGGGGTGAACACTATGTTCAATTATTATTTAGATACTAATTTCTCCTTCATCTTAGTGGGTGTTAACTGCCAAATCCATGCTTCACATTCTGAATAATTACTCCCTCAATGATGAACATATCATAATGGTCCATTTTAACAAAATTAAAATAATTTCCCATTTATTTTTTTCACACTGCCTAGAAGTCATGCTAAAACAAAGGGTGAACAGGAAGAGGAAGGACAACGTGCAGTGATGGAACGTTGTGTAACAGCTGCCTTCTCTGAGCAGGGAGGGAAAACTTCATTTACTATCATTTAAAATATTGCAACAGTTCCTAAGCTTCTCCCCTGCTCTTTCTATGTTTAATCCCAAAAAATACCACTTTCAAAGTTTCCTTCTATCATAATGCCAATCGTTCTACACCTCCAGCCCAGAAGACTCACAAACAAGCAGCACAGATTTTTGTGCGAGTGCAGTTATGGTCTATCATTATTAAATGTCTCCTGGTGGGCGGGAGAGGTGCTTCATCACAAACAGCCATTCATCAGCACTCACCCAGCCGCTCACATCTGACCTCAGCAGCAATAATGCCACATCAAGTAGGCCAACTACCCAGTTTAGCAGCCGAGCAGAGAGCACAAACTGGCTCCAAGATTAAGTACGCTGCCGCAGGCTTCCATTCCCAGGAGCTCCTCGGGCTGATGTTGTATTGATTGAGAAACTTTACCAGTAAGTATCACAAACAACAATAGCCAGGTCAAGACCGGCGATGCCTGAATAGGAATTCCCCACAGAGCACACTCTGAGCCAGGTGCCGCTCTCATGATCTGAGCACAGGTTGAATAAGGTTTCCGAGGTAGGAAAGAGTGAGAACCTGCAGTTGGAAATGACATTTAAGCAAGTCCACGTGGGAACAGAATGAGAGACAATGATGTAATTATCTATTCCCCAGCTTCCAACTGCAGCAAAAGCCTGTCATCTCTCAGCGTTTCTATATTCTCCAAGCCTTCTACTTCTTGCTTTTAATGCCTGTTGGGGGTGTATGATGCCTAAATCCAATATGCAAACACAGGCAGCATTCAGGGTAAACAAAAAATGAAATACTGCCATGTAACAATAGCCAAGCCATTTTAATCTGAGAAATAAAAAGGGAGATTTCTGGCTTATAAGTCTCCCACACCCTAAGAAATGCATGTAATTTTACCTCTTACCAGGTGAGCACTAAATAAGAGAAATGAGCATATATATATATATATATAGTTCATGCATATTTTTATATGTGTACAAATCATATTTTTTGACAAGGTAGAGCTTGTGAAAATGGCCCTTGTGGTTGGGAGAAGCTCTTGCACCACGGTAAGTAAGTACATGTAATACCAACTGCAGGCAGGTAGCCTCAGACCCCTGGGGGAAACAGTATAATTCCTGGTGCTGATGTGTGCATGTGAAAGCACACACATACACACAGGTGCACTCTCCCACACAGCTGATGTGATCATTCTCACATCAAATCAAATTCTCGTATCACATACATGCAGAATGGGATGCTATTCCATTCATAACCAGATTCTAATCTCTGGGAGAAAGATGATGCTATTCTCCTTCCAATGTTTCTGTTGATACTAATTCGTTTCTGACCTTCTTTCTCACTGTCCCAAAGTTAGGGTCAATCACTACCTGCTCTCAGTTCTTTCTGTCCTTTACACACACTTCTATTATCATACTAAATGATAATTACGTGTTTGCTAATCTGTCTTCCCTTCTAGACTATTCCCTCCTCAAAAGCAGATTTTTATATTATTAATTTTTGCCTTCCCAGGGCTCAGTGAAGTGCCCCGCACATAGTAGGGTGCTCAATAAATCTGTTTCAAACTTAACAATTGAATTGGACAGGATAGACAGTGAGCTGTCCATCCAACAACTAATCTATCCTGCTGCTTACCAACAGGACCTCAGCTTTTTCAGGGTAGCAGTGTGCCTAGCTAAAAAAAAAGATTTTTACCTCTTGTCAGATTGAAAGTTTACAGGTTGAGACTATCTAGAGAGCTATTTTCCTGACTAGAAGAACAGGCTCAGTGGGCATCTATTTCCTGCCCTTCTTCTTCCAGCATGAGCTGAAAATCTGGGGCTGGGAGTCAGGTAGCCAGTCTCAATGTTAACATCTAGATAAGGGATGCTGGATTATAATTATATTAAGGTTTACCAGATATCAACATTCTTAACTTAAAAAATGTAAGTGGAGGATAAAAACCAATACCAAAAAGGACTTTGCTTCTGAAGTGATTTTTGACACCCATTTTTAATGTTAAATGACAATTATCAACCAAGTGGCTTGATAATACTATGTGCTATAGTGATTGTTCCCAGTTAGATGACCAGCAACCTTTTCCCCCTGAGTCCTACAACCACCATGTGTGTCTCATGGACAGTGAAGGGGACTTATTTTATAGTCACTGAGCATCATAGATCTCATTTCTGGCAATGACAAGAAGACAAACCTCAAAGGACCCCAAGTCTAGGAGCTAATCTTCCTGTCATTATTCCAATTCAATTCCCAAGTGCTGTGGCAGAGATTGCTAATTGCCCTTCAATATCCGAACTCCCCTCTTTCCTGTTTAATATTAAAACCCCTAAAGTTTTAGCTAGGCACATGGCAGCCCACCTAGAGACTATATTTCCCATACTCCCTTGCAACTAGCTATGGATGGCCATTTGACAGTGCATTGGCCAGTGGAATGTGAGCAGAAGCAATGTAGGCAAATTATGATTCTATTTAAAGGAAGATGATTGTCATTTGCTGTCTCTGTCCCCATTTCTTGGGGGCTGGGTTGTGGGTATAGTGGTGGTGAACTATATTTGATCTTGCAGATTAGAGCAACTCCCTGCAACAGGAATCAGCAAATTATGGTCCATGGGCCAAATTCACCACCTGTTTTTATATGGCTTACAAGCTAAGGATCGTTTTTATGTATTTAAATGGTTCAAAAATTAAAAGGACGATATTTTGTGACCCATGAAAATTATATGAAATTCAAATTTCAGTGTTCATAAATAAAGTTTTATTGGAACATAACCATCCAATCATTTATGTTTTGACTATGGCTGATTTTATGCGCCAATGGCAGAGTTGAGTAGTTGCAAGAGAGACCAATTAGCTCCCAAAACCTAAAATATTTACTCTCTGGCCCTTTATAGAAAATTTTGCTGACCCCTGCACTAGAGAATGGTATAGCAACAAGGGGGACGGTACCAGGATCAAACTTCATGAAACGTAGCCACTCACCTCCCAGGTTGCCTACAATCTTGGCGTTAAGTGAGACACAAGTAAACTTCTCCCTTGTCAAACACTGTTATTTGGTCTTTGTTAAAGCAGCTGAACCAGAATCTTGACTAATACAATTTACCCAAGACACTTGTTAAGTATTGTCGAAGACAAACCACACTGGAACAGAAAGAAAAAGGGAAAACTGCTTCTTTCAAGTGAAGCAAATGCCTCATACCATGGATGTTTCCATGAGCATTTGATAAGTTATTTCCCCAAGACATGCAAAAGGGACCTCTGCACATTCTTGAACAGTGGAGAATATGATGAAATAGTGCTGGTAGAAGATTATTTCAGCACTCTGATGTAAAGAGAGCTGAATTAGAAGACAGCTTGTCAATGAGGCTCTCTTTCAAATTCCCCATACTCCTCCAGGAGGCAGTTGAAGTAACAGGAACTATAACAATAATAATTATTGTTATTATTATATAACTTTCATTGACTGTTTACCCTGTGCCAGGCACCGTTTTAAGATCTTTACATATATTAACTCCTTTAATCTACACACTCCCCGTGTGATAGGTACTTTTATTATCATTCTCATTTTACAACTGAAGACACAGAGACTCAGAGAAGGTAACTGACTGAAGGTTACTCCGCTAGTAAGTGGCAGAGACAGTTTTTGAACCCAGACTCACTCCAGAGCCTGTGAATGTAACCACCTTCCATGTCATTTCTAATCTTGGCACAAAATAATAAGGACTTGATTCAGGGCTTATATATTTGCTAAGGAAGTGGAAAAGAAGGAGAAATGGAAATGCAAAGAACTCTGCCGAGAAAGACTCCCAGACAAAGATGGTGGTATCATTGTGGGCAATGAAAGGCAACAGAGAATCTGGAAATAGTCACACTATAAGGAGTCTTAAAGATCAGTCTAGACATACGTGGCTGAGCATCAGAATAAACCAGGAATTTATTAAAGTATGGATGCCAGGACCCTCCATAAATGACCAAATCAGGCCTATTCAATCAATATCTCTAGAGCTAAAGAACTTTTAAAAACGCTTCCAGATAATTTTGTACCTAGCCTGGCAAAAATTTAAGTCTGATACTACTAACTTTTGACAAAGATGTGTAACAACAGTAATGCTTACACACTGCCAGTGGTAGTGTAATTTGGGATAAATACTTTGGGGGAAAAAATACACTTATATACCCTGTGACTTAGGAACTGTATTCCAGAGTATGTAACCAAGAGAAACTCTTGCACATATGCACAAGAAAATAAGAACAAACAAGAACTGATAAAAGAGCATTTTTGTGTTAGCAATAAAAATGTAAACAAATGTCTATTACCAGGGGAAAAGATAAATAGTGGTATATTCATACAATGGGCTACTACTATACACAAGTGAAAATTAATAAGTGATAGTTACATACATTCAGCATCAATAAATCTCATAAAATAATGTACGGCAAAAAAAGATAAAGTCGGGCTTCCCTGGTGGCGCAGTGGTTGAGAGTCTGCCTGCCAATGCAGGGGACACGGGTTCAAGCCCTGCTCTGGGAGGATCCCACATGCCACGGAGCAACTAGGCCCGTGAGCCACAAGTACTGAGCCTGCGCGTCTGGAGCCTGTGCTCCGCAACAAGAGAGGCCGCGATGGTGAGAGGCCCGCGCACCGCGATGAAGAGTGGCCCCCGCTTGCCACAACTAGAGAAAGCCCTCGCACAGAAACGAAGGCCCAACACAACAAAAATAAATAAATTAAAAAAAAAAAAGATAAAGTCACATGACAAAAACAAGTAAAACCAAATAATATTTTAAGAGTATATTTATCTGTAGTAAAATTATAAAGAAAAGCAAAGAAATAATAAAATTCAAGATAATTTGGAAAGGAGGAGAGGTATGTTATGTGTGAATAGTGTATGGGTTTTAAAATTAATTATTTAAAAAGTAATTATAATTAAAACAATTTTTAAATAATAATTATTTTTTCTTAACTGAGTGGTGGATACACATGCATTTGTTTTATTTTTCTATAAACAGGGCATATACATTGTACATATTTATTTGTGTATATGATGGCATTCATAATTTTTTAAATGTAAGAAAACATGGCTCAAGATATATGTATATTTACTTCAATATTTTTCTGAATGTTGATCAGTAGGGAAAGTTTGAATTTGATCAGTAGGGGACTGGTTAAATATGTTAGGATAAATTCATATTACAGTATATCACGTAATTATTGAAAAGAATAAGTCCAATCTCCATACATTGACTTTGGTGGATGTTGATAATACATTCAGAGAAAAAAAAGCAAGTTATACAAAAATGTGTACAATATCATCCATTTTAATAAACAACCACAAAAGAACCACCAGATGAAAACTCTATACATTTGTATATGTTTGTACGAGCATGAAAAACAAGTATGGAAAGATATGCACTGGTGAAGACGTTGCCAACTGCCTTCCTTTCAGCCATACCCTCCTTCTTCTTTAGAATTATAACTAGTTGTTATCCAGGCATCTTACCACTCAGAATAAAATACTACATTTTCCAGCCTCCTTTGCTATGACTGTGATCATGTAATTCAGTTTCATCCAGTAAGATGTAGACAAAATTGTGTGCTTAATGAGAGATAAGTCAGATGAGAGGGATTCCCCTACCTCTTTTTTATTTCTTCCACCTTCCATCTTTCTTCTGGCCATCAGTATGTCTCTGTTAGCTGGAGCGCCAACAGCCATTTTTGAATCATGAGATGACTTGGAAGATGGCAGCTATGAACTAGGATAGTGGAACAGAGAGACAGAGCCTGAGTTCCTGATGACACCCTGCAGCCACTACACCAGCCCTGGACATCCTACCTCTGGACATCTTTTAGGTGAGAGAGAAATAAACTTCTATTTTGTTTAAGTCAGAAGAGGGTGGAGCATTACCAAATTTTTTCTTTATATGTCCATTTTGCTTGACTTCTTAAAACAAGCACAAATTACTTATATAATTTAAATACTCTCTAAATAAGTTTTTAAAAAGAAAGTCTTCTAAGTGCATATGATATGACTGAGGACAAGTTTGGAAACCTTCTCTCTCATTTCACAGATGAGAAAACTGAGGCCTACAGTTCATACAGTGAGTCAGAGGTAGGGCCAGAACTGGAACCTAGATTTTTGGGCTTCCAGTACAGTGCTCTTCCTTTCATAGCACAACAGAAAATATTTTAAAATATGAGACTCTAAGAAACTTGAAGCTTGGCAGAAACAAAGAAGAAACTGCCTGGTTTCTGATAGGTTTCAGGTTTGCATGGAATATCCAAGTGCCTAATTAAAAAAAAGATGATTAGACAGAAGGCGAGAGCAGGTTTGAATCCAGATGAAATAACAGTTTTTTTCTAGAACCTTTTTCTATGTAAGATTTGGCATTGTTTTAAGTAGTAAAACCTGTCTAGTGATTTAGACATGTGACAAGCTTCAAAACATTAGAAACTTTTTATTTTCTGACTTGTCTTTGGGAAAAAAGAACATCCCATCCAAAGCCTGACATGTGAATTTCCTTTCCTCTTTACTAAAGGAATATTTTAAATTCTTAACTGTGAACTTACAGATGAAGTTAGATCATTAAACAGTATGATATAAATTGAACAAAATATAATTTTAAGCACTTAGAAAGGAAATACAGTCTTCTTTCCTTACCTAAAATGGAAGCCAATTTAGGGTCATGGTTTTGAACTATGAATTCCTACACATTTCTGAAGTTTTTTTTTTTCTCAATAGATTTTTAGTCTCCAGAAAATGATTTGCATAATGCTCTTGTTCAACTACGGAAACTTAAGTAAGCAAAAAGACTGGACTACTTCAAGGTTAAAATATAAAAATTAAGATGAAAACCATTCGAGTTCACTCAAATTCATTGCCTTTCATCACACATTAGTTTATTCACTCGTGCCTGCTGCGGATGATCCAGGGATCGGGGTTGGCCATTCTACCTGCTCCTTTAGTAACGTGGGCCTCTTATTTTCATAAGAGTTTCATTTTTGCTCACTTCAATTACAGAGTTAAGAAAACGTTTTATAGAAACTCTTTGGTGCTTTTTCAAATCATCAGCTCAAAACATGTAAAGAAATGCTAGATTTACTTGCTAAACATTGACTTTTCCTGTTTCTCATACACAAAGTGACAAGAGCTACATAGACAGTATGAGTGGTTTTTAATTGTTCCTTTGCTGAAACTGAGCCTCCCCTCTTCTACTATCATGGAGTAAGAGCTCACTCCATTATTTCTACAATTTTAGAAAATGGAACTAGCTAAATTTCATTGTCATTAATGCAAGATCAATATCATCTGTTATACAGAATTCAGAAAAACAAGAAAATATACTGTATTTATAGTTTTTCTTATTTTCTCTAAAATGTAATCGACTTCTTAATAAACTAAGAAGCTCAGGACATAAAGATGTAAGTGAGTGTCTGGTAGCACTTCAACATTTCAGAGAACACGTGTTGCTAATGGCCTTTCTACTCATCTCCCTTCACTCACACACATACGTATGGGACAGAGCATATACTGAACTTGAGTATCAAGCACCAGAGCCAATTTATGGCAGGTGATAAGGAAACAGTCTTACCTCTAGAAGCAGTTCATTTTTCAGTGCCAAAGGCAAAGTGTTTAATAGGTATTTTATAGGCCATATATCCAATACACGGCAAGACATCTGTAGTTGCTCAAACTAAAAGTCCTTCACTAGGAATGAGCTCCCATTTTGTGTGTGTGTGTGTGTGTGTGTGTGTGTGTGTGTGAGAGTATGTGTGTGTGCATGTAGGTATGCTCATGCACACATATGTGTATATGCACAAAAGGATGCCCAGCAGAATAGTCCTTGGGAATCTTAGAGGAAACAGCTTTGACTGTTGGCTCTGCATCCTTCTCTATAAGATATTCAGATAAGCAACATCCTAGGTGTTTTGTGCTGAGTTCTAGGCCCAACATGGGCCACCTGACTGTGTGACCTCGACCCATTCCCTTGACTACTCTGGCCTCAAGTTTCTCATTTATCCGATTGGAGTAGCACCACTTCGTCTACATAGGTCACAGGATGGTTTGGCACTGAGAATAAATGTGAGCAAGCCCTCTGAAAACTTGATAGCACTATGAAATCAAAGGTACCCTTGTTGAGGACTTAGCAAGAGGAGGTAAACACCTTGTCCACTGCTTGACAAGACCACCATACAACCGGTGCAGTCATTTCTTAAGCAAGGAGGATGAGTCACATAACAAAAGGTCTTGATTAAGTCACATTTAGAAAAGTAAAAGAGGCCTAACATTTTATAGTATCTCTATGTGCCAAAGACATTATGTCCACAGACAGAAGAAAAAAGGGCCAGTGGCTCTGGCAAGCCCTTTTGTCGCCATCCCAATAGCCTTTGAGGGGCTGCCCCAGACCCAGGGTGGAATGCCTCACCCCTCTCCACAGCCCACTTAGTGAATCATTACACTGTATAGTGTTTACCAGTTTTTACATGAAAAAAAAAATTAAATTTCCTGGGTGTATATGGTTTATCACAGTAAGTCTGTGTTAATATTTCCTAATCATAGTGACCTCAGCCTGCCAGAATGCACAGGCCCCTAATCCTTGCTGTAATGTTTTCTCATTAGCTACGCAGCATTGCCACACCAGTGGCAGCAACCAAGCTCCGCCTCAGGCACCACTGGAATTAATTACTAGAAGAAACACTGCTGTTTTGAATTGTCATCTTGAATTTATCACTTGCCACTTAATGTAACTCATCTGACCTAATACCTCTATTGTGTCACCAGGGGCCTTGGCACAGGTTTCACCAGGATAATAGCAGCGGGGTTCTGTATACCTAATGCGGCTGAGATGCCAAACACACAGCTGCTGGAGGCCTGGTTAAAATCCTACCCCGGAGGCAAAGCATGCTAACAATGCCCCTAGCAAATTGCAGATTACCCGTACATCATGTTCTATCTGAAGCTAAGAGTGATTCAAAGGTAGGCCCAATACATCTAATTTCTGCTGCTTGGAGAAGATAATCTTTCATTTCTTTCGATGTAACAACCCTCAACATTGGTTTCTCTCATGCTATGTTTTTGAACATAAAGAAACTGGCTATTTATGTATGGAAGGAAAAGGGGCTCTGGGAGGACCTGTAGTGCTGGGTCTGGGGCCCTTTTCATAAAAATTCTGAAGAAATTGCTCATTAAATTACTCATACAAAGCAGTGCAATTTCACCATTGGTTATGTTTCCCCAGGAAAAGGAACAAAAGTACAACCTAAGTTGAAATCTGTGCTGTACTTTTGCAGGGCTACAATTTCCCATGCACTTGTGATAATTATTCTGCACATTTAAAAAGGGAATTAATGATTTGGTTAGTTTCATTAAGCCTGAGAAATTATTTCAGTATGAAAAATAAGCTTTGATGCATGCTCCGAACAATAGCCCTCTTCATCAAATTTTTTATCTGTAAAAACCATACAGTTGAAACCAAGATTTTCCAAGTTTTCTCCCCTTTTTGGATTCACCTAAATTACATTATTTCCATTTTAAAGTTAGTCTTTCAGTTCTGCTATAGCTGTTATTTCAAAACATGACATGTACATGCATACATGTGGATGTGTGCATATACATGTATAAATTCTAGCCCCTAGAAGCTTACAGACGTAATAACACCGTAATGCAACACCAAAGTATGAAAATCCTACTGATGAAATAATAAGTAAAATAGATTTACTTTGATAATGACAATTCTCAGATTATTTCATAGACAAAAAATTTCCTCTGGTTACCATACTCTACACACTATGCATAGCAAACTGTGGAAGATGTATAATGCAATGTAAACATTAATAGTTACACAACTGTGTTGTTTTAGAAAGACTATTTATAGAGAAAATAGAAAATGCCTCCCCAAAGTATACTTAGACCTAAGCCACCATAATCTTCCTGCTCATACAGCAGGAAATCTAATACACCAGCTCAATAAACCTGGAGGAAACAAAGGTTTTATGTAGCATTAAGTGTCACAATATTAAAATGCCCATATTACTTTCAATTGCCCTTATAAGCTTCTTCTTAACAATCCAGAAAGTTGAGTGCCATTATGAGAAGAATATTGTCCTATATGGTAAAGGGTAGAGAAGGAAAAATCAGAAAACTCGCCCCTTCGCCTGTGTTGATGATCTCTGACTAATACCGCTGGTGCTTTTACACAAGGGTCTCTCCTCTCAAACTCTCCTATTTTATACCGTTTTGAGTTGTCAGAGTATGTTCTGTCAAAGGTGACATAACATTTAAAAGGGTATCAAAAAGTCTTGACGGCAATGCCAGCTCAGCCACATAACCTCTTTCTAAGTTGGTTTCCTTTCCTGTAAATGTAACATTGTGTGCTATGAGCTATTGAGGCTATAGAAACTGTAAAGCTCTTTCATAATACCAAGTCCTTCATTCCACAAATGTTCATTACAAATGGTAATGTAGCAACAACAAAGACCACCACCCCTGGAAGTGTAAGTTTCCCCCAAACAGCAACAGTAGCTTTTGTGAATTTTGCAGAGAGTCTAGCACTCTGTAGCTGCCTAATTAATACCTAATGACAATGATGAACCCCTGGTGATATTCGGCAAACTAATTGGGGTTTTATAGTATCTCAGGAAGTTTCAACTTAATGGCCACTAAAATAGAGTCTCTTCTATTTTTATTGTACCTGCCAACTCCCCAAACTTTCTACAAACAGAAATTCATTAATTGAGGTTCTTTAATGAAATATTAACAACACAAAAGTACATTTGAAGTCTTAATACCCAGGGTCAATAAACTAATAGTATCTTTTAAGCACCAATTTCCCCCTTTTATGTTGCTTGGGCCAGTTCAGGCAAGGAGGGGTACCTTGTACATTGGGGTTGGTGGATCCAAATCCACTGGGCTGTCTTTTACATTCCTCAATGTTAGGGTAAGTCGAAGACATATTCAATAAATACACAATCTTTCAGGGTTGTGTGAACTCTTAGACTTCATGACATTCACAGATAAGGAAGTATGACACTTCTAAAGGACTGTGGTAGGTTGCATGCAGGTGATGGCAAAAATGGTCTGGAGACAGCAGCCTTCAGGGAGCTCTGTGGCCATGCCTTACGGTAAACCTTGTGAGCTAGATTATCTTTCCTCCACCCTTTTGGGATATCCAAATTGTTAACTTTCACAGTCCCACACCCATACAAACCCTCTTCAGGCAGGCTCAATGCAGAAGCTCTGTGAAATCTTTCGCTGATCTTAAGATATTTTTTAATGACTTATAATGAAATGTTTTAAAATCCCGACCGTTAGCATTAAAAATGTACCAGGGCATGCTGGGAATCAATGGCATTCAGTGCTGCTGCCTTGTAAAAAATGAAATCCTAAATGGTTCCTCCTAATGTCATTGGCAGATGTGGTTTTATACTTTTAAATGGAAAAGAGAACATATAGATATGCCTATCAGGTGAAATGACATCATAAAATACCTGACTGGAAAGCAAGGGGACTTGCTGTGGCTGGATTACTTGTTATTGAAATAGGGACCTAGAGCAAAGGCGAAAGCGTATCATCTGCAACTGAATGTTTTCAATTACTTTTTATCGTTCTTGGTCATTCTCACCACAACATATACATTGGGATAAAACATTACTTTATATCCTAAGTGAAAGAAATGCACATGCAGCATTTACTCTGCAAATGGAGACCCTGTTGCCTCTCACCACTTTGAAATATGGCAAATCTGTAGCAGTACCTACACAGTCACCAAAATGATTCTTTTTCTGTCAAATTATTCCCTTTCATCTTAATATCCAATTTCATCACAACTAACTGTAAGAGCCACATAGTCCATGATTGCATACTCCTAGGTAATAGCTGTCACACGGGTATTTAACATCAAATATACTGTTTCTTTCTTGACTAGAAATACGATTACAGAAGATGCACCTTTTTTATTTCCTTTTCAAAAAAATTGTAAAACAATCATATCCTATAGCTTAAGAATCAAAGACAAAGAAAATATGCCATTAATGGAAGCTGCGCCCACAATGCAAACAACTCTAATATAATTAATTCTTTCAGCTGGAACTTGCTAGGACAGGAAGTCTGCACTGAAGGACACAGCTCAGGACAGCCACTGAGAAAAGCTGCTTCATTGAGCAAGGGCTGTTCTGCACAAGGGTTCTTAGACATATATCCCTGGCTATATATCTTTGCCTTGTCCTGGGTCTCCAAGAACTAGCATAGACGGCCCCCCCGCTACCCTGCCTCTTGACTCATTCACAATATCTTATTTGGGGCTAGGAAGAGGGAGATTTCATATAAAATATTTTTCCCCACCTGGAAAACAATTTACCTAGAAGCACATTCCTAGTGCTGATGACTCTGAGGCTGGGCTCATAGCAGCCATTGTCATGCAAGCACAGTTGTAAGTAATAATGTGGCCTTTAATGACGGAATGATGGACCTGCCAAACACTTGCTCCTGCCATAGATTGCTTGCATTTCCCTGCTGGAGAGCACAGAGATGCCCATCTGGGAGTTATTAACATATCCTCGTCAATTCAGAACCGACTTTAACATAATCCATATTTGTTGGAGAAAGTCCAACATCAGCTTGAGAACAGCAGTCACGTGCCTCAATGACACATTTCAAACAGCACACACAGAGCATGCTTGGGCAGCTAAGCAATTCAGAAATGCAAATAGCTGAAGCACTCTCCTGACTAGATAAAAAGGACAAATCCCTTCTGGCAAAAGACTGGATGTCCTCTTAATGTTGCAGGAGAACAACTAAACGAGGAAAGGTACAAATTTCTGGGGCGTTGATTTGGGTTTGGTGGGTTGCTGGGAAGGCGTCTCTTTAGGTTTATTCCAATCCTGTTGGTGCAATCCATCTCAAGTTGACCCTGGACTTCAGTGGTTGTCAGGCAGAGCTATTTGTCTGGGATGCAGGAATACAGATGCTCTTAAGCCAACAGTGTTGCCCACTGTCTGCCTGCTTGTTGACATATGTATAAGCATACACCTCTTCCTTTAAAAACACAACAAAGAGCTATGGGTTCCATTTCAACTTCATCTCTGTTGTTCTGAATGGGTTATCTACTATAAGTATATCCCTGGAAGAAGCTGGATTGGTTATGCCCCTAAATGTGAGTTCTCAGGAAATCAAATTGTATCAAAATGTCATGTAAGGGCTCTGAAAGTTATCTCCAAACTAGGCACTGATCTTTGTGGGTCTAGAACACAGCCCCACCAATACTTTCTCAATGATTTTAACACTACAGTTCATCAGCTAACTTCCTTTGGTTGATAGATGTTATTATCAGTGTATGTGTTGTGTAAGTGAAATCAATTAAGGAATAAGGGGGGAAAAGCATTTCCTTGAGGCTACCACCCATTCCTATTGATGTGAATTTTGGTGAAACTACAATAAAACCCTATTTTTAGATTATGTAAACCAAAGCCAAATGCAGATTCTTCCTTCAAATATTTAAATAGACTCACAAGGCTGAATTCCTAGACAGTAGTATCGTACCACTATTAAATTTTCTGCATTTGATAATTAAGTTGTGGTTACGTGAAAGAATGTTCTTGTTCTTAAGAGATACATGTTGAAGTATTTAGGGATAAAGAGTTATGATGTCGGCAACTTTCTCTTACATAATTCAGCAAGACAAGAAATAATAACGAATATATACACACTGAAAGAAAAAACAAATGTGGCAAAATGTTCACAACTGGTGAACCTAGGCGATGGCCATATGTGTGTTCCTTGTACCATTTTGGAAATTTTTGGTAGGTTTGAAATTTTTCAAAATAAAAAGTTGGAAATATAGTAAATTAGACTCAGATACTAATATGGAATTTTTTAAAAAATAGAATTTACTGTTTGGAAACTTTCTCTTGTTTACTGTTTTTGGCTTGATGATGACATTTTGTATAAGGGCAGAATCTCCTAGAAGGAGAGGAAGACAGAGTAAGAAAAACTGTGGGAACACATCATACTGAGGGACAGTATAATGATGTGGGAGAGACAAAGAAAACAGGAGGAGTGAGATAGAAGAGAATACAGAAAGGAGGAGAAAATGCACCTCAGTGCAGTTCTGAGCCACAGCAATACCAGTAGCAGCCAGGTCAATGCCCTGAGGCTAGGAATAAGATGGCAAGGTCTTTGGGGCAGAGGTCTTACCTGAGGGGAGGGATAATGCAAAAATACCACTCTCTTCCAGCAAGCAGAAGTGGATTGGGCAAACCAGCTCCTAATGGCAGCATGCACTTTCTTCCAGTAGGGAATAGAATTCAGCCACATGACAACCTGAAGGCTAGACTGACGTTTGTGCCATAGGGTGGGACACAGTCATTGCCTGGGAGGGTGTGCCCCCCACACACCCTCCTTGGTGTGGGAACTCATCGGACTCTATTAAGATGGAAGGGGTAGGGCTGGTGGGGATGGATGTCTTTAGCCTTTTATTAAGTCTCTACCATTGTGGTTTGGGAATGTTGCACAAGTTTTGACTGTGAATATAAAAATGATAAAATAGCAAATAATTTGCCTTCATTAGAATATGTATATTGTTTTTAAGTTATTCCTGTGAACTGCAGAAAATGATGAGTTGCTAAACTGTTTCATTCTTCAAGCGCTTGTGAGGTCTATGCCCCTTATTAGCAGGAAGTACCCAGAGTGTTCATTGCTCCTCTTCCCTCAAGACTGAGGAATGATCAAAAGATAGGGGACACTGAAACCGTGGGTAATCATTAGTCAAATCCACTTCACCTGCCTTCACTAATAAAGGTAGTTTTTTTTTTTGGTTTTTTTTTTGCGATACGCAGGCCTCTCACTGTTGTGGCCTTTCCCGTTGCGGAGCACAGGCTCCGGACGCGCAGGCTCAGTGGCCATGGCTCACGGGCCCAGCCGCTCCGCGGTATGTGGGATCTTCCCGGACCGGGGCACGAACCCGTGTCCCCTGCATCGGCAGGCGGACTCTCAACCACTGCGCCACCAGGGAAGCCCAAAGGTAGTTTTAATTGTTGCTACAAAAGACCTGCACATCCTCCAAGCAGCAGTGAGCCTAAACAATAAGATGTTTGCTGAGTTGTTTTCCAGGAATGGAATCAGCTGTGTCTAGTTCGAGCTGAGCTGGTTAAGACTGGATAGGACCACTGGACCCTCCAACTGGGCATGCATAAATGTCCCCTTAATGATGTTTTGACATCAGAGGGGTGAAACTCCACCCTCAGATCATGCTAAGCATGTGCAGAGGCCTATAGCTCAGTTACACCTGCACAGAGCGACAATTACCACCCCGTTTTCCAATCACCTTTCCCCACGGTGCCCATGCCCCCCACGCCCCAGACCGCCCTGCTTCTTTATATTCATCCCATAAATACCCCAGCCCCTTGCCCTTGGGGAGGCAGATCCGAGGCTTGTTCTCCTGTCTCCTCACTTGGCTGCCTTGTAAATAAACTCTCTTTGCTGCAAACTTGGGTGTCTTAGCATTCTGGCTTGCTGAGCAACAGGCAAACTGAACCTGGTTCAGTAACAATCGTGGTGAAAGAGGCCACTACAATTGTGCAGCTTAGGTTAGAAGCTGAGATATGCCCAGAAAGAGTGTCTGTAATAGTGATTAGCCATCAGACCAGGAAGAGGCACAGCTATAAAAACCTGGGGGAAGAAAAGGGCAGAGACAGACAAGGAACACTCAGGCAAGAGGTCTGACATGTAGGAGCCATATCCCAGCTGAGGGTCATCCCATCCTATGGCTATACCCATTTGGGTAGGTCACTCCAACAAGCCACCCCAGTGAAGAGGAGCTTCAGGGATATCATTCACCTCCTAATTCTGTGGAGAACCTTCCATTGTTGGCTCATCAGCATCAGAACCCAGAAATTTCCATGGACTGATCCCCAAAAGCCAAATGACCCAATGTTTGTTTGGTCTTGAAAATAAATTGAGGCAGGAAGAAATTTAAAGAAGCTGCTTGCCTCTGTCTCATTTGTCATATTCTCCCCACAGTTACTAAACAGTTCAGAGCAATACTATTTTTTTCAAAGGAAAGAAAGAACCTCAAACAGAGTTTCAAAATTCACTGTCAAGGTCAAGTAACCAGTGTTAAAAGACCCTGATAGTTCACAGACCCACAAGCAGAGGGAATGCTGGGCCTGTGTTCCTTCCTTACAACTCACCCTTGTCCCCACTCTCAGCATCATGATGCCTTTGTGTGACATCTTCTAGTTTTCTGCTCCCCTTGACATTCACTTAAATCTGATCTTCCTTATAGAAAAATATTAGGAAGTGGAGGTGAGGATTTGTCCTGGGCCCTGCACTGCTCTGGAGATGGTCCCAGGCAAAGAGGCACTGGGGTTTTGCAGAAAGTCTGCTCAGGAATTAGGGCCAGAACTGTGTCCTCTGTGGTTTTCTCCCACGCAGTTCAGGACATTTGGATTTGATGCAGTAGTATTTTGCAGAGAACATTCAGTAGGATGAGACAGTGGGGTTTCCATGTGGACTCAGAAAAATGCCAAATGACTAATATAAAAGCTTAGTCTGAGAACTGACCATAGCACATTCAAAGTTATATCCTAGGGAAATCATGTTTGTTCTTTTGAATATGGCAACTCTTCAGCCAAAGGCAGCAAATGAGGTGCCTGCTCCTTCACACAATGGGGAGGTTTGCTCAGTTCACACTGAGAGGCAAATGTATGTAGAATATTGCTGACTCAAGCTAAACCGCTGCCTCATTAGGGTTATTTGGAATTTTTATTTGAAACCTGAATTTCTCACAAAAGCATAGCAGAGAGGGAAATAGTCAGTCACCTGAAGTAAGGAGAGGCATGAGTGCCACCTTCCCACCACATGCCAAGACTCCTGGCCTCACACATGCTTCACTCTCTCCTCCCACACTTTGCCGTGGTTTGGCTTCTCTTCATGGTCCTCTTCACAGACATCTCCTAGAGCCTGTACCATGGGCTTTCATACTTTTAGATTGGCAGTGTTGAAATAAAACCTATATCTAAGAGAGTAAGATACCAGCAGATATCTTAGTTCCCGTCCATTTAATCATCAAACCTGGAGTCATAAGAGAATAATACACAGGAAAACGGAGATGTTGGATTCTTAGGAAACATCTAAAATATGGAATTCTGTCCAGTAGACCAAAGCAATCTGGATAATACAGAAAGTTCTGCAAGGGGGTGAAAAAGGCACCAAAGATTTACTGTGAGGACGTCCCTGGTGGCGCAGTGGTTAAGAATCCGCCTGCCAATGCGGGGGACACGGGTTCAATCCCTGGTCCGGGAAGATCCCACATGCCATGGAGCAACTAAGCCCGTGCACCACAAATACTGAGCCTGCTCTCTAGAGCCTGCGAGCCACAACTACTAAGCCCACGCACCACAACTACTGAAGCCCGTGCACCTAGAGCCTGTACTCTGCAACAAGAGAAGCCACTGCAATGAGAAGCCTGCACACTTTAACGAAGAGTAGCCCCCGCTCGCTGCAACTAGAGAAAGCCCACGCACAGCAACGAAGACCCAACGCAGTCAAAAAAAAAAAAACTTACTGTGAGGATGTGTCCATTGCTTATTTCCAGCCCTACTCTATAGGGATTTCTGGGAATAGCCTCAGGTTTTGCTCTCTGCAGGATGCGCACACATCATTCTCAGCACATCTGAGAATTCAAAGTGTAATTTGTCAGCCATGTTTTGGAACAAACTAGGGTGTCTCAACTGTCTTGAGGTGGTAGTATCTGGTAAAAATCAGATATAGGCCATTTAATAGGGCAATTTACTTTAACATGTAAGATATGTTGTTTTAGTGGTTTGTGTGCACTCCAATCATAACAATAGGGTGCCATAAGGTCAAAGAAGTGAGAAATCCACTTCTAATGCATCACTCTTCTCCTGCTTCTTCAAGGATACGGGTACAACTATCCACTTCTTGCAATAACAAATTTCCTGTCTCCTTCCTTGTGGCTAAAGTCACACCAAATGACAGGAAGATGCCACTTTCACTCTTGTAGTTACTGAATCCGTTTCTTTTCTCTCTCGCATGAGGAACAGATGGCAGCCCTTGCTCCCTAGTTCCACCTATAGGTAGCAGACAGTCAAGCCCATGTGTGAGACAGATACCTCTAGTCCCCCATCTCGGTCAAAATAGACCAGGACAGTGGCTCAAACACTTTAGCCACATCAGAATCCCCTGGAAGACTTGTTAAACCACAGTGTGCTGGGCCCTGCCCCTATGTTTCTAATCAGTAGGTCCAGGGTGGGGCTGAGAATGTACATTTCTAACAAGTTCCTGGAAGAGGATGATGGTGATGGTCTGGGGACAAATATTTTGAAAACACTGGGGTAAGTTATGCTGCAGTAACAAATGACCTCCAAATCTCAAGTTGATTTTCCACTCATGTCTCAGGTCTGTCACAAGCCAGCTGCATCTCTGCTCTGTGTCATCTCCCCTCCAGGACCTAGTGATGTTCCAGTGACTGGAATATTGCCAGTCCCATGGCAGAGGGCAAAGAGGATGTGATAAACTACTGGATGGCTCTTAAAGCTTTGGCTTATGTTTCACTGATTGAAGTAAGTCATGTGGCCAAATCTGATGTCAGTGGCAAGTGAGGGACTAAACAATTCTGTGAATAATTACACAGTCTACCACATTCCCCAATCTCACATTGGTTATCTCCTTCTCCCACAGTAAATGAGCTCAAGTTTTGACTGGACAAATGGCTGCTCTGAATAAAAACTGAATTTCTCAGATTCTCCTGCAGCTAGGTATTGGCCAATTCCATTTATAGTCAATGGGATGTAAGCGGGATGTTGGACAGTCATTGCAGAAACCTTCCTGAAAGGAGAGTACATAATTGCCCTATGTCTCCCTCACTCTCTCTTTTTTCCTTCCTTTCTCCATCCTCTTGCCTACAATGCTGATGTTAGCATTTTGGAGCACGAGGTGAAGGCCATGCCTCTAATAGAAAAGATATAAGGTGTATGGTGCACCACACCAGCCCCACACTGCCTACCCACACTCCTAGATGAGAGAGAAATAAAATTCTATCTTATGTAAACCATTGTTATCTTGGGTTTTCTGTCCCTCACATCTGAATATAATCCTAAGTAATACACCCTAAGAAAGGTTTTCTTTTGAAGTCTGCTCACCTCTGTCTGCAGCTTCTTATGTTCCACTCATCCATCCACTGGTGATTTTTTGAGCTTCTGAGCCTATTTCTTCCCTTCACACCCTTCTTCCTCATTCTCAGCAATGCAATGAGAATGGCTACAGATGGAGGTAAACTACAGCTTCGTTCATTCTATGAACATGGATAAGACTATAGATGCATAGAATCTCATGGTGGGGGAAGTGACAACAAAAAGGAAAAACTTGTCCGGCTAGAACTTTCCTAAAGAACTTCCACAATGGTCTTCATCACATAGCAACAAAGATGACAACATTCCTCTTTGTTGCCAAACCCTCCCCGGCAATTTGTGAACATTTCTGGTGTCTGGGTTTATGTGATTTGCATGCCGCTCGATCCCCCATCTGCCCACAAGGAGAAATGATGAGGCGTAAATGTTTAGAGATTATTGTTAGAGGCCCATGGTTGCCATGCTCCTCTCCTCTACCTTTGTTCATAATTCCCCATCCCCTTCTCTGTGCTCTCTGTCAAGTCTTTCCCCACTCTGCCTGTTTTTGCCATCTTCACAGTCATTGTCTCTTGTCCACATCTCCCCAAAGGCAGAGGGAGCAGCTGGAGAAGAGGAAAGAGGGGAGTGTTAACAAAAATCAAAAGGCTGAAAAGGGAGAGAGGAATCAAATGGGAGAAGGCCAGCCCCAGAGCTGAAGGGGCTCTTTCTGAAGTCAAGTCAGAGCTGTCCACATTCAAGGCTTTGCCAGGACACAGTAAAGAGCTTAAGAAAGTAAACCAGAAGTTCCATCAACACACAGAAATAAGCTTCCACTTTAGTTACATACACATGGTTTGTAACTATAAATATGTATATATCTGGCTACTTTTAAGAGTGTTTCTCTTCTGATGGAGAGCCATTTGTTGGGGCATTTCACATGCAGAATCTATTGCACTAGACATCATCAGTCATCTAATAAAACAGAATGTCCCAAGAGGACAATGGCTATATTTCTAAAAAATAAACAAACAAAAACTAGTTTTCACTGTCAAATAAGTTTGAGAAGCACCACATACAATGTTCTCCTAGAAATTCACAATGTAGGTTAACATACTAAAGGCTCTAAAAATTTCTCAAGTAAAGCCCATTTATTTCTTCATATCCAAACTTACTGAACCATAGAATTTTTTTCAGTATAATATCTATTAATATATTATGAAATGTGTCCTTGGAACACAGCTTGGAAAACTGCCTCAAAAGAATAAAAATTTTATGTGCTACATGTGCATTATTTTTTGTAAAAGGAGTTACTGCCACCTGTACTCTTGTGAATATTCATAACCTATTGATATTTCAGTGGGACCACGTAAGAATTAAACAGAACAAAGCAGTGCTCAAAATCACATGCCAGTGGCACAAAACTCACAAAATTTGGTTTATTCCACCTGCCCAAGACTCAAAACTATACTGCAAGAGAATTTAGAAGTAAAATAAATCAACTAAAATAAGTAACCATGATTAGTAATTAGTAATAAAATAACAAGAGAATACACATCTGAAAATGTCTAGATGTGGAAGAGACTGTGACAAGGAGGAATGATTTTGATCAAGTTATGCAAAAATAAAAAACACAGTGAGTTTGGAAGGATACAGTTCACCTTAAGTATGACATTAGCCTAGGGCTTTAGTGGCTCAGCATCTTTCTCTGCCCAGAGGCAGCAGGAACTAAAAAGAGCTTGGGCCTTAGAGGCCACTTATCCTCATAAAGCCATGAATTTACTGCTATTACATTTCCCAGATTGCACTGTCATAATTAGTTTTTGGTGGTTTACCTTATTATGCTGTGTGATCCCTAAGGGCAAGTGCTACCTCTTCTTGCTCTCCCAGTCCCCAGTCTAGGCCTTCAAAAGTAGACACACAGTAGGCATTCAGTAATGCTTGTTGAACGAATATCCATGAGAACCCTGGATGCAAATGTATAACCAGGCCAAATCTCGGTGAGTTAATGGGACTGAAAGGGTTTACAACTACACAGATCATGTTACCATGTGACCATGACAGGGGTGGCGGGGGGAGGGAGAGAGAACAAAGGCTTTACTAACTGAACAACAATTGTTGCCTCTGGAAAGGGGAGCTGGGTGGCTGGTGGTCAGGGGTGGGTGGGAGACTTATTTTTCATTCGCAGCCTTTTGTTCATCTGGATTTTATCCCATGCAAAGGTAGTTCCTATTCAAAAGTTAATAAATAATATTTTAAAGTATCCATGAGTGACTACTGGAGTATGACTTCCTGAATGCCAGTAACTAAAGAGTCTAT
This sequence comes from Lagenorhynchus albirostris, assembly GCF_949774975.1. Classification (NCBI taxonomy): domain Eukaryota; kingdom Metazoa; phylum Chordata; class Mammalia; order Artiodactyla; family Delphinidae; genus Lagenorhynchus; species Lagenorhynchus albirostris. The sequence continues at coordinate 57,334,841 of NC_083100.1, read as the reverse complement.
TTAAAAAATTTTCTCCTCTGCTCACTAACCACCATCTAGTATTGGAATAAAAATATTTATTGGTTGAATGGCTTATTGCTGGAATAAGTAAGAAGCAAATTGCATCCAATTCCTACATACAAGGTCTCAAATCTACTTTTCCAGACTTCAGTCTTACCTAGTACAACCCTGCACTGAGCTATAGAAAACTTCTGCCATTCTCTGAGCACCTCACACACTCTTCTGCCTGTGTTTGCACAGCCTCTGCCTGGAGAAGCCCTCCCCATCCTTAGAGGGTCAGCTCAGGTGCCTGGTCCTTTCATGAAGGCTTTCCTGAAACCCTCACCAGCAATCAGAATTAATCCTCCAGTTTCTGTATCTCACCATTCATTTCACCTTATTTAATGTGCTTCATTAACACGTAACTTACCACAGAGCTGGACATATGTAATCACCCCAGAGCAGTGCTCATATATAGAGGCTGTGGAGCTATGAAGTAGTAGCTGTGTGCACAGCTGTCAAGTCAACCCCATAGGCTCAAATCCTGCTTCCACAGTGGAACTGGGACCTCCAGAGAGTTACCTTAGTTTTCCCACCTGTATAATGGTAGTCTTAGAACCCATTGCAAAGGGTTGTTGTGAGGATTAACTTTCTTTAGGTGAGACCTGAGACCGGTAGTAAATTTCAAACGCGGTAGTAAATTTCAAACGCGGTAGTAAATTTCAAACGCGGTAGTAAATTTCAAACTTCGGTGTGCATGTGAAGTTCACATGAAAAATTCAGCTTCCAGGCTCTCTTCAGCAGTTCTGTTTCAGGAGGTCTTGAGCAAGGGTGGCTTGGGAAAGTGCACTTAACAAGTGCCCGAGTCAATTCTGCACAAGGGCTCTCTTAGACTTGGATTTTAGAAACATTATACACAATCAGTGGTTTCTAACTTCTGATCTACATGTTAGAAGCACCTGGAAAAGTTTAAAAAAAAAACCCATATAAAGCCAGAGTCCCAGCCCCAAGATTCGAATTTAAGTTTTCTTAGGTTGACCTGGGATATCAACATTTTAAAAATACTTAGCCACATGATTCTACCACGCAGCCAGGGTTGAGAACACTTGCACTAACTGTCTCCAGGTTGCTTAAAAATATCTACTTAGACATTAACATACAGCTGAAATGGATTCCCCTTGAAATAGATTATATATAAAACTGAAGGATTCTGAAGACTTGTTTCCTATCTAAATGAATTTTAAAATCAGAAAAGATGAATGTAATCCAAGTATAAACTGGTCAAATGACCATTCCTCCTGCATTAGTCTGTCTTAAAAACTTATGAGACATGTCAATTTGTGAGTCTCACACAGCATCAGCACAGATCCATCAGGAAAGGGAAAGCAGTTGATTGGCAGTGATATTTGCAATGTACCTATTGTTTGATGCATGCAGTTCTTAACCTCGAACATTTTTGGAAGTCCATGGTTTATTTATTAACTGCTATGAGAGTTTTAGGCACGTATTCTCATATTTAACAATGATAAAAAAGTATTTATGTTTTTACTTGAAAGGAGCAAGCAAATCAATCCCACCAAGACACCAATCTTTGTATGTATACATCCAAGAAACCAAATTTCTAAAGATTGTCATTTTTGATTCTGTAATCTTCCAAGAATTTCAGCAAAAACAGACTAAAGTAGAACATGAAATAAATCATCAGGATAAAAGGACAAAATTGTTAAGGACCAACAGATTTTGTTTATTTTAAAGTCAATCTGAAATATCCTGCTTTTAAGAAAAATAAGACTTAAGGTAGGACTTCCCTGGTGGTCCAGTGGTTAAGACTCCACGCTTTCACTGCATGGGGCATGGGCCTATCCCTGGTCAGGGAAGTTCCACATGCCTCGCAGTGTGGCCAAAAAGAAAAAAAAAAAGACTTAAGGTAGACAGCAAGTAATGTGTGTGTGAAGTGGACAATATTATTCATCAAAATGAGCCATTCTAGGAACCTAATGGCAGTAAAAACTATAAATGTATAAGAACTAAAGAACAAGTCATTTATAGAGACCTGTCAGGAGAGAAAATGATGTGATTACAACAAAGTGAGAATAAAATTTTTCCCATTGTGGGTTTTCTTAGAATTTCAGGTATAAAATAAGACATGAAACTGTCATCAATGAAATAACAATTTGGCTCAAATCTGAAAAATTATACACACACTTTTTTTTCACAATATGCAGGAAACAAGCCCCTGAATTGAATATAGTAGCAGTTCATGCATTTGGAATCATGAATTGAATCATTCCAAACTTTAAAACCAAGCATTCTTTTTCAGAGAGCTGTTTTTGGATTCATTATGGGAATGCTCTGCAGTCAAACCTTGGGTGTTACATTGGTCGTTTTGTAAAAAGCCCACATGGTCATCTGGATTTCTATTGTACTATATTCTCTAGAATATTCCTGGGACTTCAAAGTCAGTGAAGCATCATGGAAATACCATATTTGGGCAAGCAGTTCTTCACCCAGCACTTTTATGTACAGCCCTCAAGCTTGTCAATACCAAGACACCAAATCCCCTTTTTACTCTAATCTCAATGCCATGTGTCTTCAAATATTTAGCAATAAAAAATTTAAAAGATTTTCCTTTTCTCTTCATACAAATACCCCCGTCCCTCGTGCCAAAGAAAACTTAATTTTGTGACTTTTGATGTCCAAACCACTAGAATTGATGACTTCTGGAAGCCTCAAAGGAGAGACCATGGTGTGTGTACATGTGGTCCACAGCCATCACCATAGATTCCAACGCAGGCTCGTGAGCCTCAAAGGGCGAGTGTAAACAAAAGTTTCTCATTAAACCTGAGTCTAGCATTAGTAAGATTGTCCAAAGATTACATTTAAAGATAACTGAAGTGTTACTATATTCCTTTGTGCAGCCCAGCCATGACCCTAATTAATGTGTCTAAGGTGGACATGTATTTCTTCAAGTAATGGGTGGTTTTGTTTGGACAATTAGACCAAGCTAACAAGGAAATTTTCCAACAAACCAAGTCATAAAAAGTACATTATTCAGCATTATTATGAGTTAAGCAGTATTTATTACCTGAACTTTACAATACTCTATTATCAATCATTACCTGCCATTAAGGTATGTTAACATGAGATCAAAGAGAGAAGCCAAGCTAAACAAACAGTCATGTCTACAAGTCACTTTAGTGCTGTTCATTTAAAGAGAGGCAAATGCCTTGAACTTAAGGATGGACAATTTGCATTTAGCCAGAAGATGCAAATCAGTTGCACTGTGGCAAGGCAGTGATTATATAAATTCCATGCTTGTTATTCAGTTGACAAGACAAAGCTGGTTTCCAGGGAATTTCTAAAAGAAAAAATGTAATCAAAGTAAAATGTACGATACAAAAGTCCAGTTTAGATGGGTGCTAGTAAAGACTCATTGCCGCATCAATTCTCAGCAACAATGCTGCCTTGGCAGTCACTAAAAATGATGATATCAACTGAATGGATCTAAAGAGGAGACCAAATGTTTTTAGCAAAGTTGTAAAACCTTGGCAACCACCTCCTGAACAAACACTCTGAAAGCTCAGAAGTCTAAGACAAGCTTACAATGCCCTGACTTTAAAATATATTCATGTCACCACTTCTTCCTTCTTACCCTGGAGCCAAGAGCACAAACAAGATTTCTGGAAGGTACCCCTTTGAAAGTACATTCCTCCTCCTTCATTCCAGAAGCACGTGATCCCATCCTTTCTGAAATAAAGCTCTTTCATTAATGTCTGTTGGTTTCCTACCCCATGTCCTATAGCTGATATTCAAAATTCAAGAGATGTTCAACTTCAGCTCAAATTTATCTACAAATATCTGGAAAAACTCTTTAATACTTCTTGTTATACAAAATACAGGAAAGTGTCTGAGGATGAGACATCCTTTCAAGTCTATAACTACTTTTTCTGACTGTCTAACGTGGACAATATACATCATGGCAAAGGAAAAGATGCCATATTCTTATTTCCTTTACATTTAACATTAGGCAATCCAGCAGACTTAATGTGACATTTTTGCTTATTGTAGATCACTAGTGGACAATCATTTTCCAAGTTACGTTGCTTACAGGGATTCTTAAAAGTGACTAAATAAGTCACTTAGGACCGACCCCTAGCCAATCAGCAAAGTATATTGAGCACCTCACTGCAACAGGGGATCACAATAGGACAAAACTTGGCCTCCATCTCATGCGGTGCAAGACTATATACATAGAAAGAGGGCTAACACCTTTGGCCAGGGGTGGGAGGAGCAATGAGAGCACAGGGAGGAGTGGATGTCATGGGCTGGTGGGTAAGCCACTGATCATATATTCATTCAGTGCACATGGGAACAGAACTCTAAGTTAGCCACTGAGCAGGTAGGATGCAAGCTGGGATGGGTAGTCTTCAGACAAGCGAACAGGGGCAAGGTGCAGCCATTCTCAGTGGTCCAAGGACTCGAGCAAACTTCCTATATATATATGGGTGACCCTTCCTTTTCTTCCAAGAGAGCTGGGTTATAGGAACACATATGGCATAAACAGACCAATGTGACAGCTGTAGAGAGGATTTGCATGGGCCCTGAGGAGGGATTTGTAAGTTTGGAATGTATGTTTGGTACCAAATTGTGAAAGTGAAGGCCAGGCTTAGAAGAAGGAAGTTGATCCAGTTAAGTAGTGTTTATCCCTGTTGGTTTCTAAAGAGGGGAATGACATGAAGAAGATGGCATTTAGGAAAGATTCATTTGGTGGGGAAGTATAGGGGAGGCTGGAGTATGGAGGCTGGAAGCCAGGAGGCTAGACCGGAAGTTATCATGTCAGCCATCTCTACAGGGATGTGGCGTGGGGACGTAGAATGTTGTGAATGGCAATGTGTGGAAAACTGGAAAGAACAGAGCAATGACGGAGAGTATTCCAAAGCTTGGAGCCATCGCTGTGTGTGACAAACATGAATGCTGGGGTGCTAGAGTAGTGATAACTGATCGTCCCCTAATTTTCATTCTCCCTTACTAACAGAACCCTGAATTTAGAGGCAACATTGCAAAATGGTTAAAATCACACATTTTGGAACCAGACAGTGAGGGTTTGAATGTCACCCCCATCACTTACTATCTGATGACCTTGGGTGAGTTACTCCATGTCTCTGTGCTTGGTTACCTTATCTGTAAAATGGGAATAATTCTAGTTCTTATCTCATGGGGTTGTTCTATGCCAACGTGTGCAAAGCTCTTAGAACAGTGCTTGGTTCCAGGAAGCACTATGTAAGCATCAGCTGTTATTATTAGCTGAGCACATGGCCTGAGCACTTCCAGCTATGTGCAGCTATATGGCTACATTATGGTCATTAGAGTGTAAGCGGAAATGACGTTTACAGCTTTCAGTGAACCCTTGTAGGGTCCCACTTCCCCCTCCTAATGGTAGGATTATGGACATGATGAAACCATGAGAAGGAAGCTGTGTGTTGCTAATGCTGTGACCTGCCATGTCAGCTCTGGTCTGCTTATGCTCAGATTATTGCCTGAGAAAAATGAACCTCTATCTGATTTAAGCCACTATTATTTGAGGTCTTGGTTATAACACTGACCTGTATTCAAATACATACTGATAATTTTTCTGGACCTGGATGAAGCCTCTGGGGGACCTCTGTATTACTGCAAGGGGGCTTGTCTCCAGGACTTGGCTGCTAGAGGTGAAGAAAGACCCCCCACCTGCCACTGCTCAGAATGATCTGGGGTTCCCGTCTGTCTGTCTGTCCATAGCAATTAGACTTTTAGCTCACTTCACCCAGCTCGATTCACCTGCAGAAGAGGGCAGGACCTTCCCTGCTCCTTGGCCCCCAGGCTGGGAGACAGCTATGTGTTTCCTCTCAGTGTGTCTTCTATACTCATTTTAACTTGATTTTCATCCACATAAAAATATTGGTGTTCAAGGACAGCACTGTGACTCATCCATGTTGTCACCTATTATCACCAACGGCCGTGGCTGAATTGCTAAGAAAATGATGCAGCCACAAAAAGACAATGGGAGAGGTGGCACTGAATGTGAGGTGGTTGTGGGACATAAAAGGAAATGGCCAGCTACAGTAAATTCCCCATCCAATCCTTCCTCACTATGACTGCCATTTGAAACTCTCTAATGAATTATTTGATCCTGCCTCTCCTTGCTCTAAAACCTTTACTGGACCTACACAGCATTTTTTGTTGTTGTTGTTTTAAGTGGAAACAACTAGGTTAAGGCTGAAGATCTCAAAGTCCTCTACGATCTGATACCAATATTTCATACTAACTTTAGTTCACATTTCTTCCTTTACAAAACCCATATTTTATTCACATCAAGCTGCTAACTCTTCCCTTTTTCCTGTCCCTTTGTGGTTCTTTATACCATTCCTTTTTTTCTGGAATGACTCTCCTCTTGCCCCTGACTTCTCACCACTGAAATCTAATCCATTCTTCAATAAACAGATGAAATATTTTTCCTCATGAAAGAGCTCTGGTCACAGTCAGCTGATCTGTCTGATTACCATCGTTTTAGATTTCTCGTCTTAATTTCACATGCTGCCTCAAATTATGTATTTGTTAATGCCCTATACCTCCTACCACTTTGTAGGAAGCCCAGGATCTTAAGAGTCCTTTTCTGATTTCCTCACACTGCATGGACCAGTGCCTCATACATTTGTTGAAACAGTGGGCTTGTGACGAACACAGGACACTACAGGAATAATGGAGTCCTTCTTTTGGATTTTGCATAAGACCCTGCAAGAAAGAAGCTCTTTTTACTCCTTTGTGGAATAGTTAAACTGGATGAATGTAAGCCTGAAGATTCTACATGAACGAAGGAAGCATTTGGAATGAAGGAGAAAAGCAATAAGGCTATTACTTAGAAATAGAATGAGGGAGAGAAGGCAAGCCAAGGACGTCATGTAGGTCAATGTGGTCACAAAGACAGCTCCAGCCCCAGGCTTCCCCAGATCTGGGACCTAGTAAGTTTCCTTTGGTGTTCTTGCTTGTTTGAGGCAGGTTCTATTCCTTGTGAATAAGAGTCCTTACCATTTACACATGCTGACAGGCTTATCGTATTTTGAAGCATATAAGATAAAGTTACCCTGAACACATTCCTGCTGTGTTTCTCAACATCTGTGAGGCACAACGTATGTTCTTCTAAAAACTCTCACTATCCTGCTTCACTTAAACTGAGGGTATTTGATAAACACATCAGATTGTTTGAAAAGTGCTTATTATCCACCCTATCAATTATTGATAAGAGACTTAAATTTCATGAAAAAAATCCATAGACTAGTGAGGCCATTACACTACACCGTTTCTCAACCCCCAAATTTGTGGGATTTCTGAACCTCTTGACCACTTCAAAGGTCACATTTCTAATGGCCCAGTAAAGTACCCTGGTATAGTTCTACATGCCTGAAAAACTAGAGAGCAGCTTCTAATAGATGGGTCTTCTGCCTCTAATGAAAAGGAAACATTCATCCCCAGAAATCCTGTATATCATTGCAGAGAAACCAACTTCTGCTCATGCTGCCAAAGACTTCAGAAGTGCTATGCTTACAAATTCATCAATCATGACTGCAGATTCTAAAAGAGGACAGGTCACACACTCTTCACACATTTTATTTTTTTTTAACATCTTTATTGGAGTATAATTGTTTTACACAGTTGTGTTAGTTTCTGCTGTATAAAAAACTGAATCAGCTATACCTATACTTATATCCCCATATCCCTTCCCTCTTGCATCTCCCTCCGACCCTCCCTATCCCACCCCTCTAGGTGGTCACAAAGCACAGGGCTGATCTCCCTGTGCTATGTGGCTGCTTCCCACTAGCTATCTATTTTACATTTGGTAGTGTATATAAGTCCATGTCACTCTCTCACTTTGTCCCAGCTTACACTTCCCCCTCCCCGTGTCCTTAAGTCCACTCTCCACATCTGCGTCTTTATTCCAGTCCTGCCCCTAGGTTCTTCAGAACCATTTTTTTTTTAGATTCCATATATATGTGGTAGCATACAATATTTGTTTGTCTCTTTCTGACTTACTTCACTCTGTATGACAGTCTCTAGTTCAATCCACCTCACTACAAATAACTCAATTATGTTTCTTTTTATGGCTGAGTAATATTCCATAGTATATATGTGCCACATCTTCTTTATTCATTCAGCTCTCGATGGACACTTAGGTTGCTTCCATGTCCTCGCTATTGTAAATAGAGCTGCAATGAACATTGTGGTACATGACTCTTTTTGAATTATGGTTTTCTCAGGGTATATGCCCAGTAGTGGGATGGTAGGGTCATATGGTAGTTCTATTTTTAGTTTTTAAGGAACCTCCTCCATACAGTTCTCCATAGTGGCTGTATCAATTTACAATCCCACCCACAATTTACATTCCCTCCCACAGTGTAGGAGGGTTCCAGTTTTTCCACACCCTCTCCAGCATTTATCGTTTACAGATTTTTAGATGATGGCCATTCTGACAGGTGTGAGGTGATACCTCATTGTAGTTTTGACTTGCATTTCTCTAATGATTAGTGATGTTGAGCATCCTTTCATGTGTTTGTTGGCAGTCTGTATATCTTCTTTGGAGAAATGTCTATTTAGGTCTTCTGCCCATTTTTGGATTGGGTTGTTTGTTTTTTGGATATTGAGCTGCATGAGCTGCTTATAAATTTTGGAGATTAATCCTTTGTCAGTTGCTTCGCTTGCAAATATTTTCTCCCATTCTGAGGGATGTCTTTTGGCCTTGTTTATGGTTTCCTTTGCCGTGCAAAAGCTTTTAAGTTTCATTAGGTCCCATTTGTTTATTTTTCTTTTTATTTCCATTTCTCTACGAGGTGGCTCTTGCTGTGATTTATGTCATAGAGTGTCCTGCCTATGTTTTCCTCTAAGAGTTTTACAGTGTCTGGCCTTACATTTAGGTCTTTAATCCATTTTGAGTTTATTTTTGTGTACAGTGTTAGGGACTGTTCTAATTTCACTCTTTTACATGTAGCTGTCCAGTTTTCCCAGCACCACTTATTGAAGAGGCTGTCTTTTCTCCATTGCATACTCTTGCCTCCTTTATCAAAAATAAGGTGACCATATGTGAGTGGGTTTATCTCTGGGCTTTCTATCCTGTTGCATTGATCTGTATTTCTGTTTTTGTGCCAGTACCATACTGTCTTGATTACTGTAGCTTTGTAGCATAGTCTGAACTGCGGGAGCCTGATTCCTCCAGCTGAGTTTTTCTTTCTCAAGATTGCTTTGGCTATTCGGGGTCTTTTGTGTTTCCATACAAATTGTGCAATTTTTCGTTCTCGTTCTGTGAAAAAAGCCATTGGTAGTTTGATAGAGATTGCACTGAATCTGTAGATTGCTTTGGGTAGTATAGTCATTTTCACAATGTTGATTCTTCCAATCCAAGAACATGGTATATCTCTCCATCTGTTTGTATCATCTTTACTTTCTTTCATCAGTGTCTTATAGTTTTCTGCATACAAGTCTTTTGTCTCCTTAGGTAGGTTTATTCCTAGGTATTTTATTCTATTTGTTGCAGTGGTAAATGGGAGTGTTTCCTTAATTTCTCTTTCAGATTTTTCATCAATAGTGTATAGGAATGAAACAGATTTCTGTGCATTAATTTTGTACTCTTCTTCTTTACCAGATTCATTGATTAGCTCTAGTAGTTTTCTTGTAGCATCTTTGGAATTCTCTATGTTTAGTATCATGTCATCTGCAAACAGTGACAGTTTTACTTCTTCTTTTCTGATTTGGGTTCCTTTTATTTCTTTTTCTACTCTGATGGCTGTGGTTAAAATTTCCAAAACTATGTTGAATTACAGTGGTGAGGGTAGGCAACCTTGTTTTGTTCCTGATCTTAGTGGAAATGGTTTCAGTTTTTCACCATTGAGAATGATGTTGGCTGTGGGTTTGTCATATATGGCCTTTATTATGTTGAGGTAAGTTCCCTCTATGCCTACTTTCTGGAGAGTTTTTATCATAAATGGGTGATGAATTTTGTCAAAAGCATTTTCTGCATCTATTGAGATGATCGTATGGTTTTTCTCCTTCAATTTGTTAATATGGTGTATCACATTGATTGATTTCATTTATGGAAGAATCCTTGCATTCCTGGGTTAAGCCCTACTTGATCATGGTGTATGATCCTTTTACTGTGCTGTTGGATTCTGTTTGCATCTATGTTCATCGGTGATATTGGTGTTTAGTTTTCTTTGTTTGTGACATCTTTGTCTGCTTTTGGTATCAGGGTGATGGTGGCCTCGTAGAGTAAGTTTGGGAGTGTTCCTCTCTCTGCTATATTTTGGAAGAGTTTGAGAAGGATAGGTGTTAGCTCTTCTCTAAATGTTTGATAGAATTCGCCTGTGAAGCCATCTGGTCCTGAACTTTGGTTTGTTGGAAGATCTTTAATCACAGTTTCAATTTCAGTGTTTGTGATTGGTCTGTTTACGTTTTCTGTTTCTTCCTGGTTCAGTCTTGGAAGGTTGTTTTTTTTAGGAATTTGTCCATTTCTTCCAGGTTGTACATTTTATTGGCATAAAGATGCTTGCAGTAATCTCTCATGATCCTTTGTATTTCTGCCGTGTCAGCTGTTACTTCTCCTTTTTCATCTCTAATTCTGTTGATTTGAGTCTTCTTCCTTTTTTTCTTGAAGAGTCTGGCTAATGCTTTATCAATTTTGTTTATCTTCTCAAAGAACCAGCTTTTAGTTTTATTGATATTTGCTATTGTTTCCTTCATTTCTTTTTCATTTATTTCTGATCTGATCTTTATGATTTCTTTCCTTCTGCTAACTTAGGGCTTTTTTGTTTTTCTTTGCCTAATTGCTTTAGGTGTAAGTTTAGGTTGTTAATTTGAGATGTTTCCTGTTTCTTGAGGTGTTACTGTATTGCTATAAACTTCCCTCTTAGAACTGCTTTAGTGCATCCCACAGGTTTTGGGTCCTCATGGTTTCATTGTTATTTGTTTCTAGGTATTTTTTGATTTCCTCTGATTTCGTCAGTGATCTCTTGGTTATTTAGTAACATATTGTTTAGCCTCCATGTGTTCGTATTTTTTACAGTTTTTTTCCTGTAATTGATATCTAGTCTCATAGCGTTTTGGTCAGAAAAGATACTTGATATGATTTCAGTTTTTTAAATTTACCAAGGCTTGATTTGTGACTCAAGATACGATCTATCCTGAAGAATTTTCCATGAGCACTTGAGAAGAAAGTGTATTCTGCTGGTTTTGGATGGAATGTCCTATAAATATCAATTAAATTCATCTTATTTAATGTGTCATTTAAAGCCTGTGTTTCCTTATTTATTTTCATTTTGGTTGATCTATTGGTGAAAGTGGGGTGTTGAAGTCCCCTACTATGACTGTGTTACTGTTGATTTCCCCTTTTATGCCTGTTAGCATTTGCCTGATGTATTGAGGTGCTCCTATGTTGGGTGCATAAATATTTACAATTGTTGTATCTTCTTGGCGTGATCCCTTGATCATTATGTAGTGTCCTTCTCTGTCTCTTGTAATCATCTTTATTTTAAAGTCTATTCTGTCTGATATGAGAATTGCTACTCCAGCTTTCTTTTGGTTTCCATTTGCATGGAATATCTTTTTCCATTCCCTCACTTTCAGTCTGTATGTGTCCCTAGGTCTGAAGTAGGTCTCTTGTAGACAGCATATATATGGGTCTTGTTTTTGTATCCATTCAGTCAGTCTATCTTTTGGTGGGAGCATTTAATCCATTTACATTTAAGGTAATTATCAATATGTATGTTCCTATTACCATTTGCTTAATTGTTTTGGGTTTGTTATTGTACGTCTTTTCCTTCTCTTGTGTTTCCTGCCTAGAAAAGTTCCTTTAGCATTTGTTGTAAACGTGGTTTGGTAGTGAATTCTCTTGGCTTTTGCTTGTCTGTAAAGGTTTTAATTTCTCCGTCAAATCTGAATGAGATCCCTGCTGGGTAGAGTAATCTTGGTTGTAGGTTTTTCCCTTTCATCACTTTAAATATATCCTGCCACTCCCTTCTGGCCTGCAGAGTTTCTGCTGAAAGATCAGCTGTTAACCTTATGGATATTCCTTTGTATGTTAATTGCTGCTTTCCCCTTGCTGCTTTCAATATTTTTTCTTTGTATTTAATTTTTGAGAGTTTGATCAATATGTGTCTTGGCACGATTCTCCTTGTATTTATCCTGTATGGGACTCTCTGTGCTTCCTGGACTTGATTGACCATTTCCTTTCCCATATTAGGGAAGTTTTCAACTATAATCTCTTCAAATATTTTCTCAGTCCCTTTCTTTTTCTCTTCTTCTTCTGGGACCCCAATAATTCAAATGTTGGTGCGTTTAATGTTGTCCCAGAGGTCTCTGAGACTGCCCTCAATTCTTTTCATTCTTCTTTGTTTATTCTGCTCTGCAGTAGTTATTTCCACCATTTTATCTTCCACGTCACTTCTCTGTTCTTTTCCTCAGTGATTCTGCTATTGATTCCTTCTAGAGTATTTTTAATTTCATTTATTGTGTTGTTCATCACTGTTTGTTTGCTCTTTAGTTCTTCTAGGTCCGTATTAAACATTTCTTGTATTTTCTCCATTCTATTTCCAAGATTTTGGATCATCTTTACTGTCATTACTGTGAATTCTTTTTCAGGTAGACTGCCTATTTCCTCTTCATTTGTTTGGTCTGGTGGGTGTTTACCTTGCTGCTTCATCTGCTGCGTATTTGTCTTCTCATTTTGCTTGACTTACTGTGTTTGGGGTCTCCTTTTCGCAGGCTACAGGTTCATAGTTCCTGTTGTTTTGGGCGTCTGCCCCCAGTGGGTAAGGTTGGTTCAGTGGGTTGTGTAGGTTTCCTGGTGGAGGGGACTGGTGCCTCTGTTCCAGTGGATGAGGCTGGATCTTGTCTTTCTGGTGAGCAGGGGTGTCTGTTAACTTATTATGATTTTAGGCAGCCTCTTTGCTAGTGGGTGGGGTTGTGTTCCTGTCTTGCTAGTTGCTTGCCATGGGGTGTCCAGCACTATAGCTTGCAGGTCGTTGAGTGCAGCTGGGTCTTAGTGTTGAGATGGAGCCACCTGGGAGACCTCTCACTGATTGATATTACGTGGGGCTGGGAGGTGTCTGGTGGTCCAATGTCCTGAACTCAGCTCTCTCATGTCAGAGGCTCAGGCCTCACAGCTGGCCAGGGCACCAAGACCCTATCAGCCACACGGCTGTTGGGAAGTCTGAGGTCTTCTTCCAGCGTTCAGTAGGTGTTCTGTAGGAGTTGTTCCACATGTACATGTATTTTTGATGTATTTTTGGGGAGGAAGGTTATCTCCACATCTTACTCCTCCGCCATCTTGAAGGTCCTCTCTCTTTACACCTTTTAAAATGAAGTTGAGGAACAGTACCCACCACCTGGCATTATGTCAGTAAAATCTAGGAGTTGTATAATTTTCAGAAGACCAGGGGAAATGCCTCTAGTTAATTCAGAAATGGAAATGGCTATACCGATGCAACCATAAGTCAGTTAATGGATAAAGATACTTATTTTTTGCAACATTATTTCAGAAGTCCTTTTTGTTGTCCCAGATTTAAACCAAGACATATTCATCAAGTCTGTACTAATATACAGCTGATGGTTCTAGAAGTTTTGTTGTGAAATGCTCCCTTATAGGAAGTTCCAACGTATCAGTGGAAGGGAGAGTAAAAATTCTCTTGGGAAGAAATTCGTTCATACCTCTAGGAATCACAGCCTAAAGCATTCACACCATTAGAAGAGCCTGCAATCTGAAAACTACCATGTGATTTTTCTGAGCATTTTCTTAGGAAGATGGAAGAGGCATCAGTGTCTCTCCATGTGGTTCTATCCATTGCACCAGATCTCTTGAAAATTTTGAAAATAATAAAGAGTCTGAAAATCTAATCAAACTAGACACCCAGTAGCCAGTAAGTGACCCCAGTTGGGTAGGTACTGAAACTTAACAGTATACTGAGACCCTGAGGTGACTTCTGACCACACCAGTCACTATCAAAGCCTGTAATTCTTCTTGTCTTTCATGGCTTGTTGGGGGAATTTGTGTGTGTGTGTTTGTGTGTGTGTGCAAAATCTGGTCTCACTTAAGTTTATCAACAGTTGATTATTGAGGATACTCTTCAGACCTTTTTCTAATACTTCACAGACATCATGCTTTCTGAGATCCCAAGGATACTCTTCAGTTTTGAAGTGTTCTAAACTCACAGATCAATCAAGGAAAAGCTTGAGGGCAGATTTAGGGAAATCTTCCATTACTTCAGTGTATCAAATATCAAAGGAACATAAAGATATGTGAGGTTACATATTCCAAGACCATATTACCTTATTAGAAACTAGCTGGATAACCTTAAGCAAGTAACTTAGCCTCTCAGAGCTCTAGTTTCCTCATCTGTACAATAGGAATAAAATACTTTACTCACAGAACCATTACAAGGGTTTAATAAGACATAATACACATAATACATGTGAATGCAAATAGCACACTGCCTGGCAGCCAGTGAAGTTTTAGTAAATATGGTTGCCATGTGTCTGGTTTTAAACCAGACAGTTCAGTATTAGAGTTTTCTTTCTGAGAAATAGATTAAGAAAAGACCAGACATATAAATGTAAATATGAGTAAGTGCTATTATTACTACCATGACATGTCTTATGCATGAATTCTGAGCTTCCTCTCACTAGGACAGTTCGCCACGAGGAATGAGAGAGAGCACACTCCACCAAGACATGCTTCAAGCACAACCACACGGGAGAGCCCAGTACACACTTTGCCAAGTACCAAATTCCACTGCCACTGTGAGCCAGGTGCGAGGGGTAAGCCCTGCAGTTGTTCTTATTGTTTCCTTTTACAGGTACAATTCCTTACAGTGTGTTTTATTTCATCTCCTTGTGGTCCTTTCCAGTAAGAGATATTTGGCAGTTTAATACTAATGAACTGACTGCTTAAAAATTAAGAATATTGAGTTTTTAATTCAATTCCCAAATTGCTTTAAAAAAGTCAGTATTTTTTCCAGTAAGAAATTTATTTTTACCAAAATTAACAATTTTTGTCATTAATTCACACGCGTTCTGGACAGGTCAGCACAGTAACTCCTGTGTCCACATTCCCTCGAGTTTGAACTTGTTTTGCCCAAAGACCTCTGCTCAGGAAAGCCCAAATGGCCTATTGCTGCTTGCAGGTGGCACCCCTCCATAAGATCAAAGTGTGATCATGACCTCAATGCCCACTTGAGACAGAAGTCTAATCAACTTTGCTGGCCTGGGTGATACTTACCCAATTTGGATTACATGTCATTTCCACCAAAGAGAGACAAGCCTTGTTGAACTTCTCCATTGCCTACTGGAAAAACTGTGCCACACTGTTGGACTCAACAGCCTAAAGTTGCTTTCTAGAATGTCAAACATATATTGTTTTCTAACCTAATTTTAACACACACTTCAGTTTCTTTCCAAAGGCATCTCACCTGATAGTGCTAGGCCCCTGATTATCCTCAAAATACCAGAGACCTCAAATGCTCTCTCCCCAAGAAGAATGTGACCTATAGAACAACCACACCCCAACGGAAGTTTTAAACACTTCCCAGGGGTGAAGTCGAGATTTCCAAAGGATATGAGGTTAGGCCCTTACAGTCTGTACTGAACCCAATCTTGGGAGAAGATCTCCTTTCTCAGGAAAAGCCTGCTCGCTGAGTTGTTGCCTAGAAATGTAGCACTGATGTCCATGACCATGTGCCTGTGCTCAAGCTTAGAAGAGTGAAGTTGGATATAGTTCCTCGGTTCTGTGGTTCTCCTGCCACCGTAAGTTCTTATGTCCCATGATTTGATTGACCCAATTTAGACTAAGTAGGTTGAACAATTAATTGCTCAGGGTGACTGTGGATTCATGGCTTTAATTGGGATGAAGGAGGTTTTCCATATGGCAAATATTTGAGGCATTCGACAATTATACAAACTATGTACATTCAGTTATCCTTCAAAAAGGGCATTTTAAGAACGTGTTATTTTAGAATCTGACATCATGCCATCCTTAGTTCTTCCACAGAAGTGAGGGAAGAGTAGTGTTTTAGTCAGTTTGAGCTACTGTAACATAATGCAAAAGACTGTATGGCTAAACCCTAAATATTTATTTCTCACATTCTGGAGACTGGGAGGTCTGAGATCAAGGTGCCAGCAGATTTAACATCTGGTGAGGGCCTGCTCCCTCGTTTGTAGATGGGATCCTCTTGCTGTATCCTCACATGGCAGAGAAAGAAAAAGCTCTGGTCTCTCTTGTTCTGCTGAGAATGACACTAATCCCATCATAAGGACCCCAAGCTCATAATCTCATCTAAACTTAATTACCTCCCAAAGTCTCCAGATGGGGGTTGGGGGTTGGGGCTTCAATTTATGGATCTGGGGGGGGGGGGACACAAATAATCTGTAGCAGGTAGAGAAGAAAGAAGGCTGGAAGCTACATTTGGTGGCTTAGACTGCATTCTTTTTTATTCTAACGTAATTTGATTCACATTTTATTATAAGAGTAATACATGCTCATTATAGAAAAATGTTGAAAATATTTTAAAAGGATGATTTAATCAAAATCACATAGCTTTTTTTTTTAACTTCAGGACTTCCCAGTCCTTTAATATGCAAACACATGTTACATCAAGAATGCTTTTCCACAGACCACCTATTCATTGTTCCAAGAAACACAGCTTAGGAGATGCTATTCTAGGGATGCTCATAGTTTAGGACATAATTTTACACTATGCTAACAATTTTTGTAAATTCTTCCTTGGGAATTATTTTGCTAGTGAGGTGCAGCTTGAGAAGGAGATGGAAAGCTACAATACACACCACTGAGTAAAGAGCACATGGAGAGCCAGAAGTAGGATGAAGATGAAGACAGGAGACATCTGGTCCCAGGATGACAAACATTTCTTGCTTTATAACTGGCCCAAGCATGTACTATCTTTGCAGATAAATAAGCTCAGATACAGTGCTATGCCTTGTACTGTATCCTGCTTTCCCTCACTTACATGTTCTTCATCCCTTCACTTCAAAAGCCCATTGTGGTAAAAACTCCACTCTGCATATACTTGTTGGGAATTACATGTTAAATACAAATAGTCCCAATGTCCAGTTCAGGATTTCCATTTCTACCCCTCTTTTTAAACTTCACCTTTTGGAGGATGACTCTCTCACTATTTGATGCAAAGACAGATCTCTTGTTTTTTCTTTCTGTAGCATATCAGAAAGTCTTACAGAATATGGTCCCATGTTCTCTGTTTTACAATTCTTTACATCTACATTTTCTCTGACTTTCTTAACTTTCAAAGAGACTGCCCTAAATAGATGTCTCTGCCTTAACATTTGGGCCAGCAGTTCTGGTGACCCTAGCTCTAAGAGGCACACTACCAATATCGCAAGTGCACATCCGCGAAGTCACTTCCATGTGCCTGACACTGCGCTAAGCAAGTTACATAGATTATCTCATCTAATCCTTACCCAATCAAACCAAACCAAATCAGATGTTTGCAATCCCCTTTCCACAGATAAGGACGCCTAGGCTTGGCAACTTTTCCATAATTTCACAGTGACAGAGCAGGATTTGAATCCAGGGCTTTCTGACTCCAAAACTCATGCTTTTACCTATTACCCTCATAATCATAGTCTAGAGCAATGCTTTTCAAAACTTGGTCCCTGAAACAGCAGCAGCAGCAGCACTTGGGACCTTGTTACAAATGTAAATTCTCAGGCCCGACTCCAGAAAGATCAAAAACTCTACAGAGACCTTCAAGATGGTGGAGGAGTAAGACCTGGAGATCACCTTCCTCCTCACTAATACATCAGAAATACATTTACATGTGGAACAACTCCTAAAGAACACCTACTGACTGCTGGCAGAAGACCTCAGACTTCCCAAAAGCCGTGTGGCTGACAGGGTCTTGGTGCTCCAGCCAGATGTCAGGCCTGTGCCTCTGAGGTGGGAGAGCTGAGTTCAGGACATTGGTCCACCAGAGAACTCCTGGCTCCACATAATACCAAATGGCAAAAGCTCTCCCAGAGACCTCCATCTCAACAATAAGACCCAGCTCCTTTCAACAAGCAGCAAGCTCCAGTGCTGGACCCCCTATGTCAAACAACTAGCAAGACAGGAACACAATCCCACCCATTAGCAGAGAGGCTGCCTAAAATCATAATAAGGTCACAGAGACCCCAAAACACACCACTGGATGCACTCCTGCCCACCAGAAAGACAAGATCCAGCCTCATCCACCGGAACACAGGAACTAGTCCCCTTCACCAGGAAGCCTACACAACCCACTAAACCAACCTCACCCACTGGGGGCAGACACCAAAAACAACGCAGACTACGAACCTGCAGCCTACAAAAAGGAGACCCCAAACACAGTAAGTTAAGCAAAATGAGAAGACAGAGAAACACACAGCAGATGAAGCAGCAAGGTAAACACCCACCAGACCAAACAAATGAAGAGGAAATAGGCAGTCTACCTGAAAAAGAATTCACAGTAATGACAGTAAAGATGATCCAAAATCTTGGAAATAGAATGGAGAAAATACAAGAAATGTTTAATACGGACCTAGAAGAACTAAAGAGCAAACAAACAGTGATGAACAACACAATAAATGAAATTAGAAATTCTCTAGAAGGAATCAATAGCAGAATAACTGAGGAAAAGAACAGAGAAGTGACGTGGAAGATAAAATGGTGGAAATAACTACTGCAGAGCAGAATAAACAAAGAAGAATGAAAAGAATTGAGGAAAGTCTCAGAGACCTCTGGGACAACATTAAATGCAACAACACTTGGAATTATAGGGGTCCCAGAAGAAGAAGAGAAAAAGAAAGGGACTGAGAAAATATTTGAAGAGATTATAGTTGAAAACTTCCCTAATACGGGAAAGGAAATGGTCAATCAAGTCCAGGAAGCACAGAGAGTCCCATACAGGATAAATTCAAGGAGAAATATGCCAAGACACATATTAATCAAATGATCAGAAATTAAATACAAAGAAAAAATATTGAAAGCAGCAAGGGAAAAGCAACAAATAACATACAAGGGAATCCCCATAAGGTTAACAGCTGATCTTTCAGCAGAAACTCTGCAAGCCAGAAGGGAATGGCAGGACATATTTAAAGTGATGAAAGGGAAAAGTCTACAACCAAGATTACTCTACCCAGCAAGGAGCTCATTCAGATTTGACGGAGAAATTAAAACCTTTACAGACAAGCAAAAGCTAAGAGAATTCAGCACCACCAAACCAGCTTTACAACAAATGCTGAAGGAACTTCTCTAGGCAGGAAACACAAGAGAAGGAGAAGACATACAATAACAAACCCAAAACAATTAAGAAAATGGTAATAGGAACATACATATCAATAATTACCTTAAATGTAAATGGATTAAATGCTTCCACCAAAAGACACAGATTGGCTGATGGCTGTTTATGGATACATAAACAAGCCCCATATATATGCTGTCTTTAAGAGAGCCACTTCAGACCTAGGGAAACATACACACATACTGAAAGTGAGGGAACAGAAAAAGATATTCCATACAAATGGAAATTAAAAGAAAGCTGGAGTGGCAATTCTCATATCAGACAGAATAGACTTTAAAATAAAGACTATTACAAGAGACAAAAGGACAATACATGATGATCAAAGGATCACTCCAAGAAGATATAACAATTGTAAATATTTACGCACCCAACATAGGAGCACCTCAATACATCAGGCAAATGCTAACAGGCATAAAAGGGGAAATCGACAGTAACACAGTCATAGTAGGGGACTTTAACACCCCACTTTCACCAATAGACAGATCATCCAAAATGAAATTAAATAGGGAAACACAAGCTTTAAATGATACATTAAAGAAGACAGACTTAATTGATCTTTATAGCACATTCCATCCAAAAACAACAGAATACACTTTCCTCTCAAGTGCTCATGCAATATTCTCCAAGATAGATGATATCTTGGGTCACAAATCAAGCCTTGGTAAATTTAAGACAATCGAAATCACACCAAGCATCTTTTCTAACCACAATGCTATGTGACTAGATAACAATTACAGGAAAAAATCTGTAAAAAATACAAACACATGGAGGCTAAACAATACACTACTTAATAACCAAGAGATCACTGAAGATATCGAGGAAATCAAAAAATACCTAGAAACAAATGACAATGAAAACATGATGACCCAAAACCTATGGAATGCACCAAAGCAGTTCTAAGAGGGAACTTTATAGAAATACAATTCTATCTCAAGAAACAAGAAACATCTCAAATAAACAATCTAAACTTACACCTAAAGCAATTAGAGAAAGAACAAAAAAAACCCCAAAGTTAGCAGAAGGATAGAAATCATAAAGATCAGATCAGAAATAAATGAAAAAGAAATGAAGGAAACAATAGCAAAGATCAATAAAACTAAAAGCTGGTTCTTTGAGAAGATAAACAAAATTGATAAACCATTAGCCAGACTCATTAAGAAAAAAAGTGAGAAGACTCACATCAACAGAATTAGAAATGAAAAAGGAGAAGTAACAACTGACACGGCAGAAATACAAAGGATCATGAGAGATTACTGCAAGCATCTTTATGCCAATAAAATAGACAACCTGGAAGAAATGGACAAATTCTTAGAAAAGCACAACCTCCCAAGACTGAACCAGGAAGAAACAGAAAACATAAACGGACCAATCATAAACACTGAAATTGAGACTATGATTAAAAATCTTCCAACAAACCAAAGTTCAGGACCAGATGGTTTCACAGGTGACTTCTATCAAACATTTAGAGAAGAGCTAACACCTATCTTTCTCAAACTCTTCCAAAATATAGCAGGGGGAGGAACACTCCCAAACTCATTCTACGAGGTCACCATCACCCTGATACCAAAACCAGACAAAGATGTCACAAACAAAGAAAACTACAGGCCAATATCACTGATGAACATAGATGCAAAAATCCTCAACAAAATACTAGCAAACGGAATCCAACAGCACATTAAAAGGATCATACACCATGATCAAGTGGGGTTTACCCCAGGATGCAAGGATTCTTCAATAAATGAAATCAACCAATGTGATATACCATATTAACAAATTGAAGGAGAAAAACCATACAATCATCTCAACAGATGCAGAAAAAGCTTTTGACAAAATTCATCACCCATTTATGATAAAAACTCTCCAGAAAGTAGGCATAGAGGGAACTTACCTCAACATAATAAAGGCCATATATGACAAATCATAGCCGACATCATTCTCAGTGGTGAAAAACTGAAACCATTTCCTCTAAGATCAGGAACAAGACAAGGTTGCCTACCCTTGCCATTGTTATTCAACATAGTTTTGGAAGTTTTAGCCACAGCCATCAGAGAAGAAAAAAGAAATATAAAAGGAACACAAATCGGAAAAAAAGAAATAAAACTGTCACTGTTTACAGATGACATGATACTATACATAGAAAATTCCAAAGATGCTACGAGAAAACTACTAGAGCTAATCAATGAATCTGGTAAAGTAGAAGAGTACAAAATTAATGCACAGAAATCTGTTTCATTCCTATACACTATTGATGAAAAATCTGAAAGAGAAATTAAGGAAACACTCCCATTTACCACTGCAACAAATAGAATAAAATACCTAGGAATAAACCTACCTAAGGAGACAAAAGACTTGTATGCAGAAAACTATAAGACACTGATGAAAGAAAGTAAAGATGATACAAACAGATGGAGAGATATACCATGTTCTTGGATTGGAAGAATCAACAATGTGAAAATGACTATACTACCCAAAGCAATCTACAGATTCAATGCAATCCCTATCAAACTACCAATGGTTTTTTTTCACAGAACTAGAACAAAAAGTTTCACAATCTGTATGGAAACACAAAAGACCCCGAATAGCCAAAGCAATCTTGGGAAAGAAAAACTCAGCTGGAGGAATCAGGCTCCCAGACTTCAGACTATGCTACAAAGCTACAGTAATCAAGACAGTATGGTACTGGCACAAAAACAGAAATATAGATCAATGCAACAGGATAGAAAGCCCAGAGATAAACCCACTCACATATGGTCACCTTATTTTTGATAAAGGAGGCAAGAGTATGCAATGGAGAAAAGACAGCCTCTTCAATAAGTGGTGCTGGGAAAACTGGACAGCTACATGTAAAAGAGTGAAATTAGAATAGTCCCTAATACCGTACACAAAAATAAACTCAAAGTGGATTAAAGACCTAAATGTAGGGCTTCCCTGGTGGCGCAGTGGTTGAGAGTCCGCCTGCCGATGCAGGGGACGCTGGTTCGTGCCCCGGTCCGCGAGGATCCCACATGCCGCAGAGCGGCTGGGCCCGTGAGCCGTGGCCGCTGAGCCTGCGCGTCCGGAGCCTGTGCTCCGCAGCGAGAGGGGCCACAACAGTGAGAGGCCCATGTACCACAAAAAAAAAAAAAAAAAAAAAGACCTAAATGTAACACTATAAAACTCTTAGAGGAAAACATAGGCAGGACACTCTATGACATAAATCACAGCAAGAGCCTTTTTGACCCACCTCGTAGAGAAATGGAAATAAAAAGAAAAATAAACAAATGGGACCTAATGAAACTTAAAATCTTTTGTACAGCAAAGGAAACCATAAACAAGACCAAAAGACAACCCTCAGAATGGGAGAAAATATTTGCAAACGAAGCAACTGACAAAGGATTAATCTCCAAAAGTTACAAGCAGCTCATGCAGCTCAATATCCAAAAAACAAACAACCGAATCCAAAAATGGGCAGACCTAAACAGACATTTCTCCAAAGAAGATATACAGATTCCCAACAAACACATGAAAGAATGCTCAACATCACTCACTAATCATTAGAGAAATGCAAATCAAAACTACAATGAGGTATCACCTCACACCTCTCAGAATGGCCATCATCAAAAGATCTGCAAACAATAAATGCTGGAGAGGGTGTGGAGAAAAGGGAACCCTCCTACACTGTTGCTGGGAATGTATATTGATACAGCCACTGTGGAGAATAGTATGGAGGTTCCTTAAAAAACTAAAAATAGGACTACCATACGACCCAGCCATCCCACTACTGGGCATATACCCTGAGAAAACCATAATTCAAAAAAGTCATGTACCACAATGTTCATTGCAGCACTATTTACACTAGCCAGGACATGGAAGCAACCTAAGCATCCATCGAGAGCTGAATGGATAAAGAAGATGTGGCACATATATACAATGGAATATTACTCAGCCATAGAAAGAAACGAAATTGAGTTATTTGTAGTGAGGTGGATTGACCTAGAGTCTGTCATACAGAGTGAAGTAAGTCAGAATGAGAAAAATAAATACTGTACGCTGCCACATATATATGGAATCTAAAAAAAAATGGTTCTGAAGAACCTAGGGGCAGGACAGGAATAAAGATGCAGACGTAGAGAACTGACCTGAGGATACGGGAAGGGGAAAGGGTAAGCTGGGACAAAGTGCGAGAGTGGCATGGACTTATATACACTACCAAATGTAAACTAGATAGCTAGTGGGAAGCAGCTACATACCTCAGCACCAAGATCAGCTCTGTGCTTTGTGACCACCTAGAGGGGTGGGATAGGGAGAGTGGGAGGGAGATGCAAGCGGGAGGAGATATGGGGATATATGTATATATATAGCTGATTCACTTTGTTATAAAGCAGAAACGAACACATCATTGTATAGCAATTATACTCCAATAAAGATGTTAAATAAATAAATCAAAATAAAAAGGAGAAAAAAAACTGCACAGAAGACCATGTTAAAAAAAAACAAATTCTAGAGATCTGGTATGTATATATACACACCACACACACACACACACACACACACACACACACACACACACACACACACACACACACACACACACACACACAATGGAATATTATCCAGCCATAAAGAAGAAAGCCTGCCTTTTGTAACAACATGAATAAAACTTATTATGCTAAGCAAAATAAGACAAAGTGAGGCAAATACTCTATGTTCTTACTTACATGTGGAATCTAAGAAAAGCCAAACTAATAGAAATAGAGAGTAGAACGGTGGTTGCCAGGGGCTGGGGGTGGGGGAAATGGGGACATGTTGGTTATAGGCTACGAACTCCAAACTATAGGAGTAAGAAGATTGGGCTCTAGTGCATATTATGGTGATTATAATTAACAATACTGTATTACAAACTTGAAAATTAAGAGAGTTGATGTTAAATATCACCACAAACAAAAAAATCATAATTATGTGAGATAGTAGAGGTGTTAACTAACCTTATAGTGGTTATCATTTTGCAATAATTACATGTATATAATTATCATATTGTACACCTTAAGCTTACATGTGTTGTATATCAATAATATCTCAATTAATCTAGAGAGAAAAGAGGCACTCCGAAGGTGAGGCCCAGCAATCTGTGTTTTATCTAGCCCTCCAGGCGATTCTGATGTATGCTAATGTTTAAAAACAACTGTTCTGGAAACCAAGCTGGAAGACTTTAGGTTAAAGGTGAGGGATAATTTTCTGGTGTGATGTTAACACTACCGTGGGGCATCTCAAAAGGCTGGCCTGGGATCGCCCCATTTGGCTCTGATAGATGGGAGCTGTCCTGTGTCTCTAGGAACTTTCCATCTTTATCGCTCGTGTCTCAAGCATAGAGCACCATGTCACCAAATCCTAGAGCGACAGCTCAGCATTCTCTAACAACACCAAAAAAATCTCACACTTAAAGTTTAACCTAACAGAGAACAGGATATTCTGATCACATGTGTAGGTGCTGAAAAAACAATCGGCAGGAACAGGGAGCGTGTCATGATTGCTTTCTCCCCATGCACTCGCCCTCTGCAGGGCCATGCCATATATTAGTGGGCACTTCACATCAGCTAATTCAGATTCCTCTGTCAGACAAATCCCACCTGTGAGCACTGCTGTCTACACCACATAACACCACATAGATCAAGAGTGAGGAGAGGCCAAAGTCATGAACACCATAGCTTTCCATAAAAGTTAATTAATGACAGAAGCATATTGCTGGGAATGGCAACATGGCCGTTATTTATGGCTCAGGAAACCCCAACTGTAGGGATTTGCCTTTTCCTTTCTCCCAGCCCCAGCTCTACCCATGAGTTTACTCACCCCATTACAGTAACTTCATGAATCATTTGCCAAGTTAGCAAGAATGTAGCATGGAATCTATAAAAATTAATACAACAGCTGGATATCCAACACACATCCCAAGAGAAACAGACCACCCTGTGGATGCCACCATGTTCTTTTCTATCCCTGTATCTCAACACTTCTTTCACACTTCACATTTCTACCCCTGGTAAGAGTTCCAACCTGTCACCCCCAAGGAAAGGATTTCCCCAAGGAACCCTTGCTGCTGAAAGGCTTCTAGAAACCTCCTTTCCCCCTTCCCAGCCATACCATTACACACAAGCATGGGCTGACCACTAGGAGAATAGCTCATCACCAACAGACTGTCACCACTTTGGGAGGCTGTGCAGCACTGTGGTGAAAAGTTTCTCTCCGGCTTCAAATTCCACTAAAGTGTTCATAGTGCCCTCATCTATAAAATGGGCCCAATAATATTCACCTTTGAAGGTTGCTGTGAGGTTTGAACCAAGCTGACATGAGCTGAGCGACACCCAGTGCCATTAAGGCCGAACAAACCTTCGTGGTGCGACTTTTCCCCCTCAGAAGGCCATGTGCCCCAACAAGCTCAGACTAGTATTTTCCACAAACCCTATACTGCTGCCCACACAGATTTTAGAAGGAGGTGGTCTGAAGGTGATACAATTTTTTACGTGTGTGCATGTGTGTGCATTTTTCAGCTCATTCTCTAAGGCACTCATGACCACTGCAGGGTCTCAGGAGGAGAAAGAAAGAAAACTGAACCCTGGAAAAGCTAAGAAAGCAAGAATGCACATTTATGCTGGAGAAGATGGTTCCATGTGTCGGAAAGAGTACTGCACTGTAAGTCACATAACTGGTGTTTTACTCTCCTCTCCCATAAACAAACTGCGGCAAATCCCTTCTCAGAGCTCAGTTTCCATTTCTTTATGTTTGAAATGGACATCATAGCGACTCCTCACCTCACTTCATACAGTTGTGGGCATCAAAATAGGTAACAGATATGAAAGCATCTTTTCAAGCAGAAACCACCATCCCAATAAATGTATGATACTCAAGGTTCAGATGCCTTATCAAGATTCCAATGGACAAACAGCTTCACCAACTGGCCATTGCAGTCCACAAAATTATGAGGAAATTTACCATGCAGTGAGTTATATTGTTCTTTTTGTTCTGCTTGTGTGAAATAGCATAGTTATCTCCGGAATATGTTTTAAAAATAAGCAAGCAGAAATCCTTTGTGGGAGAGAGAAATCTGTAAGTATGGTTTGATTCCACTCGATCCACTATAATCCTTAGAGCTACCCGGCATCCCTCCGTGGTTTGCTTTAATTGCATGTCACTGCTAACTTCCTTGTAAAGAGACAGGCCTCTGCCATTCCTTCTAATTATCCAAATCGCCAGCCACTGTGTGTGGCCTTACCTAAGGCTTTTAACCAGCAGTAATGTCACTAAATCAAAGCAAGTGGGAAGTGTCCCTGTTGGAGTGACTCTAATAAATGCTACATGACATTCCTTGAAGACTGTTTGGAAATATTCTCTTCAGAGTTACACCAATTCCAACATGATAACTCATCAGTTAAAAAGAGTCATAACCAGAAGTCCACATGTAAACCATATATCTCTTACCTCCTGTTGCTAAAGGATCCACATTTCATCTAGAAAGGACATAAATCTGGCAATCTCACTTCAGGCTTAGCCCATCCACCTGAGAAAGAATATTATATAGTTCAATACAATTATGCCGCTGTTTCTGTAGGTCCCCTAAATCCAGCATCAGTTGATATTGGCATTGATAATAATAATAACAAAACACCATTTATTGATGTCTTCCTACATGCAAATGTCACGTGAACCTCCTTCTATACATTATCTCACTTGATCAGCACAATCTTGTGTTCAGCTATTGTTCCCAGTCTATAGCTGTGAAAACTGAGGCCTCAAGAGCTTAAGGATGAGAGTAGCACTGAAGACAAATGGAGCATATGTGGAACTGACAAGAAGATGGTTGCTGAGGAGGCTGAGATAAATTGCTCTGAATTCCCATTATCTACGTATACAAAAATTGAGCTAAAAAATTTAGGCAACTAAAAACACGAGTTCCTCCTATTTCCAACTTACAAATGTAAAATTATAGAAACTCTGGAGAAAACGTTTTTGTATTCATGAGAAATATTTTTTTGAATTTTACTTTATTTTTTTATACAGCAAATTCTTATTAGTCATCAATTTAATACACATCAGTGTATACATGTCAATCCCAATCACCCAATTCATCACAGCACCACCAACCCCCGCCCCCACCGCCGCTTTCCTCCCTTGATGTCCATACGTTTGTTCCCTACATCTGTGTCTCAATTTCAGCCCTGCAAACCAGTTCATCTGTACCATTTTTCTAGGTTCCACATATGTGTGTTATTAATATACGATATTTGTTTTTCTCTTTCTGACTTACTTCACTCTGTATGACAGTCTCTAGATCCATCCACCTCACTACAAATAACTCAATTTTGTTCCTTTTTATGGCTGAGTAATATTCCATTGTATATATGTACCACATCTTCTTTATCCATTCGTCTGTCGATGGGCATTTAGGTTGCTTCCATGACCTGGCTATTGTAAGCAGTGCTGCAATGAACACTGGGGTGCATGTGTCTTTTTGAATTATGGTTTTCTCTGAGTATATGCCCAGTAGTGGGATTGCTGGGTCATGGTAATTCTATTTTTAGTTCTTTAAGGAACCTCCATACTGTTCTCCATAGTGGCTGTATCAATTTACATTCCCACCAACAGTGCAAGAGGGTTCCCTTTTCTCCACACCCTCTCCAGCATTTGTTATTTGTAGATTTTCTGATGAGGCCCATTCTAACTGGTGTGAGGAGATACCTCATTGTAGTTCTGATTTGCATTTCTCTAATAATTAGTGATGCTGAGAAGCTTTTCATGTGCTTCTTGGCCATCTGTATGTGTTCTTTGGAGAAATGTCTATTTAGGTCTTCTGCCCATTCTTGGATTGGGTTGTCTGTTTAATATTGAGCTGCATGAGCTGTTTATATATTTTGGAGATTAATCCTTTGTCCATTGATGCGTTTGCAAATATTTTCTCCCATTCTGAGGGTTGTCTTTTCATCTTGTTTATGGTTTCCTTTGCTGTGCAAAAGCTTTGAAGTTTCATTAGGTCCCATTTGTTCATTTTTGTTTATATTTCCATTACTCTAGGAGGTGGATCAAAAAAGATCTTGCTGTGACTTATGTCAAAGAGTCTTCTTCCTATGTTTTCCTCTAAGAGTTTTATAGTGTCCAGTCTTACATTTAGGTTTCTAATCCATTTTGAGTTTATTTTTGTGTATGGTGTTAGGGAGTGTTCTAATTTCATTCTTTTACATGTAGCTGTCCAGTTTTCCCAGAACCATTTATTGAAGAGGCTGTCTTTTCTCCATTGTATATCCTTGCCTCCTTTGTCATAGATTGGTTGACCATAGGTGCATAAGTTTATGTCTGGGCTTTCTATCTTGTTCCATTGATCTATGTTTCTGTTTTTGTGCCAGTACCGTATTGTCTTGATTACTGTAGCTTTGTAGTATAGTCTGAAGTCAGGGAGTCTGATTCCTCCAGCTCCGTTTTTTTCCCTCAAGACTGCTTTGGCTATTTGGGGTCTTTTGTGTCTCCATACAAATTTTAAGATTTTTTTGTTCTGGTTCTGTAAAAAACGCCATTGGTAATTTGATAGGGATTGCACTGAATCTGTAGATTGCTTTGGGTAGTATAGTCATTTTCACAATATTGATTCTTCCAATCCAAGAACATGCTATATATCTCTATATTCATGAGAAATATTATCATCTGTATTTCAGCATTCTACCATGAAGCTCCAGAGTTTTAAAATGTATGCTGCACATTTTTGATTTGTGTTCTAGTAAACATGGGTGTGTATGGCTCCTGAAAATTAAAAATTATGTACGTAAGAGTATATAAGGCTGTACACTTATGGTCTAGACACTTTATGTGTATGTTGTATGTTAATAAAAAGTTTCAAAACTGTATCTATGTGGATCTGAATATTCATGTTTCATCACTATTTTCTGTACTTTCTCAAAATGACCATCAAGCTGTTACTACCCCTTTTTAATTTTCCCCAGAATGATTTTCCTTTACAATGAAAATCTGTGGAACAGCATCTTGGTAAATTTCTTGGCAAATCTTTGTTGACATTAGAAAACTGGTTACCTCACGCCACACATCAAGTCCAAATCCCTGATCCAGAGACCCAAGCAGCTCTCTGTTTAGCAGCTCTTGCTTAGAAAGTCAAAAAGGAGTTCATGACAAATAGAAGAGCAGATGAAAAGAGGGTTCTACCCTTTCCCTGTTGACCCTGTTACCGGGCAAGCACAGTGCTCGCCCACAGGGTACCGGGTAGGGAGGAAGGCTGTTTTGTTGAGATGATGGGAATTTCCTGGGAAAACTCTGTCCCTCCTGCCCATCCAAATGAGGTCTGAATAGAAACACTTCCTAGGATAAATACTGCTCCCTGGCCTCAGTCCTGTAACCCAGAGTTTTGTGTAATCTTTCATCCCTCTTCCCCCATTACCAGTCAGAGCAACCATTAGACAACTGGGAATAGATGGACAATAAGGTTTAAATGCTTTTTTCAAATAGTTAAACCAAAGCCTTTGTTGCTATATTTAATTCACACACTTGCTCAATTCTAATCAGCCGTGATAAGCTAATTCTTATCTATTTTTTTATCAATGTTATCTGCATTAGAAACTTATCTATCAAAGGGCGGAGATTCAATAAATGTAGCTCTGTGGGCAGACTCAGATGGTGAAACAAAGACCCACCTACCACCAAAACAAATATCAACAGCAAAACAGTGCTCCAAACAAGAGAGATATTTGAATACAAGCTGTGCGGAGCTGGTATAGCAGCTCCACATCATTAAGAACATATGAATTATTAGATCTTGTTGCTCTGCCATCCTCAACAAGTGCCATCCATCTCATGGTCTAAGACAGCTATTTCAGATGTCACCATCACATCCACCTTCTAGCCACTGGCAGGAGGAAAAGGGAAAATGGGGGATGTGTCTCTTTTCTTTAAGGGCATAACCTATAAATGGAACACCACACTTCCATGTACATTCCATCGGCCAGAATGTAATCACATGGCCATACCTTGCCTGAAAGGGAGGCTGGGAAATGTGGTCATTAGCTGGACAGCCATATGCTGTGCTAAAATTTGGAGACTCTATTTCTAAAGAAACAAGTAGAGAATGGATATTGGGAGACAACAAGTGAAACATGCATTCATTCATCCATCCATGTATTCATTCATTCATAAACACTGGATGCCTAACGAATGCCTGGAAACTGTGCTAGTGTTAGGAATGCACCAATAAAATACCATCCTCCAATCCCTACCTCAAGGGATTTATTGTCTAGTGAGGAAATACACATGGAAACAAACTGTTAAAAAACAAACTGCTCTACTGGGATTATACACAAAGTACAACACTCTGCCTAGGAGAACCAGGAAAGCTCAGTGGATGCAGCCTTTGCACTGACACTTGTGACAACCTAGATGGGTAGGATGGGGGGGTGGGTGGGAAAGAGGTCCAAGAGGGAGGGAATATAGGTGTACATATAGCTGATTCACTTCATTGTACAGCAGAAACTAACACAACATTGTAAAGCAATTTTACTCCAATAAAAAAAATAATAAATAAAAAGAAAGACAGTAGTAATCACTTAATAATACCAGCATTTCTTTTCAAGAACTGTTCTAAATACTTTATACATATTTATTTAATCCCTCCATGATAGAAACCATCATTATTCCCACTTTACAAATGAGAAAACTGAGACATTATAAGTGATCAAATTGAAATGTGAACGTGTGTAGTCTGACTCCAGAGCCTATATTGCCTTTCATGAGAAGGAAAGGGTCCAACCTCATCACCTAAATCTCCCAATGCCTTCTTGGCATGTAGAAGAAAGGAACAATAGAAGGGGAGAAGAAAATGAAAGATTAGAGGGTCTCAGAAGCCTACGTAAGACACAGCATGATGGAACTCAAAATGCGATGCAAGTGCCTTGACTTCCAGCTCTCTCTCTGGAGGCATTCTTGAGGTACATTCTAAGGATACGTTGAAGGGTGACAAAGACCTGTGGAATGTTCTCCAGATTATGGTTTACCAAATATATGATTATATTTGTTCTTTTATTCAAAAAGTAATTTTGATGGGATTTACTAAAAATTAGACATCAATTCAACACCCTCCTTCTAGAACCAACATAATAATCCCCTAATTCTGGGGTGGTACTGTTGTTGGCATGAGGGGAAGCAATTTTGCAATATAGGAGGGGTTCATAACCTAAAAGAAGTTTTGCTTTCATTGAAATCAATGATGCGTTTAGAGAAGCTCTTCTGCCTTGATGATCCTGCTAGACAAAACAGAATTCATTCATTTGCAACAGTTACTTATTATGGTCTATTATTCTAAACATATTGACTTTTATTTAAAATGTGCTGGCCCTAAAAGATGAGGGGGAAAATACATTCATGAAAGCTTGGTAATATTTCAGCATGTTTCAATGACTCTCTTTTTCTCCTATTTTCTCCTGGTCATTTCCCACCCTTGATTAGTAATTTTATACCCTAATAATAAAATATGAAATACTTTTTAATAGTGCCATGGTGGTAAAAGTGCTTAGTTTTTATGATGTGTCTCCAGAGATAGATCTTTAGCAGTATATAGTGAGGTTAATTCAGCATAAAATAGTATAATACCTTTCTTATTTCTGTTCACTCATTTAGAAATTATGGGACAAATTCTAGCAAAAGGTTCACCCCACTGACTGGAAACTAGTGTTTTAAAAGACTGAGGTTCTCCTATTCTCTTTAGGGAGGTTAAAAATGTTTCCAATCAACTTTTAAAAAACCTAGTAAACAGGAGTTATTTCCCATTTTTGTTTCCTCAGATTCTTAGGAGAATTTACCATTATTGAAAGCCTTACAATTACTGGAGATAACTCTCCCATCCAGATAACCAGCTACTCACCCCTCTCAGGGTCTCCCTTTCCCTGAATACTTATGAAATGAGATCTGGAAACCTAACAATCCTTTTCCACTCTGCCATTTTGTGAAGACACTAATAATATTTCCTTTGGCCATACTGTTCATTTGTGAGAGGCAGAGAAACAAGTGAGCTACTTGGGAACACAGTGGTGAAGCCAGGAAAACAAAAAAAGAAAACAACAGGAATTCTCTCCCTTGGTCTCTGAGCTACACTTAGATCTCCTGGGGACTCCCTGGTGGTGCACTGGTTAAGACTCCATCCTTCAAAAGCAAGGGGCGTGGGTTCAATCCCTGCTCAGGGAGCTAAGATGCCACATGCTGTGCAGCCCAGCCAAGAAAATATAAAAACAACAACAACAAAAAAAAAACCAGATTTCCTCAACTCTGGTGCTTGGGGGCAGTGACACCTGCCTGTGAGATTCATTTCGCTCCCAGAAAGTCACAGCACTCTGTGACTGGCATCTGGCATCAGACAGGGTAAAATGAATATAAATTTCAAATATGCAATTATGCTCACTCTTCCTAATATCAGCACTTACAAAAGTCAAAATTGGGCTTATACAATAAGCTATGTTACAACAATCTCACAGTCGCTTTTACTTTCAATCTCTAATGACTGCTTGTCACTCCTGTGCTTCCTTTCATAAAAAGACAAAGTTCCTGCTTCTCACTTCATAAAAATGGCAGGAACAAGTTAACCTTTAGCTAATATGGATAAGAAAAGGTTAATATGAGTAGAATGAAAACACAATTTCCACACAATTTTAATTTTACAGTGAAATCCAAAGCTCTTTAGACTAGATAATTGTTAGTTTTTCTGGGTACTTACTGCATTACCCCACTTGGAAACCTATTAAGAATCCAAGTAAACATGTCAAACAAGAACTGCTCCCTAATTAATACTAAGACATGTATGAAAACATTCTTGAATATTAGGCTTAGTAGCATTGTATATTATACTGTCCTTGCTTATAAAAAGTTAAATATTTCTTCAAATGAGAATGCAGACCAAAAAAGATAGTTAAATATGCAAAATGTAGCAATCCATTTGACATACACAAACCAGTTCTAATAATGTTACACTGCTTACCTGCATTTTAAAGATTAATTCTAACTACGCTTCTGTGAGAAAACTGATAA
This sequence comes from Lagenorhynchus albirostris, assembly GCF_949774975.1. NCBI lineage: Eukaryota > Metazoa > Chordata > Mammalia > Artiodactyla > Delphinidae > Lagenorhynchus > Lagenorhynchus albirostris. The sequence continues at coordinate 57,301,455 of NC_083100.1, read as the reverse complement.
ACAAACACGTTGATTAACAGAGAAGTCAAAAAATATATAACATGATGCAAGGTACTGCACCGGAGGTCAGAACTCACTCAGTTGCGACAAAGAGACTTTAATTCCCAGTCTGACTTCTAACTGCATTATCCAGACACCATGTCACAAGAAGACAGAAAGAAAGTGATGCAATGCTTCACAAACCCCAAGAATTTGCTGCTGGTGTTTAAGAGCAGAAACTAAAACCAACCATAAATATATAAAACCCAAATAAACATACTGATCTCTTAAACTCTGACCCAACCTTAACCCAAGTATTAATAATTTTCTCAGAACTAAACCAAAAAAGATTTTCCAAAAACAGATCCTACATCAAAAGGCATCAAAGTACTGAAAACTGTGGTGTGTGGAAAGGGTTGATGGGGCCCTGTGCCCTGATCTGTACCCTATTGTGGAACCTCTTGGGGGACTGTGGAATCTCTAAGCATGATTTCCTGCCATTCTTCACATACTGGTCACATTTTGGGACATGGCGTGGCCAGGTCTGATGAATTCACGAAGACAAGGAAAGTAAGGAGGGTGTAGAACTTTACGAAAGATTATCCACTGGGGAGGAGGTAGGACTTTGGGGACACGCCAAGTTCAGGGAGAAGTTTAGTCCAATAGACAGACCATGGTCTTCCAACCACTCGTAAGTCAGCAACAGTGTTACCACATGATAAAATATCAATAATATGTCACCCACTTCCAGACTTCACACTTAGGTAGAAAAGAACTGATGCATTTGCGCTGCTCAGACAGCAGCAAACACTGTCTGTGGGATAATTCCATGTAGATTAAAACTCTAGTTTTTTAGGTACTCCATAACTGCTTGTCAAACTAAATTACTGTTCCCAGACACCAAACTGCATCCTTGTGTCTGAAAAAGCTAAGATGTCTCTGAAAGTGCCTATCATGGTTACATACTTACCACACGTAAAAAATCTGCAGCCTATTAACGGAAACACATGTAGAATGGAAGCGGGTGGGTGGATTGTAACTGGAAGGAGTATTAAGACAGGTTGTAAAAGTCATGAAATACATATCTCATTCTTTAAGTCATTAAAAGACTCATAGCAGTCTGCTGTTTAACACAATAAAACGTAACAGTAAGGACCATAACAGTTTAGCCATGTCATAGGATAGAGAAATCAAATAACATGCTAGATAGAGAAAGTCTTCTGAAGGACACAAAACCCAGAACATGGCAGTAATTTCCATGAGGAATAACACTGGATGACCTTCAACGGTTTGCTTATACTATAAAGGGGAGCACCATCTTCACCTCCAGTGAAGAGGAGTCTGCAAAGTTCTGCCTATGGACACTTTACTCAAGTCTAGACTCAAAGCTCCAAAAGTAGGCTGGAATCTGACCAGCCACTGGAGAAAAGCAAGTCACTGGATTCCAGTGTTTATTCTCTGAAATTTGCCAGCTTGTCAGAGGTGAGAGCAAGCATTTTACAGTAAAGGTGGAGTATGTGATTCAGGAAATTCTTTGATTTAAAGAAATCATAGTTTCCAAATTTGCCACAATCCCATTAGGACATGATTTTATGAGACAGGAGGAGAGAGAGGAAAAAGAGGTACAAAGATTTTTGTACCTCTTTTTTCTGTCTAAAATAATTAATACCAATAATGATACAATCCCAAAATGACTCACTCCCAGAGAGTCAACAATTAGCGTGTCAAATGAAGAATAAAAGTCTGTTATTACTATGGGTTCTATGATAAGGAGAAACTAGGCTCTACATTAAATTTTTTAAAATCATGCCTCTTATAACTTTTTATAATTAAAGTGTTGAAAATCCAATACACTCTTTCAAGAGGGAAAGCTGAACAGTTTTCTGTCGGTAACAGCAACATACAGTAGTCTGGAACCTCCTTGAAGTTAATTGCAGCACAGCTCACTAATGAAACTTTCCATCTATTAAATCTTAACAGGCATAACTATAAAAATGGCGCCAAGCTTTCTCCTGCTCTGGAATGTCCCAGCCAGCACTTTGTGACTTTTACCCTTTATCTTTGTAATTACTGTAATTATTGCAGAGTTGGAGTAGAATCAAGATCTAAGAATACATATTTTTTTCAAAGTCCATTTTTTGTTCATATTCTCAGGAATGGGAAATGTTTGAGATGGCCTACAAGAGGAGCCAGTTACATCCATTTCACTGTAGAACCCACATTAGGGTCAAGGACTTGGATTATCATTGAGTTCCAGAATACATATATCATATACTAGTATCTTCTACAGAACCGTGATTTCTTAGTAAACTGATTTTATATTTTATTTTGGATAATTTACATATTAATAGAAGTAGTTTTGTAAATAATGTAAGGATGGAGGAGAAGACATCAAAATGATTATTTTCAGTTTTATAGCCTAACAAGAAAATGTTCCCCTTTTTTTCTTATTACCCATCTGAAAACAGGCATTATTCTTAATCAGTATTTTGAAGTCTTTGAATGAAAACCAAAAGGAAATAACAACTCTTTTCTGTATTACTTGTTCTCATGAAGAACAAAATCACTTTTATTTTTGTCTCTAAATGGTCCCTATGTCCCTATGGTGGAAGGAGGACATAACTCTTGCCACCAGTTCTTATTTGCTTAATTTTGTATCAAGTCTTCCTAATAATGAAAGAAAGTGCTTTAGGGTAGCACTCCTAGGAAGTACAATCATTTTGTTATTAGTTCCAAGTCTTTGTCCTAAATAGCAGCCACTAGAGAAAGGACATGTCTCTCTAAGAGTCAGTTTGGGGTCCAAATGAGGATGGACTGTATGCATAATGCATTGCAGTTGCCTTTATAAATTAATGCTTTGCTGCAGGATAAATGTACTTGCAGTCTAATGCCCACTGGGCATTTTATTCCATTTCTATTTTCTCTTCACTAGGCAAGCTGGAGCCAAGAAGACAGCATGTACATATATAGTTTTGGCTTAGATAACTAGGACATAAAACATGTTAATTAAAAGTAAGTTCTGATTAGTTTTGTAATATGTGCCTGGCAGCTCAGTGATAAAGTGGATTTTTTGGATGACCCTGCAGACCAAATTTTCATTTCAACAATCATCAGTTCCTACTTTATGTATCATATGGGCAATCTCTTTACAACTTAACAGTCAGCAAGACATAGGTTATCTACTAAAGCATGGTTTCTCTAAATGTGATCAGTACATGGACCACCTGCATCATAATTACCCAGGGAGCTTTCTAAAATGCAGACTCCTAGGCCTGCTGTATCAGATTCCCTGGGGTAGGAGGTAGAGAACAGAGATCTGTTTTACCTAGTTCATTTACCTAGCTCAACTCCCTAGTTCATTCCAATGCACTAAAATTTGTGCACAGATGTGTTAAAGGAACTTCAACATGATATACTACCTTCAATTGTTCCACTTATAGCATCATCTTTGTTATCAACTAATATTTTTACTTAGCCCCTATTGAGTGCAAGACATTATCCTGAAAGATGTGAGGGTTATAAAGGTGGTTTGGTGGCATGTCTGCCCTCCAGGTACTCACAATCCAGTTGAAAGGATAAATCAAAGATAAAGAGAAACACAGCATAGCAAGTGCCAAGCCCAAATAACAGTAATAGTAAGAGTGATCAATTACTGAGCTAATAACATGAGCAAGTCTATTTATATATATTTTCTCTCTATTTCTCATCATCCTGGGTGGAAGATGTAATTTTTCTTTTGCTACAAATAAAAAATTCTAAGCTCAGGTAGTTCAAGTGACTTTCCCAATGCCATATAGCTCATAAATGAGAGAGGCAGAGTTGAGCCCAAACCCTGTGACCCCGAGGCCAATACTCTTCAAGCCCACCTTGCTGGCCTAACAGGAGCTCAAGTGGAACAAAGCTGGAATTTAGTCCTGTTCTCACTGATTACAGAACTTAAACCAGCAATGTCAAAAACAAAGCCATGGGGCCTCCATGAATAAAGCACCTTATGTCCCAAGATGTGTAAACAGGGGATACGATTTACTCATAGTGTAACACCATTCACGGCAGAGCAAGGGTACTCTAGTGCAGTTTTCTGTGTTTTGTTTCCAAGAGAAAAGTATATTGTAAAAAAGTAAGGTTTATTGTGGCCAAGAGTATAATTACCTGAACTTAGTCTTTTCCAAGCCATGAGCATTTTCCCCTAATTCTTTCACAGAGATTTAATTTAGGGCAGATAGAGGCCAATTGTAATTTGAATTATTAAAGAAGCATAATTCTTTTCCAAGTGTTGCATTATACTTAAAAAACTTTCTCTAGATTTTTAAAGACATGGTTTCTCAAAAGAAACAAACAAAATAAAGCAAAAAATTTAAAAAAACAAAACAAAAAAACCAACATATCCAGAAATTTATGACATAGTAAGTTACATGGGTCAAAGGAATCTTACACTATCAAAACTCAAATTGTTTTAGCTCTGGTAATATTAACAAAACCCAAGTTAATTTTTCTACGAATTATTATCTTGAAAGTATTAAATAAAACTATTTTAAAACCTGGTTTTAGTCGGGGTTTTAAATTATATTTTTTATTTTGACATAATTATAGATTCACATGGAGTTGTAAAAATAATATAGAGAGATCACATGTAAAATGGTAACATCCTGCAAAACTTTATACAACATCACAATTGGGATACTGACATTGAAGTCAGACACAGAACATTTCTATCATGATTCCAAATGTTGCCCTTTTATAGCCAAACCTACCTCCCTCCCACCTACACCCCCTTTTTAACCCCTGGCAGCCACTAGACTGGTTCTCCAATTTATAATTTTGTCATTTCAAGAATGTTATGTAAATGGAATCATATAGTATGTAAACTTTAGGGACTGGCTTTTTTCACTCTGCGTAATTATTCTTCCTGGAGATTTGTCTAAATTGTTCTGTATCAATACATGTTCCAAATTATTCTGCATCAATACATGTTCCTTTTTACTGCTGAGTAGTATTCCATGGTATGAATGTGCTAATTTGTTTAATACTCAGCCACTGAAAGACATCTGGGTTGTGTCCAGTTTCTGGTTATTGCAAATACAGCTGCTGTAACATTCAAGCACAAGTTCTTGTATGGACACTGTCTTCATCTCTTTGCGTTAAATGCTCAGGAGTACAATTGCTGGTTATATGGTAGTTGCATGTTTAGTATTTTCAGAAACTGCCAAGCTATTTTCCAGAGTGGCTCCACCCACTTTACAGTCCCTTCAGCAATGTATGAGTGATCCAGTTTCTCCCCATTTTCACTAGCATTTGGTGGTGTCAAATTTCTTATTTTAGCCATTCTGATAGGTGTGTAGTAATATCCTATTGTGATTTTCACTTGCATTTCCTTAATAACTGATGATGTTGAACATCTTTTCATGTGCTTAGTTGTCATTTTGGTGACAAGACTCTTCATATCTTTTGCTCATTTTCTAATTATAATTTTTGTTTGAGTTTTGACAATTTTAAAAATATATTCTAGATACCTGTCCTTTATTATATGTGATTTGTAAGTACTTTTACGCACTCTTTAACTTCTTTGAACTCTCTTAACAGGATCTTTCTCAAAGTTTTTAATTTGGATGAAGTCTGATTTATCAATTTTCCTTTTATATACCATGCTTTTGGTGTTAAGTCAAAGAACTCTTTGTTTCACCCTAGGTCATGAAGATTTTCTCCTGTTTTTTCCTAGAAATTCTAAAGTTTTAGCTTACATATTTAAGTTCATGACCATTTTGAGTTAATTTTTGTATAACATGTGAGACTTAGGTCAAGGTTGATTTTTTTTGCCTGTGGATGTCTAGCTGCATTGTTGAAAATTATGTGCTTCCTCCATTGAATGGCTTTTGCATCTTTGTCAGAAACCAGTTGAATATACTTGTGTGAATGTATTTCTAGGCCTTCCATCCTGTTCCATTTTCTATCCCTCTGCCAATACCATATACTTTCATTACTGTAACTATTATTATAGTTCTTGAAATTATTTTTCTTTTTCACATTATTCTTTTTCAAAGTTGATCTAACTATTTTAGTTACTTTGCCTTTTCATATACGTTTCAGAATAATTTTGTCTATATCTACAAAAAAATCTTGCTGGGATTTTGATAGGAATTTCATTAACCCTGTATATTAATTTGGAAGAATTGAGATCTTTAGTATGTTGAATATTTCAATTCACATATAAGGTATGTTATTTCATTTACTTATTTTTTTATTTCTTTCATCAACTTTGTATAGTTTTCAGCATAAAAATTCTGTATACATTCCATTAGATTTACTCATACTTTTTTTATGGAATAAATATAAAGAATATTGTGGGGTTTTTGTTTGTTTTGTTTTTTTCCATAATGTGTATCTTTCACCAAGAGACTGGTTTAATTAACTAATTTATTTTTGCTGTGTTGGGTCTTTGTTTTTGTGCGAGGGCTTTCTCCAGCTGTAGCAAGCGGGGGCCACTCTTCATTGCGGTGCGCGGGCCTCTTACTATCGCGGCCTCTGTCGCGGAGCACAGGCTCCAGACGCACAGGCTCAGCAGTTGTGGCTCACGGGCCCAGTTGCTCCACGGCATGTGGGATCCTCCCAGACCAGGGCTCGAACCCGTGTCCCCTGCATTAGCAGGCAGATTCTCAACCACTGCGCCACCACGGAAGCCCAAGAATATTGTGTTTTTAATTTCAGTGTCCATGTGTTCATTGTTAGTATGTAAAAATACAATTTTTTTGTGTGCATTTATCTTGTACTTTGCAACCTTGCCGAACTCATTTGTTAGCTTCTAAGAGGTTTTTTATTTTTGTCTTTGTTTTTAAAATCCTTGAGACATTCTACCTAAACAATCATGCCATCTTCATATAAGGACAGTTTTATTTTTTCCTTTCTGATATTTATGGCTTTTAGTTTCTTTCTTGCCTTACTGCTTTGGCTAGAACTTGAAGAGTTGTGCTGAATAAGAGTTGTAAGCGTAGACATTCTTACCTTGCTCCCAGTCTTAGAGGGGAAAGCATTCAGCCTTTCACCATTAAACATAATGTTAGCTATAGGTTTTTTGTAGATATTCTCTATCAGTTAAGGAGGTTCCATTGTATTCCTATTTTTCTGAGAGTTTTTATTATGAATATGTTTTGAATATTGTCAAATGCTTTTTCTGCATCAATTGATATGATGATCATATGATTTTTTTGGTCTGTTAATATGATGGATTATATTGATTTTCTGGTATCAACCAGCATTCCTGGAATGAATCCCACTTGATCTTTCTGTATAATTCTTCTTATACATTGCTGAATTCTTTGTGTTAATAGTTTGTTAAGAATTTTTGCATCTATAATCATGAGGGATATTGACTGGCCTGTGGTTTTCTTTCTTTTTTTTTGTATTATCTTTGTGTCATTTTGATGTCCAAGTACTACTAGCTTCATAAAAATTAATCAGGAAGTATTCCTTCTTCTGTTTTCTGTGAGAGATTGTGTGGAATTGAAGTCAATTCTTCTTTAAACACTTTGTAGAATTTTCTAGTGAAACCATCGGAGCCTGGTGATTTCATTTTTCTGTTCTAAAATTATGAGTTCAATCTCCTTAGTACATATAGAGATATCCATTTTATATTGGATGAATTGTGGTAGTTTGTGTTTTTTGAGGAAGTGGTCCATTTCATCTAAGTTGTCAGTTATATGCATGTAACATTGTTCTTAGTATTATCCTATTATCCTTTTAATATTTACAGGATCTGCAGTGATAGCCCCTGTCTCATTCCTGATGTTGGTAGTTTGTATCTTTTTTTTTTTTTTTGTCAGTCTTTCTGGAGGTTTGTCAACTTTGTTGATCTCTTCAAACAATCAGCTGTTTTCATTATTGATTTTTCTATTTTTTTTCATTTTCATTGATTGCCACTCTTATCTGTATTATTTCTTTCCTTCTCCTTGATTTGGGCTTATCTTGCTCTTCTCTTCCTAAGCTCTTGGAGTGGGAGTTTAGTTTATTAATTTGAGACATTTCTGCTTTTCTAATACATGCATTTAGTGCTACAATTTTTCCTGTGATTTTTTTTGTTGTTGTTATTTCTAGTTCAATTCTATCGCAGTCAGAGAATGTGCTCTGTATGATTTCAGATTTTTTTTAATGTGTTAAGTTTTGTTTCATAGTGCAGGACATGATCTATCTTGTTATGTGTTCCAAGTGCACTTGAAAAGAACGTATATTCTGTTTCTGTTGGGTAAAATGTTCTATAAATGTTGATTAGATCCTGTTGATTAGATCTTGAGTTGAAGAGATCATCCTGGATTATCTGGGCAGGACTTAACCCAGTGATAGGTATCCTTATAAGGGAAATACAGAGGAGGAGGCAATGTGTCCATGGAAGCTGATATTACACTGATGCAGCTATAAACCAAGAAATACCTGGAATCACTAGAAGCTGGAAAAGGCAAGGAACAGACCCTTTCTTAGAACCTTTGAAGGAAGGGCAGCCCTGCTGACACCTTGATTTTGGATTTCTGGCCTCCAGAACTCTTGAGAGAATAAATTTCTATTGTTTTATGCCAGTTTGTAGTAATTTGTTACAGCAGCCCTAGGAAATTAGTAAGGCATCTACTGATTGTCTTTTTTCATTCAGTTTGAGATCTTCCTGGTTCTTGCTATGAGGAGTACTTTTCAACTGAAACCTGAAGAGCTGCATATTAAGTTAGGAGACTCTGGATTTTACTTAAACTTTCTGTTTTAGCTGGCATTTTCTGATGCCACTCTGGCAGGGGGTTGCCTCATTATTGTCAGGTGGAGGTAGAAGTCTAGGTTCCCCACGTGGACTCCACTGACAACAGAGGGTGGGAGGCTGCTTGATACTGTTGGGTGGGGATGGGAGTTCTGGATCACCCTGTGGCCTCCATCAACACTGCAGTGATAGTGACCTCATTACCCCCTGGGTGATGGTGAAAGTCCTGACTCTCCCTAGGTTTCCTTTGACACTACCCCAGTGGGGAACAGAAAGGTATCTCATTACTGCCATGAGGAGTGGAAAGTTCTGTCTCCCCACATGGTCTCCAATGATACTTGGGGGAAGGCACTTTGAAAAGTCTTGGCTCCCTACTTGGCCTTCTCTGACACCACCCCAGCAGCAGGGAGGGGGACAGAAGTGCCTTGTTACAGCCTAGGGTGGGCATAAGTAACCCGCCCAACTTAGCTTTTGCTGGCATGGGTGGGAGTGTGTAGGCTGCCTTTTCCCTGGTCCTTTAACTAGACAGCAGGCTTTCTGGGGGGCTATGTTTGTCTGTGCCCCTTGGCGTTTCTGGGTTGCAATGGCTTCTTCAACTCTAAGACTGGGATGTATAATGCGAGAGAAACCCAGGAACTCACCACCATGGTGTTTCTGGGGTTGCAAGTTCCATAGATGATCTCCCTCCTCTTTCTACTTTCCAGAGTCTGGTGTTTGATTTTTAAATAATGTCCAAGGTTTTTAGTTTTGCTAAGCAGGAGGAATTGAGAAAAACATATTCACTCTACCTTTAGGAAGTGGAAGTCGTAACAGTTATCCTTAAATATTTTTGTTGGAAAATAAAAAGCATCTACAAAATACTTTACAACATTATAGCAAAGTAAGAGATAAATGTTTCCTCACAGGCATTCCCCTCCACATCAACTTACAGAGGAAATATGTCAGGCATGCTTCTTTACCTTGCAGATACAAACATATGCCTATATGGAAGCCCTTTCTAATCCTCATGCAGAAGACTGGTCAATTTGAATATGTAACAACTTAAAGCCTTTATTTATAAGAAAACATACCAAATGTAAAAAATAAGGGGTAAATCAGAAAAATTATTTACAAAATACAAAGGAACTAAAATCTTCAATTTACAAAAAGTTCTTAACAACCAATAACAAAAAAACAAAGAAAAATAGGCCACAAATATGAAATGGCAACTAATAAAAAATAAATGATCAAGAAACACATACCAAAACAGTTCAATCTTATTGATGATCAGCAAAATTCAAAATAAAACAATGAAGAGATTTTTGTTATTTCTATTCATTTATTTAAATATTTAATAAATATTTATTGAGCAATGACTGTGCCTGGTATGCCAGGCAATGAAATACAATTGAACAAGACATATATTCCCTGCTCTCCAATACTATCAAGCAATGCAAATCTTGAACAAGTAATGATGCCAGTTGTGATGCATGTTATGCTGGTAGGAATAGAGAGAGCAGGGGATCCATTCAAGCTTAGGGAAGGGCTTCTAGAGAGACTGGTGTTTAAGTTGGAAGGCAAAGGAGGAGTAGAGTTAACCCAGATGCCAAAGGTGGGGGCATGCTAAGGCAGAGGGACTAGCATGTGCAAAGGTGCAGAGGTGAGAGGAACTGAATGAAGCTCAGTGTAACTGGAGCACAAAAATAGGAGAAGGCTGAGGAGAGATGCAGCTGGAAGCTAGATCAAGGTTGAATCTTGGGCCTTAGAGCATGTTTAGGTGCCTGGGTATTATTTTTAGGGCAATGGGAAAGTGGGGAAAATGTTAGATCAGGTGGATTTTCAGTGTTAGACTATCCAACTAGCTGCAGGATGGAGAATAGCTTGGAACAAGCCTAGAAGCAGAGGAGGCAGCAGAGGAATTCCTGCACTGGCCCAGGAGAGAAGTGCTGGTGGCCTGGATTAATGCAGAGAAGAACTAGAGGAGCTGACAGGTATTAGTGATTGATTGAATGGGAAGGGAGAGAGAAAGCGGAAAAGTCAAGGTCAACTTCCAGGTTGCTCCTTGGGTAACAGCTTGGGGAGTGGTGCTCTTTGCTCAGACAAGGAACACTGAGGGAGAAGCAAATGTGAGGGAGAATAAACATGTGATTTTTGTTATATTGAGTTTGAGTGACCTGTGAGATATCCAAGTAGGAACCGGGAAGGAAGTTGCAGGTACTTGTCTGGAGCTTGGGAGACAGATCTGGTTCCTGTTGCCCTGGGATGGTTGAGATGGTCCAGGGAAAGTAAAAGTAAGAGCTCAGGCCCATGAACAGAACCATGAGAAACATGAGCACTGAAAGACCAGCAGAGGAAGAGAACTCTGCAAAGGAGATGGAGAAGCAGCCAGCAGAGAGGTAAGAGGCAAAGGAGGATGTGGGCATACCACCAACACACGCAAAAGCAAACTGGCGTTACGATTACTTATCTGCACCTTGCACCCCAGGATTCCCTACTGTTGAGGCTTCTTTGGACCTAAGGTGTTCCCTGGTTTTGCCTATCACCTGCCCTCTGCTCCATCTCAAGCTTCCTCAGTAGGAAACATAGTCCCTTGACCAAAAAGGTGATGTCAGCCACATCGTCTAAGGTAGGCAAGAGAGCTTAGCATTTAAAAGAAACAATGACCACTTTCCATCTTTATGAAAAGAGGAGTGAGATCTCTGGGGAAGGCAGAAAGCTCCTGCCACTTCCCATAAATAGGTCAGAGCAGCGCTGAAAGATAATTGAGCAAAATCAATGTGAGGGACCCAAGATGTGACTTTTGCACAGGAAATTTAGTGACAGCACAAAAAGGGGAGGCAAGGGAAAAAGTAGTCATAATCATACAAGTTTTTCATGCAAACTCTGGTGTTTTTTTTGTTCTTTACATCATTAAATGACATGACACATAGTCTTCCTTAATGAAACGATTCTGAATTCCAACACGGAGACGCTGGTTTACATTTTCATTTCAGTTCCCCTCCAGGACATTTTTCTGTCTCACTTATCTTCTCAAGATTTGTTCTTTGTAGACACCACAGACCAGTATTATGACAACAGTAATAATAGCAACTGACATAATAAGCACTTACTTACAGACCTTGCCTCTGCAAAACTCAGTAATTTATCTAATTTAGTCCTCCTATTAACCCTATGACATAGGCATTTTCATGCTTTTTATGAGGAGTCTAAGCCACACAGAGGTTAAATAACTTATCTAAGATCACACAGGTTCTACATGACCTTTTATCAGCACCAACTAGGCCCCCACATATATGAATCTCTGGCACCTTTTTCATCTGGAAGGAGGGGAACTCAGTCTGGATAGATAGCAGCCAAGGGTCTCATAGACAGTGGCACCTCCACCAAAGAACCTCTAAGCCTCTAAGTTCTGGTTCAGTTTCCCCAGGTGAGGAAGTTCCTGGGATGTCAGGTTATGCTCCAGGCAGGTGATAACGCTCTTGAGCCAGAGTGAGCACCCCAGGTCTCTGTTTGGTGTGATATGGCATGTCAGGGAGCTGTGACGAAGCTCAGAACTAGGGGCGAATGTTCAGTTATTAAACAGCCTTCTGCTCATATAAAGAGTTTACGGTCGGTCCCCCTGCCTCCTCCAACATCAGGCTAGTTCCCAAGATGTCACTCCAAACTCTCACATGAGCTGATTAAATCATCAGTCCCACCCAGGATGTGGAAATGTGCAAAGGGGAAAACTGATGGCTCATCAGAGTGAGACCAGGAAAATTTGTGCAATAAGGTAATTTGTGTGGTTCTGAGAGCATTTCCATTTGATATTTCACTTATTAATTAAGCAAAATATTTTTGCATGCCTGCCATGTGCCAGGCACCAGGAAGATTCGAAGATGAACAGGATGCAGTTCCTGGCTCTGGAGGGGCCAACACACTGGAGATGGGTTATTAACTGCTGAGGCAAGTGCTATGGGTGAGCCAAGCACAGGTTACTGGGGCCATGAGTCAAACCTAACCCAGCCAGTGGAGGCCTGGGGAAGAGTTCTGGGAGGAGAAAGTCCCCTGAGTCAAGTTCTAAGGTCCCTAAGCAATGGGTGGAGTTAGCACTTTTAGAAGTTAGGGGAGACAATCCAGGCAGAAGAAGTAGCTGGAGCAAAGGTTTGGAGGTAAGAAATGATATGGGCTATCCCAAAAGAACAAGCTTTTTAGTGTGCAAAGGAAATGGCAAAATGGTGGTAAGAGATGAGGCCGAAGAAGTAGAAGAGAGGTCTGTGTGGCCCATTAAAGGGACTGGACATCTCCAGAGAGGAAGCAGATCCATGCAGGGTGAAGATTTGGATTTGAGACGGCTCAGCCTAGCCCTAGTGTATGCAAAAGATTTCCAAATGAACATTAACAACGTGTGGAGCAGGTTCATAGGTTTGTGGCCAATTGTAAGAAGACTTGTAAGAGTACCTAGAAAACTGCTATACACACTTACCCCATCTTCCCTGAGGGAACAGTTCCACTTCAGCAAGTTTGTCCCAACTCACATGAAGTCACCCCACCCACACATGTGCCCAGGACACAAGAAAGAAAACAGGAAGATAGGCAAATTGATTCTAAGATCATCCTTCATCAAGTTATAAAACCCCGTTAGTTAATTTTATTTATTTATGTATTTATTACCGGTATGCGGGCCTCTCACTGTTGTGGCCTCTCCCGTCGCGGAGCACAGGCTCCGGACGTGCAGGCTCAGCGGCCATGGCTCACGGGCCCAGCCGCTCCGCGGCATGTGGGATCTTCCCGGACCGGGGCACGAACCCGTGTCCCCTGCATCGGCAGGCGGACTCTCAACCACTGCGCCACCAGGGAAGCCCAACCCTGTTAGTTTAAACTTCTTCCATTGACTAGATATGAAACTGACAGCACGGGCAAGAGAAATTAGAGTGCAAGCTATTCATTCAAACAGGCACATATACCCTCTGCCCTTACAGGCTAGTGAAGAACTCAGATAAGGAAACAAGAAATGTATTAGGTAGTAGACTAAAAAGACCATAAGCACAGCATACAGAAGAAGCACTTAGGAGGGTACCACCTAAGCCAGGCTGAGAAGGGGTAGTGAAGGATCCTGAACCAAACCAGTAGGTCTGAAGAAGTGATATCTGAACCAAGCCAGTAAGAATCAGACTTAAGAATGTGTGAAGGTAAAGGGAGAGGGAAGTCCAGGTAGAAGGAGCAGCAGGGACAATAGCATGAAGGTGTGAGTGTGCACTGTTTGAGTGGGAGTGCATGGCAGGGGCGGGGAGGGGGGAGAGGAGGAGGAGAGGGAGAGAAGAGAGAAGAGAGAGTTGGGGGGATTCTAGGACTTTCGTGAGGAGTAAGATAAGCTAATTCTGGAGAGGTAAGAAAGGCTCACGTTGTAAAGGTCTTTATAAGTCTCATCTATTTAGTTAAGTTCCACTACATGTAATATAAAACCCCCAACTAACCGTGTTTTAATCAAGTTAAAAGAGCAAAAGTGTATTTCTCTTTCACAAAAAGATGTGCTGGTAAGGGGGCCAAAGATGGTATAGGGCTCCACAATTTTCAGTTTCTTCAGGGACTCAGGCTCCCATCTTTCTGCTTCACTATCCTAGTACACACCTTTCCATACTCAAGGTCTCCTCGTGGTTCTAGATGGCTGCTGGACTCCAGTCAGCACATCTGTGTAGCAGGGCAAAAGAATGAAGAAAGACAGAGGGCAAAAAGTGCCCCCTTCCACCACCCCTCCCAGGTTAGTTTAACTGGCTTTAAGCAGCCTTACACTTCATCAGCCAGGATTGAGTCACGTGGCCACCACCCTGGTTGCATGGAAGTCTGGAAGACAATGCCTTGCCTTCTGGGTGGCCCTGTGTCCAGCTGCAGTTGAGGTTCCCCTGGGGAGGCAATGGGCAGTGTCTCACACAAGCCATTCCACACCAATCTAAGAAAGGCAGACGTAGCCCTGAGGCTTGAGAGCCTGCTCAAGGATGCTGAACAAAGAATGACATGATCATATTTGGGTTTTAAGGTGACTATGGGCCTTAGTGGAGTCTCCATGACAGCAGAATCCAGGTTGGCCATGCTCATCTCTTGGAACGCATCCCCAGCACAATGCCTGGATGTTAGCAAACACACCATAATTGTGTTGTGAATGAATGAATGAATGGCAAAACTGGAGGCAAGGAGGATGAAACGGCTGTAATAATAAGAGTCTGAACTCGAATAATAGCAGTAGGAGTGAAACATAATCAACAGTAGTTGAGGACTGACATCTCCATCATTTGAACATGAGGAAAGAGTTAAGGATGAGTCTCAGATTATGGTTTTGGCAACTGGGAGGATGGTATTATGGTTCACTGAGATAGGGAATACAGAAGAAGCAGCTTATGGGGTTAGAGGGTCAAAATGAATTCTGTTCTGGATGTGGTAATGTTGAACTGTCCACGGCTGTCCTAGTGGAAGTGTCCAGGGAGATGGCACTGCTCCTCTGGAACACAAGGGAGACTTCAGCTGCATATGTATTTCTGGAGTCACGGGCCTGAAGGTGGTAACTGAAGCCATGGATGTGTTTTTATACTAAAACTGAAAGCAGAAAGAGGAAAGAGAGCAGAATAGAAGGATACACTCATAAAGAAGTACTGCATTCAAGGCCTGGAGAGAGGAAGTGGAAGTTTCAGAGGAAAATGAGAAAGATTAATTCAGAAAGACTGGGGGGAAACGGAGAGAGAAATGTCCAGCAAGCCAAAGGTGGATACAGATGCAGGAAAGAAAAAGTGGTGTCACATACTCCAGTGAGGTCTGGTAAAGTAAGAACTGAAAATGCCATTGAAAGTTGGCAATTAGCAACTTCCTCCAGGTGAGTTTGAGCAGAGGGTGAGTGGGCAAAGCCAGGAGATTGGAAGAAAGTGAGAAAACAGGGAAGATGAAGCTGGATTATTCTTTTAAGAAGGGTAAAGATGGATGCAGGTGTTAGGAGAGACTATATATTATACAAATTCAACTGAAAGGATAAAATAGTTTAGCAATAAAACTCAAACTGTAGGAATCTCACTTAATTTTATTCAACACATTCACACTTATAAAGTACTAACTTTATGCTAAGAAATATGTTGGAACTTTCATGTACTTAATCTTTTTATTATGTAAAGCTCTTTTTTTCCCCTTATTATGGGTGAACAAAGTTGAGGAATATTCTTTTTCCTATCAATGGAGTAAAGTAAAAGTAGTCCAGATTTTTTAGAATTTTTAATGAATTCAAAACAGTATAATTTTCAGAAGATATTTATGCATTGAGATATTCTTACCTTGATTCTAATATAATTATTCACTGGCTAATTACATTCAGTTACATTTTGGTTGATCAATACACTTTGCTTATTCCTCTTTCACTACATTTTTTGTGGCTTTGGTAAATCATCTGGGAAACATTTTCAAAATACGCTACACTCTAACTCTATCTGTAGCTCAGTATGGCTTTGTATTCCACTCCCGTAAATAAGCCACTCTGCAAGAACCACAAGTAACTCTAGAAAGAGTCATAGATGACACCTAGATCTGTCTGGTCCCTTTTGTCCTTGTTGGTCCATTTTTGTTTGTCCATTTTGTTTTCAAGACTGGCTCTAATCATAATTGCTAACAAACACCAAATTCATCCTTGTTTACCCATCACACATGGCTATTCTGTCCAATTATACACTCTCAAGTAAAAAAATTAAAATCCCAGAATTACTGTTACTTCTTCCACTCCCCTTCACTCAGCAATTGTCTCCTTCTGAATACTGCCAACTGTCCTTTCATGCAATCTCTCTACTATTCCCCTTCAACTCCATTCTTTCGGTCAGGCTCTGATCAGCTCTCTCCTGGATGATTACAACATTCCACCATCATGGTTCTAGTTATTTTCTCTAACTTTACCTTTGCAATTACTCAAAAGCTATGGATATCTCACCTATAATCATCAAGGGACTCCTCTCCAGCTGGTTGTAAGGGATATGTAGGTCCCCTCCAAGCACGGCTCCTTCTCACTATCCCTTTTGTACTTCTTGGACTATCATAGAACCCTCTGGGTTGCTTCACTGAAACCAGAACACTAAAACTAACTTTCAGGAAAAATATTTTTTCAGAATTTTCCAATATGGGAATGCAACAACTTTTATCCAGACAAGAGAACATGAACCTTTATCCCAATACTGCCCTGAATCTGTCCCTTCTCAAATGAAAGCCAGCCATTAGTACTTTGTGAAAGACTGAGTCCAGAGACTCACTCGTCTATTTTAACTTCACAGAAAAACGAATCTTTTCACTAGCTCTTTTGTTCCACATCAACTAGTTCCTTCATTGCTACCATTCTCTATCCTCCTCAGCACAAGCTCTATTAATTGATCGTCATGTAGTAAAGTGACACTAAAGAACATTTATAATTCCTCCCCGATGGTCAGATATGGTAATTCCCAATGGTCAAGTCAAAATAAAATGTGTGACTCCTGAACCTCCTTTCTATTAAAAACCTCCACTGAAATATTGAAGCAACTGCTAAGTCGACAGTAGAGACTACAAATGGATCAGCTGCTTTTTAAAGGTCAGTAAGTCTCTTTCCCTTCCATGTCTCAAAAACTCCCACTGAAATAGACAGTAAAATCCACAGGATGTTTTGAGACACACATAAAGAGCCACTTGCTTTGCAAAGGGAGGACATGCCCACGGTATCTCCTGCGTGAAAAACTTCTATGAAAATTCCACAGTCATCCATCTTTCTTATTTTTCTCCCCTTCAAGTAGGAAGTTCACTTCTAGAGTGAAATTACTTGTTTTTACAGTTCTTCTTACAAGAGATGGCATTTTCAGAATCACTTTTTCTTGACCAAGATGCTATTTACAGTGGAAATGGGGATGGGGTGGGACTTCAAGCAGAAAACAGTTTGAGGCCACATTGCTAATGATGGTTAACCAATGAAAGTTAGAGATAGTTAACAGAGAAGATATGGGTGGGGGGCAGCAAAGGACCCTTAAACCCCTCGTCTGACACCTCTCTACTATCCAAGCTGACCAGGCCAGGTAGATTTCTCTGTTTCTCCATCTATTAAACAATATTCAAAATACCTCTTTTTCACACTTCGTAAAGATATAGGATTAAAAAAGAAAATATGTGGGGTTTTCAGTGTTTTCTTTAAAGGAAAGTGATATATAAAATAAGGTAAAAGAAATTATTTTTATATATGCTTTCTGCCCACTTTCTAAATTCACTATAATCCAGGGCAGTTTCTGGGCTTCTCTTAGGTATCTTTCTGTGGGTCAGTAGAAAAATTACTGTCTTATCTACCATAAAAATAAAGGATCAAAGGATCATGGATACAAAAAGACTTTTGTGCATCTCTCTGCCTCCCAGTGGGACCCTCCACTTGGACTGGCAGGAAGCTACTCTTCTTTTTCTGAAACTCTCCTGTTTTTCATTATGTTGAATCCAAACTCATCAGGGTGACTGATATCTTTTGTTATATACAGAACACTTGGTTACTCCTTTCCTTTGAAAAGTGTAAGCTGACCTCTTCTCATCCCTACTAAGGCTCCCCCCAAGACCCCCGCACCCCACCCCTCCCCAGCCCCGCACCTCCCCCTGCCACACAGATACAGAAAATACGACATTTAGGAGGGGTGGGGAAAGTACTGTATTTTCAACAAATGGGATTTTCTGGTTAATTGAATTCTCTGATCAACTAAAATTAAGCCTTTGTGTTTCAAGCTATGTTCATTCCTTAACAAGTTCAGCATGGTGCACTCATATTTGTTATGTGACTTGTGATTGTGGGGTCACAGGACCATCATTCCAAATGGCAGGTATCACTGGGCGGTATTTTGGACACAAATAAAAAACACATAGGATATTGGGTTCAACGTGATCTGAGAACATGCCCTATGAGGTAGTTTTCAAAACAAAATTCTCTTTGGTTATCATTTTATCATTTGACTTTTTTTTTTCTTTCAGTTAAAAGCAAGGAGAATAAATCTGGCTGTCTGAGGATTGCTATTAGTTGAACCTGGGATGGATTCTAGACTCTTAATTTTATCTCCATACAAATAAGAAAATCAAGACAATACAATTTTAGCTAATGTCATACAAAATTTATCCTCCCCCCTCTCTCTTTTCTGGTTTCTAAATTACTGAACCAAATTTTAGAACGTTAAAAAGAAATTAAGGTAAAACATATTAGTCATTGTGATTATATTAGTGTTTCCCTCTTTAAGCTTCTTGCCCTCTTTGGATGTGATAATCATCTTTCTCTCTCTGCATTTTCCATGGGACCAATCCTCAGGACCCACAAACCTCGATAAGACGCATGGCTGCAAACCTTACCTGCTCTGTGATCTTAGGCAAGTTACTTAACATCCCTCTGCTCACCTGTGAAATGGTTAATATAGTACCACCTGCTAGTTATTGTGAGGTTGATACGAGATAACCTGGGTAAAGTGTTTAACATAGAAAGCTCTACTTAAATTTAGCTATTTTTGTTGTTTTGCTGATCACTTCTCTCAGGCCACACACAGCAGTATTTCTCAGAGGAGGTCTCCAGACCAAATGCATCATAATTACCCAGGGAGTTTATGAATATTGCTGATTCCTGGTCCCCTCCCCCCAGAAGAGTTTCATTCAACAGGTCTGGGGTGAGGTTTAGAAACGGGGTATTTTTACTAAGTGCTCCTCAATTGTGACGCACCCAGAAGTTTGAGAACTACCACCACAGTTGTCCTAAGAAACATTTTGTCACCAACAAAGCCCACAAACAATTCCCAGGAAATAAAAACAGAATCGGGGCCATAAGATAAAGTCTAACCTTTTTTCCCTTCGCGTTTAGTCTGTTTCACTTGCTCATTGCGGGGCGCACGTAGAGGCCTTCCCACCAGCCCTTCAAACGAGAGCTCCCCGTGAAACGGCTGAGCCGACACCTCAGCTCCGGACGTGCGCTGAAGGTCCTCACAGGACACTCAACTCAAGATGGCGGCAGGCCGGGCGCAGAGACGCTACGGGAGCTGAGCAGCGCAGCCGCACCAGCCCCGTGAGAGCTCCACCCCCTCCCCACAGACAAAATCCCCCTAAAGCAACCCCGCCCACAGCCTGCCGGGGAGAGCGTGTGCCGTAGAGCCCGCACCTCTCCGTTCTTTGATCAGAGTTAGAGCTTTCCTTTGCTTCCAGAACCAAACTCCGTCTTGTTCTATTGGAGCAAGCTACACCAGGCGGAAGGACCCTGTTGGGGACCGACTCGGGAGGGTTGGTAACAATTTGATTATTTGATTTGCTCTGCTAACTAGAAGGTTTTCTTTAATGTGATCATTCTGTTCTGATTGGGTCTGAGCTTCTCCACTCTAGAAACCCAGGCATTTCACACCCCTGTATCATAGATTCCAGTCTTTTGTTGGCTGCTTGACGTTTGAACCCCCAACATCTAAACTGTACACTGAATTAGCTTTGGTGGGAGACAGGCCACCGCCCCCCTACACTCCAAAAACTTAAGCTGGAACGCCCTCCTCCTTCACTCTCCCCATCCCCTCACCCCGCCACACAAGCACACCCAGAGCAAGGATATTTGACCCAGGATCAGCCGGACACCCCCACCTGGACTTTGAATCATGGGGAGAGAGACCTAAGGACAAAGGGATTGATGATTGGTGGCCCAGCCAGAGACGGTGTGGCCAACAGCCCTGACAGTGCGCGGCAGGCCCAATCATAAGGAGCACACTCATCCCTGCCCCTGCCAAGTTTGTATAAAAATGTCTTTGATAAGGTGGGGGAGAGTGGCTCTTTTAGCATTAAGATGTTCTACAGTTATGCTAAAAGGTAGACAATCTTAGGAATATTTGATAAGGTTCAGCAAAGAGACAAAGACTCAGCTAGCATATTAATACACCAGAATTATGCTCCGTGTGGTCAGTCGATTTTTGCAGGAGAAAGGTTTGTTTGTCTTGAAGATGCTTCACCTTGAGGCTAGAACAGCCAATGCCACTGTTTTTGACCTTCTTCTACTTGTAGAACCTGAAAACAATTCTCAGCTCCTCCTCTAGGTTTATCAAGGTAAAACCAGATAGAAATGAGTGCCTGGACTTAATGATAAGAAAAAGAAGCAGGGCTTGGGGCAGGAAATGCAGTAAAGGAGAGGACTGTAGGAATTGAAGAGAAGAAAGACGAAGGCCACAGGGGCCTCTGGAGGTGTACATGGGTGGATGCGAAGGCTGCTCAGTATAAGGAGCTGTCCATTCCCACCTCCAAATGTCATGGGAGACACTCAGCTAGAAACAAGCCCCTTTCTTTCCCTGCCCTCCCACACTCTTTGTCCTCAGAAGCAGGAGGGACTTCAGTGACAGGCAGCTCTCCTGGCTCACTCTCCTACCACTCTCCCACCAGGGCAAAATTTTTGTAGGACTCACACACATTGCCCTTCAAAGGGAAGATCAACAGATTTCAGAGATAAGTTCAATTCAGAGGTATGTGTTAGTAAGTGCTTTTGGCTAAGGAGCTAGTGATACCAAGGCCCACGCCCTCGAAGTCCTAGGAGAGACCAAGGATTTGATGACCTTTATAGTCTCTTCCAGCCAGAACATTATCTGTTCTGTGAATATTTTACATACCCCTTATAACACAGCTTTTACCAACGATGGCTCTGCCACTTCTTAGGCAATCCCTTTACCATTCTGAGTCTCAGTGTATATCTATATCTATCTTTTTGCCTATCTATTTATCTGGTATAGTGGACATTATGAGTTACCTACACTGTGTCTGTTCCCCACTTCTTCCTTTTTAACATATACCTCATTCTGTTCTGGTATCCTCCATCTCTCTCCCATGCAGCCATGGGCTTCAGGGCACCCTGACCACATCCCCAGAAATAGACCTGATTGGTCTAAAAGTAATCCCATTCCTCTTGCCAATGACTAGTTCAAGAAGTGCATGCAATGCAATTCTGCCCTATGAGGCGTGAAGGGAAGCCTGCAGGAGGGCTTTTGGAAAAAATTTCTCACTCCTAAGAGAGTCATCAGGGAGAAATGACCTTTCATTTTCCTCTGAAAATATCTGGGCTTTGCTGTGATGCCTAGAACTACTGTAGCCATCTTCCTACCAGCTTGAGGATGTAGGTAACACCAATGACAGCACATTGGTAGAAATAACTGGGAGTCTTGGTGACAATGTTGAGCTACTGAATCAACCAATTCTGAAATCTGTTCACAGCTCTGACCCAAAGGAATGCATTTACATGTTGTTAAAGACATTTTGAGTTGAGTTTTCTGTTACTTGCAGCCTAATGCATCCAACTGATAGAGATAACACTATCATACAAATGCAGGCCTCACATTTGTAAGGGCCCAGAGAGGTAAAATGCATTAAATGCATTGTAAAATATTAAGTAGTATAAAAATTATAGATGATTTTCATCATGAATGAGTGCTTAATTCTCAGTCTTTCACAACTTCATGAATTGTTTTTCAAGATCCTTAAAACAAAACAATTTCCAAATATAATTAACCTTTTCAACATATATGAGGATGAGAAGATGGAAAATAGGAAAGGATGTGAGGTTTTCTGTGACAACTACAGGATTTGGTGGGGAGAATGGTCTGGCACTCCTGTTACCCTACTTGATAGAGGTTCCACCCTGGCCCTTCAACCCAAGTGCCCCAAACTAGCTTAGCTTATCTTGAGCATTTCCTTTTACTACTTTCTTTGTGCTCCTGTGTATCATTTTCTCTCTGTGCTCCCTTAAACTCCCTGTTGTCATCCCATTGACTGGAATGACACTCAATAGCAAAGGCAGGCATAATCAATGTCAAAATATAGTCTGAAATCAGCCCTGGACTCTTACAGCTGTGCCACTTTCTAATTCACTTGTAACTTTATGGATGGTTTTCTCTCTCCCATCACAGAGCAAATAACAGTGCTGAGGAGACAGTGATAGGACTGCTCTCTGCTCCTCCATGGGTCCTATTTAATTCTAATTCTAGGTGTGTTTTCAGCTAGGGATTTAAGACAGAACAGAAGAGTACCTGAAACATCTTTCTTTTAGTTTTAAATGATTAATAATAAGAACATACCTCCAAGACACAGCTGGTATATAAAGTCAAGATGCTCTTGCCAGCTGTGTCAAGGTGCATGGTCCTTGAAATCCATTATGATCTCATTTCTAATCTCATATATGAACTATGTTTTAATGGGATCTCCACCTAGCAGGAGGAACAATTGGGATGAAAAGTCCTGATTCTTAAGAGGCACACTGTTCTTGGAAAACCTTGTTTAGACCTCTGCTTTAATCTACACAGAGGTTTCTATGAAGAATGAAATAAATTATATATGTATAAATTTAAGGGACCTCAAAGCTACCTCGCTCAATCCCTGGAAAGATTCAAGAGCCAAAGAGATGAGGAGACTTGCCAAGTATCACACAAGATACTTGTGTCCAAGATACTTGCCCAAGATTACAGGCAGTAGCAGTAAAATCACCATAATGGCCGCTACTATTAATTTAGCTCACACTAAGTGCTTTGCATTCATTAACTTAGGCCTCAAAATTACCCTATGTAGTGGAGGCTATTTTACTTTCATTTTAGAAATGAGAAAAGGGAAGCTTAGAGATCCTAAACACTGTCCAAGATCTACCAGCCAATAAGGAGAGATGGCTCTCAAAACTAGGACTCAGGGACTTCCCTGGCAGTCCAGTGGTTAAGACTTCACCTTCCAATGCAGGGGGTCTGGGTTCGATCCCTGGTTGGGGAGCTAAGATCCCACGTGCCTCCTGACCAAAAAACCAAAACATAAAACAGAAGCAATATTGTAACAAATTCAACAGAAGACTTAAAACAAAAAATCTAGGACTCAGAGCCACCCTGCCAGGTTGGTAAATACTTTATCCTACCAGATGTTGGTAGACCTCATCTAATCTTACCATACCAAGATAACACTTATATTCAGAAGAAAATGGAAATTAGAGTAAGACATTATATTTTAAACTTTTATAGCTCTTCATGGTTATTGAATTTTAACCAATATTCATTCTGTTATAGAGAAAAAATGAGCCTCATAATATGATCCAAACCCACTTAAGCCTGTATACGTTAAAATAGCGTCTAGACAAGATATAACTAGATCTCTTTTCAAAGCACAACATGCTCTTTCCTTAGAGCTCTAAAAGATTGTTAGAAACAAGAGTAAGTTTCCTTTTTTTTTTAAGTATTAAAACAAAACACCTTGACTTTATCCTTTCAGATCTCCCCTATTTATCAGGCTGACATTTTGAAATTTGGGTTTGCTATGAAAATAGCTTACCCAATGAAAGAGCATTGTGTTGGGCCAGTGTCTTTTCTGAGCACCGTTACTCTTGGTTTCATTGTTCTGTTTTGCTGCAGAATTACCATTGCTATTTTTAAATCAGCGCTGTAGATTTGTCAGCTTTGAACCACTCCTGCTCTTGACTGCACAGGCTCCAGCCGCCTTTTCAGTCCTACTGATAAGCCATCCTACGTGTAATATTGTTATGGCTTCTCATCTATTTGTAATTGCTTCTCAAAAACTAGAAAATTGTGTTTGTGCCCTACCTTTCCCCCCTCCCTGATCTACATTACCCCTCTGACTGAAGTAATAAACTGTCGTGCTTAAACAATTAGCATAATGCAGAGGACACTCATGCCTCCTATACTCTGCTACTGGAACACCAAATGGGGCGTTAGAAAGTTAGATAAAAATGTATTTTACATGGGCCAGCGCTGCATTGAGGGAAATCATCTTTGCCCACACACTCCTGACATAGGATTATCACACTGAATGCTTCTCAAGGGGTAGCAGCCTTCTTCCATCTGAAGTCTGAGACTCAGCGGGGAGGTTCCCCTGACTCAAACACAACCAGTGCATCAGAACTGTCATTTTTGCTCACTGTGATGCCATGGTGGTACAAGGTCCATGTCTTCCAGCTGATGCTAATTTCCAGAGTTTGATTCTGAGACATATCCCTGGCTTCAGATCATGCAAGGTTTGTTTTCATCCACACATTAATTCACTCATTCATTTATTCACTCATTTACTAACTCAGTAGGTATTAATGAGCAAAGGTTTTCCAGGCTCTTATCCCCTCATATCCCCAATTTCAGAGCTATGTTAGCAAACATTCCTGAATTAAATTCTTAACCTCTACCTTTTCATAAAAATGTAAATAATGGATAACATTTCTGAGCTCTTATGAAGAGGCAGCATAATACAGAAGATAAGAGCATTGTCTCTGGACTCTGGGCATGGGTTTGAATTGTGACTTTACAATTTGAGTAGCTATGTGATCTTGGGGAGACTACTCAACCCTTCTGGCCCTCAGTTTCCTCACCTGTAAAATGAGACTAATTGTAGTACCTTTTCCCATAGGTTTGTTATGAGAATTAAATGAGTAGATGCAAGGAAAGCTCTTAAGACAGAGCACGTAAGTACTTGCTGTTATTATGCGGCAAGCACTGTACTAAGTATATCACAGAAATTATCTCAATGAAACATATAAGGCAGGCATTATTTTTATCCCAAATTAGAGACGAGAAAACCAAGATTTAGAAAGGGTAGGTAACTTGCCCAAAGTTGTGCAGGTATAGTTAAGAGTGAAGCCAAGATTCCAACCCAAGTGTTCTGCTAACAGAGTCCATTTGATTAAAAACTCTGCTATACAGCCTTGACTTTCAGCTTTCCAACCACTGCTGAGTCATGTTGGGTCAAGTGTGGTGCGATTTGGCCTGGCTTGGTTTATGACACTGAATAAAAGTAAGCAGCCCTTCAGGAAGTGTAACAGTCTAATCACCAGCATGCCTTCCCCACTCTGTGTATAAAATGTCTAGATTATCTTCATTCATTTCTTTTTACTTTCCCAGGATTCTTGCTGGTGACCATGGAATTTTTCTGCACTCTGAAAGAGGAATTTAGTAGCCAGGAAAACTGACCTTACTGAATTGGGTTCTCTTTATGAAGTTTTATTGAAATAGAAATGAATCACAGGTTGAAAATGCCCTTTTTGAGTCTTTAAGTACATATAGATACAGATTCAAAGACAAAAGCTTCCTATAATTTCTAATGGAAATGGTATGGAAATACTGAAAAATAACATGTAGACAATGAAATGATGAACTGTTCTGTCATCCCCTCTGAGAAATTCTAACTTTTTTTCCTTCTGAGTGTAGAGCATACAGCAGGAGGGGAGCAGGGGCCATGACTTTACAGGCAGGCTTCATATCCTTCAGGGACTGCCTGACTGTCACACAGGTTAGTTTTATACCTACCCCATTAAATAGATTCTCTTTGTTCATGAAAGAGCCATGAGACTTATCACACACTGTTTGGCTATCTATTTTAATTAGAGTAATGTGAGAGATTAATTATGAGAGTCTCTGTTGGGTGGTAATAAAGTAACTACCGGAAAAATTAACAACAATAACAACTGTTGAAATGATGGCCAACTTTTATGAAGTACTTTCTGTGTACCAAATATTTTGTATATGTTATCTAATTGAATCCATAATCAACTCTTTGAAGTAGGTACTGCTATTGTCGCTATATTATAGATGAGGGAACTGAACTGAGGTACAGAATATTGAAGTATCTGGCCGAATTGTGGCAAGAATAGCTAACTTTCACCAACATTTGTTCTCCCCCTTCCATAGAATCAACCAGCTCAGCCAGGAACTACATTTCCCAGCCTCCCCTGCATCCTGGTGGCACCATGTGACTAGTTCTTAGCAAACAGAAAGCTGTGGAAGGGATGTGTGTCTCTTCCAGCTCTGTCAGTTACTGACTGTGCTTTCTTCACACTCCCTACTTATCTGCTGGCTGGATACAGAAGATGCTGAGGTTCTAAGAAATGCAAGAACAACAAGATGAAGGAGCCTCATCTCTGAATCACAACATGGAAGATTGCTCACCAGGAACACCAGCACTAGATTGTTACATGGGTGAGAAATAAAATTCTATTGTGTCAAAACACTGACAACATGGGGTTTATTTGTTATAGCAACTAGGGCTACCCTAAGTAATACACAAGATTACCTTGGAGGAGCCAGGAAGCAAATCAAGGGATTCCGATCCAGAGTCCCATTTTAACCATTCCACTGGCATGCCTCTCAGGAAAGGAGGCAATAAGCTCCTCACTCTAGTTCACTCATGGCAGAAATGCAAAAGGGGATAGAGATGGTATTAAGGGACCAAGTCCAAAGAGCTCTTCTGAAGAGAGTCCAGGAACACTGTGTCTCACTGTCTTATATTTATCTTTGGCTATTTGGTATCCCCCCCAAAAAAAAATCTACATTATCTTGAAATGCGGCTCAAAGGAAGTTTACATTTCTTTTCTCACTTGAAACTGAATGTCAGCTCTGCTTTCTGAGAACTTGCCAAAAAAGGGACTGATTTAAGGAAGAAAAATAAGATAATTATTCTAGATATCTTCCTGAGTAAATTGGGTAACTTTTGATTCTCTAAAATTGAGAAGTATGTCCCTAATGCAGCCTCATTCAAACTCCACAGCACAGACAACTGTGAATGGACTTCGGTGCTAACTGAACTCAAGCGAACTGGATTCCTGAGCTCCCTGTGCGCCACCACCCCACACCTTTCCCCAACCACCTCAGTTATCCAGGCCAATGCATTCCTTTTTTATGGGATAAATTTCCTGGGTGGCTATAATTTTTAAATCTGTGGCCTCAGAGGGCTATAATTACCTCTTGATGATGTAATTAGTAACGAAATTTAACAGCGTAACATGGGACACCTAGAACCTTTCCAAACCTATCCACCTCATTTATAAAGGGTTTTGAACCACTTCCCCAACCAACTACCCATAAAACAGGGCTCCCAGGGTGACAGAACTCGCCACCTCCTGGGGAACACTGCACACTGGCTATGCAATGACGTTCGGTTGAAGAATATTATAAATGTTGTCGGTGACCAGTGACTCATAAGTGATCTCATTACCTTACCAGTGGTGGAGGCAGGTGTGCTGAAGTTAGCACCCTGGGATACATTAGACGTGATGCAGGGAATCAGTCATTAGTCCCCAGAAGGCGTGTTTTTCTCTCACTGTGGTGATGTGGAGGGTTTAACAGGAGAGCTCCAATGTGGGAGCTGAATCCGTCTCTGGCAGCTTAGACTCTGTCTAAGGAGAGTAGTGCGGGCCAGCCCTGCATTCACGTGAGGTGGGGATTTCCCTTTCGAACCTCCACTTCCACCCCCATCACAGTGAAGATTGCCAAGAGAGAATCGGGCAGAGTCCTAAAGACACGTTGTAAAGGCCATTAAAACAGCTGAGCGTCCAACACAGACATCTTCAGCCTTCAGGTTGTGGCAGCTTGCTTTTCCAGGGTTTAAAGAATTTGAAATGTGGAGTGAAAGAAACTGGTTAGCAGCTAATTCGGAGTGTGTTAAAGGAGAGTTTTGTGGCATCAGATGTGACAATGTCAAACATAGGAGAAAAATTCTATAATCTGATCACTTTCACCTCAACCGTGATGAAGCAGCAGCTAAATTTTGGAAGCCCTTTGGGGCTCTCTGGAAACTTCTAGAATTAGTTTAAGAAAGCACTGGCCTTGAGACTTTAAATGGAACTTGGACAATATGCTGATAAGCAAGTGAAGTGGCTGCTTAGTATTGCTGGGATAAATTCTGACATTTAAAGTCCTTGGTGACTTGGAAGGGAATGAGAGACTTGTTCCCAAGTAGAGAAACTGCAGAAATGACATTTGCCCTAGAGTGCGAAAAGTGCCTCAGCAGACAATGAGAACTGGAATACGAGCTTGCCGCGATCGAAATCTCTGCAAGAGTAGAGAAAGGATCTACTGCTGAATGGGAAATTAAGTAATCCCTAAGGCAGAGACAGAGCTCACCTGACCTGAGCTTAGCCTATAAATGCAAGGATGAACTTAGGAGTCTGGAAGAAATTCTGTGGATCAGAGTAGAGAAAATAGAGGCTCCTGCTACCTTTCACTCAGGGCTGTCTTGAACATCAATACCGTCTTGAGGTGGAAAGTTTTCATTTGGGGGTCGTCTTTCACTATGTTGTCTTAAGCTAGGCATTTATCTCCTCTGTGTTTCATCTGTAAAAGAGAAATATCTTCCCAATTTACTTCTCGCATTTATGGAGATCAAATGAGGTACTGTGGGAGATGGCACTTAAAAAGAAAAGAAAAAAAAAAACTGAAAGAGAAGCTTGTTTCTAAATCAGAGAGAAGGTGAAGCCCACGTTCTAAAACCTCCAAGTCTTCCTCAAGGAACCCCTTGACCCCTGGCAGAGTAATAGTTTGGTTTAAAGGGCAAAAACTTATGGAAATGATCTGGACTTACACACCAGCGTTGTGTGGCAAACACTGCTCTGAGTGAGAAGATACAAAAATAGGCTGGGGTGGGGGGGGACAAATGATATAGCTGGCATGTATTTCCCGTCCTTCTGAAGCTAGAACCAGGAGAGGGTGGCAGAGACACCATAGAAGTCCACTGTCATGACGACACGCCTGCTTCCTTCCTGGTGAGTAAAAATAGTGTCTCCTTCTGAAAGTGACCCATGGGTCACGTCCCTTCTATGGCCCCAGCAGGTAGGTAGGAATTCGAAATTCCCAAGCCTCCCCCTTCACTACCCGCAGTTCACCAAGTTAATTCCCTCAGACATATACCAACAAGATCCCGCTCGGTGGCTCCCTCCTGCGTTTCTGCAGTGGCCTGTGAGGTCTCCCTGTTGCTAGGTGTACCACTCCATGCCAACATTTCCTGAGCACTGTAGCTAGGTGTACTGTCCTAAAACACCACATTAAGGAAAATTTGTGGTTCTCCATTCGTGATAGTCAAATCCCCTTACTTGCCAGTTAAGAGTATTCATGACCTGTCCCCATTCACCTTTTGAGGCCTTCCCTACTCATAACCTGTGCTTTATTCAAGCTAAACGTGTTTTCCAAACACACAACATGTTTCTCCACCTTCCTGACTTTGCCCATACTGTTTCCTTCCTCTTTTTGAGATATGACGTCCAAACCAAAGGTGAGGTCTTGTCAGCGAGTGCTTTACATCTGCCCATTTAATTGCACAGTTTCCTTGCAACAATGCCGAAACGCGTCTTACATGGAGTGTTTTGAAACCCCCCAGCTGAATTCACTCAGAGCAACTACATGTTCTTTGTAACATGTTAATTTACGTGCTTGCCGTATTGCATCTTCTGTACTGTAAATCCTTTGAGGTCAGGAAACCGTGTCTTACCTTTATTTCCCGTGAATATCTAATTCAGTATGAGTTCTATATTTGATAAATGAATAAAAATGCTAATGAATAAATGAATGAAGTAAAATGTTAATGAATAAATGAATGAAATCTTACCCTTCTTCCTTTGCTCATGCTATTCTATACAAAACTGCTCTGCCTTTGACTTCAAAATACCAACTATCCTTCAATGTCAACCTCAAGGGTCATTTACTCCATAAAGCCTTCCCCAAACTACCTCAGACCACACCAACCCCTCTGCTATATTTATAGTCTATATGCCAAAAACCCAAACAGATTATCTCCTAGATGTTCACTATCTGAAGACATTGGTCTCCTCCAAAGCAGAGGGTCTTAAAGCTGAGATCCATCAACAGGATTAAGGAGACCATGAAACTTCTAAAATCAAATGCACGTTTTTGTGTAAATGCCCAATTGCATTAGAGTGTCCAAAAGCTCTATGACTGCCCCGCCCCCAAAAAAAACAGGTTAAAAGAACCACTGTTCCTAGAGCACTGTAAGCTGCTTTCCTAAAGCAGAGTTGGAGTCTGTCTTGTAGGTCTTTTCTATTTTCTGCAGTGGCAAGCCAAGCACTAGGAACAGAGAGGAGACCGTCCTTGAATGGCTGGAAGCATCCCCTTGACAAGACCAATGTCTCTTGACTGTCACTGTGCCCACCGAGCACAGCCTCCAGCCTGGGAGCTGGTGGGGATAGCTTAGCAAGGTACTGTAAGTAGACAAGCAAATGATGTCAGGATTACGGCAGCTTGATGCCTCAGTCAGGATGGGGGAAGAGCACCTGGCCTCACAGAACTGCCTTTCTCTGGGTGAAAGTCTCTAACGAGATGGGGCAGGCAGTGCTGTTGCTGCAGGGAGCCTTGGGAGGTTCTGGGTAGTTAAAAAGTGAGCCCATTAAGGAGCTGGTCTCCTCTGGAGGCAGGCCTGGCTCGGTCCTGGGGGCTCAAGGATAAATCCTCGCCATTGTTCGCTTTCCTCCCTTTCTGCCTGGCCTGCTCCCACCGCCTCGCTGCAGCCCAAGGTCTGGAGAGCGCCAGAACTCCTATGTGTTAAATTCATATAAAATAGCCTTTAAAAAGTATAATGCTTTAGGGAGATAGTGTTAGCAAAGAAATGTCAGAATTTTCACTTGGGCTTCCAGGGCAGGACAAATAAGGTCTGTTACCCGCTGTAATGTTTTTATGAAAAAAAATGTCTATGGCGTCTTTTTAAGTTGCAAATAATGACTTTAGCTATGTAACAAAAGAGTTGATTTTAAAACAACAGCAACAGGGGAAGTACAATTGGTGATTTTTGTTTTAACAAGCTGAATTCCTTTTGATTTCTCCTTGATTTAAAACATGGTGGGTGTTACCAAAAAATTATAAGCAGCTAGTGCAGTCGTGGTTTCCATAAAACTCTCTTAAGTAATGATGATCCCACCTTATTTAGACAAGTCAGGGGTCAATATGGCCTTATTTGCTTCTGTTTTTCATTAGTGGCGCTCTCTCTGCAGCATCACACTTCCTACTAGCTCCTTGAATACACAGAGGATTCATGCTTCAGTTCTGCATGTATTAAGAATGCAGCTATAGCAACCAACTACTAGCATTAATGAACTATTTGCTTATGCAGTAATAATTAACTTCCATTACATTACTTTGTGTGATTACTTTCTTAATTGCCTGAATTATGCATCCATTTAATATTTAATAACCATTCTCAGAAATCAGACACTGGTAAAAAACAAATTGCTCACAGTTTCCTTGCAATAATTAAGCTCACAAGAATAAATGAAACCTTTTAAAAATGAATGCCTTGTGATTATATCCTTGCATATAGAACAAGATCCTAAATTAGTTATTTATTAAATCTAAATTTAAGTCCAAATAGTGCATTTTTCACTTTCACCTCGGGAAATCAACCTGCACAGTACCTGATATCAACAACAGAATTAAGTGCCTTCTATTTTCTTCGGGAGTCACAAGCTGCATTAATATTTATTACCATGCAAAATTCAAAAGTCCTTAAAATATTGTGTGTTTATTATTTATTTCAACTTGGCATCTCTTTTACACAAGGTAAGTAAGATGTTTAGCTGGAGATTAAAGTGTTCTGAAATGAGATCAATAGTTCTCCATTAGGATGGGCTATTGTGAGCCTCCCCCATTCTTTTCTGCTACCTAACCCCACCACCACCCACTCCACACACGCAGGCCCATACGTTTACCTCCGAGCCTCTTATAAAACAGCAAAAACGCATATATGCGATGTGTTTTTAACCAAGCAGAAGGAGAGTCACAGCAATTTATCCTCAAACATTTACACTCACAGCCAGGCAGTTTGATCTCCTTGCCTTTTCAGGTTGCCAGCTAGAGTTCTCAGAACCCCGTGCCCTTCTGCCGCCAGCACCCAGGCAAAGCCACATGCTGATTTGCAAAGTGATCATGCTATTATCCTATTGTACATCAGCTTCAGTCCCCACCGGCTTGCAAAGTCATCACTGTCTTAACAAATAAAACGTGCGACTGCTTTATCACAGGTTTCTTGATGAATAGATTCTACTGAATCTGGAAAAGACAGCTTTTTTTTTTTAATCTTCCTGGGACTGCATCTGCAAAATTGTTCTGCCATTCCACATTGATTATGGCAGCCATGTACAGATGTGTTTATCTGAACCATAACCATGTTAGTCTTAAGCTACAGGGACACTGGGATGTTATTTACCCACTGTTACCCTGTGCATACATAATATACACAAAATTATGTGTGCCACATGGAAAAGAGAGGGAGGGGGCTTAAAGCTTTTTGTACCAAATGAGTTAGCCCAGGAAAATATGTGCAGCCTACGAGATTATATGCAGAGTGCCACACAAATAACGGAGATGAATAATTTTCCTACAAAGAGAATCTCTTTTGCCAGGCGTGGAAATAGCCACGAGGAAGGGGTAGTATTGGGGGCTGATATGTGGAGAACAAGCAGAGTTTAGGGTGTCACAAGTCGACAATGGCTGCTATCCTGAGTTTCTAAACTAGCTAAATTGATGCCAATCTCACTGACTATTGTTAGAGTGGGCAGAGTCATTAGGATTTGCTTTTTAAATGATCTCTCAGGCTGTAAGGCTGAGAGCTGCTAGCAAGGCAAGGTTAGAGAGAAAATGATAGCAGTACGTTGATGCTTCACAGACCTCATGATAGTTTCCGTCTGTCATTATTTACGTCTGACTAGATGCGTCATGTCAGCTACCTCGAAGACTTTAATATGAGGCTCTTGTTTGCCTCTGCTCTAGAGCAGCCAGACTGGGATACTATTATTTTTGCATCACTACACTTAGGTGAAGCTGGCTTCAATCTTTCAGTAATGACACACAAAAGAAATAAAAATGGTTGTGTCCAAGTTATTATACGTGCTTGTATTCTAACATGCCTCGTCAGCATTGCTCAGAAAAAGAAAAAAAAAAGTGAATTTAAATCAATAAACAGACATTTATTAAAAGGTCAGCTTAATTGTATTTGTTTCAGCTTCTTTGCCAATATTTTAAGTAGAACTATCTTTCTTTGGCTTTGGATTAGTGTCACTGTTATTAGATGGAATCACTTAGGGGAAAAGTGTGTAAAACTAATATTTGATCAAATTTGCTCATGTTTCTTAATGTCGTTTCATATCACTTTTCTAAATTCTATCAGTGTCACTATAAATAAAGACACACAAAAAAGCTTTTGTTTTATATCTATATTATTGGCACCATAAAGGACAGACTTTCAAATAATGTGCAATTATCTGTAAAACTATATACAGAGAGGGCTTATCACAGAGCTCATAGTGATTTTTAAAATCTAAGATGGCTATTTCAGATACCAGAAAAAAATACTATATGGCAAAAAAAAATAGGATATTCATATTCTTTTACCAATACTGTGTTAGCGAATGAAACTATCACTACTCTCTGCCTGTTCCTGGTAGAGAAAAGAAACTTTAGCTGAAAAGATTTCTGAATGTTCGAATTTATTGACACCATTTTATATTGAAAACTGCAACACAGCTTTAGCAGGAAGCACATTTTAATAAGGCCAAAATGTTCTAGGTGATTTTTGCCTTATGCTTTAAAAAAATAAAATAAACGTAACTGGATTTAAGTGTGAATGAAACAATCTACAAACACATTTGAAAATACGAAAGCATATACCTACATGTAAGATGACAGTAAAAAAAAACAGTTTACAGTTTTTCTTTACATACATAATTCAGTGCAAAGGCTGGTAAAGGGGCGATCAAAAAATAAAATAACTCACATAGATTGTGTCTTAGGATCACGTTTACAAAGTGTCCACCAAGATTCTATATTTCAATAGTAAATAGCATTGTCATATCCAGAAAATTAGTTATTACTTTAAAATGATTAATTCAGACATGAGGGAGAAAAATGCACTAACCCATCGGCCTTCTGAGTTCTCAACATTTAACAGAATCTCAGGACTGCTGTGTTAACTGAAGAGACTTCTATCAAAAGCCTGAGTCACTCAGACATAGCTGGGGATGTACAGTACTTGATCTCCTTATCTAGACAGAAGAAGCACTTACATTTTCAAAGTCTGCACAAGCCATGTAAGCATAAAAGTATGATGACAGAGATCTCTTTTCTGTTTTAAAGATCAGATGCCAGCTTCCTGAGATGATAGTTTCAGTTTGATGCATTTGTGGCATATTTTTATAAATTTCAAGTATAATGCTTTGTCAGGACTAAATGAAATGCCCTGCATATATATATATATATAAATATATGTATACATTTTTAGAATGCTGTAGAATTTTCATTTTTAACCAAAGTGACTGTCATAAACTAAGACAAAGATAGTAATTTGAAATGGAATCAATCACATTCTCTCGATCTCCTAAATTTTAAAAATAATTACATTACAGCACATATGTTAAAACACTTCAAAAAAAATGATTTACTCAAGGCGTTTTTCTTACCTCCTGCCCAAGCTACATGTGAGTTTTGGCAAAAAATGAACAGTAGGTGGCAGTCAAGCCACTAAACTGCTTCAAGGCTTCATTAACTAGAATCTGTTGTTAGAAGTAATAGGAAAGTAGTATATTTTTCCATAGTAAAGAATTCACCTTATAATTAATCTTGAAATGCATTTCTAAGGTCCCAAGCTGCTGAAATAGTGAGTTGATTGCATCCTTAAGAGAATGAGCCCAGATAAAAGTGATTTAATTCAAGAACCCTTTCAGCTCTGTCTCCATGACTTTTTCTTTCCCTCTCTGTTATTACTGTTTTAATGTGGGTTTTTATACAGTATGGTAGTTGTGGACACAGCACATTCTTGGGCTGGAGCCCAGGACTGTGTAAGTCATGCTTGTATATCTGTGCAGATTTTAAATAACCTGCAGGAGCTTTTCCCTCCCCTGCTCTTATAGACTGAATGTGTATAATCCCTTTCTGTGCCTCAGAAAATAACCTCGTTTACAGGGAGAAGGTTCCAGACAAGTAGCTGAAATATAGAAGGAACATCCTCTAAAGCAGAGAATTGTGGACACTGAAAATCCAGGCAGTGTGAGTGAAACGCAGCTTTGCATACGAGGCCATGTCATCTCCATGAGAGGAAGGGCCTTACCTGTTGGGTTCACCATGGTGTCCCCACGGTTGAGAATGGGGTGCCAGGCACATGGTATATGCTCAATGAATATGGGCTGAATGAATCAATGAGTGCCCCAAATCCCAGTCCTGTGCATGTCTCAGATGTCCCTCCTAGAAGTTTTTGCTTTTGTCTCAGTTCGTCACAGAAGATGATAACGCTGCTACATTCTCACTCCCCACCAGAGTCCCTCCCCCAAACATTACTGCTAATTACTATTGCTGGGAATTGACACGGCACCACCAAGACAACACAGCAGGACTTGACTCCAGTCTAGTCAGTCTGGAAGGTAGGGGATGCCTTTCTTCTGACTTACCTCGGCGATCGTTGCTAAAAATCTAAGCTCATGCTACAGAAAGAGCGAACTACGTAAGTAGCATTGGCCTAAAAGCTGAGGCAACTTGATTAATTTACTTACCTGCCTGTGCCTCAGTTTCCTTATCTGAAACATGACAATAGTAATAGTACCTACTTCATAGAGTTGTTGTAAGAAAATGAATTGGGACATGTAAAAATCTTGTCAGGCACAGAGTGAGTCCTCAATTAGTATCAGTTTTTTTTTTTTTAATTTGTGCACTTTAAGTAAGTGCAGTTTATTGTATGTCAATTATTTTTTTTTATTGGGGTATAGTTGGTTTACAATGTTGTGTTAGTTTCTGCTGTACAATGAAGGGAATCAGCTGTATGTATACATCTATCTCCTCCCTCTTGGACCTCCCTCCCCCTCCCCAATCCCGCCCATCTAAGTCGTCACAGAGCACGGAGCTTATTATCATTACATTTTATTATATTTGTTATTAATATTATCATTTACCACCCATCCATGCTCACACATAACACTTCACAAAACAATTTTTATCCACCCTTATTTGTGCATTTCAATGAGAATCACTGTGACCGTGAACAGACTTGGTGATGTAAGGAAAGGTTTGCAGAATGGAACCAGCAGCCCCATAACAGTGAAAGTGTGACACGGAAAGGGATATTTTTAAAGTTGACCAAAAGCTTGATTTTCCTTTCTTTTCTTTCCTTTTCTTTCCTCTTCTTCCTTCCTCCCTCCCTCTCTCCCTTCCTCCCTTTCTTTCTATCTTGCTTTCTCTTTCTTTCTCTCTCTCTCTCTCTCTCTCTCTCACTCTCTTTCCCTCCCCCCACCCTCTCTCTCTCTCTCTCTCTCCAGCTTCAGGGACAGCCAGAAAATAATCACCACTCCCTAACCTCCTCCACTCCCACCCTGTGCTTCCTCATATCCCAGTCCAACTAAGCTCTGAAAATACAATATTTTCCAAACATGTGAAGCTCACCTCAAACCAAGGACTTAAAAATTCCTGCTGATTTTGAATGTTTTTCTCAAATCTATACCTTAGCTCATTCAAATGACCACTTTAAGGACAACTAGTTTAAGAAGGAACCATTATGAGGTGATTTCCTTTTATCCTTTGTTGAAACAGAAAGCAGCATTTTGTCAAAACTAAATTCAGATCCCAAGGGGACCTAAGTTTATTTCAAACGTCAAAAAGGAGGCAACTCAAGCTGTGTTTACAATCTGGCAGTTTGCTTCCCTCACATGCAGAGAGCAGTGGGCAAGCCCTACAGATCAGATTTTAAGGTAGCAGTAATAAGTATTTTCTAATCTCTCTGGGAACTGTTTAGGGAAATAAAACCCTTTTCTTCAAATTATCCATCCAGTCCTCTCCTCTTATGGCAAACCTCTACAGTATTTTAGTAAAGAAATGTGAACTAGTCATGTCTAAAAACATAATGAGTAATTTGATAACTGAGAGATAGGTTCCCTTTTTTCCATAATCTTCTATTCTCTTAGGTGACTCTTTGAGGAAGGAGGTCAAAATATTGAGTTTGAGCAATTTAAGTAAGAGACATTGAGTAATTTAGAAATGAGACGTTCAGTACAAGACCCATTCATTTAAATTACATGAAAATCTAAGGTAGACTGTGTGTAATTAGGAGCCATGTAAGTCCTCAGGCGATTTCAGTGGGGGTTAGGAGACTGCTTTAATAGAATATGACAAGGTTCCTTTTGTTTTTCATAAAACATTGTATTCCCCCTTGAAATATAACAAATCCTTAATGAAATCACAGCCCCTTTATTGGCAGGGAATACTTTTTATGTTTTGAGAGATCAACAAGGTCAAAACAATTACTGCAAAGTAATGATGGACCAAAACCTCAAAAGATTCATAGGTTGTTCAAACGGATGGAGCCTCATGTGAACCTCCAGTTGAAATCTTACCTGATAAGGGGCTCCCATGAGAGACATAAGGGCCGACGGAATGCAGGGCTGCTCTTGGGAAAAAATACTGGGCAAGCAGAAAGGAAATCTGATTTTTACTGGTTCTGTTACTCAACCTCACGGATTATCCCAAAGAAATTACTAGGAGTCTCTGGACATGCTCTTCTATTTGGTTTTCTTTTCTTTGTTTCTTGAGTGTTGTTTATGTTTAAAGGGAAATAAATTACTTTCTGTGAAGCACTGGAAGACTTTTGAAGAAAAAAAAGAGTATTTTCACAGTTTATAAGTGTAAAGTAAAACCCAAGGTTGGATTAATAATTAGTTTCTGCTAGACCAGAAACACACACTGGATTTGGTCCTCAACAGTAAAATCACAGGTCCTGGTCAAGTCCATAAGCAAAATTACAGTGATAGCTATGCATATGATAGCCAGCACCACACGTATTTAATGTGATTTATCAAGAGCTAAGAGAATTGAGACAGGAGCAAAATGAAAATTTGCTTTATAAATAAATCATGCCAAACTAATCTCCTTTCCTTGCATAACTATATGGATACTCAGTGGTAAGTCAATATAGAGCCCTTGCAAAGTGGAGATCTCGATTTCAGACAAACATGAAATTAAATAGCTTGTACTATGAGGGACTAGATAAACCAGTGTAGTCTGGATGATGACGTAAACCAAAAAAGTGCTCTGTAATTGTTCTAGTCTTATTTGGTTTTTTTTTTCAGTGTAAGATTGGAGTCATAAAAGTCATGATTGGGAGGGAGACTTGCCATGTTGGATGGGCACCTTCAAGATTCAAACCACTTAACAGGCTGGAGGATATATACTGAAATAAGCCAGATGACTTTTAGCAGGAATAGAACCCTTCATTCAGGTTCAAACACACACACATACAAACCGCACACACTCGTATATACAAGGGAGGAGGGATATTGACTTTTACTGGTTGGTACAAAAATGCACCATGGTCTTTGGTTGCCTCAAATTTCAGAATGTTCTAACTGTGAAATGACTGCCAAAAATATGAATGCAATGACAGCTCACACATAGACTTATGTGTCAGGCACTGTTCCCAACTGCTCACAAGCATTATTTCATTGATTCCTAGTTCATCATTTTACAGATGAAAAAGCAGAAGTAGACAAGGGGTAGGTAACTTATCTTGGGGGCAGAGTCAGGGCAGTGTTGTCAGCATCTGCCCCCAGAGATGCTCTGAATCTCCACTTCCACATGCCTTTCTGCTCAGGGAATGTAAGTGCCCATTGTTCTCTTGGTGGGAGTCTGGCTTTCAGTTCTCTGTCCATCTTAAGAAGCACAAGGATAAAATGCAATATAAACGTAGAGAGGCAAAGCTGTACAAAATAGAGATGCTTGCCTGGAGGGGAGAAAAGCTGGTGAAGTCATGATACGTGTTCTCAGATGTCTAGACTAGAGACTGTCAAGGAAAAGATTACACTTGTTTAAGTATTCCTGTAGGGGATGGAAGTCACAGGGAAGCAAATTGCAGCCCAATATATGTTCTTACCACACAAACGATTTAACCAGGATGTGCTGCCTTGTGAGATATGAGCACCTCATCCGTGAAATGATCAAGAGGAAGCCAGATCAAGGAGTGGGGCCATGCAGTGGTAGGAAGCTGACCCAGATGGCTCCTTGGGTGCCTTCCACGATACAAAGGTTTGGATAATCAGAGAAAAGCTTAAAGTGGAAACACTTGTGAACTGCTTCATTCCCTCCCCCTAATACACAACACAAATCTCTCTCTTTCTGTCTCTCCTCTGTCTCCATCTATATCCTTATATGGTAGCAATTACACTGGTTTTGCAGCTGGTAGACCTGAATTCTAAACATTTTACTTAAACATCTCTACCCTTTAGTTTCTCTTTCTGTGAATAAGAAAGAAAAAAGGAAATAAAGAAGAAAGGAATGAGGAAAGGAAAGAAGGAAGGAAGAAAGGAAGGGAGGGAAGGAGGAAAATGAAAACATAAAATTTAAAAGGTAAGAAAAATAGATTTAGTCATGCTTCTCACTTCATACTTTTCCAGACTTCTGTGAAACCACGATGAGATAGTAGGTTAGCAAGAGCTTGGGGGAAGAGAAATATAGCAATATATATATCTAAAGCACTCTGTAAATTCAAAGTACTGAGGGATTATTATCTGCAGCAGTCTGGCTCAGTGTCCTATGTGAATCCTAGGTCATGGTTTGAGCCAGATGAAGGTCAATCGCATCCTGTCCTCTGACCACATGCTCTGTGCCCAAGTCAAATCTGGCATGTGGTGAATAGCTATTCTTGACTGTACCAGGGACTGTGGGAGAAAGTGAGAAGAGCTCAGTACAGAGATGTCTCCACCACCAAGAGACAACTCAAAATGGAATCCTTCATCATTGTACATATGGGATCATCTCAGTACATTAAGGACCACACTTTTAGCAATAGGGAAATTTTCTGAGAGTAGAGAAATTTCACATTTAGACAAAGCGAAGTTCAAGTGGAATATACATACACATACACACTATGTATGAATGTGTGCAGTGTGCACGTGTGTGTACGTGTGCATGTGTGATACAGAAATCTCAGAATGTGGAACTGAAAAAAACAAATACCTAAGTCAATGACCCAGTTTTTATGCAGTTCCAGCCAAGGTAATAAATGAACCCTTATTATTGGTCATCGATATCTAGCAACTACTCCTTTTCATTCACACCAACTTTAAAATAAATCTGCATAAATTATAGGAGATTATCTAATGAAACAACACAAGAATCTTCTAAACAACTTTAGAATGCAATTTTAAACTTAACAAATCAAATGTTACTATTTATATGTCAGGAATGAAGGCATAAGCAGGTCGATTATAAACATAATACACTTAAGGAGTTGGATATTATGTTATATCCATAAGTAAGATAACAGATGTAGTATAAAAGTAGAAACTGGAAATGAGGTGGTTTATTTTTCACTTTCCCTAGATTTACATTAAGGAAGTACAGCTGAACCTTGAAATCATAATTATAATATAGAGGTTAAAAGGTATTCAACAAGAGGAAAGCCCTTTAGCTAAAGATTGGTTTAGGGCAGGAAGCGTTACACATTGCTCAAAAGAGAAAACTAAAGAGAAGATTATATCAACTAAAGTTGGGGTAAAACTATCAAGAATAATAAAATATTTTGAAAGCACTTTGGTAAATTGTCAGGATGAGTTTTCCACCTTGAAATCTTCATGCTACAGATTATCAAAGCACTTTTTAAAGTGAAAGCTTAGATATCATTCTAGAGAATTTCCTAACTTGCTCTGCGATTACTTGGAAAGTTACAAGTCTCTAAACAAAGTGCTAAATATCCTAGTTTGCACCTGTAATGAAAAACTCTTATGAGCTGTGGGGGAGATGGCTAGCAGCCCACTAAAAGTTTCCCATCCCTTCTTCCTAGGCATGTAGCTAGATTATACTTCTCAGCCTCTCTTGCAGCTACATGTGGCCATGTGACCAATCTCTCACCAATAAACAACAAACAAAACTTATATGAGCAATTTTCACTTTTCTTGCTTGAGAGGAGATTCCTGGCTCTGGACTTCCCCTCCTCACCGCTTCCTCCAGGCGCCAATAGCCAGAACCTGGAAAACAACATGTGGTGGACCACGTGATACAGATGGCAGGGCAGCCATCAGCTGAGTCCCTGATGAAGTTGGCAGAGCTGTTCCATCCACCTGAAACTCTCACGTTGGAACTGTTATGAGTGTGAGAAATAAACCTCTTTGTTTTGTAAGCTAACTTTTTACTGGGTCTCTTGTAACAGCATCTTAACATCTTTCTAAGTAATACATAAGCTTTCAGAGTTATTTTCTTTACCTTCTTAATATACAAAAATGTTGTGCCATAGAGAAAGACTTAAATATTTTAATGAAACTTACTGCACCAAAAAGATAATGTTTTGCTATCGTATTTCTAAATGTTAACTATTTTATCTTAGATTTTTGGTTTGTTCTTATTATTTTCATTTCATTTACTTATACAACTATGAGCTTTTTATAAAAGCAGAGTAAATTATCTGAGTTCAGGGAGTTTGAGGGAGAACTCTCATCTCAAAATGCTATCATCAACATGAAAAGAACACTTCCAAATTTTCCTGAGTTATTTTTATATCCAAATTGTTTTAACAGGTAAATAGGAAAAAAAAAGATTGAAGCTTACTGAGCAGAAATGAGTTAACACAGCAGGCCTGAATCTGCTATCCTTAGAAAGGCCCATTTACAACTTTGGTCCTTAGCTGGCATCTGTGAATTAGAATTTCAGGAGGGTTCCCACCATTCCCTAATTGATAAGGTTGGCTCACTGTTCCTAAACTATTTATACAAACAATGTGGTAGAGGCTGAACACCTGCTTTCCATTGGGCAGCCTGGGCTCCTGATGCATGCTAGACAAAGGGTGCCTACATGACCAGCCCCCAGCAGGAGCCTTGGGCAATGAGTTTCTACTGATGGACACCGTGTTACACATGGTGTCACAATTTGATTTTGGAGGACTTATGCACAGCCTGTGTGAATCTACAGGGGGAAAACTCTTGGAAACTTGCACCTGGTTTCCTCTGGACTTTGCTCCCATGCACTTCTTCCCACTGCTGATTTTGCTTTGTTTCCTTTCCCTGTAATGAATCCTATGTTAAGTCCCGTGAAAGTGTTTAAGTGCTCCTAGTGAATCACCGAACCTAGAGGGGGTCTTGGGGACCCTCTACACTCTTACCAATTAGGAGTTGAAAATAGCTAATGGCAAAATAAGAGAGGTGGGACTAATCCTAACCAATTAGGAAAGGTGGATACAAGGTACAAAACTTTTGAGTATCAGAAAGCATGTATGAGGCATGGAGTTTTCCAAAAGGAATAAAATATTCAAAGATTCAGAGTACCACCACAAATGACTATAAAATAATATCACTAGATATTTACATAGGATCTCCAGGTTCCTAGCTCTGAATAGCCTTGGGAGGTTGGAGGCCAATGGTCATCATCATCTCCACTTTCTGAGTAAGGGGCTGAGGTGCAGATCTGCCCAAGGTTATAAAGCCAGGATTGTAGAGCAGACATGAGACACAGGCCTCCTGAAGCTTAATCACCTTCTATTTATCCTAATGCAGTTTTCACAACCTGTGTTTCTGAGGGCCACCGAAGCCTGAGGGAATACCGCAGGGGTTATCGCAGGATGGGATGACAAGGCCAGGCAGGAAGACCCCACACCTTCTCTTGGCTTTATCCAAGTGGCTCCACATTTATCAGTTTTACATATAGGAATCCATTTAAATTAATATAAAGCCAAAAATTCCACGAATTTTTGTCTCTTTGAATACCACGGAATTTTATCTTTTGGTTCCTTGTAGATAAAATTAAAAATCAACGCTAAAATGCAGTTTTTTAATTTTTACTTTTTAAAGGTAAATATCCCACCCATACGGAGGCTCACAGATTTTAGCAATGACTCTAAAGCAGATTCTTACTAAATCAGCAGTAATTACATATGGCCATACCATGAATCTTTTATTCTGCTCTTACACAGCATTTACCTGTCAGTTCCTCCGCCACTTCCTCTGTCTTAAACTTCTCCCTGGATTCCCCACTGCTCTCCTCTCTAGCACCCTGGATGCTTCTGTTTCTTTCGTACACAGTAAACTTAAACCTGAAATAGCTACAAGAGCTGCCCTAATTAAGCTGTACCCAGGCCACTAAAGGGCAAAGGAAGATTAGCTATGACAAATTTACTCTCAGCTCTCGGCTTTCCACAGCTTTCCAGCTTTCCAAGGGCGCTATTTATCAGTCTTTCCTAACAAATCTATTTGCTGATGTGGAGAAAATAGACTTTGGTGCCACACAGACCTGGAATTCAAATCTGATATCACCATTCTCTAGCTGTGTGGCCTAGGGTAAGTCAGTTAACCTCTCTTAGCCTGAATA
Source organism: Lagenorhynchus albirostris (assembly GCF_949774975.1). NCBI lineage: Eukaryota > Metazoa > Chordata > Mammalia > Artiodactyla > Delphinidae > Lagenorhynchus > Lagenorhynchus albirostris. Next base: position 57,257,706 of record NC_083100.1, on the reverse strand, counting down.
TATCTGCAAAATGGCAGTAACAGCACCCATCTTGAAGAGGTTGAAAACATTGGAAGAAAGAGCATCAAACCCACAGGAATCTGTGCTGTATTTACACAACCCTACCACAATCGCAATATCGCTGAGCCTCCCCCAGACTTGGGGTACTTTACCAAGGGACCCATAAGGAAACCACTACAAGTGTTTAAGCTATCTGCTTAACAGGTTAGCCTCTTAAGACATAAAGTATGCAAAATGCTGAGAGCTCCAGGGCTGTGGCTGAGAAATATTTTAGGCTAAATTAAGATTATCCGCCAGAAAGGAAGTGAGAAATAAGAGGAGGACCGAGCAGAGGGACTGGATGCTCCCAGTGAGTTCTGTGTTCACGCAGGCAACGGGACCCAGCTGCGAAAGAGAGGCACGAAGGTCAGCTATTCAAGAAGAGAGAGGAGCAGCACGGTCCGTTAATCATCTTTTCTATTTTAGATTCAGATAAAGAAGGACCAAAGCTATAGATGAAAGTTTTAGCCTGGAGCTCGAAGCGAAGGCACCAATTTTGTGCCCTTTTGTCCCATTTCTTTACATCGTGCTCCAAGTGCCAACATTTCTAAATCTGAAATAAAAGGGGCAGTAATAAGTGCTTGGTTAATTGTTTATATTGTAGTAACAAAAAGAGGCTTTAAAGAAACGGAATACCCTAGTATAAAAATGGGAGTTTTATCAGGTGTCCACCAGAGTGTCTAGGAGGATCTGGCCTGCCTCCGAGAATGAACCCTTGCTCATTTAACTTCAATTCAGCAACGTCAGACATCACAGCGCACTTTATCCCCTATTCAGAAACATGCTCTTTGCTCCATTTTCCAATATCCTACACGTTATCCTAAAGTCTTGTCCAGTTGGAAAAAATCTATCCTTAACTCAGCACACAGAGCCACCTGCTTCTCTCACCAATAGAAGCGATTCACACAGCAGCCAACAAGCTGCAGCTTTGACCCGCATTGAGCACAGGTGACAGTTTGGACAGTGGCAGAGCCATGACAGCAATCACCCAGGATGCGGTTGCCGTGATGGTCTGAAAAGCTTGGGCCTGTGCAAGTGAATTTTTGTCGCCCATCTCATGGTGTAGTAGAGTGCCTCGGTTGCCTATACGTATGTGGAATCAGCCCTGTTGTGTGTATCTGTTCTACCAGCTCTCAAACCTCATTGTATATAATAATATGCTACAGAATTTATTTAAAATACAGATTTCTGAACCACACTCCAACAAGTTCTGATTTGATAATGAAGATTGGGCTCAGGAATCTGTTGGGTTTTTTTTTTCTTTTAATAAATTTATTTATTTTTGGCTGCATTGCATCTTTGTTGCTGTGCACAGGCTTTCTCTAGTTGCATCGAGCAGGGGCTACTCTTCATTGCCATGGTTTCTCTTGTTGTGGAGCATGGGCTGTAGGCGCACGGGTTTCAGTAGTTGTGGCATGTGGGCTCAGTAGTTGTGGCACACGGGCTTAGTTGCTCCTTGGCATGTGGGATCTTCCTGGACCAGGGCTTGAACCCGTGTCCCCTGCATTGGCAGGTGGATTCTTGACCACTGTGCCACCAGGGAAGTCCAGGAATCTGCTTTTTTAACAAGCACGCCAAAGGGTTCTGATGCAGGCGATCCCTAGACTACATTTTTTAAATGGCATTATCTCTCTCTCTTTCCACCTGTAACATCTTGATAAACAATTTTTAGTTCTATTATGAGAAATTCATGAGTTATAGTCCTGATGGAAGAAATGAAATAAGCAAAAGCCCTTAATACTGTAATGTTTGTAAGGAGTTTCTCTCTTCTTGACTTCTCAGATATTGTTGGGGGCTGAATGGGGGTTTCTCATGTAGGCCATGGCCAGACAATGAACTCTACAAGGAAAACTGTTAGACAATGAACTCTACAAGGAAAACTGTTCACAGGAATAAACGTTGGATGTATTCAAAAGTATTCTGGAAGAGTTGAGATGTATACTGTTATGTTGAAGGTGATCAGATGTATCTTGTTACAATGATAAGTTTCATCTGTGCCTCTCACGCTTGGAGGGACAGAAAGGACAACAAGTCCCTGCTGTCTTCATTCTGTGCTAGACATCTGTACCTATATGCTTAATGCTTAATAAACATGTACTTGCATGTGTAAGCATGATCATTTGGGTGAAATCCAATGAACCTGAACAGGCATCGGTCGCTATTCCATCTTTAACTGGTTAGCTTCCTTCATTTGCTGCAACTTCATCTTCAGGTGTTCCATGATAATTTTTCACTGATGGAGATATAAGAGTTATAGGTATTCACTTCTTTTCTGATACTGTATGCATACTAGTTGTCATGCACTATGCTAGGTACTGTATATTTAAAACAATGAGTAAGACATAACCCTTGTCCTTGAGAAGCTCACAGTCTTTTGAGCAAGACAGAAACAGTACAATTATTGACATGTTTTAATAATATAATGCTACAATGGAAACACAACGAAAGGAAGATTGAATGGGTTGGGAGGGGACAGCTTTGGAACACAGGGAGGCTTTAGAGGGGAGGTAACATTTAAGCAGGCTCTTGAAGCAGGATTTGGGAGCAGAGAGTGAAGGAGACAGCAATACAGGCATAGCAAACAGCATGTACAGAGACTCAGCACTGTGAACAACTATTATGCCTAGAGCAGAAGGAGGGTCGGGCGGTGAGGATGGTGACCAGAAAGTAGAACATGGTCAGACTGCGAAAGGCCGTGCTAAGGGGTTTGAACAACCTCCTGTTGGAAGTAAGGAGGGGAAAATTTAATCTAGAAATACAACCTGTCAACAACATGTAGGAGGGACTGGAGAAAATAAAAACTGAAAGATTAATTTAGGAAATTTGCAAATCTCTAGGCCAGAGAGGATAAGACCCTGACATGAAGCTTAGGCAATAGAGATGAAGACAATTGCACGGCTTGGAGAATAGAGTACATACTAATCAACTGAATGTAAGTAAGGAGAGAGAACATGACCTTGGATAAGAGTGGATGAGAATGTCACATGTTGCAATATGGAATATAGATCAGGAAGTAGGTTTGGTGGAAAACGTAACAATTTGCCATTTTGGGGGTAGGCAGGTTATTGACCTAGTGGATTTAGAGATGAACGGTTATAATAATGCTCAACTCAGATAGGGTTGCCAGATTTAGAGGGAAAAAAAAGTAAAAATAATAAACAGGATCAGCAGTAAAATTTTATTTTCAGATGAACTTTTACTTAGTACAAGTATGTCCCATGCAATATTTGGAACATACTCATACTAAAATTTATTAGCAAAATAATTCTTGTCTGTAGACATGCAAATTCTGTCCTTTTCAGAAAATATTCCTTTACCATCATCACCTCCCCATGAAAAACTCAGTTTTGCCTCCATTTTCTCACTCAATTCGATGTTGGTCATCTGCAATGTATCTTTGGATTTTCTTTTAAATCAGTAATAACATCTGTCTGTGTTCGCTCATCAATTAATAAATTAAGGAAAAATTTTAACATATATTCATTTCATTTCTGTGTGGGAGTCATAATTTTACCTTTTTTGAAAATAGTATTTTATGCTGGTCATTAAAATTTTCTGATTAATAGGCACCTCTATTAAAATAATATATATCATTAATTCACCCACCAGATTTGCAATAATGTAATGATACACTTTAACATGTTTTCTAATGGTAATAACCTAACAAAGATAAAGAAACAATTATTTAATAAATGTATATAATATAAATGTAAAAAAAAAGAAAATTGTATTTTGAACAGGGCCAAGAAATGAGTCCTCTGCCATTTAAGGACTGTACATCTTGTTCACATGGTAGTCTCAGTTACCAACCGCAAAGCTCTTCCTGGAGTTTCCATTCTGCAATATATTTTCTCAATTGCTTTTACCTGACATTGGTTAAACTGAGGTTTTTGTACATACGCAGAAAGTCAATAAAGAGTAGTTATTAACTGTCCTGGTAAGTTAATAACTTTGACATTGGAGGGACATTATATGATAATCTGAACAAATTAGTCATTTAAAAAGCAGCAACACCTTAGTCCATTTACAATTTGCAAAAGCCTGAGACGTGAAAACACTGCACTTGAATAACCCAAGCAGGCACCTAGAACTCAAACAGTGACACAGCGCCTGTCTGGCTTCCTGAGCTTTTCCTGAGAAACCAGTTTGCCTCTTTCTCTTCCAGTGTGGTCATGCAGCCACTGTTCATTCAGCTGCTCCATCAATGTTTACCAAGTACCCATTCCGTGGCCCTGGGGTGGATGCTGAGGATGCAAAGATGGGTAGACGCAGCCCCACAGACAGACAGACCATTCCAACAGGGTAACGGTATTGCGACGTGGGACAGACAGCCCAGAGAGAACAGATCTCTCACCTTCACTTGCAGGTCAGAGAAGGCACTTAAACTGAGACCCAAAGGGTGCAAAGCAGCTACTCAGGTGAAGAAGGGGGAACCTGACGTTCTAAGATTGGGGACTTTATACACACAGGCATAGGGGTGACAGTGATAGCGTGTGGTTTCCTCAGAGACTACGAGCCATCTGGAACATAGACTGCAATAAATAATAGTGTGGAGGAAGGCAAGGGCCAGACTACTGTATGCTGCAGCAGTCCAGGAAATAAAAAAAAAAATCAAGTAATAATATCCAGCATTTCTCAGATGCTTACTAGAGACCAGGGATCATAAAAAGCATTTTATAAATATTGTGTCATTAAATCCTCACCATATCCTAAATGGTTAAGTACATTTCCTTCTCTGTATTGTAATTACACAACTAATACATGTTTGTTGTAACATTAAACAATCCCTCGGAGAAAAGTGACAATTTGGCTTATAATATTCTTCCACATACTTCTCAATACTCACCCAGCAAATATAAATGTACAAACACATATATGTTTGTATAAAGATGGGTTTACTTATCCTCTGTGCATTTTTTTGGCAATGGATTTTAAAATATAACAATATATAGGGGCAGCCTTCCAGGTCAATACATACAAAATCATTCTTTTAAACATACACATAATAGTTCACAGTAAGAATGTAACCGAATTTATTCAACTATTCCTCTACTAATGGACATTCAGGGTTGCTTTTTCCCCCACTCCAAACAATACTGAAGTAAACACATCTTTGTAAATATATCCTTAAATACTGATGTTTTCATTGTTGTAGGGTAGATTCCCCTAAAGTATGTACATTGAAAATTTTAGAGATACTGAATACTAACTTGTTAATGTTCTTTACAACCTATTCATTTTTATATGTCTGCAAAGTTACAGAAAATAAATTGTTTCTCCAGGCAACTCCTTGAGCTTTGTGCAGAATGATGAGGTCCTCAGGTTTTTTTTTATGGTCAACCTGAAGGTTTTAGGTTGAATTTTACATACTTGGACAGTGAGACCAAAAAAATACTGAATGATAAAACATCTCTTTGTACCCACGTCCCTTCGTTTACAGCTGAGGGATTCCTTGCTCACTGCTGGGGTAGAGCAGGTGCTGGGCTGTCAGACTGCCAGATTCTAGATGGAGAAGTCATCAAATTATGAATGAATGCCTGTCATCATGGTCACATGACATGCCCCTCTGACTGAGTCACTCTGCATTCCAGTCAAAATTTATTGCTATAACTGGGCTTCATTTTTTTTTTTTTGCGGTACGCGGGCCTCTCACTGTTGTGGCCTCTCCTGTTGCGGGGCACAGGCTCCGGACGCACAGGCTCAGCGGCCATGGCTCACGGGCCCAGCCGCTCCGCGGCATGTGGGATCTTCCCGGACCGGGGCACGAACCCGTGTCCCCTGCATCAGCAAGCGGACTCTCAACCACTGCGCCACCAGGGAAGCCCTGGGCTTCATTTTTATACATATAAGAGGACACTTTCTTAGAACTCTTTGCTACATAATACATTTTTTAAAGACTTACTTGGGTTATTTTTAACCAGGTTTGGAGAATATGGCAGAAACAGCACTTTAAAAAAGACAAAGACAGAGGGGGGAGTTTTCTTAAGTCCAACGTTAAAGTATAAACCTTATTTTAAAACTGAGCAGTTTTTTTTCTTATTTTGACATAAACGTACTGGCTTTTGGCTAGCGGATGAGGAAGAACTAGAAGCCTCTACTTTTCAAATATTTAGTAGCATCACTATTAGCAGGGCTTAAAGTTCCCTTTGTCCTGTGTGACTCTTAGGCAGCATCAGAAACATGTACAAAAGCCACTCTTTGTGGTGGGTCCTTGTCATTCTGTTTGTCCTCCACGCTCCCTGGCCCTCAGATCTGGGGACACCCCCCCCCCATGTGTCTTGGTTGAAGACAGTCAACCTATCACCAAAAGCACAAGATACTCACCTTTCTAGTCCCCCAACACTGGCAGCAGGCATGCAACCAAGGTTCATCCATAGAACACACCTACTCAACTTTACCATGGAATCTCATGAGCCAAAAAGGAGGTGTTTCCGAGAATCACTTTCCGGTGAAAGTGGACACAGGTTCCAGAGGCAATTTAGTAGTTCTGGTGGAATCATTCAACACCAACATCAGTGATGTTGGCATTGCCTGGTGTAGCATCTGTGCCCAATGTGAAAGCAGAAGGGTCTCCACTGGACCAGTTCTGCTGCATGATTTTGGTCACCATTCCTGGCTATAGACAGAGACTCCATGCCTGTTCCCAAGCCTTCCTACAGACTGTGCTACTGAATATCCTTTAACAAACTCCTTTTCTGCTTGAATCAGCCAGGACTGAATTCTGTTGTCTGCAACTAAGAAGTGCTTTGATACCCGTTCAAAATTGTTTAGATAAATCTTTGTGGTTTTAAAGTACTTAATGAGCTAATGATTTACATCATTTGAAAACAATTCACAACTCCGCATCATTTCCTATTTGACCCTGATATTACATTACCTCCCAGTGTAACCGAGTTTTGAGTCCACTTTGGATTACCACTATATATACTCCATGTGTTCAAACTCGCAGCTGTGCTCCCCTGCATTCTCCTTTCCCACTTCTCCCCATATTTCACCACACCCTTCACTCAGGAAAGCTGCTCGTGTATGCTAGCGTGGCTCTATTTAAGTGACTTATGAGAATATCTTACAAGTGATAGGAGATGTCATTTAAGCAAAGGAATAAGTCTCTAACTATGGGATCCCAAACGTTAGCAAACAGGTAGGAGAGGTGTTGGCCTCTCCTACCAAGACTGTCACTTCTTCCACATTAGCATAAGGCCATTCCTAGAATCATAAATACTCTTTCATGAGTCAACCACATTCCAGTTGGACAAATCCATCCTTAATTTGCTAAAAAAGCACATATGTCCTTGTGGATGGCACTACTTTCCTTACGAACCTCGACTGACTGTGCATCCCCCCCAAGATAAAGTTCATGCCCCAACCCTTGGGGCTCATCACCCATCATGGTCCCCACTAGCATCCCCAGTGAGGAGCACTTCATGCCCTTCCCCTCTATACAATGACACACACCCTCCCCACCTTACTCAGTGGTAAAGTACTGTCGTTCCTTTATAGTTAGCTTATTCTCTCCTCTGCAAATCCTTCCCCGGTGTCCTCACCCAGCTCCTGACTCTGACGTCTACTCTCAGCGCTGTCAGACTGTGTTGTCATTATGTCTTGGAGTCTGGGCTCTCCCAGACTCTGCTGTGTTCCTGGAGAGCAGGGGCTGTCTCAGTCAAAACTGCAGCTCTCAGGGGCCCTCCAAATAGCCCTCAGTAGGCACCTGTTGGCCGTACACAGGCATACACGCACAAGAGTTTCTCCAAAAGGACAGAGGGAAGGAACAAGGATCCCAGACTCACACTTCGTTTACAAACTACAGACTCACACTTTATTTACAAACTCCCCAAAATAACACTTTGAGATGAATACCAGTTTTATGAAGCCCTATCTTGGGACAGAAGCCTCCATTCAGCTCTGTACCACCTGCCCTGTCAAGGCAAAGCCATTTTCCTGCCTCAGTGTGCTTAACGGCTATGGCCATGTAGCCCAGGGTGTGGGAGGGTAGGCTCTGGAGTCAGCCTGTCTGCGCTCACAGCCCAGCTTCGTATAAGCCAGCTGTACCAAACTGGACAAGTTACTGAAGTTTTCTGTGCCTCGATTTTCTCATCTACAAAATGGGTGTGATAATAGGACCTATTTCGTAGACCTGTTGTGAGGATTAATTATCATACAAAATGTTTAGAGCAGTGTCTGGCATGTAATACTGCAATAAATGTTAGCTATGATTATCACTATTAAATCTGAAATCACTTAATGTCCTTGAACATTATTCAAATTTTATATATGCAAATTCCACTAATGTATGCTCAATGATGCCAACATTAATCATATCAGAATTTGCCCCATAAGCATATTTTGAGCATAGGCTAACGTGCCTGTATGCATAGGACTTCAACAGCCACCATTTCACAGACTAGCAGTAAGAATGTTTTTCAGTGAACTTTGCCCTGGCAGTTAACAAATGATAAGAAAGTTCATTCTGTGGGATTTTAAAGGCAGTTAAATTGCCCCAAGTTTAGACTACCTGAAGCTGTTATGGCAAAGCTCACCTTGGCAGCAGGGGCACCAAATATGTGACCCCTGCTAGTTAATATGAAGGCGAGGGAGCAAAGGCAAGGGGAGACCCACATGAATAGAATGAAAGATAAAGCAATCCTTTGACATGCTGAAGATTTCTCTTGGGAACAACAATACAAGCTTGTGAAACATGAGTTTTAAGAAGAGTTGCCCATCTATTTTTTCTCCCATTCTATTTTTCTGCCGCATTACTCAGTCATTATTTAAGATTAATACCAGAGCTTACTAACACACCAAATTGACTCAAAAGCATCTCAGAGGAACTCATTTTTCTATCCTAACAAAGGATCTTCTTGCTTATTTCCAAAGAACAAAATTTCAAGGAAAGTATTTTCCCATTTGCCACGGCACTAACTGGTCATCAACTCAGGGCAAAATGCAGGTTTCCATCAGATTATAAAGTTGTTTTACAGTCCCTATTTGCCAAACACTCTACATTCACAAATTAACCTCCAGCTGCCCGAGAGGTCCAGGAAATTCTATTTAAAACAGGGCCCATTTACTTTTGCATTACTTTTATCGAGATCTAGTTTCCATCAGCCAACTTATTGCCAAAAATATTAACTCAGTTCTAACTTCACTGCTAGAATAAAGTAGAGCAAGCTTTTTACTCCAAAGACGACGTTAAATATAGCACGTAATTATCTTTGGCTCCAGGATTATTCAAGGAAGTTCTCAGAGGGACAGGAAAATAAGAAAGTAGTAACATTCCAGATTCCATAGCTGTTATGGACTGAACTGTGTCTCTCCCAAAATTCCTATGTTGAAGCTCTAACCCCCAGACCCTTAAAATGTGACTGTATTTGGAGATTGTGCTTTTAAAGAGGTGACTAAGTTAAAATGAGGCCATTGGGGTAGGGCCCTTATCTAATCTGAAGAAATCAGGACATATAAAGAGACAACAGGGTGTGTGCACACAGTGGGACAGCCTTGTGAAGAGGGAGCACGAGGGTAGCCATCTTTAAACTAAGGAGAGAGTCCTCAGCGGTCTGCACCAGAGCAGTTGCTGTGAACCCCACTCTGTTCTGCTCTCCCCAGGTATAAGCTCCAGGTCTCCAGCAGTCCTCCTCCCTCAACTTATATCTCAAATATTTGCCTGGTGCATCAGAACCACTGCAGGGCCTGTGAAAACAGATGGCTGAGCCCCACTCCCAAAGTTTCTGATCCAGTAGATCTGAGATAGCACCCAAAAATTTGTATTTCTAGTAAGTTACCAGTGATACTGATGCTTTGAGAACCACTGTACCAGCCATCTCCCCACCTCAGCTGCACATGCCATCAGAAACAGTGCTGGGCTTCCCTGGTGGCGCAGTGGTTGGGAGTCCGCCTGCCAATGCAGGGGACATGGGTTCGAGCCCTCATCCAGGAGGGTTCCACAGGCCGCGGAGCAACTGGGCTCGTGCGCCACAACTGCTGAGCCTGTTCTCTGGAGCCCGTGAGCCACAAGTGCTGAGCCCGTGCACCACAACTACTGCGGCCTGCGTGCCTGGAGCCCGTGCTCCGCAGCGAGAGAGGCGCACTGCAGCGAAGAGTGGCCCCTGCTCACCACAACTAGAGAGGGCCCGCGCACAGCAAAGAAGACCCAATGAAGCCAAAATAAATAAATAAAATAAAATGTTTTTAAAAATCTTAAAAAAAAAAAAAGAAAAAGTGCCACATATCTAGAGGGCCCTGCTTGAACCTGGCAGGCTAAGCTTATAAATAATTTATGCTAATGTAAGGAAATACATTACCCCTCCCAGGGCATTTGATTTTATAGGGTCATTTAGAGAGAGTATTAATGATGGCTGGAACTACCTTGCTATAAGTCATAAGCAGGCTGTATTACTAACGGCAGGCTAATAGGTATTACAAGTAAGCCCCAAGAGATTTCTGTGCATTAATTTTGTATCCTTCTACTTTACCAAATTCATTGATTAGCTCTAGTAGTTTTCTGGTAGCATCTTTAGGATTCTCTAGGTATAGTATCATGTCATCTGCAAACAGTGACAGCTTTACTTCTTCTTTTCCGATTTGGATTCCTTTTAGTTCTTTTTCTTCTCTGATTGCTGTGGCTAAAACTTCCAAAACTATGTTGAATAAGAGTGGTGAGAGTGGTCAACCTTGTCTTGTTCCTGATCTTAGGGGAAATGGTTTCAGTTGTTCACCATTGAGGACGATGTTGGCTGCGGGTTTGTCATATATGGCCTTTATTATGTTGAGGAAAGTTCCCTCTATGCCTGCTTTCTGGAGGGTTTTTATCATAAATCGGTGTTGAATTTTGTCAAAAGCTTTCTCTGCATCTATTGAGATGATCATATGGTTTTTCTCCTTCCATTTGTTAATATGGTGTATCATGTTGATTGATTTGCGTATACTGAAGAATCCTTGCATTCCTGGGATAAACCCCACTTGATCATGGTGTATGATTCTTTTAATGTGCGGTTGGATTCCGTTTGCTAGTATTTTGTTGAGGAGTTTTGCATCTATGTTCATCAGTGATATTGGCCTGTAGTTTTCTTTGTTTGTGACATCGTTGTCTGGTTTTGGTATCAGGGTGACGGTGTCCTCATAGAATGAGTTTGGGAGTGTTCCTCCCTCTGCTATATTTTGGAAGAGTTTGAGAAGGATAGGTGTTAGCTCTTCTCTAAATGTTTGATAGAATTCACCTGTGAAGCCATCTGGTCCTCGGCTTTTGTTTGTTGGAAGATTTTAAATCACAGTTTCAATTTCAGTGCTTGTGATTGGTCTGTTCATATTTTCTATTTCTTCCTGGTTCAGTCTCGGAAGGTTGTGCATTTCTAAGAATTTGTCCATTTCTTCCAGGTTGTCCATTTTATTGGCATAGAGTTGCTTGTAGTAATCTCTCATGATCCTTTGAATTTCTGCAGTGTCAGTTGTTACTTCTCCTTTTTAATTTCTAATTCTATTGACTTGAGTCTTCTCCCTTTTTTTCTTGATAAGTCTAGCTAATGGTTTATCAATTTTGCTTACCTTCTCAAAGAACCAGCTTTTAGTTTTATTCATCTTTGCTATTGTTTCCTTCATTTCTTTTTCATTTATTTCTGATATGATCTTTATGATTTTTTTCCTTCTGCTAACTTTGGGGTTCTTTTGTTCTTCTTTCTCTAATTGCTTTAGATGTAAGGTTAGGTTGTTTATTTGAGATGATTCTTGTTTCTTGAGGTAGGACTGTATTGCTATAATCTTCCCTCTTAGAACTGCTTTTGCTGCATCCCATAGGTATTGGGTTGTCGTGTTTTCATTGTCATTTGTTTCTAGGTATTTTTTAATTTCCTCTTTGATTTCTTCAGTGATCTCTTGGTTATTGTGTGTTGTTTAGCCTCCATGTGTTTGTATTTCGTACAGATTTTTTTCCTGTAATTGATATCTAGTCTCATAGCATTGTGGTCGGAAAAGATACTTGATATGATTTCAATTTTCTTAAATTTACCAAGGCTTGATTTGTGACCCAAGATATGATTTATCCTGGAGAATGTTCCATGAGCACTTGAGAAGAATGTGTATTCTGTTGTTTTTGGATGGAATGTCCTATAAATATCAATTAAGTCCATCTTGTTTAATGTATCAATAAAGCTTGTGTTTCCTTATTTATTTTCATTTTGGATGATCTGTCCATTGGTGAAAGTGGGGTGTTAAAGCCCCCTACTATACACTAATGTATCTGAAAGTGAAATTAAGAAAACACTCCCATTTACCACTGCAACAAAAAGAATAAAATATCTAGGAATAAACCTACCTAAGGAGACAAAAGATCTGTATGCAGAAAATTATAAGACACTGATGAAAGAAATTAAAGATGATACAAATAGGTGGAGAGATATACCCTGTTCTTGGCCTGGAAGAATCAACATTGTGAAAATGACTCTACTACCCAAAGCAATCTACAGATTCAATGCAATCCCTATCAAACTACCACTGGCATTTTTCACAGAACTGGAACAAAAAATTTCACAATTTGCATGGAAACACAAAAGACCCCGAATAGCCAAAGCAATCTTGAGAAAGAAAAACGCAGCTGGAGGAATCAGGCTCCCGCAGTTCAGACTATGCTACAAAGCTACAGTAATCAAGGCAGTATGGTACTGGCACAGAAACAGAAAGATAGATCAATGGAACAGGATAGAAAGCCCAGAGATAAACCCACACATATATGGTCACCTTATCTTTGATAAAGGAGGCAAGAATATACATGGAGAAAAGACAGCCTCTTCAATAAGTGGTGCTGGGAAAACTGGACAGCTACATGTAAAAGAATGAAATTAGAACATTCCCTAACACCATACACAAACATAAATTCAAAATGGATTAAAGACCTATATGTAAGGCCAGACACCATCAAACTCTTAGAGGAAAACATAGGCAGAACACTCTATGACATAAATCACAGCAAGATCCTTTTTGACCCACCACCTAGAGAAATGGAAATAAAAACAAAAATAAACAAATGGGACCTAATGAAACTTAAAAGCTTTTGCACAGCAAAAGAAACCATAAACAAGACCAAAAGACAACCTTCAGAATGGGAGAAAATATTTGCAAATGAAGCAACGGACAAAGGATTAATCTCCAAAACATACAAGCAACTCATGCAGCTCAATATCAAGAAAACAAACAACCCAATCCAAAAATGGGCAGAAGACCTAAACAGACATTTCTCCAAAGAAGATATACAGAATACCAACAAACAAATGAAAGAATGCTCAACATCATTAATCATTAGAAAAATGCAAATCAAAACTACAATGAGATATCATCTCACACCAGTCAGAATGTACATCATCAAAAAATCTACAAACAATAAATTCTGGAAAGGGTGTGGAGAAAAGGGAACCCTCTTTCACTGTTGCTGGGAATGTAAATTGATACAGCCACTATGGAGAACAGTATGGAGGTTCCTTAAAAAACTACAAATAGAACTACCATACGACTCAGCAATCCCACTACTGGGCATATACCCTGAGGAAACCATAATTCAAAAAGAGTCATGTACCAAAATGTTCACTGCAGCTCTTTTTACAATAGCCAGGACATGAAAGCAACCTAAGTGTCCATCAACAGATGAATGGATAAAGAAGACGTGGCACATATATACAATGGAATATTACTCAGCCATAAAAAGGAATGAAACTGAGTTATTTGTAGTGAGGTGGATGGACCTAGAGACTGTCATACAGAGTGAAGTAAGTCAGAAAGAGAAAAACAAATACCGTATGCTAACACATATATATGGAATCTAAAAAACAGAAAAAAAAATGATCAGAAGAACCTAGGGGCAAGATGGGAATAAAGATGAGGACCTACTAGAGAATGGACTTGAGGATACGGGGAGGGGGAAGGGTAAGCTGGGACAAAGTGAGACAGTGGCATAGACATATATATACACTACCAAACGTAAAATAGATAGCTAGTGGGAAGCAGCCGCATAGCACAGGAAGATCAGCTCGGTGCTTTGTGACCACCTAGAGGAGTGGGATAGGAAGGGTGTGAGGGAGGGAGATGCAAGAGGGAAGAGATATGGGGACATATGTATATGTATAACTGATTCACTTTGTTACACAGCAGAAATTAACAGACCACTGTAAAGCAATTATACTCCAATAAAGATGTTAAGAAAAAAACAAAACAAAAACAACACAAGTAAGCCCCAAATCTCAGTGGCTTAACCTAGTAAGATACTGTCTCATGGACCAATGCAGGTTGTGGAATGGGATGGTTACTCTGCTCCACACAGTCATTCAGGGACCCAGTTTCCTTCCATCTGGTGGTTCTCTATCCTCTACAGCTTTGGAGTCCTTTGCTTGATCCTCTATCTGGCAGCAGATGTGGGAAGAGAGGACGAATTGTGAGAAATTCTTAGAGGCCAGGCTTTTCACCCACGTTCCACATCCCCATCATCTCCATCCATGTTCCACTGGCCAGAACTCAGTCACATAGTTACCTAACTATAAGGGAAACTGGGAAATACTAGTCTAGCTGAGAGGAAAAGGGAAAAAGGTTGGTGAGGAACCAGCCACCTGCCACACTGAACTTCCACGGGCCCTGAAATCATGAAACCCAGGCAATTTCAAAGGCCAACCACGCAGACCTAGGACATTCTTGGAGGAGAACCATGCCATCTGTGCTAATTATACTGGCTTCCTTGTACTTGGCCAAGAAACAAGGTATTTGGATAGCCATGCAATCACTAGTAAATAACATAATACTCGGGATAAGCAGATCAAGTGGTCAATATTCATGTGTCCAAACCAGTTAATCTGGAAGCAAGCATTTCCTGGAGAAGAAGACAGGGCAGAGGAGGCAACATCATTTGCCAAGAACGGAGCCACCTACTATACATAAACTGTATTACTTCACCTTGATGACCCTATAGAGTATGTACTATTACACTGATTTTATAAATGAAAAAAGAAAGGCTCAGAGGAGGTAGGTGAATTGACCCAGAAAAGCTAAGTGGGGTCAGGATTTGAACCCAGGACTCTCTGCCTGCAATGTCCAATCTGATTTGCCGCTTTACTATACTGTCTCAACTAAGGCAATACAAGTTAACTTTAATTGATTAACCTAAATCAACTAAATTTATCATAGATTATTTGTCCCCAAAAACCTGTCAACTACCCCCTTAGCTCGTAAGGCACCACCTTCGGAGAAAGAGTGCTCCAATTCTACCAGCTTGGCCTCTCTGAGCCTCAGTGACCACATCCATAAAACGGGACTCATCTTACCGCCTTATGAGGGCACATAATGCACCTGGAACCTTCTTCCTTCTCTGCACGCGCCAGTTCCTTCCTGACGTTCTCATGTGATGTCGGCAGGAAGGGGTTGCTATGAACTGGCACGGACCAGCGAGAGGGGCTGGGCGAGGAGAAGTGTGAGTATTCGCCGACCCATTCTGAGCCTAAGGCCAAGCACTTTATGCACACGTGGCACTTAGTAAATGTGAGTGGGTAAGGAGATAATGGTGATAAAAATGAAACCAAGTATAACACATTGACAAGCTTTTATTACACCTTTATCTGGGAGTGCAAGGCCTATTCCAAGCTTTGTCCTGACTTATCCCATCTTGCTATTGATAGCTGGTACTGGCCAGGATCACACTGAGGGCGAGGCCTGACACGAGATGATGGCTGCTCGGTTCTTCAGCCTCCACACAGCAGACTCCTGCAGCCCACGCTCAGGGCAAACAGAGCCACTCAGGGCCTGTCCTATCCCACCCCCTTGCCCAGCCTTCCCTACAGCGTTGTTCAGGACCTTTTCTCCACTGGCTTCCCCAGGCCCATGCCCTCCCTTAGACTATGCTTCCAGGCCCACATGGCAGTCAGCAGCAATGCCTCTCCCTCTGAGCTACACTTTGCACCTTCTCATCGTACTTAACATTCCTGTTCATTGCTCTAGACATGGACGCACATGCTCCCGCTAAGGCAGCGTGGAAGAGTAAAGAAAGGAAGGGTTTTTGTGTCACTGAGCCCTGCCACTCTCCAAATGGGTGACTCCAAGTCATTCACCTCATCTCCCTCAGCCTCAATGTCCTCATCTGTAGAATGGGAATAAGAATACAGACCTCAGGGGGTTCTTGTGAGGATTAAGCACTTAGCCCAGGGCCGGGCTCACAGCTAAAGCTCACCCAATGGAAGTCCCTTTGCCCTGTCCTCCTCCCCATCAGCTCGCGGAATTCTTGAGGGCAGAAATATTCCTAATTCACCCTGCTGTCCCCAGCACTCCATGCAGAGTGGGTTCCCAATAAACGTCTGTAGAATAAAGAATGTCCTCAGAGCACAGAGTCATTTACTGAACGTGAATGAACAGATTAATTGCTCCGTGTTTCCTTAAACGTCTCTTCTCTCGTCTTTCTTCTCCAAAGATGATTAAGAGGACATGGTCTCTCAAGTTCGTAGGAGAGAAAAATTAAACCAGTCAGAATTGCTCACTAATTTTCCAAGGCTCATCCAAGGAAAATCGGGCTGGCCCCCCGGGAGACATTACAGTGGCCCCAAGGGAGGCAGTTGCTGCTCCAGGCTGCCACTCCTGCGTCTGTGTTCTGTGTGACAGGCGGTTTGGGAGAGCGGCCGGCCTCTTGCTCCCAAAGTGACCGTGTGGATGCTGGTGGCAGTAGCCACGAGGAAGGGCCAGGGCAGGACCGACTGACAAGCAGGGCCCGGCACTCTGGATTTCCGAGGGCAGCTCTGATGCTGAGATGTGGGCCTCCCTCTCTGCCTAAGAAGACTCATCCTTGGGGTGAACAGGTCTTGACTTCTGGCTTGGAATGTGAGGTTCCCACAACCTGCTTCCCATACCGTGAAGTAGGACAGAATATGGTCAAATTCTGTCTTGATTTTGTGGTGAAACTCAGGAACGAGCGAGGGGCTAGAGATGCACTCCCCAAGGTGCTCAGGAGGCCCCACCCAGTCCCACGGCGCTCACCCCAAAGCAGCGCAAGGTTTGCACGGCGCTGTGGAAGCTCTGCGAGAGAGAGAGGGCACGAGGAAGGGTCTAGAGCTCACGCCATGGGATGCCAGGGCTAGAGCCATCTGGGGTTACAATAATCATAGAACTAGTAAGTAACATGTACTGAGTGTCCACTAAAAATGTAGCAAGGTGCTACATACTGGCTTTTTCTGCATTATCTCACTGGAGCTCCCCAACTACCTCATGAGGCTACCATTTCAGAATCAAGGAAACTGAGGCCTAGTTACTTGTCCAAGGTCTCCAAGCTAGTAATTGTCAGTTTGAACCCTTACTTTGTACTGGCTTCTGTATTTTTTTACTTGTAAAAAACTGCCATTTAATTCTGGTCAGGGCTTATCAAATTTTAGTGTGTGATAGAATCACCTAGAGGCCTTGTTAAGACACAGATTCCTGGGCCCATCCGCAGAAATTCTGATTCCACAGGCCCAGAGTGGGGGCCATGGATTTGTCGTTCTTACAAGTTCCCAGGTGAGGCTGATTCAGCTGGTCTGGGGACCACACTCTGAGAAGCAAGGTCTAGGGCAAACTTATACCACACAGGTCTTAGCCATAACAGCCCAGGAGATAGAAAAATCAAAAAGGTTAAGAATTCCCAGGAAAACCAAGAGTTTGTATTAATGCCAACCTTCCGCTCTATGGAACAGGAACTATCTACAGCCTTCTCTTTACCGGAGCGATGTTTTTTTCTCAAGAATTTTGCCAGGATCATCTATAATTCTTACCTGACCAGGTTAAAACATAGGAAAACAGTTTAATACGGAGCTCAAATACCTCTGGAATCCCATTTCATTTTCATGGATGGTTGCTTGGGGCGATTTCAGTGTCCCTTTCAACCCAAGGTCAGAATGGACCTGGATGTCACACTTGAGGGGGAGGTTTTAAGAGAAAAGGCGTTCCCTGGAGTTCAGAGGACTGGATCTCGCCCTGGCTCTGCCACCTCCAGCTGTGTGGTCCTGGTCCTGCTGTCACCTTTCTGAGTTACTCCGTACGGGCTCTACGCTTCGCGATTGCTCTAGCTTCCTGCTTTCAGTCTAAAGCTCCTGGTGGCCATTGGCTCAGCTCGGTGGCTGGGACATGGATGAAGTCTTCTGACAATGCACACTGAGCTGACTCCAGTCTCCCATCCAGCTCCGGGACCCCACGTCAGCTCCCCCAGCCCCGGGATTTGAACCCCTGCTTTTTCCTCTGAATACCGACGTGGCTTCCTCTCCAGGTCTCAGCACTCCAGGCAGCCCGGTTCCTGAGAGGATCCAGCTCCTGTTCCCAGCTCCGTGGGAGCCAAAAGCTTCCCTGGGATGTCCCCAGATGCCCGGGAAAAAGGCAGAAGGAGTCTTGGCAATAGTGAAACCCAAGGTAGAATCCAGGGCTCTGCTGCCTCTCCTGCTCTCCTTCCACTATTTGCCATGGTCCCTAAGAAGGGTTGCTGGGCCCTGGCATGCTCTAGTAGAACATGCAATGCTGCAACTGTGAGTCTGTGGCTGCCAGCACTTAGCTGTTTTTCTTCCCCAGGAAGGACATCATAGTAACACTGACATTTTAGCTAATCATCCTGTAATTATGACCCCTGTTTTAATTAACTAACCAATAGCCAAACTGGCTTTATAAATGAACTAGAGCCATTCCCTCACCTTTCAGCATGATCCCACCCTCACAAGCCACACCTCTAGGGCAATTTGGTGGGTAAGCCACCCAGTTGCAAGGTTCCTTCAGCACTTAGAGTGAGGTATCTTTAGGCAACTACACTCACCTGATCCTCAATAATTCTCTACACAGAGGCCAGTAAGGTTCCCTCTACTTTGACCAGGAAAGCTGCACGAACGATGACTTAAAGGGAACCCTTTCCCATTTTAATTTGAGGGAGATGAGCCAGAAGAGATTATATGTGAAGTCTAAGAACAAAACTGAGAGAGGGAGGGGAGTCACAGCAGCGTGCGGACGGCGGGGAAGGGGACTTGAGTCCCAGGAACAAGCCTGGAGGGTGGCACCCACTGTCCCTGCCGTAGCCAGGAGCTCCTAGCACCTGCGGGGTCCACCCGTCTCTGGTTTACAGCCAGGTCCACACCTGCCCACACCCAGCGGAGTTCATAAAGCCAAGGCGGAGGGTGAGCTCTGTGTCTGGGATTAGTGTTTACAAGCCATGTGTAGTGACTCATATGGACAGCCCTCGGGTCCCCTGAATCTGGCATGCCTGTTTGGAAGATTACTATTTCCTGTGCCCTTGCTGAGTTTCTTTCATTTCAACCTGGCTTTTCTACTTATAACCCTGCTGGCCATTTGTTGTTTTGCGTCCATGTTGGGTTCTTAAAATCTGGACGCTCAGCCTTCCTGGAGTTAGATTACTTATTATGGGGACCCTTGAGAAACAAGACCCGAAAATCAGGCAGTTACCACGCCATCCCATCCACACCCACATCTCTGCCTGGCCAGTCTTGTTGCTGACCTCTCACACTGCACTGCCACTCCAGTCGCTGAGAGAGACAGAGAGAGAGAGAGAGATTAGTCAGAGAGAAAGCCACCTATGCAAGAAACATTCAGTATCCTGCCCTCCTAGCCCCCAGCCCAGTCTCCCCCTACCTCCCCATGACGGCTTTATCTAAAAAGAATTTAAATTTCAAATGATAAACTCTGCATTCAGAATTCCCCAGCCTTCTGCCAGTCCACCTCTGACCCTACCTTCTGTTGCAACTTGACTAAATTTGAACAAGTAAATAGGAGTGATATTATTCTTTTTTAAATTAATTAATTAATTATTGGCTGCGTTGGGTCTTCGTTGCTGCGCACGGGCTTCTCTCTAGTTGCGGTGAGCCACTGCTACTCTTTGTGGCAGTACGCGGGCTTCTTGTTGCGGTGGCTTCTCTTGTTGCGCAGCACAGGCTCTAGGCGTGTGGGCTTCAGTAGTTGTGGTGCACAGGCTCAGTATTTATGGCTCGCGGGCTTTAGAGCGCAGGCTCAATAGTTGTGGCACATGGGCCGAGTTGCTCCTTGGCATGTGGGATCTTCCCAGACCAGGGCTCGAACCCGTGTCCCCTGAATTGGCAGGCAGATTCTCCACCACTATGCCACCAGGGAAGTCCCAGGAGTGATATTATTCTTTAACATTTCATTTATGAGAAAAAGAAATACACATTAATGGGAAGTTAAAAGAAAAAAAAAAAAAGCCCACCGGTAGGAGTTCCCTTATTCACTTAGCACAAATAACGGTGAAGACACAATTATAACTCGGCATTTTAGCAACAGCATAAACCAAGCCAGGCAGTAAGTGGACAATTCCCCTTCTGTTCCAACATGCCCCAATTAACAAAAACTGAGGAAGGAATAAATTTAAGCAGGAACAGCTTATCAACATACAATTAGCACTCAATAACTTATCCCTGTAATGCCAGATCAAATAAAAACATTGTGTCATAAATCACAAGTAAGCCACCAACCCCTGTGCTGAAATAATCTTTTGGTTGATTTGCTTTCTATCCACCACCCTTCTGCCACAACAGGTTTCTTTTCCTCTCTCAGATCTAAGACAGCGAGGCAGCTGCTGTGGCATTTGCTACTCTCCAGAGTTCAAGGTGATATTAACCATAAGCAGAATTAGAGCGAAGGCCAGCCCAGACCCCACAGAGTATGCACCTCCAGATGGGCCAGCCACCAACAACTGCAAGTAAGTAGCTGCCTGGTCCTTTAACATGTCTAAGGAAGGAAAGTCCTCATTCATCCTTTCTAAAGGATTTTTAGATCTCAGTCCTCACAGTAGAAGAGTTTTCATAAATCTTCCATGCTTCTATTTCAATTTAAAGCAGTTGATACTGGTTTCATGGAAATTAAAAACAGCCTGTCATCATCACCTCTACAATAAGATCTGTAGATCTAAAAAGGCAATCATTAAGTGCCTTGAATGCTTCTCATTAGTTCTTTCACCACCAAATCTTAGTTCTTTAAACCTTGTGTGCTTTGCACCACCTCTTTGTAACCAGACGTGTTCTCCAACTCTGCTTCTCAGACTCCCTTGCAACTTATTTAGCCGAAGAGAACCGTGGCAGAAGACGAGAAGGTGGGAGGTGGAGAGAATCCAGGCTATTATTCCATCGTTGTCCTGGGAAGTACAGTTCAGCCTCATCATTCATGGATTCAACGTTTGTAAATGTTCCTACTAACTAAAATTTGTTTGTTACTCCAAAATCAATACTTGTGGTGCCTTCATGGTCATTCATGGATATGCCCAGAGCAGGAAAAATGTGAGTCCTCTGACGTACATGTTCCCAAGCAGAGGTCAAACAAGGTAATGCTCTGCCTTCTTGTCACAGCTCTCATACTGTGAATAAGTGTCATTTTCATGTATTTATACCATGTTTTTCTCATTTTTGCTTCTTTGGTGATTTCACTGTTTAAAATGGCCCCCAAGCACAAGGCCAAAGTGCTGTCTGGTGCTCCCAAGCACAAGCAGGCAGTGATGTATCTTATGGAGAAAATGCCTGTGTTAGATAAGCTTCATTCAGGCATGAGTTATAGTGCTGTTGGCCGTGAGTTAAATATTAATGAAGCAATTTTATATATGTATTAAGTAAGATGACTTCAAACATAAACACACATGAAACACGGTTATATATTGATCAGCTGAAGAAAATGTTGTCACCAGAGGCTCACAGGAACCTAACCCTATATTTCCCCTAGGAGCAATGGTTTGGTATTTTCTAATTCACTATTCATGGTGACCTGATAGAACACAGCTACCACAGATAACAAGAAGCTACTGTATTTCCCAGTGATGCCCATGTCTCCTCTGGGATTCCAGCTCCCCACCAGACACTCCAGCCCTCCTTGCTCCCGAATTCCACTGGGAAGCCTTTCCATGATTCTCACAGAATGGCTCAGCACCTGGATTCTGGTAACACCACCTCCTTCCTGCACCCCTCCCATCCTGTCCTAGAAGTGACAGTAGCTTCTGCTGTTCTTAAACTCTGGGGTACTTTACCATCCTTTGTTTGACTTTTCAGATTTTCCATCTTTCTGTGTACCAAATTCTCTGTATTAAATGTCCTCTGTTGAAACTATTAGAACGACTCCTATTTCCTGGCTGAATCCTAACTGATATACTTTCCCTTATTAATCCTATTTCCCAACTTCTTAATTTCTCTTTGTGGTAGGCAGAATAATGCCCACCCACCCCCCGCCAAGGATGTCCATATCCTAATCCCCAGAAATTTGGAATATGTTATCTTACATGGCAAAAGGAACTTTGCAGATGTGAGTAAGGATTTTGAGATGAGGAGAATATCCTGAATTATCGGGGTGGGACCAGTAGAATCATAAGGGTCCTATAAATGAAAGAGAGAAGCAGCAGAGCCAGAGGAGATGTGAGCAGAGGGATGCCGACATGGGCCCAAGAAACATAGACAGGAGATGGCAAAGCCGAGGAACAAATTCTTCCCTAGAGCCTCCAGGAGGAAAGCAACCCTGCTGACACAATGATTTCAGCCCAGTGAAACTCATTTTGGACTTCTGACCTCCAGAACTGTGAAGACAATAAATCTGTGTTGTTTGAAGCCACAGAGTTTGTGGTAATTTGTTACAGCAACAATTGGAAACACATTCTTTTTGAGGCTCCTAGCCCTTCGTATCTTTCAAGCGGAAGGGCACCAATTTGGTTCCAAAATATATTTAAGATCTGATGTAACACCTCCATATGTAGAAATATCTGTGGAACTCTTGGTAGGCAGCAACTACCGACCACTAACTGCAGGTATTCAATTTCCTGAAACCAGGGGGCTGAGAAGATCTTCTACTTAGGCTTCCCTAGGATTTTTTTCCTCTTTCATTATAGAAAATTCCTAACATAAACAAAAGTAGAGAGAGTAATATCATAAACCCCCGTGTACCCATCATCCAGCTGCAACAATTATCAACTCACGGCCGATTTTGATTTATATGTATCCTCATAATTCCCCCTTCCCTAGGCAATTCTGAAGCAAATTCCAGGCATCATTTCTCCACAAATACTTCAATATGTATCTATAAAAGACAAAG
The DNA here is from genome assembly GCF_949774975.1 of Lagenorhynchus albirostris. Taxonomy (NCBI): domain Eukaryota; kingdom Metazoa; phylum Chordata; class Mammalia; order Artiodactyla; family Delphinidae; genus Lagenorhynchus; species Lagenorhynchus albirostris. Next base: position 57,234,618 of record NC_083100.1, on the reverse strand, counting down.
ATTCTTTTAAAACAAGACCACAAAATTACTGAACCAAAAGAGAAGTAATAATTTCCTTACATAATTAATTAAGCAGTCAGTGTTGACATTTCCCCAATTGTCTCATGATCTTGTTTGGATCAGGATCCAAAAAAGACTTTACGTTGCAATTATTCAATATTTCTTAAGTCTCTTTTAATCTTTAGGCTCCCCTCCACTACTTTTTTTTTTTACAATTTTTGTACACATTACAATGTATGTACATAGAATTTATGTATGTGTCAAAACCCACAGACTTAGTTTTACTGACTTCATTCCATAGTGTGGTTTAACATTTTCCTCTAAGTAATTTTCAACATACTATCTAGTTTGCTCCCTTTTTGTAATGTTAGCAGTCATTGATGATGTGATATTGTGATTTATAATAAGAAATATATATTTGGTCTTCCCATTTCTGGCACAGAGCTCCTAAAACCCTTGGAATTTCCGAAATGCTGAGAGCAACAAAGGTGTCTTTTGTTATGTTAACGAGGTGACTTTTGGCAGAACCTAAGGATGGGGGCTGGTTGCCAGGAGAATCAACCATGTGATTAGAGGACCGGAACTTTCAGTTCTACCCCCTTTACACCTCCTGGCAAAGAAGAGGAGCTGGAGGTTGAATCAACTGCCAGTGGCCAGTGATTTAATCAATCATGCCTGTGTAATGAAGCCTCCATAAGAACCCAAAAGAATGGGGTTTGGAGAATTTATGGGTTGGTGAACACATGGAGATTAGGGGAGAGTAGAACGCTGGGAGAGCATGGAAGCTCTGAGCCCCTTCCCCATATCCTGTGCTATACATCTCTTCCATCTGTCTGCTCCTGAGTTATATCCTTTTATAATAAACAGGTGACTGATAAGTTAAATGTTTCTCTGAGTTCTGCGAGCCACTCTAGCAAATTAATCGAACCCAAGGAAGAGATTGCTGGAACCCCCAATCTATACCCAGTCAGTCGGGAGCACTGGTGTGGCATCTGAAGTGGAGGGCAGTCTTGCGGGACTGAGCCTCTAACATGTGGATTCTGATACCATCTCCAAGTAGATAGTGTCAGAATTGAGTTGAATTGTAGGACACTCAGCTGGTGTCCGAGAATTGCTTGGTGCTGTGGGGAACGCCCCCAACTCACCAACACACACACACACACACACACACACACACACACACATTGGAATTGGTATCAGAAAGTTAGATGATCACTGACTAAATCTATTAATTTATTAGGGATAACAGAATGGTGATTTTCTAATCCTATCCTTCCTTTTTTTTTGCGGTACGTGGGCCTCTCACTGCTGTGGCCTCTCCCGTTGTGGAGCACAGGCTCCGGACGCGCAGGCCCAGCGGCCATGGCTCACGGGCCCAGCCGCTCCGCGGCATGTGGGATCCTCCCAGACCGGGGCACGAACCCGTGTCCCCTGCATCGGCAGGCGGACTCTCAACCACTGCGCCACCAGGGAAGCCCTATCCTTCCTTTTTATTAGGTAGAATCCTTTTCCTCTAATCAATTATTTGATTACTGTGAGATACAACTCACGAAAGGAAGGTGGAGTAAAAGAACTATTCATCTGCTACATGAGTTGGCTCCTTCCAAAGGTGGCCAATGATGTTTTCTGTTTTTAATTATAACTTCATGTATTTAGGTGTATTTTATGAGCTTCAATCTACTATCGTTACTACTCTTACTGACGTTCATATTAATCCATATTTAGCCAATGGAAATTTCTTTGAGTGGGCTCCTGAGCCTTTTTTGACACAACACGATTGGTCTTTGATGGCTTTCTTGCTTTGTGGCATGACAAGATATTCCAGAATCATCTTAGATATTTCCTGTCCCAGGCCTAGAATCAGCCATTTCTCCAAGAAGCCCTGCTTCCTTAAAATGGGAAATTATATTTAAAGACGACAATCTATGCACTAAAGGTGCTCATTGCTAATGGATCTGTCGTTGTTTCTAGGGCTTGGGGGGGATGAGAAATACATTTTTAAAGATAAAATATCTCATGAGTTTAAACTGTTCATTCCAACTGCAATTCAAGACTACAAAGTTTTTAACTTAACCTCATGAATTTCACATCTGCATCACCTTTTTATCACTCAGAAAAACATGATACACAGAGACACCAACATAATTATTCATTTGCTTTATCACATAATGCTCCGGAAGAGTCTCAGAAAAAATACCGCCATGTCTACCTATGGTATTACTACTGAAAATTGTTTAAGGTGGTTTTTTCCTTGGGTTGTTTGTTTGTTTTATTGCACTACTTTTTGTTCTGAGGATATAATCCACTAGGGCTAGACACATGCTTTATGTATGCCTACTTACCATTTACTCTACCTTATATAAGTCATCTTTAAGCTACAATTATTTGCATGTTATAATAAATAAAATCAGTCAACAGATCACATTGTCTTTTATCTGCAAAGATGATGTTATTGGCTCTTATAAATTCCACTCTACCTACCTTCAAGTTGGTGTCTATGCCAGGAAATAGAAACCACTCCATTTCAAATGGGAGGGGAGGAGGAGATTTAATACAGAGAATGGATTACAAAAATACTGGAAGGGCTGGGAGTGCTAATAAGAAACAGCAAAGGGTTACCAAAGATATGAAACTGCAAGAAAATGCTAGGGCTGGGTGAAAGGGAAAAGTTGGGTTGCTCAGAGCTCCTGACATCACACATGCCACTGAAAGCTGCCACTGTGGAGCAGAAAACCACGAGCCTGGATTCCCACCCATATCACTGCCTAAAGCAGAATGACTTCTGCTTTCCTCCCATCTTCTAATCTCACCTGAGTGCCTCTCATTGGTAGAACCCAGCTGGCAAGGGTGTCTGAGTTGTGCAGAGAGGAGGTTTCCAGTCCCAGAAATATGAGATAACAGAAAGTCTGCGAGGAGCTGAGTACCAACTGACAACATGCAGCTTACCTACCCAGTGTCCAACATTTCGATGTGTTTCTCAGTAGAAGAGGGACTCATCTTCTCCCAGGTCTTTCTGAAGAGCCATGGTTCAGGACCAAGATTAAGGCCATAATCTGTGGATAGCATAGAGAAAAGACATGAAAGAATTTAAAACCACAGCACTGGCCTTGTTAGTATAAACTATAGTCAACCACACTTCAAGTCTCCATCCTCCCCCGCCCAAACATACGGAAAGTAGTGGTCGTATGTTTGTGAACAGATACGTAGGCTCAGAGAAATTAAGTAACTTGCTTTTAAATTTTATTCTTTTCAGTTTTCTGATTAGGAGTAATTTACCAATTAAACAGGACAGCAACTAAAGTAAAAAGAGACATACACAGAAATCTGTTAGCATCAACTGTTATAGCCATTCTTCTCTAGATGACATAGTGTTGCTATTTATAGTTTAGATATGAGTAATGAGAATGTGATTGTGAGCCAATATTTAGGGGAAAGCTAGGCCTATGAGGACCACAACTCTGATGGAATGTCTTGGTGATGGATTTAGTCTTCTTCTTTCTCAATTTATTCTTCTCTGGGATGCTTTTCTATTTAGGGTATTAAATGACTTATATTTGATGGACAGAGAAGGACACTTATTAATTGTGAAATCTTGGGCAAGTTATTTAACCTTTCCAAGATTCCTTATCTATGAAATGGGGATAATAATAGCATCTACCTCACACAGTTTTTATGAGGATTAAATGAAACACATACACAAAAACTCATATTAATGCCTGACATATTTTAAGTACTCAATAAAGTGGACTGTTTTTAATCCTGCTAGAGAAGAAGCTAAGAAATAAAAGGTCATTTCAATTGTCAGCCAAAAGTAATCTTATTTGAACATTTCTTCTCATACATCATCGCTGACACTAGATCCAGGAAAAGTTAATGATGCCAATAAAGGAATCACTGAAAGGAGGAAGAAAATCTTACATAAAGAAAGGATTAATGGTATCCATGGCAAATGCAGAGGTTTTCATGCTCTAGAGACCAAGAACTTCTGCTCTTCCAAGACCAATGGAGATGACAGTCATAAATTTAAGCAACTTTAAGCGGGAAAAAATAACCTGAGGAACATTAAAAGGGAGGATCATTTTGAGGAAAGTAGAGTTGTTGGAACCTGATCCTCAAACCTTGATATTTCACATGAGCAGGTCATCCTCTTGTAATGGAAAATGGGAGAGCTACTGGAAAAGACAGAGACATGTGAATCCACCCAGCATGGATCAAAGAGAGAGAGCCAAGAGGAGAGAGAGAAACGGTTGTTAGGAAAAATCAAGAGCAGCTTCCTCTTGCTGAGTTGGAGAAAACCTGTGCCCTTCCTTCAGCATTGGAGTATCCTGCTTTGCCATCTGATGTGGGTGAAGCTGAAGGTCTGACTCCAGGTAAAGAATTGCACAAATGTTCACATTCTCTAGAGAGAAATGTAAACTCACAGTGGGCCGCATAGCTAAAGGTGGTAACATCTGACTACAAGATATTACTCTGTGATGAGAACCTTGGTGTTTCTTTCTGATTCAACATTGTTATGAGAGTCGGAGGCCTACGTTGAAATGGTGGTCCTTCCACTGTGGTCATAAACTGAGATAGATATGCCTATAACACATACACACACAGAATCATCATAAATGTAACTGCTCCAAGGCAGACTAATATAAGTATATTGCATCACGATAAATCAGCAGTTGTCATCAGTAACATCGACAACATGATTTTCTGAAATGAAGAATTCTTGGTAAATTTCCAAACAAAAAGGACAATCTCCTCTTAATTAAATGGTGGTTGCATCCCTGGAAATTTCAGTGACCATAAAAACCAAGCAAAACTACTCTGTGCTTCTATGTTAAATGGAATAAGGTTTGAAGTTCAGATAATTATAAATAGATCTTGTGAGACATTTAAAATTCATGTGCATTATGGCACAAATCAATATCTAGCATCCCTAGCCCCTGCTCATAAATGCCAGTGGCATCCCCCAATCATTGTGTCAACCAAAATTGCCCCCGGAACATGTCCAAAATGCCCTCCTGCCTAGAGGCAGGCAACCACTGTTGAGAAGCACTGCTATATGGTATCCACGTTCTCCAAGGGGAGTCGGCAATGCCCCAGGTAAATGAAACACTATTTTCAGGAAATATCCCCATAGCACAAAACATAACCATATGCATTTACTAGGGTGGTCGATGCAGCTCCTTACAGAGCAACAGATGTTGTATATTCAGCCAGAGACACTAAATGACTCTAGAACATCCACACCTGGAGAGACATGCACATACATCTGACTTCCCATATCAAGGCTATCCCAGGCAGCGTGCCACAAATCCATAGCCAGAACCCGCCCCCATCATAGCAAACTTGGATGTCTCTGTTCACCTACAAGTCCCACTGACAATGCCTGCTTTCCTGTGGGAAATGTTGCCTTAGAGTACTACAAACAGCCAGCCTTATAATTCATTCAAAATCCCATTCACCTCTGTGTGTGGAGCGTCTGGTAGACAGGCAGCCACATCAGAAGGCCCACTTGCATTGAGTATACCGAGTGTCTATTACAGGGCTCAATGAGGGGGATTTCTAGTTACACTGAATATAGGAACTCTACCGACACTAATCCATTCTGACACTGAATTTGGAGACTGATCCAGGATTCCAGGAGGACCTCAGTATCAGGAGATTTTGAACTCCCCTCTCTTAGTTGCTACCCACAGGCCACTTCCTTCTGGGTCACGAAGTTCAAATTTCAAGGGAGGAATGTTATTGGTCTGGCTTATCCTTTTGATTCAGGCTACAAGTGATGAGTCATCAGTTAACTTGGGGACAGGCCCTTTCCCCTCAGGTCAGTGTTCACCCTTGTGGATAAAGCGAAGAGCGGGGGCATGTGCCCCACTGACCACTCAGCAGAGGCCATGGGCAGGAGTAGATTCTCTGGGAAAGGCACGCTCAGATATGTCTGATACAACTGGAGACTAAAGGAGCTTTCCAAACAGTGAAAAGACAAATGCTTCTCAGATTTGCATGAGGGAAGACAAAGATGGAAGAAAGAGGAAGTACAGTGTAATGATGTATTTATTAGCTACAGTGACTTCACCCACGTTTCACATGTATTGGTCCCAGGAGATAGGGAATCTGGGTTCTGTAACCCATGACATCGGAGATAAGTAATTTAAATTTTATAAAGCTTAGCTGCCCTCTTTTTTTAATGGATAAAAATTCTCCATGCCTTTCAGAAAGTTGGTAAAGACTCAGATCCATGATTCCATCGCAACAGAAATTTCCATCGCGATAGAAATAGACTTCTCCAAGAAGTCAGAACAGAAGGTGCTAGAGATATTTTAATATTATATTCACCCTAGAAAACATAATGAGTAGTCTTCAAGGGTCAGCACACCTTCACCCCTTGGAAATTTTGGATATATTTGTATATTTCTAGAGCAGTGGTTCTCAAACCAGGGTCACTTTGGCCTCTCAGGGGATATCAGGCAATGTCTGGAGACATTAGCGGTGTCACCACTGTTACTGGCATTGAGCGGGCAGAAGCCAGCAATGCCGCTAAACATCCTACAATGCGCAGGAAGGCCCCATGACAAAGAATTATCTGGCCCCAAATGTCACAAGGTCAAGGTTGAGAAACCCTATTCTAGAGTGAGGTTCCGTAGCAAGCATTCACCACATTCTCAATGGGTCCACGACCTAAATAGGTTTAGAAAACGCAGCTCCAGACTCTGGCAACAGGCCACAGAGAGTTCTGCTTGATACCCTCACTTCATCAGTGAGGCTCTTCCACCTGCACCCAGGAAAAGGCTCCCCACTTCCCTCTCCACACATACCTCTAACTCTACCACTGCCATCACTCATCTTGCAGAAAAAAGAACTCCTGTTTAAATGCCAACTCACCTTTGAACAAACCAGCTCTCTAGTGACCTGCTTTTCAATTCTCTGGGCCAGTTAAAGGCCCTTGGCATTTCACCCCTTTGACAACCTCACCACCCCAACATGTCTTATCACCACACACATATCAAGCCACAAAGTCCTTCTCAAGCCCAGCTGGCTACTCTGTGACTCATGCTGGGCCAATGACAATTGCCCTCTTACCAATAACCAACTACCTTTTGGCCCTGTCGGCTGCACACTCTGCCTCCACCTCCATCCCCCCTTCCAGTCTATATACAGACAAATCAGACTTTCTAAAAGGAAAGACAAAGCAACAAAGCATCCTTTCCCCACTAAGCAAAAGGGAGCTCTGCCTTACGGTAAGCAGTTAAATGGGGACACATTACGGCCTGTGTGTTGGTGCTGCCGTAGGCGGGCTTTCTGAGCGAACAGGGGTTGAAGCCCTCTCTGTGAGATGCACTCAGGTCTCTGCCTTGAAGGGCATGTGTGCCCTCTGTGTGGTTGAAAACACTACCAACAAAGTATAAATACACACATTGAGCTACCACAATAAAACACAGCCTAACATCACCCAACCTCCACCATTATGTGCTATTAAATATTTAATTAAGAAATCATATGGGGCTTCCCTGGTGGCGCAGTGGTTGAGAATCCGCCTGCCGATGCAGGGGACACGGGTTTGAGCCCTGGACCGGGAAGATCCCACACGCCGCGGAGCAACTAAGCCTGTGCGCCACAACTACTGAAGCCCGCATGCCTAGAGCCCGTGCAATAAGAGAAGCCACCGAAATGAGGAGCCCGCGCACAGCAATGAACAGGAGCCCCCGCTTGCCACAACTAGAGAAAAGGCCGCGCGCAGCATCAAAGACCCAACGCAGCCAAAAATAAATAAATTTATTTAAAAAAAAAAAGAAATCATATGAAGCAAACTTATATACACAATAAACAGAGAAGAAAGAGAAACAAAATGCAGGTGTAGAACAGAGCCCAGCCTGGTAGTAAGGACCATTTTCATTTGCTTTTACCCAGGGGCGTTTGTAGAAAAGATTGTTTTGCCAAATATTTATCTTTTTCTTCATTTTCTTGAAGCATGTCTTTTCCAGAAAGAAAAGACATTTAAGAAGTTATATATACTACCGAATGTAAAATAGTTGGCTGGTGGGAAGCAGCCGCATAGCACCGGGAGATCAGCTCTGTGCTTTGCGATGACCTAGAGGGGTGGGATAGGGAGGGTGGGAGGGAGGCGCAAGGGAGAGGGGATATGGGGACATGGGTAGGCATATGGCTGATTCGCTTTGTTGTGCACCAGAAACTAACACGGTACTGTGAAGCAATTATACTCCAATAAAGATCTATTAAAAAACAAAAAAGACATGTTTAAACCATTCAGAAAGTTTAATTTTCTTTAAAAATGGTTTCTGGAGCTGAGATCTTCTCCAAGTTTCTGGAGCTGAATTTTCACCTGATCACCTGGCATATGTTACGTCTGACCTGAGTGACCCTCGGGGGCCTCTGTCAATCACATGGGATTTTCCTTGAGCCCCCCCCCCCCACCTGAGGAGATCTGCCTTCTACTGGTATCTGCTGTCGCAGAAAAGCAAAAGCCAGCTCAAGAACTGAAAGGTTGTTTGAAACGAAGGATTTGGTTTTCTAGAAGCCCATTTCATATCACTGTGGTTATAAAGCAAACTTCTTGAAGAATGCCAGGGAGTTTTGAAAACTATAGTCCTGAGCGGCTCGGGCCCATAAACATAATCAAAGTCTGTATCAAGTCTATACCTCCGGCAGTAGTAACAAATGACACAAAACAGTATAAGAGGCTGAACACTACTCAGAGAAGTTAATGAAACATGAAGGAAAGTTAACAACTGCCTTCCACGCTGTAAACCAGTTCCATGCTGGGCACCATCCTTCTGATGGGAGATGGGGCTCAAGGAAAGGGAGGTGCTGGCTTTCCAGCAGACCAGTTCCTGCTCAGATTTTCTAGGACCTGCCATATCCACGATGGCAGACCCAGAGCGCAGTGTTGAGACTGTCTCCTGTAGCCTTGACTCGCCTGAATCACATTCTGGAGTTGAGAAACTAAGCTAAATCTGACCTTGAAGCTTGGCAGCATCTGAGGGTGAAGGGTTAAGGATAAATTGTTCTTGAACAATTTCTCCAGGGGGTAATATTTAAAGAAAATACAAACAGAATGACACTTTTTCCATGATGTCCTCCAGCGTCTTTGTTCAGAAGAAAAACAAACAAACCACACAATGGACTTGGTGCAAACGAAAGCATACCTTGCTCCCTTTAAAGGGATGGATTTGGAGCACAGGATAAGGCAGCGGTCAACTCCTCCAAAGAAAGTGGAGTTTTCTTTGTACCATCCCAGCCTTGAAGGGCATCCTCAACAACAAGGCTGTCTTCTTTTGAGGACAAGAAGACCTATTTCCACTGCAACAACATGAAGATCCAACTCCCTCTAAAATTTTTGTTCCAGAAAAAGCTCTTACAGGAGGAAAGCAGTTTTTCTGCATATGACATGGCTGGATTTAGACAATCTTCCTGCTAAACAGATCTACAGAATGCATTCAAGAAAAATTCCTCCAAAGATGGAGAGATTCAAGACTTCAATCATGATTTTGCACATACTTGCATGGATACTGCTCAACTAGAAGCACAGCAGTTATATCTTTTGCTACTGTCAAAGTCAGGCAAAGATGTGATTCCTGAAACTCATTTTTCCACCACCAGGATATGTTTACTTTACTCTGCTGTTAACGACGGCCTGGGTAGATTCAGATGTAACATATGAACATAAAGGTTACAAGTATCACTGTACATTATGAAAATGGCTGTAGTGGCCAGGAGGAAAAAAGAAATCCAGGTAGAAATAAATGAGGGGATTAGTTTAGTCACGGAATATTTGGAGTCTCAGCCTTCAGCTAACTCAGCAATCCTGCCTCAGCAATTACACCAAAGTCAGGCCTTCAGCATTTTGCATTTTTGCACCTGAAGCGTGTGAAAGCTCAGTTCCAAACGTCATCCAGTTTTACACTCAGAGGCTCATTTGCTCCCGTGGATCTAAACTAAACCAGCAATGGTCCTCAGCTGCAGGAAGGACTAGACAAAGCAGATCCTTAAAGGCATACGGCTTGCAATTGTATTATTTTTTAAAGAAATCTGGACATGGATTTCACAGATGATTCAAAAGTGCTTCAGTATTCTGTGTTTATGTAAAGTAAAACCATCAGAAATAAAGCCCTCAGCAGGCAAAGGGCACTAGATTTGTTTTGGAGGAGGAGACAAAGGGATGTCATGAAAATGAAGTAAGTTTAAGAACCATGAAAGCCAATCGTGTGGAGGAAAAAAAGAGGAACACGTAAGCAGTGCAAAAAATACAGGATGATAAGTACTACCTGAGTAGGGAGAAGGAGTATTGTAAGTTCAGCAGAGAGCTGATGATACTTCTGAAGTACTGGGAACAGGAAAGGCTGACTAAGAACAAACAAAACCTTATGATAGCTCAGTGAGAGTAACAAAAACTAACAGAACAAAGAAACACGCCATCTTTTTCTTTACAATGGCCAAGGGGCTGGAGGAGTTCCTATGCTGTTACAGACCAAGAAATGTCTGGTTTTCTTATCTAGAAAGTCAAAGGCTGGGATGAGGGTGGGGAGAAGAAACAAAACCCAAAAGCAAAAATACATGGGTAGAGTGAATACCAATTTTTCAGATCCTAACAACTCTGGAACTTTATGGAAGAATTCAAAAATAAAGAAACTTATTTTTCTAAGAATTGAGTGCTTATATATTACATACAATGTATGTATACATACATATTCTCTAAGTAAATTTTTAAAATTTAAGTTGCTAAATGAGAGTTTATTGAAGAAAACCAAAGTTGTTCCAAACATACTCCAACTGGTTGTGGTTAGCTCCAAAATGCTGCTTAGGTGCTATGATTAGATCTATGGGGCAAATCCAATATTCTTAACCAAATACGTGAGCTTATAAAAAAGAATGAAAGAATGAATAACACTTTATTGATCAATATTGGTCCTTTATCCCTCTACCCCCAAAATATATTAAGGCTCACTTTCCCGTAAGTTATAAAGCAAGGCACCACCTTGAGGAAAACAAAATATAGAGTTTTGGAACTTGACATAATTTACACTCAGTGCATAAAAAAGAAAATTGGAGGCACTGTATTAAAACTTTACCATACAATGTTCCTTTTGGGGAGACCAACAGACATGGAAACCAGATGCCTTTATTAAAAAAATTATTCTATCAACAGAAAAATGGTCTTGTCTCCTGCCCTTAAAGGTGCTATACTAATTCATAGTCATTTGCTGAAACTTTCTTTACTTCGCCCACCATCAAGCAAGAAGCTACTGATGAATCTGGTTTTTGGTCCACACTACCAATCCAGAACCGGAGTGGGAAAGAGCTAGAGATAAGCAGATGAGGGACCATCTGGAATAGATTTTTGAGTATTATTCCAAGCACAGCACTGAGGTCCAAAAGCACAACAGTCTTGGAGCAAAGACAAGAAACCACCTGCAAACGTAGGTGGGATTCAGAAAAAAACTGAGGGTGGTGGAATTCACCAGGAAACGATGCAGTATATCCACGCATTCCCTCTGGGAGGCTGGCTCCGCTACACTGTGAAGAAAAGAATGCATCTCACGGGTTAGACAACTGTCCCTAGAATGAAATTGGTGCAGAAAGGAACTCTGCGAAGGGGCGGAGGGAGAAGGCACCCTGAGAGTAGGCTGTGACCTTCTCTTGGACTGTGCCTCTGCAACGGCCTTCTCTTCCCCAAATGCTGTGAGGTTCGAGAGGCAAGAAGAATGTCAGTTATGATCAACAAGATGACGGGGGGGGGGGGGCGGGAAGCCACGCCGGGAATAAGCAGGGTGCCCATGAGGAAGGAGCGGGCAGGTAGGAGAGAGTGAAGACATGCCCTGAAGGCTCTGTCAAACACGAGCCTTTTCAACAGGCTGTAGAGAAGCTTTAAAACACTGATGATCAAGGCAACCTCTTAGGCCCTGTCTTGGGATTCCTCTAATTGCCATGTAATAGCTAAAAAGTAGCAAGTCTCTCCTTTTTCTCACGGAGTTTGTAACGTTATGAAGTCTCTTCTCTCTCTTGTGGGCTTGCTTATCTTCTTTCATAGATCACTCTAAGTCCAACTCCTTTACTTGCAAGGTATGTTTCTTTCCTGTTCTGCCCTATTGTGGATCCTTCATGTATATATATAAATAACAGCATATCCCTCCCTACCCTGACATCCTTTCAGCATATCCACTACTAACTGACCATGCAATCTAAGCCATTGGCATTGGGTTGGCCATCCTGACATTAAAATGGGATCCAAGTTGTTGAGTCTTGTTTTAGACCCCTGTAGAAAACCATGGGGCTTAAAATGAAATGATCATGTGGGTTACATGTGTATATCTATTTGTCCAAATAATACAGTTAAGATTTTCTGATGTATATAAATTTTATATCTAAAAACTTGAAAAGTATTGAGTAGGGGACAGGAAGTGAGTAGAGGTAGATATGAAGCAGAATAATGATGACTGAAGCTGAGTGACTGGAACATGGGAGTTCAATTCGCTACTCTGCTTACTTTGTGTATGTTTGAAATTTTATATAATAAAAAGATGAAATGGTGGCTCTTCCCTATGTACTAGGCCACAGCCATGTACATATACACACACATGCATATTCCAGAGGAGTGGAGGCATTAGTTATAGAACCATCTGGTCCTGATTTTATCACATGTGGCTCACTCTTCACCCAGCAAGGAAGAGAGGGCTTCGACATCTGTCAGCTTATCCAACACTTTGCATTGACTTGAAAATTCAGGTATGAAGTCATTTTTACTTTTTTCTGGTCTCCAAATGGGAGCTGTACAACTGGAGCACATCTCCTCTGCGCTGAGATTTTGAATAGCACCATTTTAAATAATCCTCTCAATCCCTTGACACCATCCAAAACATTCGACGGCACTCCATTATATGGAATGAAAATGGAGTCTGCAATGTGATACCTCAGGGAACAGCCAGGTATGTGACTAAATACTTTCCCCTAAAATTCACTTCAGCTGATGGTACTATTAGGGGTCCTGTTCCTCTCATTCTCATCTGGTAGTTTATTTCCTTTTTGCTGGTACATTCTTAAATTACCAAAATACTGTATGATATAGGGTTTCTCACCAACTCTCTAGCAGGTTTATTTCACCACCCTGGCATGGGTTACTTCCCACCCTGTTCTATTTTTCTCACTTTTGCTGCCTCTTCCTTAATATAATCTCTTAAATTCTCTGTAATAATTTCTGTACCAAGTATATTTATCCCATTTCCATGAACAGAAATTTATTCCATTAAAAAGGAAAAGCTACATCCCAGATATCTTTACAAATTGTCTGTTTATAAACCCCTCCATAGTCATTTTATTGTAAGATAAAATATTTAATGATTTGGACTAACGAGGGATAGCCTAGTCTAACTTGTGGAATATTTAAAAGGAAATATCCTATAAAATAAAAACTAATACACTCAGTAAAGGACAGAGGCTTACAAATTATTGGAAGTAGGAATGCTTACAGACTTATGCTGATGAATAGACAATAATGCCTTTTAATTCGCATACTAACGGTTTTTTGTGTTGTTTTGTTTTGTTTTTTAGCACATCTTGGCTTCTACAATACCGGGAACCGCATGCCTTCCTAATGAGGTTGATATGTAAGCCCACTTCCATTATTTGTTTACAGATCCTTTCTCTTGCTTTAAGTGTAAGATAAACCAGGAAGACCTCTGCCTCCATTTTCATAAATGTTGAGTCCCAGGGGTCCAAATCATGAAGTTCAACTATCATATAATAAAGTGATGGTTTTGAGCAGCAGTAATCTGACTTATTTTTGGTCTAAGTAGCAATTCCTACTCTGATTTTTCCTCACAAGAGGTATGGTAATGCCCACAAAATAATTCACCATTACCTCCCATGGCTTAATTGCAAAAATGTAGAAAAGAAAAACCCTGAATGCATTCAAACTAGACACAAGAAAGTGATAGAAAATGGCTGGTAAACAGCACGAATTTGAGGGCTGACATCTTGGAGGCAGATGGGACTGACACTGATTGGTCAGGTGGGTTTGCCTGGGAAGCCCACCCATTGCTCCTCACTCCAGCGGCCCTTAACTCAGGTGCCCAGGCCAGACATGGTCTGCTTTCCTTCCCAAGCACATGACTCCCTGTGAGTTAAACCTTTTATACTGGGTAATCCCAGGCCCGGACCTCTTACTTCCTGCCCTTTCCTGTCAGCTAGAAGTGCTTCAGCCTTTGTCTCAAGCTGTATGTTGGGGCCTTATGTCAAAGTGTTTTAAAGCACCTTTATCACTGGGGTCCAGGCTGAGTATGCATCCTTGGACCCAGCTGTGGGCTTTGAGCCCAAGCAGAAGAAGGACTTCAACGAGGCTAGTGACTGAATAACCCAGAACAAATAAAACGGTACTTAAAGCGAGGTGCAATGTCCTTGATGCACTAAAACTTGAGCATACTTCCACATCTAGCTAAGGTGAAGAATAATGGTTAGAGCATAAATTTATTACTCTGGTTCAGTCTTGAGCACATATGCAGGTTATTTCATTAGGGAAAATGTGTCATAAGTACAGGTTAAAATGAACTTGACATTTGAGATCAAGAGAAGAAAAGGGAAATACACTGAAATCCCCAGACCAGAGCCCTGTCTTTTCTCATCTAAGCTCCTCTTCATTAGCTACAAGTGGATTTTCCAGATCGTGGATTTTCAGAGGCAAATTCCTCTTGTGTTTCCCTCTGTTATCGAGCTCAAAGTAATTTGGATGTGTCTGAGCAAAACATAATCAGGTAGGAGAATCTGCTAAAAAAGAAAGAAAGAAGGGAGGGAGGGAGGGAGGGAGGGAGGGAGGGAGGAAGGGTAGCCCAAGAGTATCTTTGGAGTTAGTTTGCATACTTATCTCTGGAAACTCTAAGTTAGTTTCCTAGGTAAATGTCCATGGCTATTTCCAAAACCATTCCTAGGATTATACTGTATGTACAGGTGCTTTTGTATCTATGTGAATTTGAAAATTTTTCAAAGATTCCTGGCTACCTGAGAATGGACTCTCAGGGAGTGGGGTTTTATTTATAACCCAGCACCCTGCGTGGGTGTTCTGGGTGTGGGGACTGTACTTGAATCAATTGGTAAGTTTGCCTTCTAATTCCGAACACAATGAAAAGAGATCCAAGAAGCACTGCAAACAGGACACCTGAGGTAGCAGAAACAGAAGGAACCATGTTTCTAGCACCTACCAGGAACCAGCCACAGAGCTAAACATTTCATATACATTATTGTAATGAATCCCACTTCCTCACCCTCTCCAATCCTGCCACCCTCCATTTTACAGAGGGAAAACCAGGGCTCAGACACAAAGTAGCAGGCTAGTAAGTGATGAAGCCTGGACTCCCGCTCCCGCAGCACCAACGTTTGCTTGCTGGTTAACCCCTTGACCGCTAGATTTCTGATAATAGATTAATGGCAGATTGTAAGACATTTCAGACAGTGTGCCACAAAACACTTCTTGGAAGATGTTTCCTGCTCCTTGAACATAGCCATGGAAGGTGAACTCACCTAATTTGCATGTGATTGCATATGACACCTATGAGAAGGACACTAAATACACTAGGTGACTAAATCAGGATTACAGAAAATACTGAGTAGCTGGAGTAATGGACTCAATGGAAATAAGATGTTACTATAAGGAGATAAATATTAAATTCTGCACATAGGGTAAAAAAAACAATAGTGCAATAATATGCGAGGCAGATAAAATTTAAAAAGCAACAACTACAGAAACTGTTTTAGTCAACGACGGAATCAGAACAAGTTCATAGGTTCACATGGGTACGTACACATGATTCTAAAAGATTCTAAAAGATTAAAAGATGTGCAAGATCTACAATAAGGATGGTGACCATCCCATTGCAACCTGCATCGATCAGATCACAACCTAAAGAGAACATTATATTTGTTCAATAAATATTTATGCCAGGTACTGTGCTAGGCTTTGGGGATCTGGTGGAGAACAAAATAGACACAGTCCCTGTGGTCATGAAGTTTAATAGTCCAGCAAATGCAGGCAAAGTGAAAGATGCTCACAGCATGGTAAGACCCTAAAACCATGTCTTAGAGAACAATAAAAGGAATGGAGCATGTTTAGCCTTGAGAGAAGTCTTCTCTTGAAGAACTTTTAAAAAGTTGTTGGGAAAAAAGGAACCATGTTTCATGATAGATTATTTAATATTCCAAATATGTTCTTGACCTCTCTGTGAAAGATTATACATCCTTGACCCCAAAATGTGAGGCTTGACCATGCGACTTGCGATGTTCTCCCCCATGGGAGAATCGTATGTCTCCACCCACTTTGGCCTCTGCAGCCACAGGACAGGCTTCGGCCAGTGAAACGTAAGCAGAAGTGATTATGTAGAGAAAATGCAGCTAGCCAAAATTAAAGGTGGCAGTTCATCCTTGTTTCAGCTAGAAAGCAGCAATCCACTGAGTAGTCTGGTTTCAAGCAGTAACAGAATATTCAGTTTATGACCTAAAAAGAAAAGCTCCTTTTACCAAGCACGTGTTACCTTAGCCAAAACCAGAAGTAAGGTTAAGTTCACTGATAAATCCAACAGAGGATTCAAGGCTGCATTCTGATCATTACTATTTCTCAAAATTAGGTGTCCCACCTATCATTAACACATATTAGTGTTGCCAATTTCACTCTAATTGTGGGTTTGATTCAACTTGTTCAAATCAATTTTATTGATATATAAGGACACCTACAATGTATCACATGCAGTTTCAGTTAAAAGTTTAGTGATCGGGCTGCAAATGAAAAATTGATGCTTGGCTTTATTACTAATGCTATTTACTCTACTCTTGCACAGTAATCTGCTTCTACTTAAGTGTCCAGCATTAGGAAATGAGTTATCATTGGTGACCTCTAAGTCAAACTGTAAAGATGTCAGATAACTTGGGGTTTGCTTGTACATGAAAAAGGAGGATAATGTGCTTATTCTCCTTCATTCTGCTCTTTAGTAGGCACTTCGGAAACTCATTTATTTCTTTCTTGCAATTAAGACCTGCTGCTTCTGTGGTTAAGAATCCACCTGCCAATGCCGGGGACACAGGTTCGAGCCCTGGTCCAGGAAGATCCCACATGCCGCAGAGCAACTAAGCCCATGCGCCACAACTACTGAGCCTGTGCTCTAGAGCCCACGAGCCATAACTACTGAGCCTGCACTCTAGAGCCTGGGAGCCACAACTACTGAGCCCGCGTGCCACAACTACTGAAGCCCGCACTCCTAGAGCCCGTGCTCCGCAGTAAGAGAAGCCACCGCAATGAGAAGCCTGCGCACTGCAACGAAGAGTAGCCCCCACTTGCCGCAACTCGAGAAAGCCCATGCACAGCAATGAAGACCCAACACAACCAAAAATAAAAAGATAAATTAAGTTTTTTAAAAAAAGAAAAGAAAAAGGAACTGCTGCTTCTAAAGGGACTGCAGAGTGAACTTCAATTAGGCCTTGCTTTCTGGGGATATGTCCTGCTAGCTGCTCCCTTTCATTTATTCCAAATTCTTACAGATGAATTTAAATTAAGAATCACCTTTATAACCACCTGAGCACACTGTCCCTCTCTTTAGGGGAGGATACTATCCAAGCCATCCTTGCTGGGTTGGAGAGATGTCTCAGCTCCAATCTGTACACCTGCCACTATGACAAAGGGCAAGGTACCCTTTTTTTACATCTTCACTGGTTAAGACTTTGAGTGTAAGAAGCAAACATCTCATTCATGCTTATTTTCAAAGCATGCTCAGAGGATACCACGATACTAGAAAACACGGCCTCGTATTTTACAATCCTGGTAGAGAGATGAAAGAAATATAAAGTATGTTTTTTAAAAAGTCAAAGACAAAACATTTTGATAATAGTTCAAGAGAAAATAGTTGATCTGGTACTATTTTCAAATGAATTACACTAAAAATAATTGTATCCATGTTTGGAGGAGGAAGTGTTAATAATAAACCAGGGTGGTGATGAAGAAATACATGGTAAAGATGAGTCCAAATGGGGATTTTAGAGGAAAGGAGAGAGTTCATTCCCAGAGATAGACCATGAGTGGGAGGTAGGACTGGGAATCAACTATTCTGGCTGTAGCGTCTGTCATGATGCCTCACACACAGTCGGATTTGCTAAATGGTGGCTGAAGGAGTGAATGGAGCGATAGAACTGCTCAGAAAGACGGCCCTCTTAGAAATAAGTCCCAAATGACTAGATTTGGCTCCAATTGTGAAGACTTTACACTCAGGCTACGGAGCTTGGGCTTTATCTTTTGGAAGTTGGTGGGGGTGGGGGGGAAGGTGTTTGCTGTCCGAGGTTCCAGGCAGGCACTCCTGGTAGAGGTCTTGGGCTTTTATCTTTCACTTTCCTGCACCCAAGTCCCTCAGTCTTCACCTACCTGCCTTCCAAGGCTACCACAGACTGGAGTGATCTCACCTGCCTCAGACCTCTCAGAGTATTTATTACCTGTATAATTCATTGGGCAATTAATTACGCACAATCTTTGATGTGTCCTTGCAATGGGTCATTTTCTGTGCCAACTTGACTGCCACAAGATGTTCAGATATTGGTCAAACTTTTTCTGGGTGTTTCTGTTAGGATGTTTTTGGATGAGATTAACATTTGAATAGACTGAGTAAAGCAGATTGCTCCCCTTAATGTGGGTGGGCCTCATCCAATCAGTTGAAGGAACTGGATAGAACCAAAAGGCCGAGCCTCTCCAAAGTAAGACAGAATTCTTCCTGCCTGATGGCCTTCTAACTGGAACACTGGCTTCTTCCTGCCTTGGAGTTGAACCAAGACATTGGCTCTTCTTGGGTCTTGAGCCAACCAGCCTTTGGACTGGAACACACCATCAGCTCTCCTGGGTGTCCAGCTTGTCAACTCACCCTGCAGATCTTGGGACTTTTCAGCCTCCATAATCCCGTGGGCCAATTCCTTATAATAAATCTCTTTACATCTATCTATCTATCTATACATATAGATATCCTATTGGTTCTGTTTCCCTGGAGAATTCTGACTAATATAGTCCTATTCCTTGTCTTAAACTGTTATTAACCTCTTTTCATGTTATTTAGCCTTTCTGCATGTTGTTAACTTGCCTTTCCACTTCAATTATACACTTCCTCAAGTCCGAGCTTAGGAAGTCTTCAACATCTGTAGCCCTTTTGGGGAGTTATTAGAGGCCTGACTGCAGAGGGCGGCAGAGCTACCAGATATGGTTGTACAGATCATGCCCCACACAAGCTCCCAACTAAAAGGACAAGTAGGGTAAAATCCCAGCACCAGACCCACCTGCCAAGTGGGATCCTGGAATAAGACTGTAGACCATTTGGAGGAAGAGACTGGGTTTCTAATTCTCAGAGGCACTGAATGGGCTGGTGGAGACCCCAGGCAGCATTTCTGGAAGATCTAAGTCTGGGCTGTGTGAGCATCCCAGAATAATAAAGACTGCCTCTCTGCCTGACACTGGGCAGGACTCACCTAGCTCTACCTTACAACAGCCAGAGCTAAGCCTCAGGAATTGCCATAAAGATTCCACAAAATGCTCTAAAAGTTAAGTGCTCATTCAGCTGACTTGGGATGAGGACAATATACATTATACCAATGATTGAATTCCCATAATTTCAATATTTAAAAGTGTATCACTTGGGGTTCTTAACTGCAAGCACCAGAGCCCAGCTCCAACAGATTAAGCAAAAAGGAATTTACTGAGTAGCTCAGAGAATCACTGGAAAGACTGGAAAATCACACTCAGAAAACAGGTAGAAAAAATGTGTGTCCGGTAGGAGCCAGGACAAGAACCAGAATGACACACAGAACCAACCCAGCAAAGAACTCCTGCCATAGCCATTGATCACTGGACGCCTCACCTCTCCCAGCCACCGTTCACACTTGCCACTACTCCTGCCGCCTTGCACCGCTACCCCTGAATGCCAAACCTCAGGCAGGGGCATCTGATGGGCTGAGCCCTAGGGGGACAGAGTAAGAGTATCCAGCATCTCAGGGGGAGGTGGGCTCTGCTTCCTACTTTGTTCCTGACTCACACACAGACTTGGAAGTCAAAAAATAAAAATGTTCACTCTGTGATTATAACTGCATACACTTTGAGCGTCAGTTGTGCATAAGAAACAAATTAGTATGTATGGAATAGAAGATTGTGTTAATTTATTTCAACTTCAGTTAAAACTCTTCAGTGGGCGATCCTGCAGTAAATATAAATGCTCTCAGCTCCCTAACTTCAGGCAGGAACCCAACACACCCAGCATTTCGTGGAGGATGAATGTCTCACAGATCTCAGCTGAGAGGCATTGAATCAGGGCAAGTTTATACACAGGGAATAGGTGAATTCTCAAACGGGAAAACAAAGGCAGCCAAAGCCTCCTTAATTCTGACAGGTCCTATGTTGCTAGGATCAGCATTAATGGCAAATGCAAAGCAATCACACGTGCCTATTTACCAAACTGCTTCAAAAACACTCAAATGTCTTTTGCTGTCGTAAACCTCACAGGCTTCCTTATGATGAAGCTAGTAAGCACGTTTGAATATAAGGAAAGAGCACAGAGTGTCTCACTATTTTCACTTTAGAATCTGTACCAAAGCCCATAACGGATTTCTAAGTCTTAAAAATTTATATTTTCTTTCTTGAAGGTTACTCTCACAAATCTAGAAGAAATTGTTATGGCTGCTAGCCACTTTGTAGACTGCTAACCGCTAGACAGAGGCCTCTATAGAGAATTGTTGACTGAATATATAAGTGAATAATAATATCTCAACAGTGATGTGTGGATAATACAGGTGAAAAGATTTGGAATTCTTAAGAAGAAAATTGAAAGCAAGAGTGTTAAAGAATAGTTTCTCAACTAAATCACTAACAGTATAGAGTATCATCAATATTATAATTTTGTTTTTGCTTTAAAGAAATCATATATATATGATTAATAATATAGATATAAGATATATATATATATAAGACATATATAATACATCTTATTTTCCAAAATCAGGAGATTACTTTTGTCATCTTAAGCCCCATGTTTATCCTGGGACGATGGGTGACGGCCTGGGTCTTGGGCTCCATCTCTTTATCACCACTGAGGTGAACTGTTAAAAAGTGTTAAAATCCTCATAAACAAAACCAACCCCGGACAGAAGGTTCCTCAGGGACCTTTCATGCTCCTTTCATCTCTGCCCTCTCTGCTCATGCTGTCCCCTCTCCCAATTCTTGTGGCCTCTGACCCATTCCCATGAGGCCTTGCTCTCAATCAATCCCCATAACCTTTAGCTACTCACTCTTGCTGTTTTTACCATTTCTCTGTGTTTTGATTTTCATTCTGAAAAGGCTTCAATACACAAAAGAGACGAGTTGGAGCAAAAGGCACCTCACGTTATATCACCTCTGCCACATTTCCCTAAAGGCATTGCTCAGAGACAAGACAAGCTTGCCTGTCTGGTTAAATCACTTCTGGCACGAAGAAGACTTGAAGATGAATTCATCTGGAGCAATGTCTCAACGCACTGCCCTCCACGGGAAGAGGATCCCAGAGATGGTGAACCCAGAGGGAAGCCCTCAGGGTTTGACAGACCAGAACCTTCTGGGCAATTCTATGATAATGAGCCCTCTGCCCTAAGGATAGGGCCAAGGAGAAGTCCTATGGGCCTGCTTGTTTACTTAGTAATTGGTCTACACTACTCAGAGTGGGGTCCTTTGTCTGTGTGTTATAGGCCAATGACAGATAAGAACAGAAATAGCAATCACTGAAAAAATATTATAGTAATTTGACAAGGTCTGCCAAATCTAATAACAAAAAAATTGATATTTGTATTTTGTATGTCTTTTTTCCTAATGATTCACTTTTATTTTATTTTACAGAATGTGGACCTACAAAGTATTGGAAATTATTTTTTAAAGGGTCCTTTATCCCTAATAGTCTGATGAGCACTGGGTTAAAAGAACTAGAGATGAAAATGAATTCTTTGCAGTGATACTTCAAACTGCTATGATACATAATTCCGGATGATTTTTAGCTTAAACAGAGATTTACTTTAAATAGATCATAATAAGTGGGTATATGGTTTGTGTGAAACGTATTGCCATTACTTGTTCTCATTACCTAGCAATACTAACAACATGGAACACACTCCAGCCCAACAAAAAGATTACAGAGAGGTGAATGATTTTCCAAGTCTAAGGAACAGCTAATAAGACAGTAATAGCAATGAACGTCATTTGGACCCTGCCATTACAATAACAGGGACACCTGCCCTTTCAAGCTAGAATTTGAGAATATGATTGTTTATTTGGCCCTGAATGTTTCTTCATCATGGCTCCAAAGAGACCATGCTAATGGGCTGTGGCCTCTGGCTGGCTCTGGAATACCACCTTGGCTCACGCTGAAGCACGAAAGGTCATTTCAGATCTTGCCCCTGTTTGTCTCCCCTCCCACCACCTGTTACCAAGCTATTCTGTTGGCAGGAGAAAGGGGGGTTGTCAACGTAGAGGGCAAAGAAAGTTACTGTCATCACAGCAGCTGAATAAGAAGTAGGAAGAGCTGAGCAGCATTTCCTAAAGAATGTTTCCATCAACAGATGAATGAATAAAGGAGATATATAGTAGAATATTACTCAGCTATATAAAAGAATGAAATCTTGTTCATTTGCAGCAAAACGGATGGACCTGGAGGATATTATGCTACATGAAATATGTCAAACAGAGAAAAACAAACTCAGTGTGATTTCACTTATATGTGGAATCTAAAAAGCAAAACAAGCAAATGAACAAGCAAAACAAAACAGAAACAAAATAGATACATAGAACAAACTGGTTGTTGCCAGAGGGGAGGGAGGTGGGGGGACAGACGAAATAGTTGAAGAGGATTAAGAGGTACAAACTTTCAGCCCTAAAATAAATATGTCAGGGGATGTAATGTACACATAGGGAATACAGTTAATAATATTGTAACAACTTTGTATGGTGAGGAATGGTAACTGGCTTTATTGCAGCAATCATTTCATAATGTATAAAAATATCTAATCACTACATTATACACCTGAAACTAATTTAGTATGTTAATTATAACTCAATAAAAAATTATGAAGGGATAAAGAAAAATGTCTCAGCCTTCCCTTATAATAACTTGCACTGAAGGGTTATATCTTGTCATTTGCAAACTCTTTCTCTCTGGTGCTGATTTTCCATTTCCTGTTAAACTAAGAGCAGTCCTCATAGTCTCTTGGTACGATTAGAGAAATTGTATCCCATGTAGTATGCCCAAGAGTCACGAGCTCAGGAAAAGCAGTTATAAAATCAGTTATAAAATTACAAAATATAAAAATATATTTTTCTTTATCTTGAACCTGTTCAAGAGAAAATACTCTTATAGTATAGGTGCAAAAAATTCCATCCCAGAAATATGTTCAGAATTAGGAGAATAAGCTTACTTTTTCTTCTTGGACTGGGTGAGATTTAATAACTCTAATAGCTATTATATCAGATTACATCAGATTTTTGTAGCAATCCAAGGTGACTGCCTAGAGGGTATGGTGTGAGGAAGAGAACAGAGAGACGAACTATTGCAAAATATCTTTCTCCAACGAGCTACCCGTATACATGAAATTCTACCATTAAAATATTCCTTTTTCCCTTAGTCTGCTAGAGCTGCCATAGTAAAATACATAGACTGGTGGCTTAAACAACAGAAATTTATTTCTCACGGTACTGGAGACCAGGAAGTCCAAGATCAAGGTGCCGGCAAGGTGGATTTCTGAGTGAGGACCCTGGACAATCAGAATAAACGCCATGTGTGTATCTGCCTTCATGGCTACACAGTGAGTTCCTGAAGGGTCAAATCAACACGGTTCATTTTTTCATTTCTTTTTTTTTTTTTTTTTTTTTTGCGATACGCGGGACTCTCACTGTTGTGGCCTCTCCCGTTGCGGAGCACAGCTCCGGACGCGCAGGCTCAGCGGCCATGGCTCACGGGCCCAGCCGCTCCACGGCACGTGGGATCCTCCCGGACCGGGGCACGAACCCGCGTCCCCTGCTTTGGCAGGCGGACTCCCAACCACTGCGCCACCAGGGAAGCCCCATTTTTTCATTTCTTATGGCATTTTACATAGAGAAACCGCTCCCAATGAGATATTAGCAGCACCAGGAAAAGAGGTTCAGCCTCTGACATAAAGTCCATTATGCTCACCTTAAAGTAGAGGTAATGCTGCCCAGAAAGATTTTAGAAGCAAGAACACGCATAAGATGCCCTGTTTGTGCATTGTTCCTTGGTTTCTTTCACTTACTAAATAAGCAGCTCACCTTCAAGAGTAAAACATCTGTTAATGACTCCAAAAATAGTATTTGCAAATAGATTTGAAACGTTCCCGTGAGGACCGTGATGAAGTGTAGGATATATTTGTAGAATTCTCTCCCAAATAGGTGAGGTCATAAACGAAGAGAAGGGGGGCTGAGGTGGAGAATCGCCCAGCGACAGAAAGAGCAGCGCAACAAAATGTGCTCTCAGCTTTCTGCTGGATTAGTTAAATGGCCTTTATTGTTTTGCCTAAGAGAGGTCAATTAATCACCCAAAGTGTTACCTGACAGTAATTAACAATCAGCAGAGACAAAGTACCAGTAAGACCCCAGAACAACAAAGGGTTTCGTTTGGTTGGGTTGTTCGGTTTGTTTGTGTTCTCTTTCCATATGTCATTGAAAAGGGAGCCACGGACATGTCCTCTTTCCTTTTACAGCTTCATTAGTGATTTTCCGCACCAAGGAAAGGGTGAGAAAAACACAAGTGTGGCAGCTCACCAGAGCAGACCTCCAGGTAATTAGTACAGTCCCACTCCCTCTGCGGTATCATCTTAACACGGCACTCAGATGTGTCAGACAAACCTTGCCCGAAAGGAGAACAAAGGTAGGTAGCAGGGGCCACCTACCTCTGCCTGAATCAGGCCTAATAATTTTCCTGTAACCCAGAATTGGAATTCAGTTTAGCAGTCCTTCTTTTTACCCCTCATCAATTCTGAGATTTAACACTAGGGTTAGAAATTCCTGTAAACGTTCCCCCACCCCTCGAAGGTATAAAAACAAACAAACCAACAAAAAGCATAAACTATTTACTGCAAGTTTTGGCATTAATGCTTCTGCCACAAGCAGGAAGAGATTTTGCAGAGTATGGATCTTCCCCAAACAGAACTCTGAGCATTTGCCCAGAAGACTCTTTTTTATGGGGTCCTTTTCTACATCCCACACAGCTCTCACCCACACCCTCTACAAGGTAAAGTTCACGTCTGGCTTCAGGGAGGGCCCTTGTTGCTAAGTCTTCATGGAAACCCATGTGCTCTGGTGAAGCAGAACCTTTAGGTGTGAGACCTTCTCAGATGGTTTCCATGGAAGGTTGTGCTGGTGGCAGCAACCAGGCCCTCCAGCCTGACTACACCCAGGGCTGGGGCTGGGTTTTTATATATCTGGTTCTACTGTATAGGCCAGTAATGTCTGGCTCTAGCCTCAAAATTCTCTGTCTGCTGTGTCAGTAAACTGTATGCCTTGGGTCCCTTTTGTGAAAAGTGTCACAGTGAGGTAGGAGATAGATGGGCCCCAGGCTGAGCAGCTGCAACCCGTCTCCTGCTGATGCTTCGAGATAAGATATCAATACTAGCAGGAGCATCGGGTCCTGACTGGGTGGAAGACAAAGCGACCACGCTTCCTCATTCTTGTGGTCAAGGGGATTTCCCAGCCTGACACATGCACAGAAGAGGTCTTCACTCTAAGGGAGCGACCAAAGGAAGGAGGAGCCGCCAGTCCATAATATGTCCTGCCAATCCCCAGAAACCTTCACGCTGGAATCCATCTTAGCTGAGAGATGAGCGGGCAACACCAGGAAGGACCCTGAGTCAGGCCAAATGTGGGCACAAACAACATGACTGGGCAGAAACAACCCGGAAGACTGCCCCCATAAGAGAAGCCACCCTTACTGCGCACAACTCACTCCAAGTTCACCCATGTGCTCTTCCACATGTACTTTTTGCTTCTAATATACGCTGTATCTGCTTCACAACTTCTGACTCTTGGCCGAATTCTTCCTTCAAAGAAGACAAGGACTAAGGTCCTACTTTCAGCCACCTCACAGTCCCCCCAAGATCAACACCTTGTTTGAAATAAAAGATGAAAACAGGTTCTCTTCATTATGTAGAAACTGTCTGTGCAACACCACTCTGAACACCCCTACTTCCTCAGCAGCAGAAGTTAAGGATGCCACTTTGTAACCCCCTCCTGGTTTCAGGAATCTTGAGCTCTCTATTACTTTCCTGCCTGAAGGTCAGTTGGTATCACCTTCAATAGTTCCTTCTCTTCTTACTGTTAGCTTCAAAAGGATCCTTAAACAGTCAAAATAGTTTCCTATAACTTTTAGTCATTTGTCCCAGTACTGCAACACATCATGAATCATGGCCCCTTAAAGGCCTGAAGGCATGTAGCTCATTCCCTTCCTCCTACTAGTATCTTCCTTGCCAAGCCAAGTACCACTTATCCCTTCAACTCTTCCACAGAAGGACTTCCAGACTCTTTACCTTTCTATTTGCCTCTGCTGAGAACATTTCATTTTTGTAAGTTTCCACTGAGACCGTCTTTTCCAGAACAGAACCCATAAGCCCATGTGCAGTGTGACCAGCACAGAGAGGCCACCACGATTCTTCTCTTCTCTGACCCAGATGCTGTACCAGATGTGGCCCAGGGCCCATGTGGGATTTTTATCAGTCTCACTACTATACCTAAGCCCTGTCCCATGCTGGGAAGAGCAGAAGCCTCTGAAGGAAGGGGAGTGAGGCCCTCAGTTTTTCTGGAAGAAGTCAGCTCTGGTCTTCTCTGCTCATTAGAAACACTGCCAATAGCCATTGGTGCCACCCAGCTTTGTACTTCTCCTTAACAACAGCCAAAGGGGTTTTTGATCAGAAGTTCTTGAAGACAACAAAAGTAAGACTGGGAAGAACTGAACTCTCACAGGAGACCTATCAGTATAATCAATATGCTGTTATACAGTTCCCGGGATAAACTTAACCATGAATTCATGTAGCACCAGCTACAAATAACGTGTAAGTGAAACTACAGTGTGTTTCTACTATTGTCTTCCCATCCCACATCACTACAAAATGGGTGAATCCCTTATCTAACAGTGGCTAAGAAAGATATCTATCTCAGTCTTTTCTAGAATGACTGCTGCTTCAATGATTCCATGTTATCCACTGAGCAAACCAATGGTTCCACAAACTAAAGAATGCTTTCTGCCCCTACCCCTGGACCACTAGCCCTGTGGAGAAAGTTGTACAACTCCACAGAATGGTCTCACAAAAATTCCTTTTCTTCAACATCAGCTAGGTCTTAAAAACTACCTATTTCACATGCATTTGGGGAGCTATTATAAAACAGCAATAACAACAACAATAACAGAAAATAGGTTTGGGTGAGGATGTGGAAAAATTGGAACCCTTGTGCATTGCTGGTGGGAATACAAAATGATGCAGCTACTATGGAAAACACTATGGCAGTTCCTCAAAAAATGAAACGTAGAATTATCACATGACCCAACAATTCCACTTCTGGGTATTTACTCAAAAGAATAGGAAGCAAGGACTCAGATACTTGCACATTCACGTTCATAGCAGCATTATTCATGGTAGTCAAAAGGCAGAAGCAAGCCAGGTGTCCATCAATGGATGAATGGATAAACACAATATGCTCTATACATACAATGGAATATGATTCGGCCTTAAAAGGAAAGGAAATTTTGACACACGATACAATATGGATGAGCCTTGAGGACATTATGCTAAGTAAAATAAGCCAGACACGAGAGGACAAATGCTGTATGACTCCACTTATGTGAGGTACCTAGAGTAGCCAAATTCACTAGACAGAAAGGAGAATGGTGGTTGCTGGGGGCTGGAGGAACAGGGAATGGGGAGTTACTGTTTAACCAGCACAGAGTTTCAGCTGGGGAAAATGCAACAGTTCTGGAGACGGATGGTGTTGATGGTTGCACAGCAATGTGAATATATTTAATGCCACTGAACTGTATTCTCAAAAATTATTAAGATGGTAAATGTTATATTTTACAATTTTTTTAAAAACCCAGAAATTCCTTTATATTCGCCTACTTAGATTAAGGAAAAAAGAAGCAAAGGAGTAAATTAGAAGCTGGATCCTAAAGATATTATAAAGTTAATAAAGAATGATAAGCAAGGGAGTGCCATGAGGAGCTCTGTGCGTTAAATAGGAATGGATCTCACGGGGAGGGGAGTCTGGAGGTCAGGAGACCACTGAGGAAATTGTATAATTGGGAGCGAAGGCCTACACCAGGGCCGAAGCAATGAAAATGGAGTCAGGTTTTTTTAAAAGTCCAGAGATATTAGGAGGTGGAGCCTAAAGAATTACAAGTAGTTTTTCCTTGTCCTCACTGTCAGCCCTGCACACGGCAATGGCAGGTACTTGGTAAGTGCTTACTGGGAGGGTGGATGGGCAGAAAGACAGGGGCTGTCAGGGTACAAGAGGAGCCGACTGGAGACAGAAACAAGTGGCCACAGGACAAAGCTGCGTTTAAATGCCCCCTCCTCCCAACCCACCAATGACTCCAAGTGTGGTCCTACCAGGGAGCGGATGAAATGAAGGATGGATGTCCATGGTCGGAGTCAGGAAGACAGGGAATGGGTAGGGAAGGCAGGGGCTGTGAAACCTGGCTGCATCACCTGGGGAGTTTTTTAAAAAGTACTGACACCCAAACCCTATCCCCAGAAATGCTGACAGGCCTGGACAATGGTATTTTTTGTTTGTTTGTTTTTGGTTTTTTTAATTGTAAAATATACGTAACATAAAACTTTTCACTTTAGGCATTTTAAATGTACAGCTCAGTGGTGTTCAGTGCACTCACACTGTGGTACAGCCATCACCACCAGCCATCTCCAGAACATCTTCATTTTCCCCAGCTGAAACTCTGTACTCATTCAACACTAACGCCCCGTTTCCCCCTTCCCCCCAGCCCCTGGCAACCACCATTCTACTTTCTGTTTCTATGAATTTGATTCCTTTAGGTACCTCATTCTAGGTACCTCAACACTGGGATTGTTTTAAAGCTTCCTCGGTGATTCTAACATGCAGCCACTGTGGAGAACGATGGCGCCACGATGCTGCCTGTTTCAACCACGTGGATGACGAAGATCCCCAGGGTCATGCTAGTCCTGGAGGAAAGGAAGTCGTGAAGCAGGTAAAATCTTCAGTAAATGTGCTGCATGGCGTGTGAAGAGGGGGGATTAGATGACTGAGTGAAGGACAGCAGGAGCCTCATAGGAGCCAGGATGTTATACAAGGCTCAGGGGAATTGGGCTGGAAGCTGGACATGGAGTAGAGATTTATACCCAGGGCTGATTGCAAAGTCTAGCCTCATCTGTTATACCAGTGGTTCATTCATCAATAAATATTTATTGAGTACCTACATGGGCTAAGCAATGTTCTTGGCATACACTTCCTGTTCATGGGGTCTATATTCTATCAAGGAGTCAGATAACAACCATGCAAATAAATAGATAATAAAGAATTTTAGGTAGTAAAATGAAACAGTAGTGAAGTAGAGAGTGAATTGGGGTTGTCAGGAAGGCTTCTCTGAGGTGCTGATCCTTAAAGTGAAGCCTGAATGATGAAATGGAGGCTGTCATGTCAAGTGCAAAGGCCCTGAGGCAGTAACAAGCTTGGTGTGCTCAAAGGATAAAAGAGAGGCCAGAGCAGCTGGCACATGGGCAGTCAGAGAGTGAGCCATGAACTGAAGTAGTCAAGAACCAGATTGAGGTCTTGGAGGTCAAGATAAAGAATTTGGGACCAGCTGTCCATGCAGTCAGATGCTACTGAAAGGTAACAAAGATCAGCAGACCAGCTGCTCTAAGGAGAAGGAATAGGAGGCAAGAGTGGAGGCAGGGAGACTAGAGTGGTAACAGCAGTAGCCCAGAGGAGAGATGGTGATTTAGACTAGGGTTGGTGGGGGTGGCAATGGTGCGAAGTGGCAGAATTATGATTTCCTTCAGAGGTAAAGCCAATAAAGGACTTGGGGGCAAGAGGAATCCCGCCTAGATGTTGGCCAAGCATCCAGATGGATGGTGGTACCATTTACTGAAAGAAGAGGAGGTTTGGGGATGATAAAGAATTCTATTTGGGGCAAGCATCCAAGTGGAGATGTTGAGAGGGTTTTTGGATACACAAGTCCAAAACTCAGGGAGGAAGTCAGGTCTAAAGATACAGACCTGTGAATGTGCTTGAGAATCATCTGGAGATCTGTTTAAAATGGTGATTCCCAGGCCTTGCCCCTGCTGACTCAACAGGTCTGGGTGGGCGGGATCTGCACTTCTAAGTAGCTCCCCAGTTGATTCTGTAAAATCCTACCCTCTGCATTCTACTTCTTCTGGCTGACACTAATCCATTAAGCAGCTCTTTAGCCACTTAACCATATATTTTTCCATCTTATTCAGATATTTTCCATTTTTTACATAAAAATGTAATATTAAATTATATGTTAATTTAATCATGTTATTACCAATAATAACTGTCTTAGTCTGTTCAGGCTGCTATAACAAAATACCATACTGGTGGCTTAAACAACGAACACTTATTTCTCACAGTTCTGGAGGCTGGGAAGTCCAGGATCAAGGCACTGGTAGATTCGGTGTCTGGTGAGGACCCGAATGCTAGTTCACAAACAGCTGTGTTCTCACTGTGCCCTCACATGGCACAAGATGCAAGGCCGCTCTCTCGGATCTCTTTTGTAAGGGCACCAATCCCGTTGATGAGGGCTTTACCCTCATGACCTAAACACCTCCCCAAACCCCCCACCTCCAAATACCATCACACTGGAGGTTAGACTTCAACACGTGAATTTGGAGGAGACAGAAACATATAGCCTATGTCAATAATCATATATTAATCTAATATATTGGTTATATGAAAATGTTTTAATTAATAATTGTTATACATATTTCCCATATTTTTCCATCTTAGTCACAAAAATATTAATGATATTAAATGACTTTTAGGAAAGTAAGTTTACTTTATCTTCAGAATTTCCTCTTCTGTTCAACTTCGAACTTAAAAGAAGGTGGGATGGAGAGAGAGAGGGAAGGAGGAAGGAGCGAGAAGAGGTACCTTGGTTGCACTGAAATGAATTATTCTTATGAATCCATGTAGTTCCCTAACAAGCAAGTCTTTTTCTACTTCTCAGGGCCCACACACCATGTTAGAATCTGTTCCAAAATCAGGCAGGGGATCAGCAATCTTGGCCTTCTGTATTTGTCAGAATTCTCTTTTATGAAATCAAGATAGAACTGTCCTCCAATCTTTGACACTCTGCCATCTTCCATGATTTTCAAACATGGGTGACCAGTTCTATTACCCCCACCTCACACTCACAAATTAATTTCCCCCTCAGGCTGTGGTGTCGTCACCTGGGCCTGGACACCTCAATCCCTGCAGTTTATGAGACCCGCGCGCTGGCCGCGTTCTTCCTGGGCCTCACTGTCTGAAGCCCACTCCCCTTGACGGAAACTCGGAAGCTCACAGAACATGCCTCTGTTTGCTCTGGGATAGGGCTTCCTACTCAGCAGGGGGCTCCTTCTTTCATTCTTTTGCTCCCACTGCCAAAAAGATTTCTTTCCATTGTTCTTTCTGGGTTCTTTTTCCTTAGGGTGTGGGCTATACTTGATTTCACTGGGCTTTTCTTTGTTTGGGGTTGTTTTTGCAACCTCCAGTTCTACTGGCAGCTTCAGCCCTCCTGACACCATTCTGCCAGCATCACACCACATTTTTATGTGCATCTTTGGCTGGGTGTCCCTCTTTCCACGTGGTGCGTACATTTTTAATGTACCCTCTACCTTCCAGGCACCTGCACACGTTAATTATCACCAAAGCAGATGTTTTAAAATATCCCTATTCCAGGGTGAACATTCATAAAGCATTATGGGACAGTTGATGGGTCCAGCTTTCTGCAGATGCCAGCCTGGTCAGGAAGCCTCCGTGAGGCTGTTAGCATCATTCCACAGGCTTTGTCACTAGTTAGGTTACTGCTCAGGTGAGATCAGGGGGAGATATGACTCAGGTCCTCAATATCCCCCCCAAGGCTGGTTAAATGGTTAAGATAAAAGGAATTCAGGAAACAAAGTTCCAGGAGATTTTGCAGTCGAATAAATGACGGTGGTGAACAGGGACATGCACTCGTCATTAAAAGTGGCATGTTTATGGAGTGCTGACACAGTTTATGGGGTGCATGCCTTCAAGTACCAGCCAGACCCATGCTTTTCCTAATGTTTTCAGCCTTTTCCCAAAGGTTTGGACAATACAGCTGTGGTGAAGCTGCCAGGAGAATTCCTCCAGTTGGGAGTTGTTTTTATATTTAACCACTGGTCCCTTTCCTGGCCAGCACTCCCAGCAAGAGAGGGCATTCTCTTTAGACATGACCCTGGGACCAGGACTTCCACATCACCCAACTCTGGGGGGCCTCGTTCATATGGCATTCTACGTGGTGTCCCACCGGGCACCATTCCCACTGACGAGAGTAAGGATGGCATATCCTGGAGCTATGCTACCCAGAGGCCCTGCGAGGGTCCCCAGGTTCACCCTCCACCTGTTACCCTCCCTCCAACCACTCCGTGAGCACACATCAGTCAGCTACTGAGCTTACAAGCACTTTACCCCAGAGAGCGCCACATCATAACACAGGTCCTGCAAGGCAGCTACAGCAACTTGCATGGACATAGTATTTTACAGCCCACTGGGTGCACCTGGTCCCTGCCATACATCTCAAAAAATTCCTGGCAGGGACTGTAAAGCAGGTGCAACTGCCCTGCTTTATCAAGGGAGGTCCAGCAATCCTCACCCAAGGATAACGTTCCATGGCCTTGGGCTGCTTTCTCCTTCCCTGCCCGGTGCTCTTTCCACCCCACCCTCTCCTGCCAAGTTTGGTCTAGTTGACTGCAGAACCCTAACTTCTGTTTCTAAACCTAACCTGCTAAATCCCTGCTTTCCGGAATTCCCTTAATGATGTTTCGGTCCTTTAATTTAGACCCTGGCTTTTTATTAACAAGGAAATCCATAACTTCACCAGCTTAGCTTCTTTAGTCCCTGTATTGTTTAAGACTCTGTGTAACACAAACCCAGTTTGGGC
Organism: Lagenorhynchus albirostris; assembly: GCF_949774975.1. Taxonomy (NCBI): domain Eukaryota; kingdom Metazoa; phylum Chordata; class Mammalia; order Artiodactyla; family Delphinidae; genus Lagenorhynchus; species Lagenorhynchus albirostris. Next base: position 57,201,433 of record NC_083100.1, on the reverse strand, counting down.
CAGCTTTTTTACAAAAGGGGCGATTCTGGAATATCCCATCTTGCTCGAAGTATAGAACGCAACTGGTCTCAAAAATAAGCTGGGAAAACCAGTCTCTGCTCTTTCTGCGTATATGTTTTATTCTTTCTCAAAGTAGATTGTTTTTCTCTCTCAGTTTCATGCTGAAGCACAGCCACCCAGACCTCCAGAGATTTATCTACTGAAAATGCAGTTGCTTCAGGAAAGATCCACCTGCTCCCTGCGTCTCAATGCCAACTCTCCTTGGGAAGTGCGTGCGTGGCCCAGCTTCGCTCAGGTGTCCACCACTGCACAGATTGGGTCCAGCTAGACTGAGCAAGTTATGCTTCACACGTGTAACCCCGTAGCAGGCCCCAGAAAATCTTGGAAGTAGGAGGCCTGGGAGGTGGGCAGGGGGGTGCTTCACAAGGTCCCCATGGTCAGAAATGCTCCTAACTAAGCCCCTGACTGCAGTGTTCTGGCTGGGTCTGTCTTCACCAGGCCTGCATCCCTGGGCAGAGCTTTATCCAGTTCCTACTCTGTGTTCTGATCTGGGCCCTCCTGCTTGCCTCCTTGCCCACATTACCCTGCCTTACCCTTCCCCTTTAGTCTCATTTCTCCCTATGCTGACTGAACTCAACATTCCTCCTGGCCGAGCCCTCAGACCACAGGCAAAAGGACGCCACGTTCACCTCCGCCTCCTTCACCTTCACCTCCCAGGCCCACCCTCACCCTGGTCTTCCATCTTCAGAGCCACCTGGCCATCCCTCAGCAAGTTCCGTGCAGCCCAACCCAACAGGGAGGAGACTGTGGAATCCACTCCGGCCCCTCCAGCCCTTCCCTGCCCAGGCAGCCAAGGGTCGATGTTTCTTATCCTGCCTTCAATTCATCCTTCTCTCCTTGGTTTTTTCTTTCTCACTTTCCGCCCTCTATACTCACGTCACCGTACACTCACTCTGCACTTCCTTCCTTCTATCTATACCCTTTTCTGTTTTCCTGTATTGCTAGTGCTTTGACTTACCTTGTCATTTTCTAGCCAATCATAATATTACCTTTCTCAAAACCCACAATTTTAGCCCACATTGTCTTTTCTACCATCTTCACACATACATCTGGGGAGAGCAGTTAGTATCACAACTCAGTAAGAGAAGACAGAGAAATGCCCTTAGAAGAAAATGGCAATTCCTAAAACAAACTGTATGTTAATAAAATTCCAAAAATTCCAATTTTAGTCAACGCTTACAAATTGATAATAAAATTAATCTGAAAGAGTAAATGCTTAGGATGCCTGCTAAATTTTTGAAAATGAGACATAATGAGAAGGGCATTTGTCCTACCAGATTCAAATACATTTTAAAGGAACTGTAACTAAAACAACATGGTATTGGTAGGGATAGAATGGAACAGAGAATGCAGAAACAGATGTATGAATATATGGGTGTTTAGTGACTGTTAAGTATAGCATTTAAATTTAGTAAGGAGGGCTGACTCATTAAACAGTGTAGAAGCCATTACCGACTATTTAGAGAGAAACAATAAGTTCGATTCTTTTATTCTAATAAAATAATGATTTATTAAAATTTTCAACATTTTTTAAAAACCAGATAATTACTAGAAGTAAATATAGGAGAATATGCTTATCATCTTAAGATGGGAGACATCTTTCTTATCAGGACACAAAGGTAAAAATCATAAAGGACAAGATTGATAGATTTTACCAAAAAAATACAAAATGTCTGTATGATAGAGCACACCACAAATAGGGTTGAGAAATAAATAAAACACTTAGAAAATTATTTCCAGCTTCTATCATAAACATAATATATAAAAAGGAGCTATAAATTAATAAGGAAAAGATGAAAACTCTGATAGAAATTAGGAAAAGGATATGAATAAAGAACAATGAAAAGAAAAAGCATGTATACCAATATAAAAAGAATACTCATATCATTAGTAATCCAAGTAATAACAAAACAGTGAGATAGTTTTATCTGAGCACCTAGCAAAGAGCAAAGGAATAGCTTAAACTTAAATGAAAGGACTAATTCCCATGTTGGAGTGTGGAGAAACAGCACTTTCATATATTACTGGTAAAACTGAAAAGAAATCCACAATTTTAAAACAACCTTCTAACATATAAATCTATCAATTTGATAACAACATAAACATTTAAATTCCACTTTTAGGAATTTATCCTGCAGAAATACTCTCATTAGCATCTAAAGATACGTGGACCAAGATGTTCTTGGAAACATTATTTATAGGAACAAAAAATTGAAGGCCATTTCAATACTCACCAGAAGGGGAACAGTAAATAAATTATGATCCAACCATGCTATGGAATGCCAGAGAAGAGTTAAAACGATCGAGACAAATGTGTATTCACTTCCCCAGAAAAGTGTCCATGACATATTATTAAATTAAAACATAGCCGTAAAACAGCAGGTATAGTTCTATTTCATGTATGTAAAATAATAATGTTTTTAGATATTACTAGGAAAGAGCCTGAAATGATATACATCAAGCTGTTAACAGTGGTTATATTTAGAGGGCGAAATTATGTATTTACTTTACACATCTTTAGTATTTGAACGTTACAAGATAGGCTTATATTCTATCTCTACTCAGAAAAAAGTTTTGGTTTTTTTTGTTTGTTTTGTTTTGTTTTGCGGTACGCGGGCCTCTCACTGTTGTGGCCTCTCCCGTTGTGGAGCACAGGCTCCGGACGCGCAGGCTCAGCGGCCATGGCTCACAGGCCCAGCCGCTCCGCGGCATGTGGGATCTTCCCGGACCGGCGTATGAACCCGCGTCCCCTGCGTCGGCAGGCAGACTCTCAACCACTGCGCCACCAGGGAAGCCCAGAAGAAAGTTTTTTAAAAATATCCATTAGGCAAGTCCCCCTGCCTCTGGCCAGAGTCCACCATGTCACCTGTCAGGGTCAATCTCAGTGATGTAGGTATGGAATCATCTTTCAGTGACTAAATCTGGGGTGTCCTTCAAATCTGCCAAATTTTACAAAGACGCAAAAATAGCCATTGCAGTCAGACAGTCCTTATAGTGGACTTGAAAGAACTGCGCTGTGAACAGCAAGAGCAAATGACCAAGTTTTGCGTGGAATAATGACAAGACGTCTTTTCTGCTTAAGTTCAGAAATTGCTAAAAAACAGTGTGTGTGTATTCTAAGCAAACCCAAGAGCATCTGTCTTCCTTTACCCTTAAAAGTCAAAGAGAGACTTCACAGGCCGAGAATCTTGTGCCAAGCACCTGAACTTACATCTCAGGCCTCGCTCAAAAGGAAAACAGACTGATAATTAGCATCCTTTCAAAGGTTTTTCAAATCATGCCAAATAATTAGAAGGAGAGCACGTTAAAAGCATTCAGACAGAATCCCCCTGGAGATAGGGGGTGGGGGGGCAGGAGAATGGGGATGAAGACTAAGATCCTACCCTTTATTCCCCATCCCTCACACTTGATTTTGCCATCAGTTGTTCCTTATTAGTGTGGACTCTCTTTTGAGATTTATCTAATTCAATTGCAAAACATGCGAGAGGGGCCATCCATCTTTCCCCACTGCCCACATAAACAATACGGAACCGGGGGGGGGGGGCTGTCTCCTCTGGCTTCATCTCTGGCAGAGCCCTTTCACTTTCAAATTAAAGGAATTACAGGGTACACATGGTAACCACAATTAAGATATTTTTAGAAACATAAAGTCCTCCAGAAAACATGACACTAATATGGGTATTATGATCGAAGTTAGGAATTATGGTTATTAGAAGCTTTGCAGTTTATGTGCCTCATAAATCTAATCGCTTCAAACATCCAGTGATGCTGTTGCTATATTTACTGCAGACATCTATGATGACAGACAGTACCTTTGAGAAGGGCCAGATAAAACAAAATCTTTTACATGCTCCAGCTTCTCAGTGTCTAATGGACTCATATCATGGTGAGAAAAAGGCTTCATTAAAGGAACGGCACCAGATGCTAAGAAGCCGATTTGCCACGGAGATTTGATCTGAGTTATCTGCTCCTGTTAAATGGCAACGGTGTGGCTCCACTCCTGGAATCCGGAGCACAGAATGGACAGGAAGGGGGGCCATGGGTTGTCAAGATGCAGGGGAAGAGATGGGGAAGCTGTCAACCCTGTAGATATAAAACTTTCTCTGACAACTCAGAAACCATCTGGAAGAAACAGTATATAAAATCTGATGGTGTGCATTGTATGTCCAGGATCCTTAGGAAAGCCCATTGTTATTGAGAAAGTATCTCAGGGAGGAGTGAATTGTACAAAGTGAGCCCCAAATCCTCCTCCCCCAATATGGCTATACTGCAGAGCCCTGAGTGATCTTGAGGACGAAACAGAATGAGGCAGGAAATTATATCCACCAAATCACCAGAACAGAGATGGAGCAATCTAGTGCTGACCTTTGGGTGTTCCCTGAAATCAGATGCAATGCTCACTGCTGAAATCCTAATCTCAAAGATTAAAATTTATGCTTGAGAGGATTACTGTGCAGTAGGTGGCAAATTAAGAACATTTTAAAGGCCATGGGCTCCCTTTGATTTTTTTTTTACCCCCAAAAAGAGTGTTAATGCAGAAATATTGCCACAGTGGCTAAGACATGATCAGTGATTTTCATCGCATCCCCATCCCCGAGCACCCTCCACAAAAATCCACTAGATTATCTAGATTACCTGCAGGCAGAGATCACAACTTCTTTTTAGATTCTTCATAGCCCCTAATAGCCCCTTCCCATAGTGGACACTCAATAAATGTGATTAATGGAGAAGGCTGGACAAGGGAACATGCCAGACAAGGAGCTCTCTGCAGTCCCCTCTGACCACTCTGACCACCACGCTTAGATTTCTGAGTGTGTGTTCAGCGGCAGGAGAAATGCACACGTCTGTGAGCGGGAGGTAACAAGGTAATCCAGGAAAAGAAGGATGGCATCTTAGACCAGGAAGTGGCAATGAGAAGTAAATAAGCAGAAGAGGACAGACCCAAGGGATATTGAGAAAGCAGAATTGACAGAACTTGGCTGTTGTCTGGATGTGTCGAGCAGAGAAGAGTGAAGAATCGAAGATGACACTCAGGTTTCTGGCTTGTGCCACTCATTACACTGTGGAAACTGACTTGGGGAGGAAGATGATGGATTTAGTTATAAACATACTGAGTTGGAAATGCCTGTGGCCATCCAGATGGAGAAGACCTTAATGAGGTATGAAAACAGCTGTAACAGGAATAAGAGAATGCAGTTGAAAAGGAGACCAGGAAATGGGCTTTACATAGTAGAAGACTTGATGTGCTTTTCTTATAATTAAAATGCCATTTTTGGCAAGGTGAACAATGTAAGAAATTCCACAGAATGATGAAATCTTTGGGAACTGAGTGGCATGATTTTCCCTGAATTACTAATAAATATGTGAGCTTTCATGCCAGACACCTTTACAAACCAGGATGCCAGCCACTTAAATAAATGGAATCCTGCCATGCAACAAAACCAAACAAACACAGAACAAACAAAATCTAAAGTACTGACAGGAGAAATCTTGTGTTATGACACTACCACAATCAAGCATTCTTCTGAAGAATAAAATACCCACATATTTTACATCATAGTCCTTAAAAATAAGTTTAATTGATAGCCATAAAGAATAATCTTTGATCTTATCTAAATACGTGGAATTCTGATGGAAACAATAAGTGTGCGTAGAAGGCCAGAAGCATGAATTATGCATGCCAAATCATCACACTTGGTCCTCAATATAGAGCCGCAGCATGCTTTGCATGGAAAAAGAAATTAGAATAAAACAGATATTGAGCAATTTTCTCCATAACTGGTTCTTACTCACCTTAAATGTAAAATTTTATTTAGCTTATTTCAAAGGGAGACATCCTTATTAAGGGAACACATTTACTGGAGCCTGTTGGAAAGGATTTAATGCAAACAAGCCTGAAATAATTGAAGGAAAAAAACACCTTCTGACTGTTCTGAGAAGAGCTTAGCAAAGAAGAGGATGGCAGGACAGAATTACTTTATTATATTGATTTTCTTGGAGAAATCAAAGAAGGATAACTCAAATAGACCAATTCGCTTTTGCCAAACTCAGTGGAAGCATGTAGAAGAGCCATGAATTTACGTGTCAAAAACTGTTTGCGATCATTTAGTTGAACATGCAAATCACGATCTGCACATTATTACTCTAATAAAATAGCTAATACAGAAGGATATCTGGGTTCATTTGCACATATTCCTTGTTTTAAATGACTACAAGTATCATGGGTATAAGTTTTGTCTAACAAAATGTTTACAGTCCAATCAGATCATTAACCTGAAATATGAAGAGAGTGATGCCTTCATCCAGGCAATAACAAAGACACTGGAGCACAACAAAAGTAATTGGAATCCAGGTCTCTCAAAGCTGAAATCTATTTCTGTTTCACAATGAGCAAAACATTTAACTTTTATAAAGACTGTTGCACTTGTTAGATAACGCTGGTTGTGCATTTGGTGGCCTGTGGTCATTTCTGTAGATTTCCCTGATGTATCAAATAACATCACAAAAATAATACTGCTCCTTGATAAGACAACTTTACATTTATTTTCACATGCACTCAAGTGTTCTTTTATGAATATGCAAATTACTTAGTAATTTACAGAATTCTAATTCTCTACTTGATTCTTCTGCCTTCAGATAGGACCAGATTGTAAGAATCCATTTCAGCATTTCCCAAAGTGTGTTCCACAGAAGGATGACAAATATATGTTAATCAAAGAAGTGGGAGTTCCTAGTCAAATAGGAATGGGAAATGCTGCAGACCAAAGGTGAATAGATTTCTCTACTGCAGAACTTCTCGGATCTTTTAACCTATTCAGGCACTGGAAAATCTGCAAGGAAGTGTATATGAAGTGTATATAAAGTGTATATAAAAGTGTATATAAAGCTGTTCAGTTTCTCAAATACTTTTCACCTCTGAACACCTTTTTCAACAAGCATCTTTCAGAATCCATCATCTAGGAGCCGCTAATCTGTTTACTTCCACTATCTGGACCAGGCAGCTTGGGTAATAAGTGAAACGGACAGGCTGAAGTGACCGATGGGGGGGGTGGGGGGTGGGGGGTGGGGGGTGGCTCTGGCACATTAGAAAGTGGCATCCAACTGAGATGGCAGCTCAGTTTTGCTCAGTTTTGTCCACACAGAAGTAGGACAGACATTCCAAAATTTTAAGAGCAGCAGGAAATTTCTACTTTCACGTGGCTGATTTAAAAAAAACAAACAAAGGAACACTCTGTGGGCCAAACATGAGTCATGTGGTCCTCTGAGCTTCCTGATTCAGGCCTGTGCCCCAGGGCAGCATTTTGTAACCCATTATATAAAACTTACTGTCCAGAAAGGTCACAACCCAAAGCAATCACCTTTCAGGTGATAGTTTAAGGTCATTGTTATTGGAATGTCACTGGTAATTATAGAAGTTTCTGGTCACTCTGCTGGGTGCAGAACCTACACGAGATCATCTTACTTCCCTGTGGCCCACAACATGCTGCCCAAATCTGTTCTGGTGTAATCTATAAACATTAAAAGTGTGATCGGGGGAGACCTTCAAGATGGTGGAGGAGTAGGACATGGATATCGCCTTCCACCCCACAAATATATCAGAAATACATCTACATGTGGAACAACTCCTACAGAACACCTACTGAATGCTGGCAGAAGACCTCAGACCTCCCAAAAGGCAAGAAACTCCCTGGGTACCTGGGTAGGGCAAAAGAAAAAACAGAGACAAAAGAATAGGGGCAGGACCTGCACTTCTGGGACGGAGCTGTGAAGGAGGAAAAGTTTCCACACACTAGGAAGCCCCTTCACTGGTGGCGACGGGGTGTGTTGGCAGGGGAAGCTTCGGAGCCGCGGAGGAGAGCCAGCAACAGAGGTGCAGAGGGCACATTGTTCAGATTCCCGCACAGAGGATTGGTGCCAACCAGCACTCACCAGCCCGAGAGGCTCGTCTGCTCACCCGCCAGGGCGGCTGAGGGCTGGGAGCTGAGGCTCGGACTTCGGAGGTCAGATCCCAGGGAGAGGACTGGGGTTGGCTCTGTGAACACAGCCCGAAGGGGGCTAGTGCTCCACTGCTGGCCAGGAGGGAGTCCGGGAAAAAGCCTGGAACTGCCGAAGAGGCAAGACACCATGTTTCGGGGTGTGTGAGGAGAGGGGATTCAGAGCACCGCCTAAACGAGCTCCAGAGATGGGCGCGAGCCACAGCTATCAGCGTGGACATCGGAGACGGACATGAAACACTAAGGCTGCTGCTGCAGCTACCAAAAAGCCTGTGTGCAAGCACAGGTCACTATCCACACCTCCCCTCCCAGGAGCCTGTGCAGCCCGCCACTGCCAGGGTCCCGGGATCCAAGGACAACTTGCCCGGGAGAACACACGGTGCGCCTCAGGCTGTTGCAACGTCATGCTGCCCTCTGCAGCCACAGGCTCGCCCCACATTCCATACCCCTCCCTCCCCGTGGCCTGAGTGAGCCAGGGCCCCCTAATCAGCAGCTCATTTAACCCTGTCCTGTCTGCCTGGGGAATAGGCACCCTCAGGCGACCTACATGCAGAGGCGGGGCCAAATCCAAAGCTGAACCCCAGGAGCTGTGCAAACAAAGCAGAGAAAGGGAAATCTCTCCCAGCAGCCTCAGGAGCAGCGGATTAAATCTCCACAATCAACTTGATGTACCCTGCATCTGTGGAATACCTGAATAGACAACGAATCATCCCAAATTGAGGAGGTGGACTTTGGAAGCAACTGGAGACTTCGAGTTTGCTTTCTTCATCTAATTTGTTTCTGGTTTTATGTTTATTTTAGTTTAGTATTTAGAGTTTATTATCATTGGTAGATTTGTTGATTTGGTTGCTCTCTTCCTTTTTTTAAAATCTATAGATATACACTATTTTTTTCCTTTTTCTCTTTTTGTGAGTATTTATGTGTATACTTCTTTGTGTGATTTTGTCTGTATAGCTTTGCTATTACCATTTTTCCTAGGGTTCTGTCTGTCCATTTTTTTGTTGTTTTTTTTTTTAGTATATTTTAGCACCTGTTATCAGTGGTGGCCTTATTTATTGGTTTGGTTGCTCTCTTCTTTCTTTCTTTTTTTAAAACTTCTAATGTTTTTTTATTTTTAATAATTTTTAAAAATAACTTTATTTTATTATTTCTTTCTTTCTTCTTTCTACCTTTTCTTCTGAGCCGTGTGGCTGACAGGGCCTTGGTGCTCCGGCTGGGTATCAGGCCTGTGCCTCTGAGGTGGAAGAGCCAAGTTCAGGACACTGGTCCACAAGAGACCTCCCAACTCCACGTCATATCAAAAGGCAAAAGCTCTACCAGAGATCACCATCTCAACCCTAAGACCCAGCTCCACTCAACAACCAGCAAGCTACAGTGCTGGACAACCTACGCCAAAAAACTAGCAAGACAGGAACACAACCCCACCCATTAGCAGAGAGGCTACCTAACATCATAATAAGGTCACAGACATCCCAAAACACACCACTGGACACGGTCCTGCCCACCAGAAAGACAACATGCAGCCTCAACCACCAGAACACAGGCACCAGTCCCCTCCACCAGGAAGCCTACACAACCCACTAAACCAACCTTAGCCACTGGGGACAGACACCAAAAACGACGGGAACTACAACCCTGCAGCCTTCGAAAAGGAGGCCCCAAACACAGTAAGTTAAGCAAAATGAGAAGACAGAGAAATACACAGCAGATAGAGGAGCAAGGGAAAAACCAACCAGAAAAAACAAATGAAGAGGAAATAGGCAGTCTACCTGAAAAAGAATTCACAGTAATGACAGTAAAGATGAACCAAAATCTTGGAAATAGAATGGAGAAAATACAAGAAACGTTTAACAAGGACCTAGAAGAACTAAAGAGCAAACAATGATGAACAACACAATAAATGAAATTAAAAATTCTCTAGAAGGAATCAATAGCAGAATAACTGAGGCAGAAAAATGGGTAAGTGACCTGGAAGATAAAATAGTGGAAATAACTACCACAGAGCAGAATAAAAAAAAAAGAATGAACAGAATTGAGGACAGGGCTTCCCTGGTGGCGCAGTGGTTGAGAGTCTGCCTGCTGATGCAGGGGACACAGGTTCGTGCCCCGGTCCGGGAAGATCCCACATGCCACAGAGCGGCTGGGCCCATGAGCCATGGCCTCTGAGCCTGCGCGTCCGGAGCCTGTGCTCCGCAACGGGAGAGGACACAACAGTAAGAGGCCCGTGTACCGCAAAAAAAATAATAATAATAATAAATAAATAAAGAGGGACAGGGGGCTAGAGAGAACACTGCAGCTGAGATTACACCAAGTACTCTTTTCTGTGTTTGGATTTTTCTGCTCAGTGTCATAACAACATGTATGTGATCTTTGTGTTAAGCCAAGGTAAAATGACCAATCTCCACCTTCAGGACACTGGTCCACAAGAGACCTCACAGCTCCACATAATATCAAACGGCAAAAATCTCCCAGAGATCTCCATCTCAACACCAACACCCAGCTTCACTCAACGACCAGCAAGCTACAGTGCTGGACACCCTATGCCAAACAACTAGCAAGACAGGAACACAACACCACCCATCAGCAGAGAGGCTGCCTAAAATCATAATAAGTCCACAGACACCCTAAAACACGTGACCACGTGTGGACGTGCCCACCAGAAAGACAAGATCCAGCCTCATCCACCAGAACACAGGCACTAGTCCCCTCCACCAGGAAGCCTACACAACCCACTGAACCAACTTTAGGCACTGGGGACAGACACCAAAAACAACGGGAACTACGAACCTGCAGCCTGCAAAAAGCAGACCCCAAACACAGTAAGATAAGCAAAATGAGAAGACAGAAAAACACAGAGCAGATGAAGGAGCAAGATAAAAACCCACCAGACCTAACAAATGAAGAGGAAATAGGCAGTCTACCTGAAAAAGAATTCAGAATAATGATAGTAAAGATGATCCAAAATTGTGGAAATAGAGAAAATGCAAGAAACATTTAACAAGAACCTAGAAGAACTAAAGATGAAACAAGCAACGATGAACAACACAATAAATGAAATTAAAAATACTCTAGATGGGATCAATAGCAGAATAACTGAGGCAGAAGAACGGATAAGTGACCTGGAAGATAAAATAGTTGAAATAACTACTGCAGAGCAGAATAAAGAAAAAAGAATGAAAAGAACTGAGGACAGTCTCCGAGACCTCTGGAACAACATTAAATGCAACAACATTCAAATTATAGGGGGTCCAGAAGAAGAAGAGAAAAAGAAAGGGACTGAGAAAATATTTGAAGAGATTATAGTCGAAAAATTCCCGAACATGGTAAAGGAAATAGACAATCAAGTCCAGGAAGCACAGAGAGTCCCATACAGGATAAATCCAAGGAGAAACACGACAAGACACATATTAATCAAACAGTCAAAAATTAAATTAAAAAAAAAACATTAAAAGCAGCAAGGGAAAAACAACAAATAACACACAAGGGAATCCCCATAAGGTTAACAGCTGATCTTTCAGCAGAAACTCTGCAAGCCAGAAGGGACTGGCAGGACATATTTGAAATGAAGAAGGAGAAAAACCTACACCCAATATTACTCTACCCAGCAAGGACCTCATTCAGAGTTGATGGAGAACTTAAAACCTTTACAGACAAGCAAAAGCTGAGAGAGTTCAGCACCACCAAACCAGCTTTACAACAAATGCTAAAGGAACTTCTCTAGGCAAGAAACACAAGAGAAGGAAAAGACCTACAGTAACTAACCCAAAACAATTAAGAAAATGGTAATAGGAACAAACATATCGATAATTACCTTAAATGTAAATGGACTAAATGCTCCCACCAAAAGACACAGACTGGCTGAATGGATACAAAAACAAGGCCCGTATATATGCTGTCTACAAGAGACCCACTTCAGACCTAGAGACACATACAGACTGAAAGTAAGGGGATGGAAAAAGATATTTCATACAAATGGAAATCAAAAGAAAGGTGGAGTAGCAATTCTCATATCAGACAAAATAGACTTTAAAATAAAGACTATTAGAAGAGACAAAGAAGGAGACTACATAATGATCAAGAGATCGATTCAAGAAGAAGATATAACAATTGCAAATATTTATGCACCCAACATAGGAGCACCTCAATACATAAGGCAAATACTAACAGCCATAAAAGGGGAAATCGACAGTAACACATTCATAGTAGAGGACTTTAACACCCCACTTTCACCAATGGACACATCATCCAAAATGAAAATAAATAAGGAAACACAAGCTTTAAATGATACATTAAAGAAGATGGATTTAATTGATATTTACGACATTCCATCCAAAAACAACAGAATACACATTTTTCTCAAGTGCTCATGGAACATTCTGCAGGATAAATCATATCTTGGGTCACAAATCAAGCCTCGGTAAATTTAAGACAATTGAAATTGTATCAAGTATCTTTTCCGACCACAATGCTATGAGACTAGATATCAATTACAGGAAAAGATCTGTTAAAAATACAAACACGGGGCTTCCCTGGTGGCGCAGTGGTTGGGAGTCCGCCTGCCGATGCAGGGCACGCGGGTTTGTACCCCGGTCTGGGAGGATCTCACGTGCCGCGGAGCGGCTGGGCCCGTGGGCCATGGCCGCTGGGCCTGCGCGTCCGGAGCCTGTGCTCCGCAACGTGAGAGGCCCGCGTACCGCAAAAAAAAAAAAAAAAAAATACAACCACATGGAGGCTAAACAATACACTACTTAATAACCAAGAGATCACTGAAGAAATCAAAAAATACCTAGAAACAAATGACAATGGCGACATGACAATGCAAAACCTATGGGATGCAGCAAAAGCAGTTCTAAGAGGGAAGTTTATAGCAATACAATCCTACCTTAAGAAACAGGAAACATCTCAAATAAACAACCTAACCTTGCACCTAAAGCAATTAGAGAAAGGAGAACAAAAAAACCCAAAAGTTAGCAGAAGGAAAGAAATGATAAAAGTCAGATCAGAAATAAATGAAAAAGAAATGAAGGAAACGAGAGCAAAGATCAATAAAACTAAAAGCTGGTTCTTTGAGAAGATAAACAAAATTGATAAACCATTAGCCAGACGCATCAAGAAAAAAAGGGAGAAGACTCAAATCAATAGAATTAGAAATGAAAAAGGAGAAGTAACAACTGACACTGCAGAAATACAAAGGATCATGAGAGATTACTACAAACAACTCTATACCAATAAAATGGACAACCTGGAAGAAATGGACAAATTCTTAGAAATGCACAACCTGTGAAGACTGAACCAGGAAGAAATAGAAAATATGAACAGACCAATCACAAGCACTGAAATTGAAACTGTGATTAAAAATCTTCCAACAAACAAGAGCCCAGGACCAGATGGCTTCACAGGAGAATTCTATCAAACATTTAGAGAAGAGCTAACACCTATCCTTCTCAAACTCTTCCAAAATATAGCAGAGGGAGGAACACTACCAAACTCATTCTACGAGGCACCATCACCCTGATACCGAAACCAGACAAGGATGTCACAAAGAAAGGAAATTACAGGCCAATATCACTGATGAACATAGATGCAAAAATCCTCAACAAAATACTAGCAAACGGAATCCAACAGCACATTAAAAGGATCATACACCATGATCAAGTGGGGTTTATTCCAGGAATGCAAGGATTCTTCAATATATGCAAATCAATCAACGTGATACACCATATTAACAAATTGAAGGAGAAAAACCATATGATCATCTCAATAGATGCAGAGAAAGCTTTCGACAAAATTCAACACCCATTTAGGATAAAAACCCTGTAGAAAGTAGGCACAGAGGGAACGTACCTCAACATAATAAAGAGCATATATGACAAACCCAGAGCCAACACTGTTCTCAATGGTGAAAAACTGAAACCATTTCCACTAAGATCAGGAACAAGACAAGGTTGTCCACTCTCACCACTATTATTCAACACAGTTTTGGAAGTTTTAGCCACAGAAATCAGAGAAGAAAAAGAAATAAAAGGAATCCAAATCAGAAAAGAAGTAAAGCTGTCACTATTTGAAGATGACATGATACTATACCTAGAGAATCCTAAAGACGCTACCAGAAAACTACTAGAGCTAATCAATGAATTTGGTAAAGTAGCAGGATACAAAATTAATGCACAGAAATCTCTTGCATTCCTATACACTAGTGATGAAATATCTGAAGGAGAAATTAAGGAAACACTCTAGTTTAATACTGCAACAAAAAGAATAAAATATGTAGGAATAAACTTACCTAAGGAGACAAACGAGCTGTATGCAGAAAACTATAAAACACTGATGAAAGTAATTATAGATGATAGAAACAGATGGAGAGATATACATGTTCTTGGCCTGGAAGAATCAACACTGTGAAAATGACTATAGTACCCAAAACTATCTACAGATACAGTGCAATCCCTATCAAACTAGCAATGGCATTTTTCAGAGAAGTAGAACAAAAAATTGCACAATTTGTATGGAAACACAAAAGACCCCGAATACCCAAAGCAATCTTGAGAAAGAAAAACGCAGCTGGAGGAATCAGGCTTGCTGACTTAAGACTATACTACAAAGCTACAGTAATCAAGACAATATGGTACTGGCACAAAAACAGAAATATAGATCAATGGAACAAGATGGAAAGCCCAGAGATAAACCCATGCACATATGGTCACCTTATTTTTGATAAAGGAGGCAAGAATATACAATGGAGAAGAGACAGCTTCTTCAATAAGTGGTGCTGGGAAAACTGGACAGCTACATGTAAAAGAATGAAATTAGAACACTCCTTAACACCATACACAAAAATAAACTGAAAATGGATTAAAGACCTAAATGTAAGGCCAGACACTATCAAACTCTTAGAGAAAAACATAGGCAGATCACTCTATGACATAAATCACGGCAAGATCCTTTTTGACCCACCTCCTAGAGAAATGGAAATAAAAAGAAAAATAAAGAAATGGATCCTAATGAAACTTCCAGGCTTTTGCACAGCAAAGGAAACCAGAAAGAAGACCAAAAGACAACCCTAAGAATGGGAGAAAGTATTTGCAAATGAAGCAACTGACAAAGGATTAATCTCCAAAATTTACAAGCAGCTCATGCAGCTCAATATCCAACAAACAAGCAACCCAATCCAAAAATGGGCAGAAGACCTAAATAGACATTTCTCCAAAGAAGATATACAATAAACACATGAAAGAATGCACAACATCATTAATCATTAGAGCAATACAAATCAAAACTACAATGAGATATCATCTCACACCAGTCAGAATGACCATCAGCAAAAAATCTACAAACAGTAAATGCTGGAGAGGGTGTGGAGAAAAGGGAACCCTCTTGCACTGTTGGTGGGAATGTAAATTGATACAGCCACTATGGAGAACAGTATGGAGGTTCCTTAAAAAACTAAAAATAGAATTACCAAATGACCCAGCAATCCCACCCCTGGGCATATACTGTGAGAAAACCATAATTCAAAGAGTCATGTACCACAGTGTTCACTGCAGCCCTATTTACACTAGCCAGGACATGGAAGCAACCTAAGTGTCCATCAACAGCTGAATGGATAAAGAAGATATGGCACATATAGACAATGGAATATTACTCAGCCATAAAAAGAAACGAAACTGAGTTATTTGTAGTGAGGTGGATGGACCTAGAGTTTAACATACAGGGTGAAGTAAGTCAGGGAGAGAAAAACAAATACCGTATGCTAACACATATACAGGTAATCAAAAACAAAAAAAATTTCTGAGGAACCTAGAGGCAGGAAAGGAATAAAAACGCAGATGTAGAGATTGGACTTGAGGACACGGGGAGTGAGACGGGTAAGCTGGGACAAAGTGAGAGAGTGGCATGGATATATATACACTACCAAATGTAAATCAGATAGCTAGTGTGAAGCAGCCACATAGCAGAGGGAGATCAGTTCAGTGCTTTGTGACCACCTATAGAGGTGGGATAGGGAGGGTGGGAGGGAGACGCAAGAGGGAATAGATACGGGGATATACGTATAGGTATAGCTGATTCACTTTGTTATAAAGCAGAAACTAACACACCACTGTAAAGCAATTATACTCCAATAAAGATGTTTAAAAAAAAGTGTGATCAATGTTCATTAGAAAAAAAAAAGAACAAAATTCATAGTAAATGCATTAGTTTGCTAGGGCTACCATAACAAATACCACAGACTGGGTGGCTTTAACAAGAGATTTATTTCCTCACAATTCTAGAGGCTAGCAGTCCAAGATCAAGGTGTTGGCAGGGTTGGTTTTATTTTCTGGGGCCTTTCTCTTTGGGTTGTAGGTGGCCGTCTTCTTGCTGTGTCTTCACATGGTCTTCCCTATGTGTGTGTGTGTGTGTCTGTACCCTAATCTTGTCTTATGTAGAACCTGTCATATTGGGTTAGGGCCCACCCATATAACCTCATTTTACCTTAAACACCTCTTTAAAGGCCCTATCTCCAAATATAGTCACATTCTGGGGTACCAGAAGTTAGGATTTCAACACATGAATTTGGGGGGTGGGAGGGCACAATTCAGCCCATAACAGAAAATGACCATACAAAAAAGAAAACCTAACAGGTCTCTTCTTTTACTGCATTTACTTTATAAAAAATTACCTAAGCTCATAAATAATAAAAATGTAAAGCCTGCCACAGGAAGGTGAAACATCAGACTAAAATTGGTTAAGGATATTTTTGGTTAAGGCAGGTGTTTTTAAATCAGCATGGCCTGCCAATACCAAGCATAGGGCTTCAAAGAGTTACCTACCATAATGTCCAGGTCTAATGGTTAATACTTTTGAGACTTTCTGGGTGACAGGAAACCGGGGGACAGAGTTCGGTACGGCATGCATGGCATGTCCTGCAAAGCACTGGGCTGAGTTGTACCAGAGAAAATATCAATTTCATGCCAAATTCCCAGAAGGAGTTAAGGGGCTGGCTGGTAGCTAATACAGTCTTGGGAAGGGTAAATCATATCAAGTGGGGCTTTGGCTTTTTTTGTAAGAACTTTGGTTTTCATTTTCTGTACAAGTCATCCTAACAGATGAGGGAGAAAAGCAGAGAGAACAACAGACACAGTCCATGTAGGCTTTAATGAGTCTGACAATTTCAGCATAAAAGCTTTTACAACTTGGGCAGGACCCTATCGTTGGCTGGAGGGCTGTGCTCCAAAACACAATTTTAGTGGTTTGATGTCAGCATTAAGGGCATTCCCAGAAAGCTAGTGTTTGGTCTGATATCTTAATGTTTTTATTAGCAAGTACAATGATTCAATGGTCATGCTGACTGTGCCACTGACCATAATTTGAGGGAAAGAGGTTTGTTTGATGCAAGCCAGGAAAGCAGAAAGGTGGAGGTGGGGTGTTCAAAAGGTTCCCTTAGACAGAAAGAGTAGTTTAAGAAATTCTAGACCTACCACCTTGGAGTGGAAATATAAGTGTAAGCAAGCTCTTTAAATGCATAACTTCATACTAAGAATTTAGCCTCTTTTTCTTCAATCTACCTACGAGACTTGAGCCAAGTTCAACTTGGTAGAGTAGCCTTAGGCCATGTCTTACACAGTCTTATAATTTAATGAGCCTCCATGCTGGGTCCCAACCTAAGACTGGTTCTTGGTTGAACAAAGTGCCCTCTGTGTATCTTAATTTCACTGAACATCTGGGAGGAAAGAAGTTGTTCTTGTAATACTTTACATATAAAATGACTTTCAGTGAAAGAACCCAAATACCTATACACCTATAAAGTTCATATTTTGGCCTCAGGCTGTGAATGAGAACACTCCACATAAATAAGATAGAGATGGATTCCTGACCCACTTCAGCCTCAGATGTTGTTAATGTCATCAGTTTTGTGTTCATCCTACAACAGCTGAACTCATGGCTTGGCAGATCAAAAACCTTTCTGTGCACTTTTCAACCCACACTGAAGTCCAATGTCTGGGAAAACCCTCAGGAAAATATCATTTCCATTTGCAAACTTCCTTATGGTCACATTGTTGTTTTGGCAAAAGCGGGCTGAAATTAAATGTCTGTCAAATGCATACTATTGGCTCTGCCAGCTAATGTATAATTCTGGCTTTGCCCTTTCATTTTCATTAAGGCAACAAAAAATTGGTTTTCAACTTTTTTAAAGATCTATCTTCAGGAACCTTTATGGAAACTCACAGTTGTCAGACTTAACCTGCAGAGTAAAACCAACACAATCAAATCTTATCAAAATTGAAGGTCTGCCCAGAGAAAACATTCTCCCAGCACATGAAAAATACTTGTGTGTGTGTGTGTGTGTTTTAGCCTATGACTCCCTCATTTAGCTATTACATAAGGTTTCCTTTATTTAATGAACATTTACTGAGCACCAACTAAGTGCTGGATGTTGTTAAGCACTAGGGAAGGTAAAAGATGAATCAGACAAAGTTCCTGCATTCAATGTGCTCACAATCTGGGCACAAAAACCAGACACTGAAGGAAGCAATTACAATTCAGTGTAAAAGTGGCTTTAACAGAAGCAACTGACTGCTGCTCTGATAACACAGAATATGGCATACCTAACTGCCAGGGTGGTGGAGACTCGAGATTTCTGGCTGCCTGAGAGGCCTAAGTCAACAATTGGTTTCCGTACTCTTCAAAGAGGGCCGACAAACTACACTACATGGGCCAAATCGAACCCACTGCCTGTTTTTGTTAATAAAGTTTTATTCTAACACAGACATGTCCATTCATTTACATGTTGTCTTTGACTACTTTTGAGCTATAATGGCTGAGATGAATGATTCCCCCCAAAAGTGTCTATATCCTAATACCCAGAACTCATGAATATGTTACTTTACATGGGTCACACTAATCACATGAGTTCTTGAAAGTAGGGAATCTTTCCCCAGCTGTAACCAATGGGAGAGATGGCAGCATGAGAAGGAATCTTGGCCCAATGCTGGTTCTGAGATGTAGGAGGCTGTATGCAAGGAAACGAATTCTGCCAAGTTGAATAAGCAAGGAAACTGATCCTCCCCTAGAGCCTCCAGAAAGAATGCAGCCCTGATTTGAGCCCAGTGAGATATGTGTCAGACTTCTGACCTACAGAACTTTAAGATAAATTTCTGTTGTTTTATCTACCACATTCATGGTAATTTGTTTCAGCAGCAATAGGAAACGAATATAGACAGACATCTTATGGCCTGGAAAGCCTAAAATATTTACTGTTTTCCCCTTTACCAAAGAAGTTTGTCAACCTCTGCTCTTGAATGTGCCTGACAAATATTCCAGGGATGTTTCAAAAGCTGGTGACAGAAACTACTAATTGTCCCCCAGCATCCATTCTTTCTTCTTTTTAGTGATAGGACGCTAGGCACACACAACTTTTATCAGGGCTCATGGACACTTAGGTAGAGACTACACTTCCCAGCCTTCCTTCCCTAGCCTCCCAGCTAGGCATACTCATATTACAAAACTATTGCCAATGGATTGTGAATGGAAGTGATGTGCTTAACTTCTTTTTCCTATTTTATTAACTTTTATTGGAGTATAGTTGGTTTACAATGTTGTGTTAGTTTCAGGTGTACTTCAAAGTGAATATCCACTCTTTTTTAAGTTCTTTTCCCATACAGGCCATTACAGAGTACTGAGTAGAGTTCCCTGTGCTATAGATGTGCTTAACTTCTATGTCAATTTCTTAAAAGGAAGTTGTTTACCTTCCATTTTCTCTTGCCCTTTCCCATGTGATAGAATGCAAACCTGGTGACAATAAACCACACTTGACAACATGGAAGAGGACAACACCGTGAGGAATGATGAAACAACAAGATGGAAGGAATCTGAACCGCTGAATGACCTTATGGATCAGAGCTACCTAACTACCCTGGATCTCACGACCTACAGCTGGACTGTTACCTGAGAGAAGAATAAACTATTTTACCTGAGTCACTATTCTGGAATGTCTTGGTTTCAGCTTTACCCTAACTAGTACAGAAGGGCAGTCCCCTACCTTAGGGTAGGATTAGAAAAGAAACAGATTAGTTCATGAATGGGCTGCTCTCATCCACAGCCACCAAAGGTACTTGGAGCTTTCCCAGACCAACCTGAAAGCTCATGTGGAAATCTTAAAAGGTGGCTGCAAACTCTATGACATTCCTCCTGTCAGGAGGTTGGATCTGTGTGTCTGGAATGCTTGTGTCTGCTTTGATTCATAAAGAATTCCAGACGTGATGCTAGTGACCTCAGAGGCTGGATCAGAAAAGGCCACACAGCTTCCATGTTGTTTGCTAGAATATTTATCATGGAGCCCTGAGCCTCCATGCTAGAAGTCCCACTACCCTGAGACCGCCATACTGGAGAGGACACTTATAGATATTCAGGTCAATAGTCCCAGCTGATGGATCCTTCCATCCATCCCAGCCAGATGTCAGACACGTGAGTGAAGAAGTCGCCTTGGAAGTGGATCCCCAGCCCCAGCTAATCCAGCCTCAGCCATTTAAGACACCCCCAGTTGCTTGAGACATTTCAAACAATGAGAAACAGAGAAGAGCCCTTTGCCCTTTCTGAATTCCCGACCCACAGAATCCATGAGCATAATAAAATTGTAGTTGTGTTATGACACTAAGCTTTGAGGAGGTTCGCTATGCCTCTTAAAAATGAAGGAGAGGGTCTTCCCTGGTGGCGCAGTGGTTGAGAGTCCGCCTGCTAATGCAGGGGACGCGGGTTTGTGCCCTGGTCCGGGAGGATCCCACGTGCCGCGGAGCGGCTGGGCCTGTGAGCCATGGCCGCTGAGCCTGCGCGTCTGGAGCCTGTGCTCCACAATAGGAGAGGCCACAACAGTAAGAGGCCCGCATAACGCAAAAAAAAAAAAAAAAAAAATGAAGGAGAGAGGAGAAGGAGTTGGATCACAAGGCGTATTCACTGTCCTCCCAACCATCCAGAATCTAACAATTGGGATCCATCCTGAAGAGGCAAATGAGATGTCTCCAACATGACCTTCCTCTTAAGGTAATAAAACCCCAAATTCTTTACTGGTTCATGTCTATAGGTCTGGGTCCTCTGAGCCACTCCTGGGCTTGGAGTACCATACGGCACAACACTGAGAGGCAGTAGCGCTCAGCTGTAATGACACTGTAGTAACACCACTATGTTGATTTCACTCATAAGATAAAACAGCAAGTGTTTAGAAGGTCCCAGGTGACATCCCAGCCTTGGTCCTTTTTGCCAGATATCTGTATCTGACAGACAGCCTTCTTTATGAAGAAGGATGTCCTACAGAGTATGTCAAATAATCCAGGAAATGTCACTATAGAAATGCCAAGAGTCTTGGTAGCATCACTCTAATTAATACGGGACAGTACTGCTACAACAAGATTTGATTAGTACCAGTGTCCCATTATGTAATGTAGATTTCTGTGACATGTCTTTTCTTGGAAGTGTGCTGGTGTGCAATAACTTGGGGCTTACAATGAATTAAAGGCTGTGAACTTGCTGACATACACTGGCAGCCAGGAAGGGATCAGTCCACAGGAAGAGAAAGAAAAGCAAATCTCCCTCCCTGCTGTAAGTGATCCCTCTGCCACTGGGGGCTCCTGAGTCTTTGTTAACCCATGTTTGCTAGGATGTTTGGGTTTATCTTAGGGATAAACCTGCTAGTTAAAATCAAAACCTGGGGAGGGAGACGCAAGAGGGAAGAGATATGGGAACATATGTATATGTATAACTGATTCACTTTGTTATAAAGCAGAAACTAACACACCATGGTAAAGCAATTATACCCCAATAAAGATGTTAAAAATCAATCAATCAATCAATCAATCAATCAAAACCTGGGGAGGGAGATGCAAGAGGGAAGAGATATGGGAACATATGTATAACTGATTCACTTTGTTATAAAGCAGGAACTAACACACCATTGTAAAGCAATTATACCCCAATAAAGATATTAAAAAAAAATCAAAACCTGCACCCTATTTAACCTATTACCTAGATTAGTCATTGAAATGTACTATACAACCATATTTTTTAATTGTAAATTAATTTATTCTGAAGATCACACTGAACCTCCTCAATGCTTAGTAAGTCTTGTAATGGCCTTTGGCCAAAAGCAATAAAAACTAGACCAAGGTTTACTGATGGAATGAGATAGAAAATTAGAAAACACTTTACCATTTACATAATTAGATTTCATTTAGACATGCTTATATCTGTAAAAACCATTCTCAGAGCATACCTAATTTTCCTGAGACTTGACTGACAGAATATACTTTTCCTTACCAAGTGGATGAAGTTTAAGGTTTTGTGTGCCCACTGTTTACCTCTCCTTAGCACTACCCCACTATCCCCACCTCATCTACTCCTTTTCCAGAAGGCATTCGTGTTTAATTTTTTTTAATTTTTTAATTAATTTTTTATTTTGGGGTGCATTGCATCTTCGCTACTGCACACGGGCTTTCTCTAGTTGCGGCAAGCAGGTGCTACTCTTTGTTGCACTGCACAAGCTTCTCATTGCGGTGGCTTCTCTTGTTGCGGAGCACGGGATCTAGGCACGCGGGTTTCAGTAGTTGTGGTGCGTAGGCTCAGTAGTTGTGGCTCGTGGGCTCTAGAGCGCAGGCTCAGTAGTTGTGGCACATGGGCTTAGCTGCTCCACGGCATGTGGGAGCTTCCTGGACCAGGGCTCGAACCCATGTCCCTTGCACTGGCAGGCAGGTTCTTAACTACTGCACCACCAGGGAAGTCCCTGTTTAATTTTTTTAAAAACTGCAAACCATATCCTTCATTATCAAGCTTTGGGATCCATTTTAGTATTGATATGAGCAAAGTTAGTATCTGGAAAATAAAGGCCCAGTGGGGATTTCTGAAGAGCCCTTCAGAGGTATTCTATCCAAGTAACAGTTCATTGTTTCCTTAATGCACTATGATACTTTCCAGAAGACAAAACCCACTAAAGAGACCTCAGTGTGCATTGTGAAATACTGAGTTCTAAATTATAGCTTCAAATTAAGTGGCAGCCTTTCATTATGATTGGACACGATACCATCTAGAACTCCCAAGGAGTTTGAAGTGATACTATCTGGCCCTCTATCACTGGTCTATTACTGAACTTTATCTTGAATATTTTTATTATGAGTTCAACTGATACTCCCTCCCCAAAGTTCCCACATCCTTTATATCCTTTAACATAGACACTGTAGTCTAAGAGTTACAGGAGTCCCTTTTGCTTTAAGGATACTTTGTAGAGTCCTAGATTTCTTCCTAGGCATCCGGCTAAGTAAAAATAAAGCAAGAACCCATTAACCAATACCTTTTCCAGAGGAATAAAAGTGTATCTTCCGCAAATTTTGCCAAATTACAGCTACTCTGGAAAAATCATTCTCCTCCTTAAAAATTAAAAAGAATTTCCCTTTAAATATGTTTATTATAAGTATGACCATTTAAATGTGAAGGGCAGAAGAGGCTAGTCCCGTATCTGTTAGCTAACCCATGAACAGCTTCTGAATGAAGCCACAGTTAGAATAAACAGTAATTCTTACAAGATGGCAGGTTTGGGTACTAGTGCTGGGTTTATCCCTAACTACCTGACCTTGGGTGAGTCACTTCACCTCTTTAGACCTCAGTTTCCTCACCTATAAAATTAAGGCTGAAATGGAGGATCTTGCAAGTTGTTTCTTTTCAGTTCTGCAGATGAGAAAGACATTAATTATACTTGGGTATTTATAGTTCTTTAATTCTTGCTCTAATGTGTGTATCATCCACTTAAGTGAATCAAGAAACCATTACTTACTGAGCCCCAACTAAAAGGAAAACACATGCTTGGCACTGTAAGTGATATCAAAGTGGCAGACACAGAAGTCACCCTCAGAGAACCACCAATTTAGTTGAGAAGATGGGACTAACACATGAAGTTATATTGTGTCACAACACAGTGTACAACCTGCCACCAGCTGCAGGTTTGGAAGACAGCTCCCAACAGCTCAACCTTTCCAAACCCAGAGTCAATGAGAAAGAAGCTTCACAGTGTATGAGAAGACACACCCTCATGGTTTGGTCTGCACTCCTGGCTCCCCTCCCCCGCCCCAGGCCTTCGTATGCCCATCCAGCTCCTGCCTTCACTCAAACACTGGGCACAATCCACAGGAGGACATTCTTTACTCAGTTTTCTTATGACTTGCATTAGTTATTGTGCTGTATCAGAATCCCCCAAACTGCAGTTGCTTAAACTAGAAGTTTATTTATTTCTGACGTAATAACAGTCCTGAGGCTGGTAGGGTCGTTTTATTGTTCTCCACACCTGGCTTCCATTTCTGGATCCAAGAGACCTGAGGCAGTTTCATTCGCTGCCACAAACAATAACCAATGGCAAGGGCAGAATCACTGGAGACCACAATCTTGAAGTGTCCAGTGTTTAGGCAGAGAAATTACAAGGGCTTTGAATTTGTTTAAATATCCAAAATCAAGCCCATTCCCACACTTCCCAAAAGAATTCTGTAACTCTGTAATCCAGAGTGTTTTCATAGGATGTGTCTCCAAGTTGCTCTAAGAATTTATTATGCTGCTGCTGAAGAACATTTGGGGTGGAAAAACACCAAACTTTAACTTAGCAAAATAGTGAGGAAAAAAAAAAATCAAAGGTAGTGGTAAAGGATATGACCATACTGAAATGCAGCCAGGAAGTTTAAGAGGTTTGCTACTGTTCGGGCAGAAAGAAGGCTGATGTTCACATTCAGTCCCTCCTGATGTGTTGTGCAGTGGGACTGTTTCAAGATTGAAAAGAATTTAGCAGGCTGTTTCCAATGTGCAAACTTAAAACCCCAACCTTTGTTGGATGGGGGGGTGGAGGGAGGGTTACGGTCTGTAGAGTGACATAAATAGACACTTCAAAGTTAATAACATTTACAGTCTCTAGTCAGTCAGTTGGGGAAATGTGGAGAGAACAGAGGTATTCATCTGCAACACTCCAAGATGTGGGGAAATTGGGTCTAAATGAAATCGTCCTGACAGTGGAGTGTATCTTTTGGGGCCACCCTGGAGAAAAGGACATTACACCTCACATCTCCAGCCTGAATATGTGTGATAATGAATTCATGAGCTTGCGAACGTGCCTATGACATTTCTTCTACTATAAGCTTAATACTTATATAAATGGGATTTTTTTCAGAGTCACAGGAGGGGAAGTGAGACTAAGCAGAAGGAACAAATCGAAACACTCTGCTTACCTTACATATCTATATTTTTCTTTGTGAAATGGCAATGTGAGTCTCTTCTTCCATAACTGAATTTCTTCAGTTTTTTTAAAGCAAAGAATTCCCCAAATATTTATATGGAAAAAAAAGTATGCTTATAACCAGTAGAATGTTATTCCAGAGTTTCCTCCAAATATTAAGTGAGTCTTTCCAATATTAAATTTCTTGTTCCAGTCATTATAGTCAAGCACAATGAATACTGGTTTTTGTTAACCTTCCAATATCTAAAAAAAAAAATTTTTTAACCAAAAAGGAAAAACACACGCCTACTTCTGTATCATCGTCATCCTAATCCAGTCTACTTTTTCAGAGGTAAAACCAGACTGATCCACTAAATGTTAACACAAAATCTGTGATCATTTGGGCCTAGCCTTACAAAACCTAAACTAGGTGATAAATATAAATTTATCTCACTTCGTGAAAGTTTTATTTCCAAAAGTTAAATGAAATTTAAATTTCATTTAAATTCGTGAAAGATTTATTTCCAAAAGTCCTGTGTCGAACATATTCTATTTTAAATGCTCTACCTGAGGTATACTATCTAGGGTAAACAGTCACACCTAAAAACTGTATTTTCATATATAGGTTTCTTTTTCTTTCATTACATGTATTTTTCTTTTTTCAGATCTCAATTATTGCAACCACTAAAAAGAAATGATAATTATATGACATAATAGAGGTGCTAATTATCACTATAATGGCAATCATAATATAATGTATAAATGTATCAAATCATGTTGTACCCCTTAAATTTACACAATGTCATATGTCAAATATATTTCAATTTTTAAAAATATAGGTTTCTTGAAAGCAAACTAGAGGTATGTCCATAGAAGGTGGAAACTGACCTGGCCTCCTCACTCTGAAGCTTGTGTTAGAGACACCTGCCCAGACAGCGACTGATGTAGAGCAGCCAATGTGCCAAAATGCTCGCCCCTTTCTACTTCCCGTCCTCCATCCAGTGTCTATCCTTTCGGCCTAAGAACCACTTCCCATGAAACTGCTTTGTTGCCCAAGCTCTAGCACTAAACCACCACAGGGTCCCCTGGCTGGGTAAGCCTCACAAGACTTTCCCCTTTTATGTTTAAAGCTTGTGATCAAATGAAGGTGGACCCTAAACCATCAGACCTTCACTTCCAGAGTATTTGACTGTTAACTGAGCTTCCCTTTCAAAGACAGAGTCATTGTAATAACCCCACTACAGAGATCTTCTTGGCACTCAGGCACTCAGAAATTTAATAAATACTGCTTTTGCCCTGTGATTTTATTTCAACAACACTCCCCAAACCAAGGCTCGTTCTCTCATTCTCAGCTGACGAAAGCCCTGTGTCTCCACCATTTACAAAACTCAGATTTGAAGATTCCATATGAGTAACTCAGGCTGTGATCCCTGCTCTCATCTCTGAGAACACTTGCTGTTTACAGAGGGTGAGCTGCTTTTGTGTGATTCAAAGCATTACTAATTAAAACCTGTTACCTTCCTAAGGGCAGATATATTCTCCTCTAGAGCAGCATTTGTCTGTCCCATTAGCATTAATGGGAGTAACACAAGTGCATTGAGAGGAGAATGGTCCCCTTGGGTCTTTGAACTTAAGTCTACTTCAAAACTGAAACTGATATATACAATGGTATCATTGATGCCATTAAAAATCATTATACTTTACTGCAACTTTTATAAAAGTAATTGTAAGCTTCATGAAATATATTTGGCTCCTGGGAGTTGTGCATTATTAGGCCGAGACTGGACATGATAAAGTGAATTACACTATAATACTTGAAAAATATTTTGGCCAGGGGAATTTATGAGATCCAGTCAAGCTTGTGCAGAGCTCTGTGTTCATAAGGACAATTAACTTGGGTAGATTTTTAAAGCATATGCAATTCCATGCTAAAATTCAGGAACGGATCTGGCGAAAGGATGCAACTCAAGGTAACCCACTATCTTTATAATGATATGTCTTAATGGGCTGCTATAAAATACCATCACCTTGTGTCTCTGTAATAACCCTCATTTGCATAGTCCTAAGTATTTTACAGGCATTATATAGCTGATGTTCCAATTATTTTTGAGGGAGAAGGAGGAGGGCAATTTTTTTCCAGACTGTGAAACTGAGGGCTAGAGAAGCAACGTAATGATCAGGGTGAAGGATGGCTAAAAAGGAAAGATTTCTGAGTGCCTACTTAAAACGCCAATCTAAAGAATTCAACTGTTGGAGAGTCAGGGCAATGATGCCCTGAATTTCCAACCTGAAGGTCCTTCTCTGCAAAAATTAGCCTTTCAGGGAGGCAGCTGAGTGTGACCTCATCAGCCATATGACCATGAGCAAGTGTAAAGGTTTCCTCATATGTTAAGCAGAGATTACAAAGTACCTACCTCATGTGGTTGTTTTGAAGATATATATATATATATCCCTTTGAATAGTACCTGGCGGGCTTCCCTGGTGGCGCAGTGGTTGAGGGTCCGCCTGCCGATGCAGGGGACGCGGGTTCGTGCCCCGGTCCGGGAGGATCCCACGTGCCGTGGAGCGGCTGGGCCCGTGAGCCATGGCCGCTGGGCCTGCGCGTCTGGAGCCTGTGCTCCGCGGCGGGAGAGGCCGCAGCAGTGAGAGGCCCGCGTACTGCAAAAAATAAATTAAAAAAAAAAAAAATAGTACCTGGCACACAGTAAGCACTCAATAAATGTTAGTTACTACTACTAACCTTGAAGCCCGGCAGGGCTGTGTCAACCATGAGGAGATAGTGCGCGGTGAAAGCTGACTGGCAAAAAGAGAACTACTTCCTTTACTTCTAATCTCCCCAAAAGCCAGCTCCATATACTCTCCTGCATCATCAAAGGCCTATGGGGACTTTGGGCTCTCTAAAAACACACGTTTCCTGGGAAGGAAATATACCATTCTGAGTGTCTGGCATGCATGCCACGATCTGCATAACTTCATCAGGTCCTTTCCTCAGACAGGAGGGAGAGGCTGTTCCCTGCACGCTCCAAGAGTGGACCAAAAAGCCAAGGTTGGTGCTGAGGTCCTAGCCTACAGCCAGCCCTGACCTTAGGGCTGTACCCACTGCCTTATGTCTAATTAACCACTGATTCTTTTATTAGTAAGCTGTGTCTGCAATTCCTGAATCTGCTTTGTGTCGCCTGAACCAGAACTCCAGGAGGCTGAAGTCTTCTCAGTAAAGGAACATTTGGCCACAGCTCTGAAGGCGCCGCAGGCGAGGATACCAGTGCTGCTGGAAACACCGCCTTCCATCTCATCTCTCTGTGTGCTTGGCTGCGTGGCTGGTCATGGGACAGGAAGGAAGGTACCCAGGGAGGTGGCTCCCTCTCTATTAAATCCCCTTTAAGCCCAACAAGTGGGTTTCTCTCCTCCGTGTTCCCTTAGCATCCTACAGAGCTCCTTCTAAACACTTCTCACATTTTACTGAAATTATCTATGGTTTTCTCCACTGGACCATAAACTTCTAAAGCAGAGAAACCATATTTTATTTACCTTTGTACTAGCACAGCATCAATATTAGTGGACACTCGCATATTTAGTAAATACAAAACTTCTGGGCAAAGGAGTTTGCCAAATCACTTCTTAGAACCGTGAGCGTTAAAAGCATTCTCAAAGTTCTTAATGCAGGGTCAAACACTCTTAAGTCTATTCCTCAGTGTTCTTGGAGCTGATGTGATTTGCTTCAAAGTTGCCTTCAGATTTCTTGGCTTTCGAGCAATTACATAAATGCTAAATTGGACATTTTTTCTTATTTTTAAATGTCAGCAGTAAGCAAAACTCACATTTGCTTTTTAAATGCAATGAAAGTAAAATTAGACCACCAGATCAATTTTGCAGATTATTTTTATATCTTTGGGACTGAAGCAAACTAACAAAAGCTGAGGTCCCCAAAAAGCTTGAGAAGTGTTCAAAACCACTGGCTTAGTAACTTTTTCCTTTGATATCTATTTAGCATCTCAATAAACCTTATCAACCCTCTTTCATTCCACTGGCAATTTTCTGACCTCCAAGTTGAAGACTTGAGCCCTGAATTCTGCTCATGGGTGAGTAATCACAGCAAGCCCCTAGCAGAACCTATCCCCGAACTACAAATATATCATCTTCAGCATTGTAAATCAAAGCCTCAAAGAGCATCATTTAGCCTGCAGCTAAAATTGCTTGTTTATCAGATGGTGCCTGGTTTAGCGGGGAGCAGTCCCTTGTAAATCTCTGGGACCTTTTACAGCATATACTTAAGCAAGCACATCGGCTCCTGGGAGGCTTTCTGGGAGCTTTAATGACTGTGCGCTGCTAAAAGATCCAGGTCTTGCTTTAGTTAAAGTGGCTACGGGTACAGTTTGGCTCCAGTTTGTAAACTCACAAAGATAAGGCGTCTGCTTTCTCCAAAGTGAGGGCAAGCATTTGTTTCTTAGGGAATCTTTATATCCAAAGTGTTAATGTTCTTGTGGCTTTGGGTATTTTGACCTTCTGTCTGCTAACTTTTGATTTACTGAAGGAGAGACTTCTTTCTCTAGGCTTTATAGCCATTCTGGAAAGACAATGAAATGTATCTGACTCTCCAAAATTACACCAGGAAAAAAAAAAGGACTTTGGATTAATACTATACACATCACGCATGATGGTATTTCACTCTCCCCCTCATACCCCACCCCTGCCAAATCCAACACTACAACCTCTCTTTAGTTACATTTAAGAATAAATTTGTGCCCACGCTTCTTCAACAGAGCAATTAGCGTGTCTGCTGCAGACCCTGCTGGCCACTTACTCACCTCAGCACTTTGTTTCTCTGAAAGAGAACTGTTTATAGATTCTACCCATGCAGCTAAAGGGAGCAAAGGGAAATTGTCCACCAAATTCCCATTGGTTTAAAAACCTAGCTACTTGCTAGAGTCATGAATAGCTTATTGACTGAATATACCACCAAGGACCCAGGCAGCCCACCAACTACTTTCCTGATGGAGGTTGGGAAAGACCTGATAAAATACACTAATTAAAGAAATCTTTACACAGTTCTTTCTTATATTCCGTCTCTTTGATACAAGTTAATTAAAGTACTCTTCAGAACCTTCACCCGGTATGGGAAAAGTTCCCTAGAGAACTGGAGGTGAGGCAAAGCATATTTAAGGGGTCTGTGTCTTGTTTTCAGGTGAGGATCAATTGTTTCCATGCTAATTTCACAGATACCATGGCCTGGGTTTTGAAAACCAGCTTTTGTTTCCTTAAAAAAAAAAAAGTCCTGTCTTCATAAGCCAAAACTTAATGTTTTTACCTTTGCTTCAATGAAACGTAGAGAGTTTTTTGTTCCTTGTTTTTCAGATTTTGGTTTGGAGGGGTTTTGCTGGTAGTTTTACTGTTCTCCACACAAGCACACTGCTGTGGGTAAGCTCTTCCCCTCCTGGCATCATTTCGATGAAGGGCATTCAGGCTGGGGACTCCTGAGGATAAGGATAGAATACTTGTCATAAAAGCTAAAAATATGTGCACCTGTTGCATCCTGCTGAAATCACAAGAAGCTGGCATAGCACTTGGGAAATAAAAGCTTAACTGACTCATATGCTTCCTGAAAATAGACTTTATACACTTATTCCTCCAAAACCAGGTCTAAGAGACAGTTTGTAATATTCAAGCAAGTTAGAAGACAGATGATGCTGGTGAGTCCCGAACGGTTTAAAAAAAAAAAAAAAAAAGGTGTGGGGAGGGGTACCTTTTCTCTTCCCATGTGTGCCTGGTGACCACATTTTTAGCTCCCTTCACTATGATGCTCAAATGGCAAGGCATATGATGGAAGAGCCTTCTTGGAATATGGGTAAAATTATAGAGTACTTATTTTATTCATTAATTCATGCAAAAATATTTATTGAGCACCTACTATGCATGGTGCTAGGCTCTGGGACACAATTCTCCTGTTCTCAGTGGAGCATACAGTCTAGTGAGGGAGGGCAGCCAGTAATAAAATAATAACAAAAAATTGTAAAATTGCAACATTGGACAAGAGCTATGAAGGAGAGGTACAGAATACTATGCAAGTCTGAAAATCAGAGGACTTCTTCCTGGTTTGGAGTGCAGGGACAACGCCCATGAGGAAGAACCACTGGGATCAGAAGCGTAAGTCAGAGTTATCTAGACAAAGAAGGGAGGAAAGAACATTTTTAGCAGGGAGAGCAGCATGTGCAAAGGCCCTGTGGCTGGAGGGAACATAGAGCAGGCCAGGCTGACTGAAGAGGAGACCCCAAAGACGATCCTGGTGCAGCCTGAGGTTCAACCTTGCCCCTCTTCTTGGTCCCTATTCATTTCGTAATAAGCGCAGTAGGAATCATTGGAGGGTTCTAAGCAGGGGCTAACATAATCAAAGCTGCATTTTGAAAATAGCATAATGGCTGCAGGGTAGAAAAGAGATTGGGGGCAGCCAGGACCCATCTTTGTGGGGAGATGACTTAAGTAAGAGGGAGTTGCAGTAGTTCAGGTGAGAGATGATCAGAGCAAGGACAAAGGTGATGATGGTGGAAATTCAAGGGGAGGGAAATATTTGAGAAATATTTGAACAGTGAAATCAATGGGACTTGGTGACTGGACACTCAAGATGTAGCAGAGAGCTGTCAAGACTGAGTCCTAAGCTTCTGATGTGCCCAACTGAATGGATGGTGGTGTCTGTCATGCAGTGTCCTAGGGGAGATTGGAAAAGGAGCAGGCTTGGGGACAGGGAAGAGTTTGGGACATGATAGATTTCAAGTGCTCTGAAACATCCAGAGATGTCAGGTAGGCAGTTGGATAAACAGGCCTGGGGCTCTCAGGGCCAGAGAGAGAGTCTGTAAGAGATCTATGTGGGGTTGGCCACTGAGCCATGTGTACTAGTTTCCTAGGGCTACCGTAACAAATTACCATAAACTTGGTGCATAAAACAACAGAAATTTGTTCTCTCACAGTTTTTGAGGCTAGAAGTCCAAAATCAAGATGTCTGCAGGGCCATGCTCCCTTTGAAGGCTCTATTTAGAATCCTTCCTCGCCTTTTCCAGCCTCTGACAGCTTCCAGCAATCCTTGGCGTTCCTTGGCTTGTGGCCACAGTGCTCCAATGTCTGCCTCTGTCTTCACATTGCCTTCTCCTCTTCCGTGTGTCTTCTCATCTGTATGTGTGTATCTCTCTGTCTCTTATAGAACACTTGTCATTTTATTTAGGGACACTCTAGATAATCCAGGATGGTCTCGTCTCAAAATCCGTAATGTAATTACATACATGAAGGCCCTTTTTCCATATAAGGCCACGTTCAGAAGTTCCAGGGGATGAGGATATGAACATATGTTTGGGAGCCACCATTCACCCACTCTGGCATGTACATGTTATACAGATAAGAGCACCTGAGCAGACAATGGAGAGTGGGAAGAGAAAAGGGCCTAAGACTGTGCCTAGAGGAAATGCAATGTTTATTCAGTGTACCATGTAGAATCCCATCACACAGCAACTAAACCCACTGATTAAAAAGTTCCTTGGGAGTCTGAGATTATCATCAAATAGAAACCCCCAAAGTTTCCCATTCATTCATCATTCGTACCCGTTACCCACCTTGCTTATATATACTCTTCTACAATCTCTTTTTTCAAATTCTTTTTCCCAGTATATTTAGCATTTAATTAGCACTCTCATTAATTGTTCTCTAAATGTTCTCCATGCACTAGTGTAAGTGTGTCCCTTGAGGGCAGGCCCGTGCATTCTATCTCCCTGGGATTTCCCCACAGCATTAAGTATAGTACTGGACACGTGACAAATATCCAATAGATAACTGTTGACTGATGAGGGCTGTTTTAGTTTTCCATTATTTGTTTTCCATTATTATTAGTTTTCTCTTATGAATTTCCTAGTATTTCTATTAAACCATACACTTAGTGGCTCAAACCAACACAAATTTATTACCTTACAGTTAATAGGTTAGATGTCCAACATGGGTCTCACTAAGCTAAATCAATGTGTTGGCACAGCTGCATCCCTTTCTGGAGGCTCCAGGGGACGATCCCTTCCCTTACCTTTTCCAGCTTCTAGAGACCTCCTACATTCCTTGGCTCGAGGCCCCCTTCCTCTATCTTCAAAGCCAGCCATGGCAAGACAATTCCTCAGACCACATCACTCTGATCTCCTCTTCTGCCGTCCACTTCCACTTTTGTGGAACCTTGTGATTACCTTAGATCTACCCAGATAATCCAGGATAAATTCTCTATTTTAAGACTAGCTGATCAGCAACCTTAACTCCATCTGCAACCTAAATTCCTTTTGCCACGTAAGGTAACATATTCACAAATTCTAGGGATCAGGATGTGGACATACTGATGGGGGTGGGGGTGTCATTATCTTGCCTGCCCTAAATTTATTCACACTTATTCATTAATGACACAGCTAAGATGTCTGTCCTCTGAAGAGAGACTCTCAGAAAACAGATTCTCCTTCCCCATTTCCATGAGCAAGAAGACTTCTAAACAAAAGAATGAAGAACTATGGTGTGATAATGACTAATTACTAAACAGCAGAGAAAAGATGAGTGCAAAATGCTGGCTCCTGGTCCAGAATAGTGGTGTCTACTGGGCCTCAGAGTCTTGAAAATCCTGCGACATTCAAGCTTCCTATTTACTCTATAAGTACCTGGTCAAATGCCTCGTAAATAGGGTGACTATGTAACTTATCATCTGAACTGGGACACCGTTAAGAGTAAAAGGGATACAGCAGGTGTAAACTGGGTGTGCGGTCACCCAAAAAGAGGTAGAGAGTGCAGCCAGATGAAGGAAACCCTTTTTACCTGGTGATTTGGGACCAGAAATGGTAAAGGCGATCCCACTGCCACATGAGACACTTGCTGTTTCTCCCTGGTCACTAGTTTGGGACCAACTCAAATACCTATGGAGCACTAGAGTCGCAGACAGCTCTGTTCTTAGAATGATCACCTTTGGCTCTCTTTGCCTTGCCCGCCAAAAACTTCACCACATTCCAAAATGCTACTTTGCATTCATTTAGACAGTGCTCTGTCTTGTCAGAGCACTTCCAGGCATTCCTTTGGGTCTTCACAACAGCTCCATGAGACAGGCCAGGAAGATGCAGCCTTGACCTGTTTGTTTTGCCAGAGAGGAAGCTAGCCTTCCCAAGGTCACGGAACTGCTTAAACCAGGAACACAAACCATCCCAAACCTGGGCCCAGCGCAGGGCTCTTTTTCCCACACTGCCAGACACTGGGTGGTTGTTGCCAGCCCATACTTGTAACCGTATTAGTCAGAAGCCTGGAAGAACCAGCTAGCTTGTCACTGCCTTCTCAAGGGCCAACCTGAGACTTTCACCTGAGGTTTAAAGGAAAATGGTACAAACGCTGCAATTCAACTTTAACTTCAGTTTAACTTCCAAATGGGCTAAAGAAACATTCAAATCATGTTATGTGCCCTCCAGCCATTCTGGAGACAGAGCTGTTCCAAGCTCGACTCTCTAGCAGGTGGCTGCTACAGCACTTTTGAATAAGGACAATGACACTTTTGATATATAAAATGTAATTTGCCCTCCATTCATTAACAAACACTTTTCCAGAGGGCAAGTCCCATAGCTCAGGCACATGGGAAAGGATCGGCTACCTGCCCGTGGATTATATAAATCTACATTGTCTCCTCTACCAGGAGGTGATAAGAATTGATGGTTGTAAAGTAATACAAAATTAGTAGCACATTACAAATAAAGATAATACTTTTGCATCATATAGGTTAAAACTTAGGAGAAAAGACACAGGAAGAATTTTTGTTCTGCCCTTGGAGCAATCAAGCATAGGTTTTAAAAAGCAGGGAGCAGGCTTCCCTGGTGGCGCAGTGGTTGAGAGTCCGCCTGCTGATGCAGGGGACACGGGTTCGTGCCCCAGTCTGGGAAGATCCCACATGCCGTGGAGCGGCTGCGCCCGTGAGCCATGGCCGCTGAGCCTGCGCGTCCGGAGCCTGTGCTCCGCAATGGGAGAGGCCACAACGGTGAGAGGCCCCCATACCGCAAAAAAAAAAAAAAAAAAAAAAAAAAAGCAGGGAGCATTTGTCCCCAGTAGTCAATTATTTCTAAAAAGCAATAAGGAAGGGTGGTTGAGGTGGGGAGCAGGCAGAACATTTAGGTTTCAGAATCAATAACTGAATTTTCAAGGGTTGTTTTACTAAAGTTTGGAGTTCAAACTGGGAAGAACAGCTTATAGGAAGTTAAGGATAACTGTGTGTTAGGAAGAACACAAAATTAGACCAAATTTCTTAGTGTCTGTTCACTGTCAATGTTTTCTTTCATTCATTCATTCGTTCAAGACATATTCATTGAATGCCTCTATGTTCCAGGCACCGGTCTACAACCTGGGCAACAAAACAGATAAAACACCTGGAGTGTTTGAAATGGGGGGAGTCCTGAAAATTTGCCCAGTTGTGGAAAATATGAAAACTGAATCCAAAATAAGAGAGTGAAGACACTCCAGATTCTGGGAAGTTTGATAAGACCTTTTATTGAAGAAAATATGTCCATAGGAGAGAGCAGAAGAATGACCAGAGCCCTGCATTCAAGGTCAGCTCTGTCACAATTCCCCGCGGCTTTTTCTATTAAAGACTCACAAGTCCCTATGGCTAGTTCTGTTCGTGGAAAAGAGTATTAAGAGAAGTGTTAACTTATATGATATGGGGGAGGGGAGGCTTTACTTAAAGATCCAAGTAAAACAGTAAGTTTGTGGCTAAAATGTGTGAGCATTAACACGTTTTGATGGTTTATATTTAGGGGTGCAGGATGCTGACAGAACTGTTACCTTAAGCTGGTTCATACTCAGTTCAAGCCCTCCACTAAAAGCTGGAGTTGACATCCTGCCCCACGACCCCGCATCCACACTCACCCCCCTCCGGTTTGGCCCCTGCTCCTCCACACCAGAGGACTGCTCATGTGCCATCTGACAAGCGCCTTTGAGCTCTGGTCTTACAGGTCTTCTCCCCTTTCCTGGCACACCCTACATTCCCACTGGATTCTAGTACTTTCCATGTGCTGTTTCACCTGAAACCCTCCTCCCCTCACCACCCTCCCATCAGAGCCCTTCCCCAACTCCCAGCATGCTTCAAGTCCTTCCTGTCCTTCCAAACCGGGACGAATCCCTTTGCCGTAGGCTCCCTCCCTTCCCTGTGACAGTCTCCACTTGCTTCACTTGCTTTACTGGCTTTCCGTCCATCTTCCCACAAGACGAGAAGGTCTGTGAAGGTAAATGGCTCCCATAAGCCAGTGCCTGGTCCACAGCAGCCACACAAATATTCACGGAATGGATTTGAGCCTGTGATAGGTGCCCCTCCTCTGCACTCTCAGGAAACCCCGTACTTAGCCCTATTACCCGCCCCCCCACACACACACACCACTCGATTGTGCAGTTGGCTTTCTAGTCTTTCGCCTCCACTGAGCAGGGGGTGGGGGTAGGAGGGTGGGGGAGGGGTGTCTCTCATTTTTGTGTCTCCACTGCCAGCCTCAGTGGCAGACGTGGAATAGATTCTGAGAGTCCAACATCAATTCTTACAAATTAGAATTCATGCTGTGTCTCTCTCAAGCAATTATCAGTTGGTTTAACTACTGAGTTTTCTGTCAGATGAAGCAGGCCAAACATAAGGCACCTCTAAACTTTAGCCTTTCCATTCCAAAAGTTGGCGTCGTTTTCCTTAATGGCAAAGGACTCAAAGGACTGTGGTTAACAGAACCCTAATGACAAGGCAGCACAAGATTCATGTCACGTCATGTTTATTATGTTAACTGGGAGGCCCGCCACTGCTACTGTGTTTGATTCTTTACTCGTCTGGGACTCTTATGAAAAGTAAATAAGCAACAAGAGGGACTTGCTGGACATCTACTCTGTATCCAGCATTATCTATATCCAGAAGAATAAACAGATGGTCTCTCCCAGCCAAGTATTAAGTTTGGAGACAGGGCTAACCCACAGTAATCTCTGAAGCATGTGAAACATCTGGACACCATATAAAGTCCTGGATATGAGGGAACAACCATCATTTAAGTCATTAGTATGGCTCTGTAATGTCTCTAGAGGGACAAGAAATCACCTCCCCTCTCCCTCTCAAAGAATCTCCTGACAGTGATTTTAAGCCAAGGGACTCCAGTTAATGCTGCCAATAGCTCAGTTCCAGAGAAACAGATGCAAAGCACTTTCCTCCCCCGACTAACTGCCAGAGAGTGAATTTGCTGAGCTTTCCAATATGGACAGAACTTGTCTTTTAAAGTTAGCTTTCTCAAGAGGCTGTATTTTACTTGCTATTAAAAGTTAAAAATATACATTTTTAAAAGACAGTGATTTTGACAATATTAAGTGTTGGCAAGGATAGAGAGCAACCAGAACTCACATACATTGCTGGTGGGAATGTAAAATGGTATAACCACTTAGGAAAACATATAAAGTTAAATGTAACATAAAGCTAAACAAAAACAACCCAGCAATCCCACTGCTAAGCATTTAACTAAGAGAAAAGAAAATACAAAGACTTGTTCTTACCAGCTTTATTCATAATAGCTAAACTAGATGTATGGATAAATAAATTGTGGTTATGTACCACAGGTGAATGGATAAATAAATTGTGGTATGTATGTCCACACAACAGGATACTACTCAGCAATAAAAAGCGACAAATGACTGAAACACACAACAACATGGGTGAATTTTGAAAACATTATGATGCGAGAAAGAAGCACAAATTAATAATGATTAAATGGTTCTATTTATATAAAATTCTAGAAAAGGCAAAATTAATCTATAGTGGCAAAAAGCAAATCAGTGATTGCCTGGGGATGGGGCCGGGTGGTGACTGGGAAGTAGATAATGGAAATGGCTTTCTCCTAATTACAGTGGTGGTTACATGACTGTATACGTTTGTTAAAACTCATTTAACTGTATACTTAAGCTGGATGCATTTTATTTTATATAAATTATGTCTCAATAAAGTTGATTGATTTTAAAGAGCAATTTTTAGCCGCATTTTTAAAAGGTCTTTTAGTTTACAATTTACCTTGAGACCAGAGACAGTTTTTTTAACTGAACAACAAAGGCTGAAAACTCCCATTTACTACGGAAACTTTGTCTTAAATGCTTAACAATTCATTCTGCACTCATCAGCTTCAAAATAAAGCTTCCTTGGAAATCTAATGTTGAATAATTATCATGAATATGACCCAAATGTTTCATAAAGACTTCTCTAAACGGTTGTTATAAAGGGCGTTTCCATGTAGGACCACGAGTGAAGTGGGGTAATAGTGAAAGCAGTCTTACTGCATTCCTGCATATCTGAGGAGTGTTTGCATCTCCATGAGTGATTCCATTCAGGAATCCTTTTCTCTGGGAAATCTCCATGAAGAAGTCTATAAACTGTCTCATGGATATTTAATCAGCATGGATTCTGTATCTAGTTGATCAAGTCCACTTTAGGGAAATTCTGTCTTTAAATCACAAAACACCATGTTCCCAGAATGGTAGATGAAATTCTACCTAGTCATTTTTGTCAAGAAAGGCAGTATGCAGAAGACTGAAGAGCACAGGCTCTGAAACTGATTATCTAATCATTTCATCCCAGTCAAATCTGGGATCTTCCTCTTACTAACGATGTAACTATAGGCCACTCATTCAAGCTCTGTCTCAGTTTCCTCCTCTGTAAAATGGGCACATTAGTATACACCTGCCTTACAGGATTATTTGGGCGATCTCAGCAAGACACTACATGCCAGGCACTTAGCACAATGCTGGGCACAGGTTACATCCTCAGTAAGTGTTAGCTGCAATTATCAAGGGGCTGAGAGTACTTCCCAGCCCATTTAAGCTGCAGCAAAGAACAGGTGTGACATCATGGCTATTTAGCTGCAAAAGAAAATGGAGAGAGAAAGACGCTACATGATTCATTATGAGTCATATTTATGAATGAACTAGACATTAAATCTCTGCACTTTTCCCTGTCATTCAAATATTCTAATTCGTATTTTAAAAATCTCTTAGAAATGAATAATAAATTAGCTTCATGCTCACACACACAATTTGAATGAAAAAAAACTCTGGGGCAATACCTAAACTTCAGACAATGAAATTAACTCCAGCAGTGACCTACTGCTTGACACCATGGTCTCCTCTCCTGAAACATTCCAACCTCTTTCCATTGAGAAAAAATGGGCCTTAAAAGTAAATCTATTAATTTTGCATCAAGAATGTTAAATCTACTTAGAAATATGATTAACAATGACGAACCCTCTGAAATGTTAACAGGAGTTGCATTTTGATCATTTAAATGGGAAGGTTGACCAAGCTGGCTTCCTACCCGTTTTATTAAGAGCCAAGTGGTAGTGAAATTGCCTCCTGAGGGTTCAGTTCATTTCGGTGCCTGATATCCACCAGGACTTCAGTCTTTAGAACCATTTTTAAGGTGGAAGCAAGTAAGGTAAACCAAAGAAATACTGTTTGAGTCAAGGATTTCCCTAGAGAAAATGTTTGCCTGATCATTTAAGGAGAGAAAAAAAAAATACCATTTTGCTACTTCTAAACAAATAATGAGAAAGCGTGAAAATATCCTCTTTGGCTTCTTAGAACTTTTGCCTCTGGTTCTAGGAGCTCTTAGATACAAAAAGGAATTTATCTTAACATGCTTATTAAAGGTTTAAAATTACATAATTACAACAATGGAAGAACTTCCAGATCCGATGCAAAGTTCACATTAGGGAAAATCCAATTGGTGGCAGAAAGTAAATAGGTTTCTTTTCTGAAAACTAGTTTTAATATTAGTTATGAAACACTCTTTCTGGTTAAGCTATTTCCATTATTGCGGGAATTCAGTAAATATTTTTACCTGTAAGTCTAAATTTTGGTTCACTTGAGGAAACTAAATTCTAGAAAAGGCTAAATGCCAAATGCTTATCTCTCCACTCTTTCTGTATTCTAGCTCCGGGGAAAATGAGCGTCTCTCAGGTGATCTCTCACAGCCACATTTTGGCTCTGCTGGTTCCTCTTCTTGGAACTTGCTTCTGCCTCTCTTCATCTGGCTAATTCATATTCTTCCGGAAAGCCTTCCCAACCTACCGTGGCTCCTGCTTCTGAGGGACTGGCCCTCTTCCAGGGGGTCCCCATAGCACCCTGTCTCTCCCCAACCTAGAATTTTCTCACCTCTTGTGTTAGACTGTAAGCTCTCCAGAGGCTGAAGTCTGTGACCATCTTCTTTGCCATTATTTCCCTGCCACCTGCACAGTTTTCAACAAACACTTGATTAATTAGTTAATGAATGCCTCTTCCACTAACTTAAAACACGTTGGTCCTTTTGACAGACCCCTTCAGCTCTGATCTATATACTGACCTTAGACTTCAAGGCTTCCACTTGTACCCACCACCTCACCTGCTAGAGTTCTGTCAACTCCTCCAACCAAGTCAGACCGATTGTGAGTGTCCTTGTATCTCTGTAACCCCACTGTTCTCCCCATCACCTCTAGCCCTACTCAGTATTAAACCTGTTAACTGGCTTATCTCATAGATGTCTCCAAATTTGAATAGTGTTCTGTTCGTGGCTTTTTTCTGGAAAGAGGTATAAAGAATCTAGAGCAGATTTTGTAGCTTCGAGTAGGCTGGTTGAAGAGATTAATTCATTGTCTCACTCCTTGAGTTCCGGTCAACTAATTTATCTCATTGGTTCATCCAAATGGCTGGCTTATAAAGACAGCAGGTATTTGGGCACCTGGGGATGGAGGAGAAGGGATGGTGGCTTTCCCCAGAGCCATGGCTTTCTCTTCTAGTTACATAGTGGGGCCACTTCCCCAGGGCCTCTGTCAAAAGCACAGGAGTTGAACTATGTTTTTATGACATTAAATTCTATGAGAAAATATTATCCACGTTTTAAATAACTGACTTCTAAATTTACTTCTGGAACACAGTCTCCTCATTTAGGCTGCTTGTATAGAAATAGAAATCGAATGGAGTGGAATGGAAAGGGACAGGACAGGACAGGATGGAATAGGAAGTGACTCCAGTCTTTGCATCAGAAGTGTCCTGTTCATTTTCCTCAATGAGCAGCAGTACAAGAAGTAGATTTATAAACTGTGACCATTTTTAGAGAGAGCTAATATTTGAAGCACATTGCTAAATTGTCAGTGCCTGAGCACAACAGGCTCTTAATGAAAAGTTTCTGATACCTAGAAGATGAATAGATACTATAAAAGGCAGCTCGAAGTCCCTTGGGTAAAGGAGTAATTCCTATCTAGTTCCTTCAGTTGGGAGCACCGCTGAAAGGAAGAGAGGAAACAAGTAATGTTTAAGTAAACAGAGCAAAGTTTTCAAGAAAGACGGCCCCAAAGTGTTCCGTCTGGAAGGGTCTCTTGAATGCTAGCCCATCTTGGCCTCTGCCATTGCCTCTTTCCTTCTCCTTCTGGACCCTCTCTGGATGGTCTTTTCTAGTCACCTGGCCTCCTCTGTACAAAAAAAACACGATAGCTTCATCATGGAGCTGTTCCTGCTCCCACAGGTATGGCTCTAGATGCCAACTGGACCTCTCCACTTGGATATTTTATAACCACTTCATATTCCACTCCCATTCCACTCCCCCTTTCAGAAAGAATTCCTACCACCACTTCCCTGAACTCCCTAGTTTAGTTAGTAGGATAGCCAGCAGCCCTTTGCCATCTTTCATCCCTACCTTTTCTGTTCATCCCATGGTCAATTTGCCACCATGTTCTGAGGACTCTACCTCCTACAAATCTCTTAAATCCCAAAGGGCTGTCTTCTGAGGCACCTAGCCATGTAGCAGCAGGACCTGGCTTCTCCAATCCCTGCAGAGGTCACTTCCCTCTGGTGTATTTAAGGGAAGGTGCTTAATTTCACATCTGCCTTTGAGTCAGTCACCGTGCTGCTTGTGTCAGCTACTGCTTGGCTCCTAACTTGGCTCCTAACTTGGCTCCTGTGCCTACCTGGGACCTCAGCTCACTTTCTGCTGGTCACTGCCTGAATTTCCAGAACCTGTGCCTTTCGGGGACATGATACCTCCATGCTGACCCAGAGAGGCCTGACCACCCCCTCATTTTCCCATCCTAGGCACACACACCATCCACCAGTTCATTCCCCAGAGCACGTCTCACACAGGCCAGTGTGTGTGACATAGTTTTACTGCAGATTTTGAAATCACAGAAGGAGCCAACAGAGTTCAACACTGATCAGCAAACAACTTAAAAGTGTACCAGTCACCACTTGTCTGAGGTGCTCATTCCTGCTTCAGGGAATTTTTAACTCCTCGAAAGCCAACCAGCCCCATTCCTTTGGGCCCCTCTCCCCTTCCTTACACAGACCACGGCTGTTTTCTCCTTGTAACATGTCTTTCTTCTCTATTCCTTCAGCCTCTACCTGGGTTCAGGCTGTCATTAGTGTCACTACCTGGCTGGCCTCCCTGTCTCCCATCTCACCCAGCCTCCTCCCTTCGCCACCTCCCACTCCCTCACCAAATTATCTTTCAGAGTCCAACTGTGTCACTCCCTTATCTAAGCCTTTAACAATTCCCTACCACTTGCAGAAACATCTTAGTGTGCATGGCAGCCAAGACCGTGATTTGGTTCTAGAAGCCCCTGACTCTGCTTTTAACTAAAGTACTGGCCATTCCCTGAACAAGTCACAGCCATACCTCCTTGAATTTGCACCCATCCTCTAGAACTCCAGCTCTACCTCCAAAACTCAGCTTAAACATCATCTTCCCTATAAAATCCTCCCCACGGGATGGAGCCTCATCAGGGTCATAAGTTCTGTATTCCTGCAAGACTGTTACTCACCTCTATTAGCCCCAAGCAAATGGCATAGACCAATTTATTTCTATTCCTTTCTGCCTTATGGATAATACACTTTACTCACAAGAGAGAGACTCTGTCTTTCCCCCTTTGGTCCTCAGTGTCCTGCACTGTGATTGTCACAAAATTAATAAATGTCTGTTGAACAAAAGATTAATTTGTGAATGAATGCCCAATATGGGGGAGTCTGAAGTCAGCAAGGAGAGTTATGACTGACCAATGTGAGTCCCTTCATCAGACTCTGTGCGGCTGGAGGATGGGAACAAGGAAGGCTTGTCTTGCTACATCTTGCACCCATTCCCAAATGGAAGACATCGAAGATGAACTGGACTCAGAATCCAAAGCCTAAAGGAGAGGTCTGCTGGGAGTACTTTGAATAAGGCTCACTAAAATGAACAGAATATGGAGGAGGAATTCCTAAACAGCCTTGTGCACAGCAGCGTCTTGATTCTTAAAAGCAGTGACTAAACGTGTTTGATTAGCGCTAAAAGAGAGCTGCAGAATCTGTTTTTCCCAAAAATATTCACTCACAGTGGCTCTGAATGACCACCACGCCTCTCCTATCGCCACCATCGAGGGCAGCCTTCGGTGCTTTCAGGTGCAACCACAGCTCGCCTGCGCACACGCACAGATTACCAACAAGTAGGCAAAGACAGCATTTATTTTTAACTCTGGTTCGGGAAGGGTGGTGTGGACACTGGGGCTGTCGGAAGGCAGGAAGCAAGTTCCAGGGAACAAGCAAGTCAGAGCTGGCAGAGAAGGTGGAGGGATGATGGTGAAGAGCAGTAGATACTACTTTACTAGTTTGAAGCTATCCCAAATCACCAAATTCTCCTTTCTCTAGCATTTTCTGGCTTTGTCAAATCTCCCACAGTGAGAACACTACACTGTGAAGCGTAAGAGATCTATGAAGCA
This sequence comes from Lagenorhynchus albirostris, assembly GCF_949774975.1. Taxonomy (NCBI): domain Eukaryota; kingdom Metazoa; phylum Chordata; class Mammalia; order Artiodactyla; family Delphinidae; genus Lagenorhynchus; species Lagenorhynchus albirostris. Next base: position 57,157,415 of record NC_083100.1, on the reverse strand, counting down.
CCCAGCACAAGGATGACAGGAATTTACAGCTCGAACGGCTGTCTCACAACAAAATGAACATTTATTTGTTTTCTTGTTATTCTGTTTTTTTGCGATACGTGGGCCTCTCACTGTTGTGGCCTCTCCCGTTGTGGAGCACAGGCTCCGGACGTGCAGGCTCAGCGGCCATGGCTCACGGGCCCAGCCGCTCCACGGCATGTGGGATCTTCCCGGACCGGGGCACGAACCCGTGTCCCCTGCATCGGCAGGTGGACTCTCAACCACTGCGCCACCAGGGAAGCCCCAAAATGAACATTTAAATGGAGCACCTGAGTCATAACAAAAGAACCACCATCTGTGCACATTTAGCAAAAAGAAGTTCGCCACAGAACGCTGATGTGGACCGATGCCTCGTCATGAGGCTTTCACAAGTGGACCTGAAGCCTGGTGTCATCAACTCTAACTGGAATTTCCAGAACTGAGGTTGTTCCACAATGTTCCAAAGCCAGGCAGAGGCAGATGGGTGGTGCCAGGCTATGAATCCAGTGTAGAGGCTGTGCAGCCAGGGTTTGCCCGCCAACAGCACCACACTGGACGATAATCCTGTTGGCCAAGCCTCTTAATCTACCTCCAAATCAGGTGTTAAAATGCTCCAGTGATGATGGCACACTCCATCTAGGCCCATTACAGGAATTATAACAATGTTTGTTACTCGTGTATAAACTATAGCAATATTTAAGTCAGCCGCCAAACGTTTATTGAGCACTTGCTTTATGCCAGAAAATGCACTAAATTCTTTTCTACGGTCAAACTCAATTCTCAGAGCAATGCTAGGTAATGGCTCCTATTTTATTATGATCCCCATTCTCAGAGCAATGCTAGGTAATGGCTCCTACTTTATTATGATTCCCATTTTACAGAATGAAAAACTAAGGTTTGACAGGTTTCAGCATGGCTACTTAACCAAGACCACAAGTGGAGGAGGAGGGATTTGTACTCCAGAGCTCACACACTTAGCCTCCGCGACACTGGAGACAGAATCTAGAATTTGAACATTTATCCAACTTTAGCCCCCAACCAATGTGCTGAGTATGTGTGTATGCACAGGGTGAGGCCTCAAGTACACAGCTCCTGCCCACAGGAACCGGGCACTACTGGGTACACTACGCAGTTGCAAGTTGGCTTGGAGGTCAGCAATGTTCTGTCACCATGTGAGCTTAACCCAAACGAAACTGTCTCTGGCTTACTGTGTTCCGGCCCCACGTTAAAAGCACAGTTGCTCACAAGAGAAACGTCATCCACGGGTTTCTGATTCATTTATACTTAACTCATCCCCGTCTTGGTCTGAATGCACTGTCATCCAAAATGACTTATAAAAGCTTTCCAAGAGCCTTTTAACTTGGTCTTTCTTCAAGTTGTGCCAAAGGTGAATGGAACTAAGTCATTTTAAAATTTTAAACTTAGGAAGCAAGATATCCAAGGAAGCTAGAAATACAGCCAAAAAGACATTCTCGGCTCTGTAAGGGACGCTTCCAAAACTGCAAGTGTAAGAGTTCTCAGAAATTTAACCAACAAATGAGTCTTTACTATAATTTAAAATCAGAAAAAAAGAACATGTCTGAAATTCTTGATTTATAGCTCAGGTTAGAGCTTTTTTCTCTAAGCAAATATCCTGAATACTTTACCGCATAGAGGAGCAATGAATGATTAATGTTTGTATCAGGATTTTCACCTTCAAATCCAAAGTATTTTGAATATATGCACCATATATTGAGAGAGACAATGGAGAGGGGTATGACTACCATGGGAGGATAGAACAAGAAAATGAAGAGCGTGTGAAGGAAAAACTACCTCACTTTCTCACGACAGTCAGCTTCAGAAAACCCTCAATCACGGTAGGAACACAATTCACTATTTGATGCTTTATTTGCTGTATTCGTGTTTATCTGAAACTTTCTACTCAGGATATCAGCCCATCCAGGTTAACAGAAGATGCTGAGTAGCCTGAGAAAGCCACCATGATCCCAGAAGACTAAAGCAACTTAAAACCTGTGGGCTTCATGGCTGCAGAAATCTTGTTAAGTTTCTCTCTGTGGATAACTGAAGCTAAAACATCCTTAACATGTCCTTCTGTGCAGAAAAATACAATTCTATGTGTTTGCAACATTAGAACAAGGGGCTCTCCAGAGATGAAGGCCTCCTGAGAGGGTTGGATTATCTTTACTTAGGTGGTGATTACGGCAGGGGGAGAGGCCTCTCAGGGGTCATGACAGTCTTCCAAGCACATAATGTGCCATTAAAACATTGTTATCCACAGACAGGGAAAGAGCATAGATGCCATTAAGGATGCTAACACATTGTTGATTTCCATGTTTATTTGATTTTTTCCCAGAAATTTTAAAAGGCATGAAGTTATAGCCCATTAGAGTCTTTAAATGCAAAAAGCCAAACCACTCCTTATTACAGGCACCTCTGAAAAAGAACTCACCCCCCACATTCACCTTTCTTCTAAACTGGCTGAATATTTTAAATGGTCCCCAGATCATCTTCTAGCATTAACTCCTCTCTGTTTCGCCTGACTTCCCTTTAGAATCATTATATAAGGAAAGTAGACTGATGCTAAATGCAAAGAATCAGTGGCCCCTTGAACAGCAAAGTAAAAATGGTACGGAAAAGTAAAGACAGATACTTTACTCCATACTCCAAAAAAGATTCCCTGGATTCCTTTTCCTTCAGATTCCTGGGGTTTTAAAAATACAATTTCTCACTCAAAGAACTGTTTTAAAATGTTAGGGAAAACTTCTAATTTCTAAATGGAAAATTCAGTACCATGTGGCAAGCCCTTTGGGGACATTCCTATGATGATCATTAAGTGAGAATCCACAGCCTGTAGCCAGATGGGTATGTAACTAAGGAGAAATTACTTTCTGTCTCTTGCATTAGTTATCTATTGCTACACAATAAACTATCACAAACTTAGCAGATTAGAGCAACACATGTTTATTAGCTCAGTTTCTGAGGATTAGGAACCCAGACTGGCTTTGCTGGGTCCTCTGCTCAGGGTCTCTCACACACTGCAATCAAGGGGCCAGCCAGGACTCAAGTCTCATCTGAAGGTTCAACTGGGGAAGGCTTTGCTTCCAAGCTTCTTACATGGTTGTTGGCAGAATTTCATTTCTTGTTCTTCAAGGACTGTTAGATGGAGGGTCTCAGTTCCTAAGTAGCTCTTGGCAACTTAAAACCTATAGGCTTTGCAATTGCAGGGATCCTTCTGAGATTCTCTTGGTGCATGGCAATGGTTAGAGTCTCTGAAATGTCCTTCCGTGTGGAAAAATAATTGTTTTCCTTGACACATGGATCTCCCAACATAGCAACTTGCTTCATCAAAGCCAGCAACAAGGAGAATCTGCTAGCAAGACATAAGTCACTGTCTTATGAAGCATAATAACATCCCATCACCTTTGCCATATTCTGCTGATTAGAAGCACGTCTCTGGGCCATCCCACACTCAAGGGGAGGCATTGCACAGCGCACAAATGCCAGGAGGCAGGGATCACTGGGGTCTATCATAGACTCTGTCCACCATATCTCTGTACCTCAATTTTCTCATCTGTCAAATGGGAATGACACTGACCCCTACTTTGCCAGACTGTTGAAAGAACTAAATGTGTTTATTCATATAAAGAGCTTCATAAAGTACCTAACACATAATAAGTGTTCGATAAATGTTAGCTACTGTTCTCATTGGGGTTTTTGTTTTACTATTTTATTATTATGTGCTATAAGTCATGCTCATCTTGCTTCCTGTTGGTTTTATGCACACATCAGAATAAATAAGGTAGGCAATGTACCAAGGCATGGCAACCCAAGCTGACTAGCATAAGTACCACCTAAACGAGAATCCAGCTGTCCCCACCACCTGCCATTATCAATCTAACAACCCTGGAATGTCGATTTAAATGGAAAAAAATAGGCTTTCTGGTTAAGACAGGAGAGATCACTAATGTCTCATGACTTAAATCTGATCCACTCTCTGCTCTCTCAAAAACCAACCTATGTAGTGGGTCCAACCTTTAGGGAACACCATCAACTTTCTACTTCCCAACATTACTCTGATCATAAATTTACTGAAAATAACTAGAATTACACGATCTATGGTCCCCAGCACTGTTTTTATTGACAGTGCATTTAGATCTGGTATTGCTCTAGCCTCTGCATGGGGAAAAGAATGGTAAGTTAGGTGCCAGTGTGCCTCATTTTAAGAAAATCCACAGCACAAGAATCCAAACTTTAATCTGAGAAACAAAGTGTTTACAAACAAAACAAACACATTTATTTCCGTTAGCAAAAGGATTCACCTCTAACCACTTATACGTTTAGAAATTAGGTCGATGATGAAAAGAAGCCAAAAGGAAAAGAGTTAGGAGCTCATCCAAGTGATGATTAGATATTAAATAAAGAATCTCTAAAGGCATAACATAAACCAAAGGGAGTCTTCTTTTGTTGACTGCTATGGTAAGTTTGTCCTACTTTGTTTCTCTTCATGAAACCCTGGAGGAAAACCAACCACATTCCAGACACTTTGAAATGCTGGCACTTTGCATATTGCCAGACACAAAGCAGGCACTCAGTTTATGTTTGTAGAATCACCAAATGATTGAACACCTAACTGACTGGTTGTCAGACTGATTTACTGAATCACCGAGTGATGTCTGAAAGGTCAAAGGTGCTGGTTTCAAATATTATCACTCTTTTTAAAAAGTGCTGGTTTCAAATACTATCACTGTTTTTAAAACAAACATATTTATTAGCTGATCAATAAAGACAGGTTTCAGCAACAGGTGTTGGAACAATTGATCATCTATCTCTATGCAAAGAAATGAACCTCAAGCTAAACCTTACACCCTATACACTAAACTCATATCATAGCTCCAAAGATAAAACATTAAACTATAACACAATTAAAGAAAACATAGGAGAAAATCTTCACGACTTGAGCTTAATTGAAGAATTCTTAGACATGAAAACAAGAGCATGATCCATAAATGAAAAAATGGATAAATCAGACTTCAGTGAAATTGAAAACTTTTGCTCACTCAAAGTCACTGTTGAGAGAATGAAAAGACATGTGACAGACTGAGAGAAAATATTTGCAAATCACATATCTGATGAAGGACTTGTATTCAGAATATGTAAGGAACTCTCAAAAGTCAACAGTATGAAAACAAGCAAGCCAATTAAAAAGGGGGCAAAAGACTTGTGCAAACACTTCACCAAAGTCATAAGCACATGAAACAGTATTCAACATCATCAGCCATTAGGGATATGCAAATTAAAACCATGATGATATATCACTACACACCTACCAGATGGCTAAAATAAAAAGTGCTGACAATACCAAGTGCTAGTGAGGATACAGAGCAATTGGAACACTCATGCATTGCTGATGGAAATGCAAAATGGTAGAGCCACTCTTGAAAACAGGAAGTTTCTCATAAAGCTAAATACACACTTACCATATGGCCCAGCAATCCCACTTCTGACCATTTACCTCAGAAAAATGAACACTTACGTTCATGTGAAAACTTGTATACAAATGTTGATAGCAGCTCTATTCATAATTACCAAAACCCAGAAACAAGTCAAATATCCTTCAACAGAGGAATGGTTAAACAAACTGTAGTACATCAAGACCATGGACTACTCAGCCATTAAAAAACAAAAACAGGGCTTCCCTGGCGGCGCAGTGGTTGAGAGTCCGCCTGCCGATGAGGGGACACGGGTTCGTGCCCCGGTCCGGGAAGACCCCACATGCCGCGGAGCTGCTGGGCCCATGAGCCATGGCCACTGAGCCTGAACGTCCGGAGCCTGTGCTCCGCAACGGGAGAGGCCACAACAGTGAGAGGCCCGCGTACCGCAAAAACAACAACAACAACAACAAAAAGCATGGATACATGCAACAACTTAGATGAATCTCAAAGGCATTACACTGTGTGAAAGAATCCAGTATCAGAAGGTTATATATTGTATGAGTTCATTTATATGACATTCATGAAAAGACAAAGCTATAATGACAGGGAACACCTCAGTGGTTGCTAGAGGGGTGGGGCAAAGGGCAAAGGTGTAACTATAGCCTGAGGGAGTTTTTTGGTATGAGGGAAAGTTCTATAATTAATTGTGGTAGTGGTATCACAAGTCTATTCATGTGTTAATAGAACTGTACACCAAAAGGGTGAAAATGTCCATTTGGCTGTATGATAATTTTTAAATTAAATAATAAAGAAAGGGCTTCCTTGGTGGTGCAGTGGTTGAGAGTCTGCCTGCCGATGCAGGGGACACGGGTTCATGCCCCGGTCCAGGAAGATCCCACATGCTGCGGAGCAGCTAGGCCCGTGAGCCATGGCCACTGAGCCTGCGTGTCTGGAGCCTGCACGTCCGGAGCCTGTGCTCCACAGTGGGAGAGGCCACAACAGTGAGAGGCCCGCGTACCGCAAATAAATAAATAAAATAAAAAAATAAAATATAAATGAAAAGAAGATTCCACTCATAAAAACCATAGAAAATTTTAATTTCCCAGGAAAAAATACTAAAGCCCTCGAGGATAAAAATAAAAATCTTTGAGAACTGGTTTTTTTGTTGTTTTTTTTAAGAGACCATGGCAGTCATTAGAGTGGTGAACCTACAAGTCTCCCTGCAAACCTGTTTCAAATCTGGACCCTGAATCCTTACAAAACCATGGAGTCTTATAACTCCCTCATCTCCCTGCAGAAAGTTCTCCAGAATGCCCTCCTAGAATTTGAAGAGAGATGCAGAACTCATTCATTAGTGTATCCAGCACCCAGAAAAGTTCCTGACACATAGTAAGCACTGAAATAATATATATTATTTGAAATAATATTCGATGGATGAAATAAATGAATGAATCATTCATTTATAAGCAACTTCCTAAACTCTCTTAGAACTACCCTCGCAAAAGTGATCTCTGGCCCAAAAAAAGTTCCTCAGAATTGACTCATTCCATCCTCAGTTGACTCAAGGGCACTTCTAGGATCAACCCAGGTCCCTCTTGACAGGAGATAAATAGAAATTGGGAGAGCTTTTATTTTCTTGTGGTGCAGAGAAGCATGTATTACACTGAGGTCTTGTCTTCTGAGACTCCGAAATGTCCTACACTTTATCAAGAGATTCATGGATTTTCATTGGCATGACCAGTCTTTGAGGTTTCGCAGTTTTCCAAGGTCAACTAGGGAGATTTTGTATTTTAGCGTAAGAATAACCTGAATGTAGAGTCATGCTCCTGAACTGCTCCTAAAAGATCTTGAAACTTTCCCATGGGGTGGAGGCATGTTGCAACAACTTTCACCAGTTATTCAATCAAATATTTACTGAGGATTTATTTTGTTATTAGATGCTGGGAAGACAGCAGGAAATGTCCCTACTCTCTTGGGGCTTCCATTCAAGTACGGAAAAACAGACAATCAACAAACAAACAAAAGAACCAAATACCTACAGCTGGTGAGTGATGTGTAATATGTAGACACTAATAGGGTCAAGAAATCTAACTATTAATTTAGTTTATCAACATGTTTTCTTCCCTGACTGATCCTCAACTTTATCCCCATAACCAGTGCTTTTTTTCTCCTACTGCCTTTGTTTTCTAATTTCTGGGAAAGTTACTAAAAATTTTTATGACAGGACCCCACATTTGCAGCCAACTCAGACTATCATTTTCCTTCTTTGTTAAGTGTCATTCAAAACTTCGAGAGGCATGCTGGAGCAGCTGCAATTTCTATTTCAACAAGAATATGTAGATAGCCTCTTGACATATGGGAGTACATGGGCTTTAAAATTAGGAGACCAGGGAAGAATGCTTCCAGCTCACCTGGTGCATTGCTCTTCACTTCTTCACTGCACTGTGAGGGTTGGTCAGCTGAATCACTCCGAATGAGAACACTGTTTTAACCTTGGAGAACACCCCACCAAGATTTCACACAACAACCTTTGACTAATATTGCCTTGAGATGTCAGATCTTTCTCTTATTATCACTGTAGAGCAATACTTATTCTATCTAAAGGGAATGACTATTAATAAAGTTTTCTTCTAAATCACACCAGGTGGCTCAGCTCTGGGCCCGGGTGGGGTCGGCCGCCCGAACTCCAAAGCATGGTCACCTTCAACCAAGAGCTGAGGGGTAGGGGCGACTACCCCCAGCCCCCTGTACCCCTCACCCTGCACCACAGTCATTGGGCCTCTGCCATGTGAGAAAACCTCTTTGAATCCCCACTGCCCAGTTTTAGCAAGAAACAGGCACTCAGTAAATCTCTACTGAACAAATGAACGTAAATTTCTGAAGGCAGGATTTGTGAGAAGTTACTTCTCTCTTGTTTTCTCTGATGCGCTGCTATGGTCTCTAAAAACTGCACAGTTTACTGCTTAATCCTGCAGCCTATGGAATGAAAACCACATTCACAGAAAGAGAGATGAAATGAAAAGGCAGAGGGCTATGTACCAGAGGAAGGAACAAGATAAAACCCCAGAAAAACAATTAAATGAAGTGAATATAGGTAACCTTCCAGAAAAAGAATTCAGAATAATGATAGTGAAGATGATCCAGGACCTTTGAAAAAGAATGGAGGCAAAGATCGAGAAGATGCAAGAAATGTTTAACAAAGACCTAGAAGAATCAAAGAAGAAACACCTGAAAGAATTAAAAAACAAACAAACAGAAATAAACAATACAATAACTGAAATAAAAAATACACTAGAAAAATCAATAGCAGAAAAACTGCATCAGAAGAATGGATAATTGAACTGGAAGACAAAATAGTGGAATTCATTGCCACAGAACAGAATAAAGAAAAAAGAATGAGAAGAAATGAAGACAGCCTAAGGGACCCCTGGGACAACATTAAACACACCAACATTGGCATCATGGGGTCCCAGAAGGAGAAGAGAGAGAGAAAGGAACCGAGAATATATTTGAAGAGATTATACTTGAAAACTTCACTAAAACGGGAAAGGAAATAGCCATCCAAGTCCAGGAAGTGCAGAGAGTCCCAGGAAGGATAAACCCAAGGAGAAACACACTGAGACACACAGTAATCAAACTGACAAAAACTAAAGACAAAGAAAAATTATTAAAGGCAACAAGGGAAAAATGACAAATAGCATACAAGGGAGCTCCCATAAGGTTAACAGCTGGTTTCTCAGCAGAAACTCTACCAGCCAGAAGGCAGTGGCACCATGTACTTAAAGTGATGAAAGGGAAGAACCTACAACAAAGATTACTTACCAGCAAGGATCTCATTCAGATTCGACAGAGAAATCAAAAGCTTTACAGACAAGCAAAAGCTAAGAGAATTCAGCACCACCAAACCAGCTCTACAACAAATGCTAGAGGAACTTCTCCGAGTGAGAAACACAGGAGAAGAAAAGGACTTACCAAAAAAACCCCAAAACAATTCAGAAAATGGTCATAGGAACATACATATCAATAATTACCTTAAATGTGAATGGATTAAATGCTCCAACCAAAAGACACAGGCTCACTGAATGGACAGAGAAACAAGACCCATATATATGCTGTCTCCAAGAAACCCACTTCAGACCTAGGGACACATACAGACTGAAAGTGAGGGGATGGAAAAAGATATTGCATGCAAATGGAAATCACAAGAAAGCTGGAGTAGCGATACTTGTATCAGATAAAATAGACCTTAAAATAAAGAATGTTACAAGAGTCAAGGAAGGACACTATGTAATGACCAAGGATCAATCTAAGAAGAAGATATAACAATTATAAATATATATGCATCCAACATAGGAGCACCTCAATACATAAGGCAAACGCTAACAGCTCTAAAAGAGGAAATCGACAGTAATACAATAATAGTGGGGGACTTTAACACCTCACTTACACCAAAGGAAAGATCATCCAGACAAAAAATTAATAAGGAAACACAAGCTTTAAATGATACAATAGACCAGATAGATTTAATTGATATTTATAGGATTCCATCCAAAAACAGCAGATTACACTTTCTTCTCTAGTGCACACAGAACATTCTCCAGGATAGATCACATCTTCGGTCACAAATCAAGCCTTGGTAAACTTAAGAAAACTGAAATCATATCAAGCATCTTTTCCGACAACAATGCTATGAGATCAGAAATCAATTACAGCGAAAAAACGTAAAAAACACAAACACATGGGGGCTAAACAATACATAACTAAATAAACAAGGGATCACTAAAGAAATCAAAGAGGAAAGCAAAAACTACCTAGAGACAAATGACAATGGAAACACAATGATCCAAAACCTATGGGATGCAGCAAAAGCAGTTCTAAGAGGGAGGTTTATAGCAATACAATGTTAGGCCAAGAAACAAGAAAAATCTCAAATAAACAATCTAAACTTACACCTAAAGGAACTACAGAAAGAAGAACAAACAAAACCCAAAGTTACTAAAAGGAAAGAAATCATAAAGTTCAGGGCAGAAATAAATAAAATAGAAACAAAGGAAACAACAGCAAAGACCAATAAAACTAAAAGCTCGTTCTTTGAGAAGAAAAAGAAAATTGATAAACCTTTAGCCAGACTCATCAAGCAAAAGAGGAGGAAGACTCAAATCAATAAAATTAGAAATGAAAAAGGAGAAGTGACAATGGACACTGCAAAGAGACTACTACAAGCAACTCTATGCCAATAAAACGGGCAACCTGGAAGAAATGGACAAGTTTTTAGAAAGGTATAAGCTTCCAAGACTGAACCAGGAAGAAATAGAAAATATGAACAGACCAATCACAAGTAATGACTTTGAAACTGTGATTTAAAATCTTCCAACAAACAAAAGTCCAGGACCAGATGCCTTCACAGGTAGATTCTATCAAACATTTAGAGAAGAGCTAACACCCACCCTTCTCAAACTCTTCCAAAATACTGCAGAGGAAGGGACACTCACAAACTCATTCTACGAGGCCACCATCACCCTGATACCAAAACCAGACAGAGATACTACAAAAAAAGAAAATTACAGACCAATATCACTGATGAATATAGATGCAAAAATCCTCAACAAAATACTAGCAAACAGAATCCAACAACACATTAAAAGGATCATACACCATGATCAAGTGAGATTTATCCCACGGATGCAAGGATTCATCAATATATGCAAATCAATCAATGTAATATGCCATATTAACAAATTGAAGAATATAAACCACATGATCATCTCAATAGATGCAGAAAAAGCTTTTGACAAAATTCAACACCCATTTATGATAAAAACTCTCCAGAAAGTGAACATAGAGGGAACCTACCTCAACATAATATAGGTCATATATGACAAACCCACAGCAAACATCATTCTCAATGGTGAAAAACTGAAAGCATTTCCTCTAAGACCAAGAACACGACAAGGATGTCCACTCACACCACTATTATTCAACATAGTTTTGGAAGTCCTAGCCATGGCAATCAGAGGAGAAAAAGACATAAAAGGAAAACAAATTGGAAAAGAAGAAGTAAAACTGTCACTGTGTGCAGATGACATGATACTATACATAGATAATCCTAAAGATGCCACCAGAAAACTACTAGAGCTGATCAATGAATCTGGTAAAGTTGCAGGATACAAAATTAATGCACAGAAATCTCTTGTATTCCTATACGCTAACAACAAAAGATCAGAAAGAGAAATTAAGGAAACAATCCCATTCACCATTGCAACAAAAAGAATAAAATACCTACGAATAAACCTACCTAAGGAGGTAAAAGACCTGTACTCAGAAAACTATAAGACACTGATGAAAGAAATCAAAGATGACACAAACATGGAGATATCCAAACATGACTATATTACCCAAAGCAATCTACAGATTCATTGCAATCCCTATCAAATTACCAATGACATTTTTTACAGAACTAGAACAAAAAAATCTTAAAATTTGTATGGAGACACAAATGACCCCGAATACCCAAAGCGATCTTGAGGGAAAAAAACAGAGCTGGAGGAATAAGACTCCCTGACTTCAGACTATACTGCAAAGCTACAGTAATCAAGACACTATGGTACTGGCACAAAAACGGAAATATAGATCAATGGAAGAAGATAGAAAGCCCAGAGACAAACCCATGCACTATGGTCAACTAATCTATGACAAAGAAGGCAAGGATATACAATGGAGAAATGACAGTCTCTTCAATAAGTGGTGCTGGGAAAACTGGACAGCTACATGTAAAAGAATGAAATTATAACACTCCCTAACACCATACACAAAAATAAACTCAAAATGGATTAAAGACCTATATGTAAGACCGGACACTATAAAACTTTTAGAGGAAAACACAGGAAGAACACACTTTGACATAAATCACAGCAAGATCTTTTTTGACCCACCTCCTAGAGTAACGGAAATAAAAACAAAAATAAACAAATGGGACCTAATGAAACTTAAAAGCTTTTGCACAGCAAAGGAAACTATAAACAATATGAAAAGACAACCCTCAGAATGGGAGAAAGTATTTGCATACGAATCAACGGACAAAGGATTAATCTCCAAAATATATAAACAGCTCATGCAGCTCAATATGAAAAAACCAACCCAATCAAAAAATGCGCAGAAGACCTAAATAGATATTTCTCCAAAGAAGACATACAGATGGCCAAGAGGCACATGAAAAGGTGCTCAACATCACTAATTATTAGAGAAATGCAAATCAAAAGATACAATGTGGTATCACCCCACACAGGTTAGAATGGCCATCATCAGAAAATCTACAAACGACAAATGCTGGAGAGGGTGTGGAGAAAAGGGAACCCTCTTGCACTGCTGGTGGGCATGTAAGTTGATACAGCCACTATGGAGAACAGTATGGAGGTTCCTTAAAAAACTAAAAATAGAATTACCATATGACCCAGCAATCCCACTACTGGGCATATACCCAGAGAAAACCATAATTCAAAAAGACACATGCACCCCAATGTTCATTGAAGCACTATTTAGAATAGCCAGGTCATGGAAGCAAGCTAAGTGTCCATTGACAGGTGAATGGATAAAGAAGATGTGGTACATATATACAGTGGAATATTACTCAGCCATAAAAGGGAACGAAATTGGGTCATTTGTAGAGACATGGATGGACCCAGAGACTGTCATACAGAGTGAAGTCAGAAAGAGAAAAACAAATATTATATATTAACACATATATGTGGAATCTAGAAAAATGGTACAGAAGAACCAGTTTGCAAGGCAGAAATAGAGACACAGATGTAGAGAACAAACCTATGGACACCAAGGGGGGAAAGTGGGGAGGGGCGTGGTGGTGGTGGGATGAATTGGGAGATTGGGATTGACATGTATACACTGATGTGTATAAAATGGATGACTAATAAGAACCTGCTGTATAAAAAAAATAAAATAAAATAAAATAAATCACACCAGAAGATGCTATCTTATTTAACCAAATACTGTTGATTAAAAGATGGAAATGAATGCTATTATTTCACCAGTCTTCCATCTCCATAAATTAATGCTCTTTTCCCTGTGCTTCATTGATGGGTGGTGATTATGCAAATATTTTTCCTGCAAGAAATTAGACGAAGTAGTCTCACCAATTCTTACAACTTATTATAAATAATGGCAAATTATAATTCGATTTAAAATATTGTCCTCAGCCTAGGTCACCTAAGTTCAAATGTTTTACCCTCTAAATCAACTCTATGAAATCAAATTATATTTGTAAGTACATGATTTTTCTAAAGAAATGAAGCCATTTTGGCATTTCCTTTATTAAGAAAGTGATTTTTGGCCAGTCTATAATTGTATCATTTCAACAGTCATCTTCTTTCTACTACCAGTTCTACTGCCTTCAAGATATAGTCATTTCATCCTGACATCATAAATGAAAATAAACATAAATTTAATTCATTAATTCACATAGTCTGCCTAGTTCACAATAAGGGTGTAAGTATATTAACAGCTTAAAAATCAGATGTCAGCACTGTGAATCTATTTTTTAAAACATCGATGAAAACCAAATGACTCAAAGTAGTTCACAATTAAACCAAAAACTTGCTCCTGCCCTTCTCACAAAGGGGGCATTTAAAAATGCAAAATGGCCAAGACTTTAATTGATCCAAAAGCATTTCTGATTAGCAGTCTTAATAATGTGCTAGCACCAGTTTGTCCCAATTCCCAGGATTTTGCACATGTCAGCATGACTCAAGAGAAAGACTAAACCATGGTCCCAGCAGCCTGATGCAAAAAGCTAGACGGTAAACGGAGTGCCTCCCGGCCCCAGGCCATTCCATCTCACTTGACCCCACTCTACCCAGAGCCGGAAACCCGCTCGGCTGTGCTCGGCAGTGAGGGAATGAAGTGCATCGATTGCTCGCGATTATTAGCTGGAGTGGAATGAGCCTCCTCCTTATTATGCAGATTAGCGGAGCTCCACGTCCCAACATATTGTGCAGATGCGGGCCAGCAGCTGCTCCTACAGATGGCAAGTACACAACTCCATTAGGATGGATCTATTGTCTGCGCCCGGCTTGCGGAGAAGCGGACTCGGCAACGAGGAACCGTTACACGGCGAGATGTAAAGACGCACACTCGCACTTAAAAATCTGCACCCAGGAGACTCTTTACACAGCAGGGCCGACAGCACTCAAATTAGAAATCTACCCTAAATAAGGACTTTCGTATGTCACAATTAAGCTTGTGTATTTTTTAAACCAGATTAACCATTAAAATTGAGTAGCATAATTCTAATTTTGCAATGCCACACTATTAAATATTCAGATTAAAAACAAATCCTAAGAGATTCATTCAGAAATTTGCACGACGTTCAGCTCTTCTGGGACCTTCTGTTTTGCTAGTTCCCTTTCAAAGAACCTTTTAAAGAGCCAAGTTTATTTTCCATAATATCAAAATGTGACACAGAACTGAGTTTCCCCTATTAAAATGTCTGTTTTAGGATAGCTTGTCCTTTCAGGGTTATCGTTTATTCTAAACATCAAAGCAGTTAATGCAAGTTAATCTGGAGTGAAAGTATGTGGATGCAAACCTTTTCTGAATAGATATTATTTAAATCATTAGTAACTAAATAACACTGTTGCATAATTTTGGATGTGGTGTAAAATAATTTGATTACTAATTGAAGCTATTAAGCTGAGTAAAGGATTGGTTTTTATTCCTGTTTTTGTTTTTAGCTAATGTTTGCCTAGATCTTCCTCTAAAGTTTAACCTAAGGAACTAGAACTTTCTGAAGAATGGGAGGGAACTGCCAAAATGTGACAAGTATAATTTTAAACGTCTTATCAAAATAAAGGTACTCCATTAACTACAGTCTTTAAAAGCTTAAAATATTCAAGTTTAAAGGTGTATGCACAATGGAAAGAAAAGTGGCAACCTACGCAATTACTCAGTTTAATAAATGTGGACAGCCAAATAAAATAATTTAAGTTTATGTCCAGAAGAAAACTGTTATAGAGTTAAAACAGCAGGAAGGAAAGAGAAAAAAATGTAAATGGATTGTTCCAGAGCCACGTTTACCAAACTTTTTTGTCTGCCATACACAGAGATATACTGCAACTCAGTACACACATGGGCATCTATGTATGACAAGTCTTACAAAACTTAACCCTCACTTCACATGATACATTCTAATGTTTTCTATTTTATTAAATTCATATTTTCTAATGCTGGTTATGACATTAAGTGTATTTCATGGTGAATTTTATGACCTGCAGTTTGAAAAAATACTACTGTAGAATGTGACCAAGCAGGTAATGTTAAAAAAAAGAAGAGGAAGAGGATGAAGAGGAGAAGAAGAAGAAGAAGAAATACATTGTGTCAATACCAACATCAGCACGAAATGTGAGAAGTAACCTACTCCAAATTGCCAGACCCAGACAGAACTGGCACTTTGTAGGGGAGACTGGGGGCGGGGGCAGGGGAAGACACCAGGCTGGAGAAGGAAGCTGAGCCCATGGCATAAGGGGTCTCAATGTCACGCCAGAGATGAGCCTGAACTTTAACACATCATGAAGAGTTTTAGGCAGAAAGGAGACCAGACAGACTGGACTCAAATTTTCTGTATTATCTAAATAGAGCCCACTTAATTATTTATTACAAAACCTTTAAAATGTATTTGTTGTCCTCTCTGGCAATGGACAGCCTTTGCTGTCAGTCCTCTCCTGTCTGGGCTTTGGTAGGACATCATCAAACCTAAGAGCACTTGACAAATCTGGCTGTCATTTCTGCATCTTCAATCCCAGGCTCAGTACCATCCTCCTTTGCCTACCAAAGACAACGGGTGTTGTTTGACTTCCCTTCCCCTCAAACTGAGGCTGCTTGAATGTAGGCCACTGACTAAAATTTTGACCATTAATTAAGGCAGGTTAAAGATTCTCCCCCAACCACAGTTTCAGGAATTCACAAATGAATTTTAATTGTGTTAACAGAACATTTGCTACTGATCTGCTATTCATAGCAGCTTTTACTGTTGACTTCTACAAATTCTCCTTGGTGCCTCTGCTCAAACTTTTTGTGTCACTCAGCACCCTTCTCACTCCCCATTTCCATTTGTTAAAATCCCTCCCCAACCATGACACTGAATCACATTCATTCTTGTTCTATAGTTGGATGTGAACATATCAGTCTCCCCCATGGATTGCAACCCTTGAGGGAAGGAACCAAGAGTAATTTATCTTTGATCCTACTCACTTCCAAGACAGTAGATAAGACAGTAAATGAGAATAAATGAAATAGCATATGTGAAATCCCTGTGTATAATGCAAATTACTGTGAAAGTGATAGTTCTTATTAGATGATTTCTCCCTCCCTCCCTCCCTCCCTCCCTCCCTCTCTCTCTCTCTCTCTCTCTCTCTCTCTCTCTCTCTCTCTCTCTCTCACACACACACACACACACACACACACACAGAAAAAGAATTCATTATTTTTCCCATGGAGTTGTTTATAGTGTTCACCCCACAAGAGCACTGGGGGTCTTCCCTCCCTAACTCCCTAGATCATTCTCTTCCCCAACAATCTCTTGCTCTTTTTTTACCCTCTGTCTTCATCCCAGGGTCTTGGCCAACAGTCTGCCCATTCAGAGTGGAGGCTCTTACCAAATACAACCTACATGTTTACATTTGGCCCATGGATCGCCTTCATGATTTTGTGTTTATGTGAGTGTGTGAGTGTGTGTGTAATTAGTCAACAGAATAAAAATCAGGGGAAGGCACGTAAAAATTCAGTTTGGGGTTTCTCTTGAAACATGGAATCAGAGCCACCCTTTGCCTGAGGTACACCCTCCCCATTGTCTCCTTGATACTCAGCCAATCACATGTCACTTATCAATACACTTACGCTGCTGTGTTTCTTACTCTAGAGGTATATTTCATTGATTTCACATCTCTACCAAGAGTGGGAAAAAGAAAAACAGACAAAGAAGGCTGCATGAACTTCCTGACAGCAGACCTGCTGCACTCATTTACGTTACTCACTGGGACATGTGACTTTTACATCTCTGATATAGCGCATCTATATCTGTGCATCTGATCAAGGAAGCAGGACCACTACAAGTGACATGAAGTACAGGGTTTGTTATTCAATTGAAGGAACTGGGAAAGAAGTTACAGAAATCTGGTGGTGGACCTGAAACCAACTGCCATAGGTCAGCAGGGCCAACAGTCAGGAAGAAAAGCTGGACACAGAGGAGGAAAGAAAAAAGACAAACTGGAACCTGTGGAGACAAACTAGAACCTCCATCCTATCTCTCATCACCTCTAACCTCAATAAAGCTGGTACCCTTCACTGCTAGTCCCACGACTCAGACAGCTGAAGGAAGAGATCTCATAGGAGCTGTGAACTCAGTCTTAATGCCAATCAGGAGAGCCAGCAGATAGCTCTGCAATAAGTCATGAGCTGCAAGGGAGCCTAGCAACCAACACTGACTTTCAGAGCATAACAACTGCTGCTTCCCTTCTGCCTCCCAAATCTCAGGTAAATTTCTTTGGTGGCCAACCCTGACCCAGAACCATATGGCAAAGGGGATTCTGGGAAATGTAGTTCCACCTTAGCTAAGTGACACAGTACAAAACCATTATCGCACTCACCGGTACAGCTCGGGCATGTCAATTACAGGAGCATGCACAATGAGTAAGTTTTTATTGTACTTCATCTGAAGAAATAAATCTAACCAAATCATAGAAGAGAAAACAAAGATAGCTTAGAGAATGTAAGGATATATCGTAACAATTAAGTTTCACCCCCATAACCCAACATGGCACCTTGCCATAGTAAATGGTTAATGTGTTTTAGTTAATTACATAAGATACTCCTGGTTACCTAGTTAAAAGCCAAATTAAAGATAAGATTTATATTAGGGAGAAGAATAGCAATATCATGAAACATCTTTTGGTCGAGGCTCTTTTGACAAAGTAAATAATGGTGTTTGTATATCAAACATATGTCTAGACCACAAGTTTTCTATTTTAAACATAAAAATGACCTTTCTATAACACATCCTGATCAATAAATACATCTTTAATGAAGCAAATCACTAGCATTAAGAATAGAGATATAAACAAAAAGACAATTAACAAATGTATTTTGGACGTTCACTATTATGAAGTACTTCATCTGTAACAGATATGCATCTATTTTACAAATCTCTTGCAAAGAGATTTGTAAAAAATAGAAAATGAAAAAAAGAAAGATTAGCCAAATTAACCAGGAAAATTAGATCTTCATTCCTTCAAATAACCAAAAAGCTGTAAGAAGTCAAATATACTTTTCTTGATAAGCAATACTGAAAAATAAGTCAAACATAAAACTAAATCAGCTTACATAATGCCATCTAGGAATTTATCTAGATTGGATAAAACAGATTTCTTCAGCCATCCTCACAGTTTTATCAGATCTAACCTCTATAATAAATTCCCTTTTCCATATCACTCACAGTGAGTCAGATTCCCTGATCAAACCCTCACTGATACCTCACAGATGCTTGGTACCAGGGGTCTCAAAGTCAAATGCATCAGAGGACAAACAGAATTCTCCCGTTTACTGGATTAATGCAGCTAACAATAAGAGTCATCCCCAAGCTAGCTACTGATAGGAGATTTCAGGAATAAACTTAATTTTAATCAGTGTAACCGGATGACATGTTCCTAATTTACCTGAGTACACGTTTTCTTTTAGCAAAGGTTAATCAGAAATTCTCTAATATTTTGATGGGTATTAGAAATTAAAACGGCACATTGTATTAGTATGATAGCTCATAAATACTCGAGGTTTTTAAAGAATCACACCCTTTTATGCATCTTTCCAAGATAAATATTATACCCCCTAGTCCTTGAGCTCTACCAGTCCTAGAACAAGATTTCAAAATGAAACCTGTATTTCTTGAACCCTATTTCCTCCAAGTGTTTAAATCTGAAACTTCCCAGAAAACACCCTCTCTCGATCCAGAAGCTGCTGAGAAGGAAGCTCATGTTTTCCCCAGAACCCTGAGGGATTCCATCATCCCCTTTTAGCACATTATGTCAGCAAGTTCATTGTGGTTCAAAGCCACAGGTCAGTCATGAAGTTTAAAATACTCATCCCTTTAGTTAAATTTGAAGAATAACAACCCATCAATGTAATCACGTCTAAACGTCATCTACTCTGAATCCCTAATTATTTATTAAAAGAGCTTGTCCACCAGAACAGTATACCTGTACACCCATATTGAAAATCTACTTCAGATTGCTTTAAAAGTCTGTTCTAGGCCCATCATTAAAGATTCCTAAGCATCATTAATTGACTTTTGAAACTCATTAACAAATATTTACACCCTGGAATAGATCCAATTTTAGAATAAGCTACAGCTGGAGAAGATCACAGTGCAAACAGAAAAACTCTGAATCTCTCAAACTTATGGGTCCTGGATGAGAAATTCAGAAGGACTGAATTCTTCAGCTTAGGAGACCAAAATGATAATAAGTCATTACAGAGCTATTAGTGCCAACTGATGATTATTTAAATGTTGTTAAGTGCACATTCATGATGGATTTATTTCAAATTCAGTTTCATATTTAGGCAAGAAGTGAGATTAAAACACATGTATACTACATGTAGAAATATGCATCTCTGTTTACAAAGTATAGATGAGCAACAATCCTGTGGCATTATTTGGGTATTTTTAGTGCTCACTAATGAACAGCTCACCAACTGCTGTGGCTTTATAGGCAGTAGAGACAAGGGACTTTGGGGTTCCAAATGTCAAATCCTTCTACCTAGCTATTCAGCAGTAACATCAGGCACATGAATGGAGATGTTCATTCAGAATTTTTGTGTGTGAAATAACAAGAAAAACTGAAAATCCTATTAAGATATTCTCTCCTACCCCTCCTTTCTACACACACACACACACACACACACACACACACACACAAATATACACACACACACACACACAAACATACACACAGACACACACACACACAATGCATGACCCTCAGGCAGTACGCCCTCCAAAACTGAATGCTGACATCAGGCATGACTTGGTGGCCACTTGAGGGAGGCAGGTGCTCAGCTTCTTTCATCTTTGCTCTGTGACAGTTTCTATGTCACATACGCCGTCATCAGCCTGACACATGTATGCCATCCCCCTTAATAACCTAGAGAGGTCTTGGGTCAGAGGTTCCCCTCAAATGACTGACAGCTAGGGAGGCACCATACCTGCAATAGAGCTGTCAGCTGGGTGAGAAGACAGGGCCCGCAGGGAATTCCTTTCTCTCCCAACAAGGAACCTTCACTCAGCATGACCTGCCTTGGAGAAAGCTTTGAACAAGGTCCTTTCTTTTCCACTTCAAATCCTGCCTTGAAACAAGCTTTCTCTGCCACTTGCAATTACTGTAAATCAATTTCCAAACAGAAATCACTATGCAAAATATGCATTTACCCAAGATAGGTAAAGAGATGACAAGTGACCCTGACTCCTGTCAGGTGGGATCTCCTCTTTCTTCTCCCACAAAACTCCAAGAAATTACAAGATGACTCAAACACACAGAATTATGAGACTGGAGATGACCTCAGGAGATTATCTAGCCCCGCCTTCAGGCATTGCCCACAACCTAAATGCCTCTTGCTCTTTCAGTATATTGAGCTGTTACTGCTGTTGTTTTAATAAAACCAAAATGCCAATGTAATCATTTTCAATGAGAAATACAATTAGCAAAGGAACCAGAGACTTCAATTCCAATCATCAACCCATTCTCTCTGTGTAACCCCCATTTAACTCTTAATATTATGTACTTTGAGATACGGTGCAATCTGGTGTCCATCGTTCCTTATCAGAAAATCTCTCTATTATATAGCACGTTAGACTTGGAAAGCCCTGTGAATTATCTGTTCTTTCTTTCTCCCAGCCCCCTTCTCAGGCGACTCATCTAAATTCCTCATTTCCAGATGAAATTATTAAGTGGTATGTGGACTGGTGTGGGCCCCTACAGAGATCATGCGTGAGGCTAGGATAAAGCTCTGCCTTGATTGAGACATCTTGAATCTCATCATTCTAAAAGGAACAGCAATCTGCTACCAGAAGAGAAGGACAATCTACAGTAGCAAAGATCACAAACCATCATGGCGGAAGAGCCTTTCTACACAAGCAGATTAAAGATTGATGGGCATTGCAGGAAGGTTCCATAGAAATAGCCAGCTTTGTCACAGTGAAGCTGACTGGCTGCCATGGTGGTGAGAGTCAACGGGCAAGAGGACTTGCTGAAAATAAACAGTGGGAAATCTTTCCTCAGTGTCTGCCTGGAGCTGGTGTAGAGAAGGGAAGAGATACAGATAAGCCTTGTTATGCTATGTGAAAAAAGCCAGGCACACAGTGCCACATATTGTCTGATTCCATTTATAGGAAATATTCAGAACAGGCAAATTCATAGGGACAGATAGCAGGTTAGTAGTTGCCAGGGGGTCGGAGCAGGAGGAGGGGGAGTGACTGCTCACTGGGTAAGGGGTTTCCTTTGGGGATGATCAAAATGTTCTGGAACTAGATAGTGGTGATGGCTGTACAACATTATGAATGTACTAAACGTCACTAACAGTAAATTTTATGTTATATGTGGGGGTTTTTTGTTTTTTTTGCGGTACACGGGCCTCTCACTGCTGCGGCCGCTCCCGTTGCGGAGCACAGGCTCCAGATGCGCAGGCTCAGCGGCCATGGCTCACGGGCCCAGCCGCTCCGCGGCACGTGGGATCTTCCCGGACCGGGGCACGAAGCCGTGTCCCCTGCATCGGCAGGCGGACTCTCAACCACTGCGCCACCAGGGAAGCCCTGTTATATGTGTTTTAATGCACCTTTTTGAAAGAGGCTATGCCTATGGCCTTTAGGAGAAGGAAAATTTCCTCCAGTGCCTGTGGTCCTCCCATGAAGCCAGAACTGGGGAGCAGATGACAGACCAGAAGGGAGAAGAGAAGAGAAACCCCCAAGAGGGAGAGGGAGGGTAAGGCAGATATTCCCTCTTCCAGGATCACACCAGGCAGAAGGGTCTTCATATGTACTTGTTGTAACCAGCACTTTCTCACATATGCTCCAAGACCTGAACTAGAACCTAGCTCATCCTTCTAGCTATGTGACTCTTGACAAGACATATCACCAAACATTCCTGGAGTGCCCAGCACACCCGGGATTGTGTCACGAGCCCTATATGCTTCATCTCCTTCCATGCCCATAGCCTATGAGGCAATGGCTGGTAGCTCCCCTAATGGACAGATGAGGAACCTGAGATTTAAAAGGGTTTTTATTAAGTTGCCCCAAATCATACAGGCAGTAAGAACACAGTTAACGATTCTTAGGCTTTACTTTCCCAATTTCTAAAATGGGGAGAATAATAACTGCTTTGCAAGATTATCACAAGGATTAAAGATGAATCATGGAATGTCACTAACACCAGGAATTAGGCAAAGTGTGTCATACATGTTTTCTCAGATACCTACAAACAGATATGGAGTAGGTATCATGGGCCCCATCTTACTGATGAGAAAACGGAAGCCCAGGACCATGTAGCTGGTGAGTGGCTGATCTGGGATTTAAACACAGGCCTGCAGGACTGCAAAACCATGGCTCTTGACTAATATGTTACTGATATGTTACTTCCCATGAGGAGGACTCCTAGCCCCTCATTACCAGTCATGGCTATGTTAGGCATGGATAGAAATGTGCTCAATAAATGTCAATATCTACCCAAGGACTAATATTTGCCAAAGAGAAAAAAATAGAATAAAGCAGTCTAGGACTAGCCCTAGGCAGAACAGAAAGCAGGAAATTCTTCTGGAATAGTAGGTTCTACACATTCCAGCACATCACCAAAAGCAGACACTGATGCATCAGACCCGTAGGTGCCAATCAGAGTTAGGGCCTTCTCCCTTGTAGACAGACACTCTGACACCCATTTAGGTCTAAGACTTCAGCTTTCCAGACCTCTTAAGGATATTTTTCCAGGTGGTCCTGGCGTCAGCAAGGTAGAGAGAGAACTTGCATTCATAGGCCATGGTGGCGCTCTTGGTAAAACAAAAGCACTAAAGGCATAATTGGCCACAGGTGGAATTGGGCTCTTAAAAACTGCAAAGATCAACCTTAGTAACAAATACATAAAAGAAACCTCAAAGACTCAGTTTACTAGTCTCTTATCCAGCTCTGAATAGAAATTTCAGGATTTCTCACCATATTCACTGTTTAGTCAACATACCAACAACAACTTATCTGCAAACACTGCTATGAGAAAAACATTTGTGATTACATGTCACCTTAAGAGGCTGGAATTAATTATTAGCTTTACTTAACTGAAAGTTATATAACTCTACAGGTATTTGGATACTGACAGATAACTGATGGATGTACTAACACATCTCATGGATTCTAAGATGCACATTCTTTTTTGCACATTTTAACGTCTCTGAAATCTACATCCAGATGTGTTCTACTATCACTATCAGCTAGGCTGCAGTCCCGGCAGGGTTGTCATGTTCTGCTCAGCTGAGAACATTAAAAGCATCAGCATCAAAACTTGCAGAATGAATGTTATTGACATGGAAGAAAATCCCAGAGTTAAGAGTGGAACACTTTTTAAAGAAATGCTGTATCACGAATGCGCTTGACGACCCAGAAGAAAGTATTAGAAAGCACTGTGTCATAATTTACTTGGCAGCATTTTTTTCTTTCTTTGTGACAGATAAAATACGCATACTTCTTATAATCAGTAACATCTTAGATTTGATGGAATATGGTCTAAGGAGAAAATATACCACAATGCAGTGAGTTTATAGGAATAAAAGAACCAAACCCCTAATAATTAAAAGAAAATAAATCTAATTTCCTTTCACTCTAGGAATATTAAAGTTTAAAATATCACAGCAACATTTATGTATAATATACACTCTACCTGAAAAAGGTCATATCTGAAAAAGATACTATGACGTGAACCATTTTGCTGTTGCTTCTTAAACTTCGTTTGAAACATAGTATCTAGTATATTTTCAATACAAAGGAATTGAAGAAATTCTTAAAATCCTCAAAAAAAGGAAAATAATTTATATTACAAAGTGTTAAGCACTTAAACTTATGTTAAATAGAAACTTGCTAATAAGCCTTAGTTTCTTCATTTGTAAAACGGGTATTTAACTAAGCAGCTACTTCATGGGGTTGTTATGAGAATTACGTGGCTGACACATAGAAAATGTTTAGTAAAGAGATCCACATGGTAGGAGATAAATAATTGTGAACATACTATTCTGATCATTATATTTGTGATTCTTTTACATCCTGGCCCAGGATTCAACAAATATTTTTGTTAAGTAAAAGGGTAAAAAATGAAAAACTAAAGTGTTGTATTTCCATCATTTTAGAAGATTCTATTCCCAGAAA
The DNA here is from genome assembly GCF_949774975.1 of Lagenorhynchus albirostris. Classification (NCBI taxonomy): domain Eukaryota; kingdom Metazoa; phylum Chordata; class Mammalia; order Artiodactyla; family Delphinidae; genus Lagenorhynchus; species Lagenorhynchus albirostris. Next base: position 57,132,512 of record NC_083100.1, on the reverse strand, counting down.
TGAATTATTTGAAATGTTATTTTTAAGCTTACATAATAGTTTCCTCACAGACGCAAAACCAGATGATTTTCTAAGTATTTCTGCAGGAATGAGGATGAAAAAGTAAGTCCATTTTCTTTGACACTTTGGTACTAAAAAGGATTAATGGCTCAGCGCAATCAGGGAAAAGATGCGGCCTGAAGAGAATTTCTTAGTATTGGGGTAGGGGGTAAGAAGAGGAGGAGGGAGAAAACTTCAGTTGGTTATAATCCACAATTCAATTTCAACCTTCGAAGAGGTAGATTCTGTGCCCTTACACACACACACACAGACACACACACACACTTTTTTTTTTTTTTAAGATCTTGAAAATCCTTAGTCAAATGGGTCTTAAATGTCAGTCCTCTGGTGGGGAAGGAAAAGGGCACCACACACAGATCCTTGCCCGGTTTGGTTCAAGCAAGGTGTATAAGAAAAGAGCTCAAAATAAAACAGGGGATAATGAATTATAATGCAATCTTCTCAAAAAACAAAACAGAACAAAACTCTGTGCTTGACATTAAAATGTGAAACATCTCAAGGTGGTTGTAGAATTTTATAACCAAGTTTTTAAAAATCCTAAAAATAAAGTATATTTGATAACATGCTATTTCATAAACATCATATATTTATACAGTGGGAGCACACATATTCCACATTTACATTTCAAGTGTGCATTTAAAAAAATACCTACCAGACACTAAATCACAGATAGAAACCCATAGCCTCCTAGGCAGGCAGCAAGGTCAGGCGAAGGGCGCTGGGAGGGAAGTCGGGAGACCTGTGTCTCCTTCCAGCCATGCCCCGAACCAGCTGGGTGACCATAATGAGTCCCTTGCCCTTTCTGGATTTCCATTTCTCAATTTGGACTTAAGAATCTCTAAGTACTTTCCAATTCTTCGACTATCATGTGGATTTTGCCCATGGTGACCTAAATGTCAATAACAAGTGTAGGGAATAGGATTTACAATTCCTATCATTGCATTGTCTTAACTGCTACTGCATCTCACTTCTTTTTATGTTTCAAAACAAACTGTCAGCCTTTCATCATTGCACGAGCCCAAACACACACACTTCAAGGAAAGGATAACAAAGAATCATGCTGTGAGAATTATATACAGCGTTTTGTGTGACGTGTTGGACAGCCATATTTCGGTGCTAATTATGAAACAGCAAACAGAAGGCTGCGTCCCTCCCTGAGTGTTCTGGGCCCGCATTGCACTTCCCTCTAAGGTCAGTGTGGCTTCCATGCAAACCCCTTCTCCTCTACCCTCTGCTGGCCAGAGGACAGTGACCCCCTTAAGCTCCTCAAGAGCACAACTCCAAAGAAAAGGTGCGATTTAATTCTTCGCCTGAAAACACAGCCCATTTGGAAGGACACCAGTCACTAGGGTATTGTTAGTGCCTTGAAATGGCCAAGAGGGATTGCTGACTCCGCGAATCTCACTCTAAAGGCAGGAATTCTATTTGAATTACTAACATAACAGATGTTTGCTCAGATCCACCATGCAGTCTGCATACACAGTTATGCTAATTTGGCAGCACTCCTCTTCCAGTTAGCTCCGAGCCATTAGAGCACGCAGCTAGTAGGTCCTTCTGTCTAACTAATAATTGCCTATTATTGATATTAATTAACATTTTTTGCACCTTTCCTCGGTTTTGACCTAGTATCTGTTGGTAGTCTAATCACCGTGGCCTATTAAAAGTCAAAATACAGGGGCCTATAGTAGTCACGAGCCATTTATCAAATGGCAAACAAGGCCAATTAAACAGGCAGCCAGACAGTTGTCTTGATTTGCCGCTGACTGTTTCTTGATCACCATTATAAATTGCTAATAGGGCAGAAAGCGCTAAGCGGGGAGCATCTGTGGGGGGCTGGTTATTGCTCACTCCCTGCCTGGTGACAGGTGAGAGAGAGGCTAGTGATGGTCTTATTGATGTGAACTGCCCATCAGTTGGTAGTTATTGTTAAAGTTCATGATGCTACAGCTGATCCCGTCCTGCTGAGAGTCAATCAAATTAATTAGAGCTAGAAATTCTTCTTTATTATTTTAGAGCACAGGTACAGAAAGAAGTCCTGTAATTTGGATCCAAAGGCAATGAAGAAAAAAAATCTCCATGTAGTACAGTGTGGGAAAAAAAAATCAGATATTGCTTCTTCCATTATTTATAATAAGGGCTGTGGCTAAAGGTTTTTATAGGCACAGATCAAGAGATCATAATAGAAGCATATTGACAGATTTTTTTCTGCAATACTCCAAGGAACTGGCTGTAGCAGGAAAATATATCAAAACCTTATCATCAGAGCTGAGATCTTCTGTGAAAAATCAATAAAGAGTTATACATGGTTTGAGTTTAAACAGTTCTCTGTAGTCATTTAAACATAGTGCATCTGTACAGCTTTTTACCTCTGGAGACCAAGGTAACCTAGCAACCAGAGCGCTTAAACCGATTAACTACAAATGAAGTACTGTACGCCTATCAAAGCAATTGTTCATCGTTGCCTTTGTTGCAGAGACTAAGCTAATTGAACATGATACAGTATGAAGATAATTAACACCCATGAGTTTGTTAATTGCCTGTTAGCATTACAACACAGTCTCTTGGTTTCTTTTTAACTGTCTCCTTTGTAACCTCTTACTTCCCTTAAAATGGTGCAGGACCTGTTTAACTGGCAATGATATATTGGAGTTTATTAACCCTTTTTTAATTAAAAAAAAAAAGCTCTGTCTTAACGAAGCATATTGCATGCATTTGTTAAATGCAAGCTCTCACTTTGTCTATTTTCCCAAGACTAGGAATTTGCTTTACAGATACTGTACAAACTATGTTTATTTTTTGCGCTAATTTATTTCAAGCAATTTAGCCATTACAAATGCTCTCCAAAAAAATGGCATTAGTGGTTCCCTTTATTACTCAGCTGCTCTGCTTTGGAGAGTGAGCGATAAATGTCTTTGAGGGTTGGAATATTAATTGAAGGCAGCATCTGGTCAGCAGCTGACCGGCTCCGGTTGTCCTGCTCCAACCGAGCAAGCAAGAAAGCAGCTTTGCTGGTTCTATTCGCCAGGCTCTCGGTTTGCTCGCGGCCGTGGACTAAGAACCCCCATTTTATCTCTGCTGGATCACCACGTGGATGCCAGAAAATCAATTGGGCAGGAAAATCTGTTAATCTAAAGTGATTTCAATCTAATGAATCATTTAAAATAAAAATTTCAATCATTACCTTTTTGCAAAAGCACTTTTTTCCCTCAAGTCTATGTGCACGTGTCATGACAATACCTCGAAATGACCTATCACAAGAGTAATTCAAAGTCAATAGAATTGTCTAGCAAGGAACAATTTGATTTTTGAAGAAAAAAAAATAGGGCAGCTGATTACAAGCTTAAGAGGAAATGGAAACCCCCGATGCTATGTGACCAGAAACAATTAACACACTCAGGCCCAAGATACACATCCGACACTCAAGATGGACTTTTCTCCCCTTGAGAAGGAACACCTTGGCTGTGTCACAATTGTTTAATTCGGATTTTCCTGGATGATCCTCTGTGTTTTTCATTACTGTGTCGTGGTTAATAACCGCTGGTAAGTCGGTCCCAGGAGGGCCACTTCTAGTGCCCAATTACAAGTTCTATCATCAATCATAAGTGTTATTTGTTCAACGAAATGAATTGCTAATTAATAACTGATGAGCATTATGGCCTTGAAGACTATAACACTATTAATTATGGTTGGCATGAAAGGGGTCTACCTGGCACATTTTCACCACAATTAGCCTCAGAAGCTTGCAGGGAATATGTCTATGAAGATAACTACAGAAAAGCCTGGCTTTCCTCCCTCTCCTGCGTAAGGACTGACAAACACGGCACTGTCTCTGGTAAGGATTCCACCAAACCAACTCCAGCATCCCAACAATGGTTTTCTATGCACCATGACTTGTATGAGAAACTTGACGTGGCAAACAGAAAAAAAACCCCATAGAGGCTGAAGGCACAGAACATGTCCCCACGCGCCCCCCCCGCCCCCAGGCTCCTGCTGAAAATGCTACAGAGGGTAGTGCAGCCACAGTGTGGTAACTGGAATGTGGCTGCTGGCTTAGTTTTAGACTTGGTTGTTGCCCAGTTCGTGTTCTGAGTGCTGGGTGCACGCACACAGCAGCTTAATCACTTTAGCAGGCAGCTGCTGGGCCGGGGCTGCTCACATTTACTCGCAGTCGGGAGGGAATACATCATCGTTCACCTTGACGACCTTCTGATCAGAGACTTAAAGAGGAGAAGCTAAGAAATTCCCTCTTGCCCACCGCTGGGGAAGGAAAAAACAGTCGCTTTGAAGAATAAACATACAAAAATCATAATAATGCCGTGAAACTCTGTGAAAGCAGAACAAACCTACTCCCCCCATGCTCTGTGAATCTATCTCGTTTTTTGCACCCAGAGCCCGAGGGTGCGAACAAACGGGAGAGCGATAAAGCATTGCGAAGACTTTCAAAAGTTATATGACTAGTAGAAAAGAGCAACTTTTATTTTTCTCCTGACTGGGTGTACAGCCTCCAGAAGGTAAAGAGCTCGTTAAATAGTTACCTGGATAATGATGTAGTTTGGACCATCATTTCAGATCTAGTGCTACATGGATTCTGGAGAAGAAGCTATCTGCACGGATCAAATTAACTGGAGAATTGGAAAAGTGTCCTCTTTGTGCTGGGTAATCAGAACAGCAACTCTTTCTTATTACTGCAGTTAAAAATTTGTGGGTTCAAAGTATGCAAATATCTTCCCTCACCATTCTGCCAAACTGCCCAGAACGCACCCCCTTTTCATAGGCAGTTACACGTGTCCTGAGACAGAAAAAAGGAGAAGAAGAAAACAGATGCACCTACCTCCAGATGGCACAATGATTGGTGTACGTTATCTTTAGCTTTACAAAATCAAGAGTTAGGAAGGTTGGTAAAGTGAAGGAATGTTTGCAAAACAGCCTGATTAGGCAAAACATTCCTCCTCCTTGGACCACGTTTCTCTGTCTATAGAGGTACAGTCACGGGAGTGCGCACGGTCGATAAGGGCTTGCTGGCAGGCAGTCAGGCTGGTAAAGTGTTTGGGGTGGCAAATATGACCATGTCTACAATGGCCGGGACAGAAGAGCATGGAGAGGCCAGTAGGTTGACAGTGATTCGTGGAAATGGCAGTGAAAACCTTCACAAGGATGGGAGAGAACAAGGAGGTGGGGAGAGTTCAGTGCGGGTGGGAAAGAAAGAATGGAGGGTGTAGGCAAGGAACCTTGAATCTAAATCTGGCTCCACCACTGTCTACATTCAGGAGCTTGAACGAATCATTTAATCTAGCTGAGCCTCAGCTTCCACATTTGTAAAACAGGAGTACTGATACTTATCCTGCTTATCTTACAGATTTGTAGGGAGGATCCAATGAATAATGTGTTTGTGGCTTTAGTTTTGAAAGCACTTTGAAAAGTATAGACAGTTATCTAGAGATTAAGATTCCTAATAATTATATTTGTTTGCTCCTTGCCCATTCCAACCCAGTTACATCAAACAAACGGGCCAGGCAGGCTCCAAAGGCCATGGAAGGGAGCACGTCCACCAGACCCTAAATTTCAGAACTAAAGAGTGAGTGGACACTGAGAAGCCACTGAAGCCTGTGTGAGGAGGAATTTTGTTTTCTTATATTAAAAATCAGGCAAAGAGACCTGAGCCACTAATAGGCATTGCTAGTGAGCATACCTGAGGCTACTCCTATAGCGAACTCAAACTTGAATGTGCATCATAATCATGGGGGGAAACGAACAATGCTGAAAGTCTGCGTAGGTCTGGAGTGGGCCCTCAAACCTGCATTTTTATGGAGGAGCTCAGGTACCTCTGAGGCAGGTGTGTCCGCAACTACCAGGTGAGAGACGCAGCTGTCACTCATGCGAGCAGAGTTCACCCCATCACCCACTGTCATCACTTCCCCAGGGTGGTTGTGACCATACTTGAAGCAGGCGATGTCTTCCCGAGAGTCAAGGGAATCGAGAAGGAGCCTTAACCTTAGTTTTCAGTAAGACCAGGCTTGATTCAGACATTTTTTTCTCCCAGACAACACTGGAAACAGCACTTTAAAAATATTCTTCACGGCACTTATCAGGGAAATAGAGACAGACCGTGCTCCTGAAACCCCTGGGGAAGAGGAATTAAAGAACCTAAACCAACTTTACAAATATGTAGAGATACGCATTCCTATTCCTCCGGTAGGAAAACAGTCCTGTCTCCTTACTCCTCCAAACACTTGAGATTAACTTTCTGTACGTCACCTCTCATTTCTCTCAAAAAAAATGGACGATGGACGAAGGATGCGTGGTAACACCAGAAATTTTCCTTTTTGAAATGTGACCACTTAGGGTTGTCAACCTCAAGGTCATTCTTAATACGTTATGGATTCTCAGCTCCACCCAGCTCACTCTGGAGGCGTGCTCTTGGCTGAGGGAAGGCCTCCCAAATCAAACACACGTTAACATCAAGTCTATTCCTTCACAATCAGCAACTGTAACCTTCTTACACTATAAACTTCTTCAAAACTAGCCCTTGAATCCAAACAATGCCCCTTGGAGGGAGAACACCCAGAAGGACAACTGCGTACGCGACCTAGAGTCAACATGGAAGGCTCCACACACCCAGAGTGCACTTCTCTCCTGGTGGCCTCACAGCAAGGGAGGTAGGGAGCCACTCCAGGAACAGGTTTCGATTCAGGCAGCCTGGAACAAGGCACTGATGAGCCACTGCTTCCTTGTGATGGATCCTTTTCTTGTTGTTTGCTTAATAAAAACCCTAGACTGTTTGTAAGGGGGAAATACTGCTTTCTCATTAAATAAAACCTTTCACTTGATATTTTATACACTGGTATTCCTCCAAACTGTGTTCCATGGAATATGAGCTGTTAAGAGATGTTTAAAACAAGGCTCTTCTAAGGACACGAGTGTGGAAAATAGTGTAGGACTTCCCAAGGTTTTCATAATGTTGATACGCTTTGCAGCTCTCCAAGAGAGCGTGCACAAACCAGCACTTCCCAAATCTATTTGGTCACAGAACTTGTTGAGGACATCTGATCAGGGAAAATATCTAATTCAGTGAACCACAACTGTGGAAACTCTGCCTTATAGGAAATATGCATGAATTGTCTCACGCAATCTTTCTGCAGTCCCGCTGAAACAGAAATTATCACCATTATTATTTTACTGAAGTGAAACTTTCACCTCCAGCGGCCTGGATATGAAAGCTCAGTGAATCCCAAGCAAGTTAAGCAAAAATAAATCCTCCTTCAGACACACTATGGTGAAACTATAAAACATCAAAGACAAAAAGAAGATCTGAAAAGCAGGCAGACAGAAGAGACAGATTACCTTCAAATGAGTGACAGCTAAATTTGCAAGAGCCGCAATGGAAGTCAGGAAATAGTAGAATAATATCACCAATGAGCTGCAAGAAAATAACTGTCAACCTGGAATTCCATACTCATTAAAATTATCTTTCAGAACAAAGCAAAATGAAGACTTTCACTCAACGGGCTCTGTCTAAAGGAATTTAAAGGACGTAATTCAGGCAGAAGGAAATTGATCCCAGACACAAAAAGAAATTATTAGCAAATAAAATGGAAAATACGTAAGTCTAAACGAACACTGGCCCATGGGATTCCCTGGGAACTGACTGTGAATCTGAGATTTGCACACAGGAAGATTATGAGAGAGTTATCTAGGAGGCAACGTCTGCTGGGGAGTAAAAGAAGTGAAACTGGCAGAGAAAGAAGTTGAATTGTGATGTAGTCACAACAAAACATTATCTGATCCCACAGAGAGCTCTGGAGCTGGGATGGCCACCAGTGTAGTCTCACCTTTCAGGAAGGGGACCTTTATCCTGCCACATACACACAATAACCAGGCTTGGATATGAGCTGCCACCAGGGAGGGGACATGACTTTGGGCCAGGTCATTCTCTTCTGCTGAGAACAGTTCCCAGTGAGGGACTCAGTTGGGAGTCATAAGCCACCAACTCTCCCAGCATCTGGCAGAAGGAGTGTCTTAGTCCTGAAGGGGAACTGAGGCAGCGCACACATTGCCCACTACAACACTCAAAACAAAAATGGTAGAAATAAAATACATGATAAAATAGCATATAAATCAAGAAAGATGATGGTAGTTAAAATATTCTAAGGTCCTAGTATTGTTTAGGACAAGAATAAAGTTCTTGATTAACTTTAGACTTTGCTAAGACTGAATTTTTTTTTTAAGAAACAGCTATTTACTGATTACAAGAGATGCACTGAAACATAAGGCTTTGAAAGAGTAAAAGCAAAAAAGATGAACAAAGGTATACAAGGCAAATAGGCCAACCAACAACAAAAAGCTTGGGTACCTCTATTCATATCAGAGAAAACAGGTTTGAAGGCAAATAGAAATGTTAGAGATAAAGGATGCACTACAAAATGATAAGTGTAGTTCACCAGGGAGGTATAATGACTCTAAACTTGAACACACTCACGAGCCTCAAAATGTATGAAGCCAAGATTGTCAGAACCACAAAGAAGTACAACCAGATACATAAACCATAAATCAAGCACAAAAGGTCAGTCAGGATATGAAAGATGTGAAACTAAAGGCTCCTGGAGGTGTGACTGGTGACAGAAGTGGAATTTAAGACCCGTGTATCTTCTCTACTCCAGAGCACTTCCCACTGTCTCCTCCAGATAAGAAACTGAAAGAATCAAGGGACAGGAAGATATACAACAACTGATATCAGACTCTGATTGTAGAATGTATCTTTTTGGTGGGAAGAACATTTTCCTATTTCTCTCACTGAAATCTAACATTAAGAGTGTTGAAAGTTACACTACTACCTACAAGAGCAAAAATGGTATGGTTTTTCAGACACCAATCAAGTGACTAACACATCCGTTGTTCCTGATTCGTTGTTCTTCTTCACTGTTAGGTGTAGATGGCAGGAAAAAACATATATATTTCTTTGCTGCTCAGGACCAGTGACCATATTGATCTTCACAAAGAAAACTTCTGCTTAATCTAAATTGTCTGGGAAAAGTGACTTAATCATAACACAAAGTCTTATCTGAAAATAGGTGTGATGCCTCCTTCCTCAGCCCCTCTTCCGATTTTCAAGCTACATTGTACCTTGGGAATAAGACAGATCTGCTATGAAGTTAGATAAGCTATAATCAATATCACCAGAAAATTGCAAAAGCCTTTGCCCAGAATATAAGGATTTTGCCTCTTTTCTTCTCAGTAGAAGTCATGGATAATGTCACTTAGAGAAAAATGTTCCAGTGCAGTGACCATTTTTCTGCTTTAACAGGCTTCATCTTCTAGTAAATATACACCAAGCCAAGCCTGGCAAATGAAATGCTTATCAGGGGATGATCCCTCCCAGCCAAAGTTCCCATGAGGACAGACAGCTGAGCCCCAGAAATATCCTTCCTGGGAGATCCAGCTGGAGGCACCAGGCAGTCGGCCCAGAGAACACAAGTCAGCCTGGGCCCTGTGGCCCAACCGGCAGCCCAGCAGCCGAGCCTTGGTTGGGAGGCTGGTGTGCAAGAATTGCCCCTAACTCTCTGGGATTTTTGCCTATGTGGGGTCATTGATTACTCTGGAAATACTATGTTCTCCCACTCCTTAGGGAAAATAAAAAACCCAAAACATATACTAACAGATACACTAACTTTTGCTCATCAATCCAGAAGGTCTGGCCCCAGTTAAACACCACTGCTCCAGCCTTAGCTTCTCTTAGAACTTCTACACAAACAGTGCACTTTGTAGAGAGAAAGCAAGTGCTTGAGAGCATGGGTTCTGAGGTCAGGCTTTCAGTTTGAACTCTGGCCTCACAGCTGACCTTAGGCAAGCACCTTAACCTGACTGTCCCAGTTTCCTTGTCTGTAACATAGGGAAAGTAATAGTACCTGTTTCATAAGGATGTTGTTAGGATTGAGTGAGCTCACTCGTGCAAAGGGTTTAGGTGAGTTCCTGGCACAAATCAACATTTGTGATTGTCACTGTTCATTTCATTGCTAGTCCCTTTTGAAGGTCCCTTGGTATCTTTTCTCAACCAGACCAGCCCTTGGTCTAGGCTGGACTCTCTCTTCATTCAGGAGACATCTGGCTCTGAATGACATCTTACCTTCATTTTCTACCTGGCCATTTTTGCTTGTGCAACAACTCATTCTGGGCAGATGCAGAGCTAGTATAACCCCTTACTTTACCAAATTTAGGAAAACTCTCAAGGTCTTCTTTAACTAATTTAGTCTTTTCCTGGGGTTTGGGGTTCCTGTATGAAATTGGTGTTTTCACCTTACCCCACCCAAACTCAGTGTCTGTGGGAGTTACAGTGTGTCGCTCTGGGTCCCTGACTCACTGCTTCTTAATCTGCTCCATCTCCTTTCTCCCATGCGGGGCTGGTTGTCTTATCAGCTGGTCTCCTCAGAGCTCATCGGCCTGCATTTCCCTCTTTCCTAGACAAAACCCCATCTGTGTCACTGGACAGATCCAACAGGCATCCGTAAGCCAGGGCTGTAGGCCCCAGACCCGGAGAACATAATGTGGCATTTTAGCCCCTTGACAACTGGCACCAGCCCACTCTGGCTGAGTCAGGAAGGAAATAAATGTTGACCTTAGAATGCCCCTACCTCCCCACTGATCCCTGCCCTTCATCTCAGGCCTTCATCCAAATCTACCCTGGGTGTTGCTGTGGTCGCTCCTCCTCAGGAACAAACTCAGGAAAACTGAGAAGTTGCCTCTCCTGATGGCTTAGCATTTTAGAGAAAAATTTAGAGAAAAGAGCCAAAGACAAGAATAGCCTGACGGAGGCTGTTGAGACTTCAGGCTCTCTCTGGGGTGGGATGGGGCGGGGGAGACACCTCCCACAGCCGCCGCACTACCTGGCTGCCCACCCCACCCTCCACCAGGCCATCTCTGGCCACAGACCCACACATTTCTAGGCACACGGTTGATTCTAAACACATATCTGTTGAATTAATTAGCCTTTATTGTAAATAATGTAAAAATATCCAAATAATGGTTCAGTTATGCCCTAGGCACAGTTGAGCCATACCTAGATGCAAAGCCTTTGTATAAGGATGAAGAGAACTAATTGGTGTGGGAGGCCCTATCCTGTACCAGATGGTTCACTTGTGTTACTTCACTTCCTCTTTCCTACAATTCTGTATGGACTGTACTACCATTATTATTCTGAGTTCACAGCAGACAGAGACTCTCCAGGAGCTTAAATAACTTAGAAAGGCATGATGGAGTAAAAACGTAATTATTTTCCAACACCCATTTTAGCTTCAAACCTTTTTCCAATAAATTGGTGATTATCAAACAGATGACAGTAGAATTCTTCCCAAAAGAGGGATTGGGGGCCCATAGCCACCCCAACTGTTCAGGCTTCAGCCCTCATCTACCTCCCCCTGCAGAACCTCTCACCCTGAAAAACACATCCGGAATCCCAGCTGCCTTGGAATCCCAGCTCTGTCGCCCACAAGCCACGAGGACATAACATGTCCTCGTCTCTGCTTTCTGTTTGTCCACCTGCAACAGGACCAGGCGTTGTGACGACTGCCTGACCTGAGGTGGGCTCAGCAAATGGCAGCCATGTGACCTGCTCATGTTCACACAATGAGCAAGCAGTAAAGGCCAGATTGAGCCCCAGGCCCACGATGTCAGAGTCCACTGGCAGCTCCAGCTAGAACATAGAGAAAGGGCTCAGGGCCCAAAGGCAAGCCAGTTTAGGAACAAATCTGGAATGCTAACAAGAAAGAACAAACACTGGCAAAGCATAAATTTGGCAAAGGAGAGCACTGGCCCCAGCCAACACTTACACAGACTGTTGAAATTCCCCAGCATTGAACTCAACTGTCTACAGGGGAATCAGTTCAGTGTAGACAAGGCTGATGGGAAAACAAATGTGGCAAACACATCTGACTGGTGAAGCAATGTTTAACCTGCCTTGAAAGACTGTATAAAAAATATATGATGTCTGAAATTTCACTTGTTTTGGAATTTTTAAATGTTTACAGATGTAATATAAATTTAAATATTTTGTAATAAATGTTAAAACACTTATGAGACAAACGTATTAGAAGCTTCAAGTCAGTCTGTCAGTCATTTTTCTATCAATGCCTCATCATCAACTCTAAGTTTAATTTTAAAAATAAGAAAATTACACCCTTCCACCCACTACAGCAGCTAACCGTTCACGTTCAGCCACTAAGAGCAGACCGGGTGGCAGATCTGTGGTGTCCCTTTATCCACGTTCCACTCCATCGGAGCAAGCACTCACCATCCTTTCCACCCCGGCCTCTGCCACCGCACAGAGATCGGTGGGACCCGAAATGCCCTGTTAGTTGCCACTGCCAAAGCGGGCAGAGCAGCTGGGTCAGACTGACACCGGCTGGGGGAGCCAGTGCTGATTCAGGGGTGGCATAAGGCTCCCCAGTTTGGGCTCAGTGACAGGGAAGGTGATAAAGAGGCACACCTGCAGGTTATTACTCTGAACTGCAAAACTTGAACAGCAAGATGAGAAGGAAACCAAGATAGGCCAGTTCTTAAGCAAGGAAACTGAGTCTAGCAACAGGCTTCCCTGTGAAGATTCCTCAAGACTTATTAACCATCTCTGAATCCACACTACTTCTTAAGGTACAATTTCATACGGTTTCATTATAAGAAATAACATTGTCCTAATTTCTCTTTTTCTTTACTAGGAAAAACTATCAAATGGTTTGATAGTTTGTTTCTTCATTTGAATGGGGCCATGATGAGGTTTCAGAACAGGCATAACATGAGACTCAGATTAATGTATAAGAAGGTAACTGGTTTAGATAATGCTCTTTCAAACTATGCACAGAACCTCTCAAGATACATTCAAATAACTGGGGTCCCTTTTCCTTCCCCCCAAAATGCACTTTGGTCATTGTGGTAGACAAAATAGTGGTCTATCACTACCAAAAGAGATCTTTGTCTTATTCCCTAGAACCTGTAAATATATCCTTTACATAGCAAAAAGGACTTCGCAGGGGTGACTGAGTTGAGAATTTTGAGATGGGGAAACTGTCCTGGACTATCCAGGAGGGAGGAAGGGTCCAGGAGGCTAGGAATGCAGGGGCCTCTGGGAGCTGAAATGGATTCTTCCCTAGAGCTTTCATAAGCAACACTGCCCTGCCAACACCTTGATTTCAGCCCAAGGAAACCTCATTCAGACTTCAGACCTCTCGAATTTGTGAAATTTTAGGGCACTTAATTAGTGATAATTTGTTACAGCAGCAATAGAAAACTAATACATTCATGTATTACCTTCCTTCCCATCCTACACCCCATCTCTCCTCCATATATACACTGTAGCCTGCTCTGGCTGAAGCATCAATTCTTCCAGGAAGTCTTCCTTCCTGACCCACACTCCACCCCCTAAAAGAGGTGAGGTGCCTCTCTCAGTTCTGACCTCCCCTCAGAACATCTGTCACACTGTATTATAACTGACTGTTAATTTGTTCACCCCCCCACCAGACACAGAACTTCTGTAGGGTATCCCCTGCTCTCGGCACAGGGTCTGGCACAGCACAGACCCTCAAAAAAATATGTCTTAAATGAATAACTTCTATTTCAAAGGTTCTGAGCTGTTCATCTTCTCCTGAAAACAAACTATACCCATTTTCACCTGAGATAGTGAACATCTATGGAACGAATGAACAAGGGGAAAAAAAGTGCTATTGAATCACAGTACTTTCATCCATGAACTGTATCAGAGAAAAGTAATATTGTGCTAACCAGCCCACTGGCCATTTTAGGCTCCCCTTTTTTCCCCAAAACCAGATTATCAGCTTTCCTCTAGGCAGTCCTCTCTACAACATTTCGACCACTGCTACTGGGTTTAATACAGATTTGCCAAATGTTAACTTTGCTCAAATAACTTTGTTTTAGGTTATTCTGTATACAGCAATAGTGCCAGGAAAGGCAATCTGTATCATTTAAGGAACTTGAAATTTTTATCTATATTCATAAAAGAAAAAAATTACAAAAGCGATGCAGCTATTTTTCTGAAGCAAGTGGGGAAAATGCCTCATTGAGGGATATAAAATTCTGAAGGGAACAGAAGCAAGATTTTACAAGACTATTTGAGATAATGTCAAGTACAAGAACAAAAGAACATAAACTAAGGCTCAGTAAGGGTCAGACCCTCAAGGAATTTAAGCAGAATTTCTTTAGACATAGAGAAGGAAGTTTACAGAGGAAAAAGCAGAGGGTTGAAATGGGGGAAAGGCTGTTGTAAATATAGTTGAAGCTGTTAGACCAAAATTGTTCCCTGAGTTATACTCAAATCATAGATCATGGCTTCTAATTCCTCAGAACAGAGCAACTTGAGTTGAATAATGGGCTCTCTCTGGGTTGTGTCATTTTTATCTTCTTCTTAACTTCCTTTAAATCAGTCCTTTAATTTAGCCACTTGGCAGGGCCTTAGGATACGTAATCCAGGTAACCCTGCTCTCCAAGGTTACCAGACAGAGCCTTGGTCTCACAGACGAGAAAACCAAGACGTGGAGATTAAACTCTTTGCTATAGGATGGGTAGTGAGTCCCTGAGGGGGAAGACTAGAATTCAGAGCTATTAGACACAAAGGTGCTGCTTATTGAATTAAACCCTGGGTTTGTGATCTTCTTTTCCATCTCAGAAATGAGGCTGTCATGATGAAATTCCCATAGACTCCAGGGACCACTGTTATTATTTACCTACTGCGTGCAAAACCCTTTATTACAAAAGATGCCAATTATTGTCTTGCCATTTACTTGATAACACAGTCTTGTTAAATGAGTGGTATGGTCAATAGTATGATTTATTCAAAGGGGAAAGAAATCATTCCCGGAAGGAAGTGGACTTGAGCTAGCAGCAGGAGGATGGGAAGCAGTGGAAGCTGGCTAGGTACAGAGGAGGAAAGGAGAGTGGAAGAGGGTCCTGAGATGCACAGTGGGGTTGGGACACCACGTGTCCTCAGCAGAGGTCTTATGTAAGAGAGATGTCAGCAACCTCCTGGTACAGGGCAGGTCAGGATTGGAAGCTGGCTCAGGGGATAGTTAGTGCCAGACCAGACCAGGTCCAAGTGACCAGTTCTTTTAAGGGGCTGCTCAGATCAACAAACCCCACTTAGGGCAAGTGAGTGTCAGAGAAAGTCATGGTAACATGTCAGTAATATGGATGGAGGTCGTTGAAGTCAGAACAAGCAATCAGCTGGTTTTTCCCGTCCTTCTACTCTGTGAAATGAAGAGACTGGTGCTAATATTTTTAATACACATTGAAAACAAAAATGAAATAATGTGTTGTTCTATTAAATTTGCACAAAATTTTTTTAAATGTTTAATGTTTACTGTAAGAGTGCTATAAAACAGACATTGTTATATTCACTGATGGGGACATAAATTGGACAAACTTTCTGCAAACAACTGTAATTAATTCACTTACTTAACAATTATTGATGAGGCATGTCCATGCTCACCAGGCACACGCCTTTAAAACATCTCGTCTTTTTTTCACTCTCCTTTTCCCCAGAGCTCTCTTGGTGCCCACTGGCTTCCCAGAGCATCTCATCACAATATACCCTCAAGAACAAGAGTAAATATTTTCCCATATAACCTGAACCCTAACCACAAGTCAAATATTTCATCTGATACTCACCTAGAAAGAGTGATCTAGTCCAACTCTGAAGCAAAACTGTGTTGTCTAATTACATACTATACAAAATGTAGTGGAATTTGTGGGCACTTTGATGGTGATTTTGACCATGCTGAATATTCCCCTGAATCATTGATGTTAGACTCTGACCTTGTCCCTAAGATACTCCTCTGACTCAAGCTCAACCACCTGATGCAGAAAAGCTAAGGTTCGCAATCTATTCATGTTTCCTATGCAGAGATATTTGCATTGTAAAAGAGGACATTCAGAGGAGCAATAGTTTATCCATAAGGAATAACTGTTGTAGGTGTGATACTTATTGGGGAGAGGCCTTTTAGCCAGCCTCCTACTGGTACAATAGGCCTTGAATTCCATCTCCTTTGGTTTTATTAAAAGAACTGCACTGGTCCAAAAAAGTGGTTCAGTCTTGGATGCCCTTATATACATTGCAAATGCTTTGGGAACACTGTTATCAGTGCATTTCTCAATGAATCAAATCAACACTTACTGAGCATCTAATAGGAACCTAGCTATATAAGAACTTTCATATATATTATCTCATTTAATCCTCACAATCACTTTTGTGAGGTAGGTTTTATAGCTATTTTTATAAATGAGGAAAGTTAGGCTCAAATAACATTGAGTTGTATGGTTAGTAAAGCAAAGATTTGAACTCAAGTCTGACTGACCACTGAGCTGATTGCAATGGGACAGTGCTTCTAAATGACCTGCCTATAGACATATGATACCACTTACATACAACCTTTTGATTGGGGCAGGAAAGTTTCCAAGTTCCTTGTATCATCCTTGTAGTATAGATTGCCTAAGAACTCCCTACATCTCTGAGTCACTTAGCAATTTGAAAAGCACTTTTAGCTATATTATCTCAATTGACTATCAAAACTTCATGAGGCTGCAGGGCAAATATTATCACTCTCAGTTTTATAAATAAACTGATGACCAGAGAGAGTTAGAACAGACTAAGGTCACAGGGTTGGGAAAAGGTAGACATTTTGTAGCTGGGAATGGTGGGAAATTGACTCTGGAACACCCTGCAACACCACATGGTCCACGCTTAGACTTTCTATCAATGTCACAAAGCAGCTACCTGTAGAAGAGCCATCAGCACGGGGTCTACCTACAGCAGCAAAAACAGGAGGCCAAGGTCTGACTTGAGGAGCCTATGTATTTCTCCTTAGGAAACTACTTCTGGCTCATGCTGAACAGATTAGAACATTCCAAACTCATACCAGGACTTAAGTCAGAATCCAAAATCTTTCTTTGCAATTTCCATAATATTCTTCTCCTTTCTAAAATTGCTCACTTAAAGATCTGCCCATTCCTACCCGTTTCTCGGTTAGTTTCCAAAGCACAAAAATTACATCAGGCAAAAATTTATGTGTTTGTTCTCCAAACTACAACAAGCTTGCCTCCCTACCCAGTTTCAGATTCCTCCAGTATATCTGTGCTTGTAAAGGCTTTATTCATGGTTAAGGAGAGATTAGATAGCATTTGGCTAGAGATCCAAGAACATACAAATTTCAACTTACCCAAGGGGACCCCAAGACAGAAAACACACAAGGTGAAATAGCAAGAGTGAAACAAGATACCCCTTTCTTATTAGCCAGATGTGAATATCTTAGATGAATCCTATTTCCCATACACTGGGGTGGACCACAGGGAAATCCCACTGACCCTTATTCTATATTTATGTTCCAGGAGTAACAGCGACAACCTTGGATTTCATCCCTGAAAATCTTCCCTCTGTCGACCTGCCAACACATACCAAACCGTATCTTCAGAGGCCACAAAAACTGACATTCAACATATAAAGGGAACAAAATGGGGTTAACACAGAGCTACCACGATGCTCGGTCCAGGCCTCTCTACCCTGCCTGCCGCTTCAGACAATGTACAACTTAACAAAGCTACCAACAGAGTCAGCAGAGAGCAGAGAAAACTTTTACCACAAGATAGGAATGAGCATCTATAATGGCAGATTCCCCTAATGAAATGGAAGGTCTTAGGGGTTAAATGCGTGAGTGAGGCCCACAAACCCTCCAGCACCTCGGGGCTGGATATGCCAGTCCAAGATTTAAACAGATAGAAAGCACCTCTTCTGTCCTTGAGAGGACAGATAAACATAATAAAAAGGAATGTGATGCCCGCTTTTTAAATTTCTCTTTTCAGTCACTTGTCG
This sequence comes from Lagenorhynchus albirostris, assembly GCF_949774975.1. Classification (NCBI taxonomy): domain Eukaryota; kingdom Metazoa; phylum Chordata; class Mammalia; order Artiodactyla; family Delphinidae; genus Lagenorhynchus; species Lagenorhynchus albirostris. Next base: position 57,114,595 of record NC_083100.1, on the reverse strand, counting down.
GCCATCTATTTCCTAAATGTTACAGGGACTTAATGCTACAATAATTCAATATGCAGGAAGATGCAGTCAGCCCTGAATACCCAAGATCCAATCATTGAAGCATATACCACTGAGATTTTTAGTTACTGGTTTGAATGTTCTTTTGTGGCCACTCTTCTAGGGAGAAGAGTTGAAACTTTTCCAACCCCTATCTTGTTAATTCCATGCATTAAAGATTGAAGTGCATCCAAATTTCTTTTCCAAAGGAACATGTTATACCAAGGATGATTAGTACATTAAAATCTGGAAGCACACAAGCTGGAGCCTGAGATACTTAAATGATCCTTTTTAAAAAGTATGCACTAACGTTTTCCCTGTTGCCCTTATATCTCACGGAATCACAATGCTAGAAAGCAGACCCAGGGAACTGAGTGTATTTCTTAGCTTACTTTGAACAGGACTCATTTTGAATGACTCTTATTGGAATCTCAGACTTACAGAAGGCACCCTGAAGTCACAAACAGGTTGCTCACGAGTGTGTTTTCCTTGATCTGCACAAGGGTTTTACATTTTAAAAAATGTGTTGCCAACATTCAAAGATCAGGACATTTCTCAGAAAAAAAGTGGGATCCTTGGCTTTCCTTTTAAAACCAGAAGCTCTGGCCGTGCTGTGCAGTGTTCCCACGTGGCCAAAATCAGCCAGAGTGGGAGGAGGGCTGCTCCCCGCAGACAGGCAGGGGACTCCAGCCCCGCCCCACCGCCTGCCCCCACCACCCGGCCCTACCCCTCCCAGCCCTTGGAGGCATTTTAGTTTGTGACCCCTGCTCCCAAGCAATGGTTCTCAAACCTGAGGGTTTTATCAGAATCACCTGGAAAGGACCCTTCACCCTCCCCCGCTACCTTCATCCCAAATACATATGGAGAACCACTGCCTCAGATAGCATCCAGTCCATCAGTGAAACAGAAAAAATGTGTTACTTCTATTTACCTAAAGATATGTTTATGTTCTACTCTTACCACTGAGGCAAAAACAGATTCTACTACAAAGTGTGTCTGACAATCAAAACCTTCCATCAATCTGCCTAATACATTCAAACAACCAACCAATACAGACAAGGGGGGAAAAAAATCTTTCAAGATACTTCATTTTACCCTGATAAAACTGGTAAAATGTCTTAGTCAAAATAATCAAAGTGGTTAACTATCATCCGGGATCAAGTCTGACTGGAGTTTTATCCCATGCTTTGCAACATGGTTGGGAAAACCTCTAAAAAGTGGGGTCGGGGGTGGGAAGCGGGTTCCTAGCCAAAGCAATCAGTTCTATGAATCCACTTACAAGAGCTGAGATCCTCATGTCTTAAAACAACCACCTTTGCAACAAATTCAGAAACAGTCCAAGTCCCCAAGCCCAGTGCAGACTAACGCTGCCCCGGGTGTGGACCACAGACCGGCAACACCAGCATCATCTGAGAGTTTGTTTGAAATGGAAACTCTCAAGTCCCATCCCAGACCTATTGAATCAGACACTCTTGGGGCAAGACCCAATGAGCTGTATTTTAACAAGCCCTCCAGGTGATCCTGATGTGTGCTAACATGTGAGAATCATGGGTAAGAGTCTTCTAGAGAGCCGAAAACATCCAGATTCCTGGGCCCCACTCCCAAGTGCATTTCTAGCAAATTCCAACGCAAAACTGCTGCTATGAGTAGCGCTGCTCTAGACTCGTGGGTCTCAGCCCTGACTGCACAGTAGAATCATCTGAAAAGAAGAAAAAGGGAGAAAGAGATTATTTCCCAGGCCCCACTCCAGACCGCCTGAAGCAGGAATCTCTAGGGATAAGGTCAAGACCCTGGTCTTTTTTAAAAGCCCACCAGGTAATTCTAATATGCAGTCAAGTTGAGAGCCCCTGCTCTCAACCCAGCTGATCTCCACAGCCAATTTTAGCTCCCCTATCACATCGATGTACTCACGTGTCCTCTCTCTGGAAATGTTCTGAGACTACTTCTGTCTCAAGAGATAACCATGACCAATGATCTCAGCTGTAGGAGTAAGTATTTCAAAGAGCAGCCTCTCATCAGTTTGGTAGAAACTGTCCCCAGCAGTCATTTTCTGACCCATGCTTGGGTTCGTATTTGAAGATGGTGTTATTTGGGGATAACTGCTAAGGGACAATGTCAGCAAATTGTTCCTGCCAGTAGGTGGAACCCAGAGCCGTGAAAGTCAGACATCCTCCAAATAACACATTCCATGGCAAAAACTAAATGTTTTGGCTGAGGACAAGACACACAGATGTTCTAATATTCTCAATACCAATGCAGTTTCCTTCCAAGCAGCTTCAACAACTCCAAAAGAGATTTGTTTAACCCATTAACTAAAGTCAGGGAAGGTATCAATATGGCGGCAGGGGTCAGAGGACAGTGTACGCAGCCTTAAAACCTCCTTGAGGCTCGGGTTAAGGCAGGAACTGCTGGAGGAGATGATCCCTGACTGTACAAAACCACTTTAGGGACTTTACAAAAGCTATGATGAGTAGAAATGTAGGTAGATGCCAATGTCTGCCTAAAACGTTTCTTAAAAGATTTCTAAGGAAAATTCCATAGGCCCAGTGGATCAAAGTATCCTCAGACTTGAGTTTTTCCTGAAGAAGTGTGTACTAGTAACAGCTCATCAAACAAGGGGAAGGATTAAGATGGAAACGAAATGCATATTCATGTGTAATAACTGGGTAAAAAGACACTGTAGGAGAAAATATTGATAAACAAATATTTTCCTAGAGAAAGTGGTATGTATATTTTAGCTTCATAAAAATACACTTGAAGGGAGGGGGGCACTTTTTTTTTTTTTTCCATTTTGTCTTTATTAGAACAAGAAGAGACTTTGTATCTCTCATCAAAAGACACCCAGGCCCTTTTGTCATGTCTGAGAAACTATTGATTCCTCTATTAAATTGTGCTACATGGAAAAATCTTGACAAGAGCAATATCATTTATTAGACTAACAAATATGTTAGTTGAACCAGCTTTGGAGACTTCGAAAATCCATTATACAACTGCAGCTCTTTTTCAGAGACCAGGATGTATTACAGAGACCAACTCTCAGGACACAGTATGACTAATTTACTTGCACGTTCCAAGAGACCATTGTTTCTTAGAAAGAGTAGAAGAATTATAACCTTCAACTTTGGGGGAAATCACCGACAGCTGATGTGTCTATACTGACTATGTCAAGAAGCTGGTTCTAAATTACCTAATATTTCCATTCTCAGCATTTTCTGACACTAAAAGTTTTATAATGGGAAAAAACAAGAGGAGAAACTACAAAGCATATAACTGACAGGTCATCTAAGCTACTTTTTGAGGAAAATAAGCGATTAATATGTGTAGTTTCATCAAACCTCCACCTGCCCGTTCATACCTCATCTAAACCACTCCTCACCCTGTTTCTGTTCCTTCTCTTCTGTGGAAGATGAGACTGTGGGGCCTTTATAAGACTTCAAATAATACACTCTACTCCTGGCCATATGCATTGTCCTCCATGGCAAGCAAGATATGCCAAACTCAGAGAATCATAGCTCTAGAAGATGCTTCAAAGTTCACCTTGTCCAACCACTTCCCTTTGCAGGAATGAGACCCAGGAGGAAAGAGACTCAATAAGACACAATAAATCGACGGCATAGCCAGCCCCCAGGACATGTGCTTCCCATCTGTTTGCCACACAGCCTCCCTTCGTCTATTACAAATATAGTAAAAAAAAAAAATCAGGTTCTAACTCAACTTGCTTCACTGAGGCCAACCTGGAACACTCACCTGGAGACCTTCTTGATACTATCAAGAAACTAAACTGATCACTCCTTAGGATCAAGGTAAGTGGTCAGTGCCTAGATCCTGTGCAGAGAATCAAATGCACATCCTTCCAAATGCACCCCCAGCTCCGCTGAACCGTGTGCTGAGATTGGTGGGGTCTTTGAGGGTGCTGACTCCTGAAGGGAGAAGGGGAAGTTTCTGGGGCTGCCTGGTATCTCCCAAGTACAAGATGGCTGACTTGACTTTCTGCCAGTCCTTTCCAGGCTCTGGCAGAAGTGCTCAGGACAACAGGAGGATTCTGTGATAAGTCCCCAGTGAACCCAGAAGGAGGAGGCAAATTCCGTTGCCTTCACCTATATCCAGACAAGAAGCTCAGAGCCGAGCAGACCCGGCAGTCGTAGCAGCATCCTCGGTCAGCATCTGCTCTGCGTGGCGCAGGAGGACACAGGACAGCAGCTGGAGCGAGGCGGGCAAAGAGGGCAGAGGAGGCAGGGAGGGGGATGAGGAAATAAGAGAATGTAAGTGAAAAAGAAGGGGGAACAGATGAGGAAAAGGGTTGAGTTCTGAAAAGGAATTGGGGAAGAGCCTTCTCATGCTCACCCAGATCCTGTTCTCCTTGCCTTCCGGGACCTTCTGAGCCCATGGAGGGATGACCCTTCCCAGCCTGTGGGTGGGTCCAAGTGACCAGTCCACTCCAGAGTGGGTGGATGTGACATGGGGTGGGGTGTTTCATTCCAGCATGAGCCCCTTAGGGGCTCCATACCCAGCCTAGGGGAGAGCGGCCACCCTTGCTGCTGTGGGCAGCGCCCAGGACAGAAGAAGCCTGGAATGCTGAGCCAACACATGGAAGACATTTGTCCTGTAATGACACCCAGATTTACAGAAATAAACTTGGCGGAATCAAGCCACTGAAAATTAGAGGTGGTTTATTTCTGCAGTATAACCTAGCCTATCCTCATTAAATTATAGATCAAGAGTAGGAAGTAGAAGAAAGAAGAGAGAAAGAAGAGAAGCAAAGGTCAGAGGGGAAGAGAGTGGGAGAAAAAGGAAAGAGGGAATGTGGGGGCCAAATGCAATGGCCTCTCGTGTAAATTGCCTTCATCCCTGTTCGACGAGCTCTAGGAGCACAGGAAGGACACAGGCAAATGTGCCCAGGAACAACCCCCAAGGGAGAAGTCACTGCTCATGGATGCCACGTTTACCACCATGATGTGTTTGTGGTCATCTCCTTGCTGAGTCATGCTTCATGTAATGCACCTGTGTTTGTTTATTAAATATCATATTACTAAATGCTGGACATTGTAGTAAGCAAGAGGGACATGGAAGAGACCAAGACAGACATGGTCCCTGGCCCCATGGAGCTTGTAAACTATTATTTCCTTCCCTTTAAACTCTGCAGGGAACTCCGTGCCAATATTCCACCTGGAAGAGAGACAAGAATGATTGCAAACTTCAGCCACCAGGCAGTGATGAGTTTGAGGAAAGAGCTCCAGAGGATGCACTGGCTGGTTCTTCCAGGAACCTGCTGTGGTGGGACCATGGTACGGAACCTGGAAGCTCTGATGGTTTCTTCATCTCTGACATAATGAAGGTGGACCTAATGCCACTTTCAACTCTAATAATAGTGGTAATAATAACAGCACCGATAATAGCAGCTAACATTTATTGAATATGTACTACATGCCAGGCACAAAGCTTGGATTCTTGCATTTAATCTTCACATCAACCCCGTAAAGTAGGCATTGCCATACCCATTTTGCAGATGACTAAACTGAGGCTCAAAAAGGTGAAAAAACTTGCCCAAGATCACAGAACTCGTAAGTGGTGGAGCTGTAATCTGGAGGGAATTCCTACTGAGTTCCGAGCACACACCCTTAACCACTCTGCCAAAAACTACTACCATAAAGTGTATCTATTACTGTGGTTAAAGGAAAATTAAACAGTGAGACAAAGCAGATGTGTTCTTTTACACCCTCTTGAGATGCTAATACTCCACCCACCCCTACCCCAGAAAACAGTCCTAGAGAGATAAAGTGCCTACTGGAAACGAAGTTTAACCATCGTTTTCCATCTCTTCTGAGAAATGAAGGGCTTTTGTTCTGGCTGTATATGGTTCTTGCTCTGTGTTGATCTGGTCTGTGTTGATTTAGTCCACAGAAAGGATACTATAATTCTTCCCTCTAGACATCACCCCATCTTTCTCGGCTCCTATGACTCTTGGGACAACCTCCTGTCCCTCCTTGCCCACACCTGACCAGCTAGGTCATTGGCCATCCCTGCACCACACCCATTTGCAGCCTGGGTCCCTGCACTCTTCAGGGCCAGACATATTTTCACCTGAAACACCTCTGCCCATCACTCTATTTCAGCCAGTGCTGGTTACTTGTGTAACCTGTCTGTCCTAAAAACGAATAAGAACGTAAACCAACAAACAATTTCAGACATTCTTCTCTAGGCTTGTAATGGAACTGCAGGCTAGCTAGGTATTCAGTGAATCTTGGGATCTGACTTTTTAATTAAAAAATGGTTTCAAAAAGCACTTGAGTAGAAATTCTAAGTAACTGCCTGCCAACTCCAACTACTGTGACTAAGAACCCAACAACAAGGAGAATTGTATGCAGAGGAAACAAGACTTTGACTGCAGCCTTAGAGGAGAAAGACACTTTAAAACATGTAGCCTGGAGGGTGGGCTGCATGTGGTACAGTACAGCTGGTCAACTTTATCCTAACCAAGAGAGCCCCTACTGTTGGAGGGTGCATACACAGCCTCAGGCCCATTCTGTTTGTCTGCACATTGTATGTGGCAATGTCTAAAAAAAAAAAAAAAAAAGGGTTAATCTGCTATCAGTATTTTTTAAACAGAAGGTTTCACACAGAATCCAGATTTCAGACTAGTCTTGACATCAGAAGATCTGGCAAAACTCTGAGCCTACATCCCCCCAGGGCTAAAGTGGGACGGGGCCTGAGCTCTCTGATTCACCACAGTCCCCACCATTCCCTGATGGCTCACACCCTGGCCTGTTTGTCTGTTTAAGTTATCTCCCTGGATCCTGCAAGGCCCTTGAGTCAGCACACTGATTCCTCATCGCTCGCTGACTGGGGAGCAAAGGAGATTATGGACAGGTTGCACCTGGGTGTACATGTACCCCATGTCCTTTTAAACCCCTGATCCGGTCACTCATGTCTCCTCTAACTTGCTCTCCACTGAGCATTGCTACATTGGCCCTAACAGAATAAGGCTCACCCAAAACATGGGTCTGAGCCTAGCGTCCCATTCCCAAATGATATTGCTGGTTATCTACATGGGGCCCTCACTTCTGAGTTCTACATGCAAATCTATAGGGACGTAAAGCAAATTAGTGGTTAGCAAATTACTGGGGCTGGGATCAAGAATGGGGATTAACTGCAAGTGGACATGGGGGAGTCTTTCGGGAAGGATGAATATGTTCTAAAACTGGAGATTGGTGATGGTTGCACTACCCTGTAAATGCACTAAAAATCATTGAATAGTATATTAAAAACAGGTGAATTTTATGGTATATTCATTATACCTCAATAAAGCTATTTCTTTAAAAAAGAATCATTATGGCTGCTTCATGGAGAATAAACTAGAGGGGGACGGGGGTGAAATCAGGGGTCCCACTTTAAAGGCTTATATAATTGTCCAGGAGAAAGTCGACAGGGACTTGGACCATGATGGTAGCAGTGGAGGTGGGTGGGGCATGGTCAGACACTGGATGTGTCTGCAAGCAGAGCAGAAAGAATTGGCCAGTGTGAGAGAAAGAAAAAGCAAGGTGACACCAAGGTGTTTCTTGGGAGAATGGAGCTGTCGTTTACCGAATTGGGGGAGACTGTGGGAGAAGAAGGTAAGGGAGGGTGTGGGAAACATAAGGAGTTCTGTTTTAGACACGTCAAGCTCGAGATACCTGCTAAGCAAGGAAGCTGAGAAACTGAGTAGGATGGAATATATAAGCTCAGGGGAGAAGCTGCTCGAGTGAAATTAGAATAACCAGTGGAATTCCTTTGAACCAAGCTACTGAACCAAGGTTTAACAAAATGCCTCAGCATTTTTACTATGCAAGCTGCTGGCGAGATGCAATGGGCAAAACTGCATGTCTGCCGTGTGCGTGCACCCCCACCCACATATACAAACATATATATGTATATATAATATATGCACATATTTATTTTTGCTTATTTTCACATATATCAAAGTATATGTGTACTATTAGAAGTTAGGCAGTCACTTTTGGGGTAAAGAGTCCTGGATTAGGGGCCGAAGGAGAAGTGTAGGTAGCAGGCAAAAAAGGATATAACCCGTTTCATATGCACTACCTTCATAAAGAAATAACATCCAATGACAGTGTCATGATAGGAGGGGAGAAAACATCGTATGGTTGTTAACCATTCCCAAATTAATACATAACTAAATCTCCAACTGAAACTCTGAAAAAATAAAATAAAATAAAAAGGCAGGCAGGCAACAGTAAGATATTTGGCTGCTGTTTTTTTTCCCCTGGCATCATAAAACTGTAAAATCTTAGACATGTAAGGGACGTTGGACTGAATTTAATCCAAGGCTGACTTACCCAGATGAGATACAAAGCCTCAAAAAGATGAATCAACTTGTCCACAAGCATGTACTTAATTTCTTTACAAGCACTGCATGAAAAGTAGCTGTCTACCTCTGTCTTTCAGAAGGAAATAATAAATCAATTTTGTACATTCTGAAACTTTTCACAAGAGGATAGCTGTTGTGGCATCAAAAACTTTTCCCATTATTGGGGTTTATCAAAAAATAAAAGAATTCAGTGGAAAGCAGTTTAGCTATATAAGTCAAAATATTATATGCACATAGCTTTGAACCCAAAGATTCTACTTCTAGAAATTTAGGTAACAGATATTTTGAAGTCTACAAATATTGTTCCTCAATTTTTCTTCTATTGCTTCTACTAATAAAAAAATAAGAGTACTATTATTACTATAAATTGAAAGTAAATGATATATCAGGTGTTTTTAATTAAACACTTGATCGGTCTATCATCAGGTATATCATACAATTAAGGTATATCATACAATGCAAATACCATACAATCACAAAAATACAATGTGGTGCTATATTTACCAATATGAAAAAAAATCTCAGACACGCTGAATTTAAAGGAAAACAGACTGAAGAACAAATGATTGAGGTTTCTAAATTTTAAAAGAAAATATTTTTAAGAACCTAATATATAGTATATTCCCATTTGAGAATGTAGAAAAGAACGAGGGGGGAGGGCACTGGAGGAGGGCAGCAAGCAATAAAGATGTAGAAGAATGTTCACCAAAATGTTAACCATGGTTACCAATGAACGTTAGGAATTGAGATGAGGTATGGTTTTTGGTTTTTTTCTTAGGATTTTTCTGTATTCTTTGAATTTTTCTTACCGTGAGAATGCATAATTTTTCTAACCAGAAAAACTTTAAAGCTAATTTCATTTTGAAATGTAATAAGTAAGTCTCTTTTTCCCCATCCCTTTTCAATAAGGAGCAAATAAATGCAAGCGGGGTGTTGACTCACTCAGGAAGGCCTTCCGGGTGCTAGAGTAGGGAATCCGCGGGCGCCGGGCTTCCAAACGGACAGCAAGAGCCAAGAGCCGGGCACAGGGTTAAGGGTGGAGAGCCGGCAGGTGGAGCAAGGGCCAGGCAACTACAGTTTTTCCCCTGGTACCAGAGGAGTCTGTCCCAGAAGCTGGAAATCTTCGCTGCCAACTTGGTCGGCGCGGTGCTGAAGGGCGAGGAGAGCACCGTGCGCGTGCACGTAGGCGGCAGGGCGGGAATCGGCCTCAAGCTCCACCCACAGCACAGCCCCAGCGCATTAAGGAATCAACGAAGCCCCAATAGCACCGGCGCGTTAGCTGCGCTGGAGCAAGGCCTCAGCTCCAAAGCTCGAGGCCCACGGGAGTGCCTGCTCCCTCGTACGGAAATAGAAGCACGTTTTTCACGGTTGGTTTCTAATCTGTTCATTTCCTCTCGTGATGGTAAAAGATTCATAAAGGACAACCAGTCCTTGATCCCTGCCTTCTGAATACCGATCCCCAAGCCAACTCAGAGAGCATCCAGCGTCTCCTCTGGTCGAGGACCAGGCGACGTTTCCTATTTTAAAGAAACATTGCCAAGTTGATCAGATAACCTACTTTGGATCACAGATGTCACAAAACCTGCACGTCCCACCTGGGCAGCCAGGCCCTTGAATGGCCTCTGAAAAAGTCCTGTACTCCTTTCCTTCTGGAGCCCCCTCTTCTCCTCCCTCCCCACCAGCCTAGTGAGAAAAGTGAGCATTTTCTTTTTTATTGCACTGAGACCACTAATGCTTTGCGGTGTAAGTCCCTCCCTCTCTTTGACCACCTGCCCCCACCCAAGTAGAGAAAAAGTAGGTTCTTCCTTTTGGGTTTTGTCATTGAAGGCCTTCTGGTGCCACCGATGTGCCTTTGAGGAAAAAAGTATAATGAACACCAAAAGGGTTGACAGGCCCAGCCTAGAGATGAAGCTTCACCAAATCATACCTTTTGCACAATCAAAAATGGGTGTTATTTTCAGGCTCCACCTGCCCAGGAGGAAAGCAAAGCCCTGAGCCACTTTCTGTTGCTGCAAGTTTGAGAAGGGCCCCAGCTGTGATGAAGAGCTCAAGCCCACACTGGTCCCATGAGGCTTCCTCCATAAGTGAGCTTTTATGCCCAGGCTTACAGGAGCCCTGTGTCTGGGCCGCTGATTCCTGAGAATGGTGGCTACTAACAGGGAGGGCTGTAACCATCCCTGAAAAACATTTCAAACTGTGTTACAAGCTAACCCTGCCAGAGAGAGTGCTCCTACTTGGCTTTCTACATGGTTCTTAAGTCTCTTCAAAGCACTCAATTAAAAAATGCTGCTTCTATAAAACTCAGAGCAGACTCTTATTGAGCAAACAGCTGCCATGTGATTAGAAACACAGGAACTATTCTGAGGAAGGGATGCTTGGTGCTATTAATTTCTTCCTTTGTGTTCCAAGTATGGTTCCCAGAAAATGGGTCAAGGGAATAGTTTGTGTTCTTGCTTTTATTTTCAAAAATACAACTATAAGATACATTCACTGTAGAAAATGTTTTTATATGCAGAAAATTACAGAGAAAATAATCAGATTTATTTATAATCCCAGCGTTCAGAAATAACAACCCTTTTGATGTTTTGTGATGTATTTTGGTACCACATTTTTTCTATTTTGTGAAAACATAATTGAGATCATATTCTAAATAAAACTTTGAAATCTGTTTTTTTTTGGCTTACCATTGGTTAGCAATCATTTCACATGTTATTTTAAAAATCCTTATAATTTTAGTGGCTGTGTAGTATTCAATCATATAGGTATGACACCATTGGCTAACAAATTCCCAATAGGTAATTCTGAGAGAAACACCTTGAATCTCTCTTTTTGCATTTCAGATTATCCTTTGAAGATCGCATTCTAGCAGTGGTATTGCCTGTGAAAGGTAAATTCTGTAGTTAACTAAAGGACAACCTAACAGCCGTCTTAAAGTTATATCATGTCCTTCCATTATGTTTTACCTTTAAATATACATTACCAAATATTAATATATTAGCAAGGAAATTACTTTTTATAGCTTTTAACTCTTAGAAGCCCGTTCTGTGTTACAGAATTGATTTTTTAAAAGAATCCTAATCCTAAAAAAAGAAAATACTTCAAAATGTTAACTGTTTGTCTTTAGGAAATGGAACTTGAGTTTAATTTTTTCCTGCTTTTCCTTTTACAGCAATTTGCCAAATTTTCTATAATGTGCATAATGCCACTTTTACAGTGTTTCATAAAACAATATAAAAGTTTTTAAAAGAATATGTGCTCTTCTCTTTGACATTTCTAGAACAAGCCACTATATATTATAAGCATCTTTAACTCATCCTCCTGCTTATTAAAGCCCACAGTTGAGAAAAAAGTTTGAGTTCCAGATTTTCACTTTTTCCAGAAAATGCTTTGTGAATAACTTAATTGGACTAAAGCAAAGGAAAATGTATTTATAAAAACTGTAAATTACATTTATAAAAAATGTGATTATATCTTTAGTTCCACCTATGTGATTTGAGTGAATTTAAGGCTACTGTCTTTGTCAGTTCGGGCTGTCATAACAGAATACCATAGAATGGGTGGCTTATAAACAACAGAAATTTATTTCTCACCATTTTGGAGGCCAGAAGTCTGAGCTCAGAGAGCTAGCATGGTCGAGTTCTGGTGAGAGCCCTCTTCCAGGCTGCAGACTGCTGACTTCTCACCATGTCATCACACAGTGGTGAGCAGAGAGAGGAAGCAAGCTCTCTTGTGAGGTTTACAAGGGCATTAATCCCATTCATAATGGCTCCACCCTCATGACCATATCTAATCCTAATCCTTCATACCATCCCATTGAAGGGGTAGGGTTTCAACATACAAATTTGTGGGGGGACAAATATTCAGTCCATAACAGCTACTAGACTACAAAGCTCACCTTTCCCCAAGATACAGCTAGGTGTGTGGGCGCACACGTGCACACACTCACACACACACACACACACACACACACAGGCTCTTTTAACACTCAGTCTATTTGATACCACCTCCCCTGATATAGGAATATAGAAGCAATAACAGAATTATGTCAGATAAATGGGCAGGTTCTAATCCCCTGATCCAAAGCAAGGACTATGTATATACAATTTCTCTCTTCTTATCACAACCATAATTTTTAATTCTTCTTTTTCCACTTTTGTTTTTAAATGCTTAGACAGCAGAAAAGTTTGGTTCCTTTTTCACAGAAAAATATAGGTCTGACGTAGGTTGTAAAGTGGGAAATGATGGGTTAATTTTAAAATAATCTTTGACTAGTTCGCATCATGTAAGTTTTACACCAGAATCATGCCACCCAAGGAGGAGGACATAACTTGGTTGCCAAGGGAACCCTTCCTGATTTGAAAAGATGAAATTAAACAATGTATGAAGAATATATTAAAATATTTATTGTTATTATTAATGATAGTAAATTACAAAAGATAGCATCACGGGATTTTATGAAGCCTCATGCACATAAAGTTTGGAAATGGGTTGACTCAGGTAAGAGGCTTCTCTTGGCAGGAAAAAGGAAAACTAGAAGAGTAAGAAAATTCTGTGGAAGAAATAGATGTTTGTATTAAAAGAGCAGGAGAAAAAGCAATTAGAACAGGACATATATAGAGGAAACTGCATATATTATGTTATTATCATTAATATTTTTCCCTGAAAGGCTAAAATATTGCAAAAGGCTTTTGATGCCTGAAGTTGCAGGGAAAACAATATACTTATTTCTAAAGCCTCAAAGAAAGAAGGATTTTGAGAACAAGTATAGCTATAAAAAATTTTGGCCCTATAAATGAAATCAGATATACTAGTTTTCCTATTTAGTCTCAGTAAGGAAAACCAGACTTAAATACAGTTTGTAACACTTGAGGCTTAGTACATAATGTTCTTAAATGTGTACCTGGGAATTTATATTTCTTTATATCTTGTTCTATATTTTATTCCATTTTTTCTACTTATAATTAGATGCATTATTTTTGTATGACATTATTTATAATGACATGAGTTTCTAGAGAAAAAGTTTAATTGACCTGGGTTCTAACATGATTTTCTTTTATGCATGATTAGTAAAAGCCTAGGTTAAAAAAAAAATAGTCTATAATTAAAAGCATAGTTTCGCCTGGTGGAAACTACCCAAATCTCAGGCATGGGGCCAAGAGAAGATATTCACTAAAGGGTTATAATGACAAATGCAAATCTAGTAATTAAAAGCAAACTCACATTAGCTTAAATACTTCATGCCACAGTTAATGCTTACTTCTGCCTCTGTTGCCATGGAGATGAAGAGCAGCTAGCAGGCTATGTATCTGTGGTACCCAGCTAACTACGGCTGCATATCAGAATCACCTGGGGAACTTCTAAAAGTACAGATTCTTCTAGCTCCACATCCCCCTCCCTTGAAATTCTGATTCAGTATACAGATCAACTACTCTGTGCATATTCAACTCCTTTATTTCTTAAAGATTGGTCTTCTCCAAATTATTTTCCAGCTCATAGTGCCTTCAATTAAAAAAAAAAAGTATGAAAGATTTAGTCTCTGGCATTTTATAAAACTCCTATAGGTATAGTTTCCCAGATGTTTGAACTGAGTCAAATTTTTTCTAAAAAATTTGAGTTTTGATGAGGTTTGGTATAATAGATCCTTTGTCAGCATATTCCCAGAAAAATACTGCTGCTTCACCCTTTTCTGGTTCAACCTTTAAGCACTGAATATCAATGATTACAAGGATTCCCTGAGTAATTTATAATATTAGGGAAATTTGATTGCTTATTAATTGACTTGTTTTTCTGGCCATCTGACCAAAACAGAAGGGTCTATAAAGACATTTTTCATTCTTTCCAATTCTTGCCCTCATTTCAAACAAATAAAATGAAGTCCCAGGAGCATATGTATAAGTGTGCCAATCTAAGGGGAAAGTGGGGAAAGGGACAAAGGGGAGTAGACTGCTCTCTGGAAAGGCAGCTCAGTAATCCTGATCTTGTACCAGACATCCCTGTTTTACCATACTGGGAAAATGGAATTTTCCCATGAATGCTTCAGACTGAACCTGCAAATACGAGAGAGGTAAATGCCAGCTGGAGTCTGAATATTTTATCCAGCAGAATAGAGCACATTGAGAGTTTATAACTTGTATTGCAGGCTTAAGAACTCATTGCTATTGTTGATTTGTCTACTGGGCTAAGTAAATAAGTAGCCAGCCCCTCAGAGACTAAAGGTGTTAGCACCACACAAAGACCCATTGAGCACAGTTAAATAAAATATTTTATGGAGTTAGAATGAATCTAACTCCATAAAATTTTGTACCCACAGAGGTGCCACAACCACCTATCTGAATGACTACAAATTAGATTTTTTAAGGCACATCTATCTCAAGTCTACTCAAGGCATCAAGCCTGGCAGAAAAGATGGTGCCCTGTTCTTTCGGTAGAAAATGCCTCAATTGCACTGAACAGCCCTAGAGGAAAAACAACAAGACAGGAAGTGAGTTCATCCAGGATAGTGTCGTAATGGGTGGTTTTCTCCTTTTCTTCCCCTAATCCATCCCCCCTTCAACTTGGTTGGCGCGTCAGGGGCACTTGGAGAGGTGCCACAGCCAGAAGAGTGGTATCTGGAGAGCTCTCTTCACACCTCACATTATCATCAATGCTCCTTTCACAAGATTCCCCTCTCATAAGGCTAAATGTCTCTTGACTCCTATTGAACCCTGGGTAAGCCGCCTTCCTGCAGCATGCCCATCTATGTAAAACTCTGCAAAGAGGATATAAGCAGTATAAAA